>NC_090356.1:0-600000 GCF_035084215.1 Heptranchias perlo | reverse complement strand
GAATTGGTGAAGAAGGTGCTGGAGAATGAGGATGATCGACCTCTAGTAAAATCTGCATGCTTAAAATATTTTAAAAATTTATTTTCCAGTTTCTGAGCCTGGCTTCAAGTATTTTTAATTTCATTACATCGTCAATGCTGAACTCGAGGAACAACTTTATCCGGAATTACCTGAGCGTTTCTTTAACTGAGCAGCACATGATGACATTAGCCAGCATCATCAAAGATGTGGACAAAGATGGAACTAAAGGTCAGGAAGCTCTTTTAGTGTTATAGTGATGGCAACCAACTAGCTGTAGCTGAGGTTAGGAGTGAAGAGGGCTGCTTAAACTGTAGACACTGGTTGCAGCCTGTAAGTCACACATTATTTCTGAACTGGAAGAGGAGTTGGTGTTGGCTTCAATCGCTGATTCTGTACATTGCAAGACGTTGAAATGAGAAAAGATGAGTAACCAGGACACTAGCGCCTTGTGTCTGTCCACCCACCATAATAGGAACAGTGCTGGATACCCACTGATCTACTATAGTGTGAGGAAGGATTCATGTACAGAGGAAAAGAGTAAGAGGTTGGCAGTTGCATTGTGACCCTAAGTTGACTAATAAAACAACACAAGTGAAACACAAGAAAAACGAACTCCAGAAAGCCTGTAGGGAGAAAGGTGAGGGAAACCAGAGAAAGATACAAGAACCTCCAAAAAATGCAAGAACAGATAGTCAGAGAGGCACAGAGGGAACTAGAAATGAGCATAGCTATAGCAACCAAATGTAGCAGTAAGAAATTCTTCCAGTTTTAATGTAGTAAAACGGTTATCAAAGAAGAACTGCGATCCCTTAAGGATACAAACTGGGTTGAAATGGTGGATGAACTAAAAATAGTTAACAGAGTAAATGATTACTCCCTAGAAGTTTTCACCAGAGACACACTGGTAAAGTGCCATGAATTAAGGAAGTTTACAACCGATAAATTTGACATCACTTGCATGGGTATCTTAGATAGGCTTAAAGATTTAGCAATAAATCCCCAGAGAGAGACACCATATACATAAGGATGCTAAGTGATACCAGGTTCGTAATTTATAAAGTGCTGACAGTCATCACGGAACCAGTGAGTTCAGCAAAGAATACAAGGAAGTCCCACTCAATTGGAAACAAGCCAGCTTGGTGTAAGAAAGGTGATAGAACAAACCTGGGTAACTACAGATCCATAAATCTTGCATTGAGGTGACAGCCTTGGCTCAATGGGAGCATTCTTGCCTCTGGGTCAGAAGGTTGTGGGTTCAAGCCCCATTCCAAAAATCTGAGCACACAATCTAAGCTGACACTCCAGTGCAGTACTGAAACAGGGCTGCACTTTTGGATAAGAAATTAAAACTGAGGCCTCGTCTACCCTCTCAGATCCCATGGCGCTGTTCGAAGAAGAGCAGGGGAGTTCTCCCACTGTCTTGGCAACATTTATCCCTCAATCAATATCATGTTAAAAAAACAGATTATTTATTCCCTACATTACAACAGTGACTGCAGAGCACATTCCACAGTGGAAATTGAATGTTTGGACATTTATCAAATTAGCACAATATAAGTTTGAGCTGTCATCTGTAGATTATAGTTATTACTCAGGCCAAGCCTTCATTACTTCGTTCAGTTCTGGTTATCAAGGCATAAAGAAAGTGCCAGGTCTAGACAGACTGGATGCAGGGAGGATGTTTCCCCTGGCTGGGGGGTCCAGAACGAGGGGTCACAGTCTCAGGATACGGGGTAGGACATTTAGGATTGAGATGAGGAGAAATTTTTTCACTCAGAGGGTGGTGAACCTGTGGAATCCTCTACTACAGAAGGCTGTGGAGGCCAAGTCACTGAATATATTTAAGAAGGAGCTGGATAGATTTCTAGACACAAAAGGCATCAAGGGATATGGGCAGAGAGTGGGAATACGGTATTGAGATAGAGGCTCAGCCATGATCATATTGAATGGCGGAGCAGGCCCGAAGGGCTGAATGGCCTACTCCTGCTCCTATTTTCGATGTTTCTAAAGCACTCATGCTCTGGAAACGATACAGAGAAGGGTCGTAATTTACAAAGCGCTGGCAGTCATCACGGAGCCAGTGAGCTCAGCAAAGAATCTCTCATGTTAGAGTTATGAGGAAAGGTTAGCAAAACTTGAATGGATTCGGATGAGAGGGGATCTTATAAAGGTATGATAACATATGGGGTTGGCAAGTTGACACAATTTCAACCCACATTAGACAGCGGACTGATTCTAGTTGTACTTCGTTCAAAGCACCTTTAACCTGAGAATTATCTTTCCTGATTAGAACCTTCCTATAACTGAGGCAACACTAGCTGTTCTCGTAAAGTCTTAACAAGTCATGGCTTCCATTTTAAAAAATATTGCTTTTAAATCTTGGGTAAACCAAAGACAAAATATTCATTTTTGTCACAGGTTTCTATGGAAGGATGAACTACATAAGCTGAATGTCTCATCTATACTTTTCTGATCAAGACTGCTTAAATTGTTTATGTATCGCTGTCTCCTTCTGTTTCCTTTTTTCTTAAAGTTCAAAGTTTTTATTTTTGCATAGGGTCATCGGATGACGAGTTTGCAGCTGCATTATATCACTTCAATCATTCTATGGTGACCTCTGACCTTCCATCACCTATCCTGCAGGTGAGTCCACAGTGCATGAAGTATTTCACTGGCTGTCTTTGTGTTAAATTAATGTTGACACTATGCTTTTATGTGTGTACCTCTTTGACCTGCGAATGATTCCACTATGTGATATTACAGGTTGAATGATAATGCATGAGGCTGGGATTCATTTCTTGTTATGTGTGAAATGGTCTTCTGTAAATAACATAAATTTGTGTGTTAAAAATGAAAGTTCATGTTCAGGGTTATTGCCTCTGAGCATGGTAGACCTGTGGTGGTGCAGGTTGGAGTAGCAGCTGGGAGGGCTGACTGGCCTTTTCTAGCCCCACGCTTTCTCTGTTCCCATTTTGTGTAAGGCTTGTGCTACAACAAAAATTTCTCTTCCCCGAGCTTTCAATATTCTGTGACAAACCCTTTTAGTTTTATTTGTTGACATGCCTTTGTCAATGTTCACTGTGTGTAGCTCCCATTGAATAGCTCCTTCAAATCAACATCCAGCATCCACTGAACAGTGTACAGGGCGGATCCAGAATCTGAGGGTACTCATTGTGGGTGAAATTGCATCTAGTGTATTAAAAGTTTAAAACCAAGACGTTGGAATATTTTGGGAAGGGGACACTGCTTTCTCCCTTCAGTGCTGCCACAAACATTTTTCAGAAGGAGCTAGGTGCTTGGGTAGTGCAGTAGTGTTTTTGATGTCTGTTATTAAGTGAATGTTTGTTTAAGTCCCCGATATTATTAATTTTTTTTACGATTGTTGTAGTAACTGTGTGTTTGAAGCTGGTTTTATGAACAGCTGGTGGTGTTGACTTGAACATAACATAAGAAATAGGAGCAGGAGTAGGCCATATGACCCCTAGAGCCTGCTACGCCATTCAATAAGATCATGGTTGGTTTTCTACCTCGACTCCACTTTCCCGCCTGATTCCCCGCATCGCTTGATTTCCTTGGAGTCCAAAAATCTATCGCTCTCAGTCTTGAATATGCTCAATGACTGAGCATCCACAGTGAAGAAATTTTTCCTCATCTCGGTCCTAAATGGCCGACCCCTAATCTTGAGACTATGACCTCTGTTCTAGACTCTCCAGCCAGGTGAAACAGCCTCTTGGCATCTACCCTGTCAAGCACTCTAAGAATTTTATATATTTCAATGAGATCACCTCTCATTCTTCTAAACTCCAGAGAATATAGGCCCATTCTACTCAACCTCTCCTCATAGGACAACCCTCTCATCCTAGGAATCAATATAGTGAGCCTTCATTGTGCCTCCTCGAAGGCAAGTATATCCTTCCTTAGGTAAGGAGACCAAAACTGTACACAGTACTCCAGATGTGGTCTCACCAGAGCCCTGTACAATTGCAGCAAGACCTCTTTACTATTATACTCTAACCCCTTTGCAATAAAGGCTAACATGCCATTTGCCTTCCTAATTGCTTGCTGTGCCTGCATGTTAACTTTCTGTGATTCATGTACAAGGACACCCAAATCCTTCTGACTGCCAACATTTCTTAGAATATTTTTTAAAAGGTGAGAGACTGCTCTTTGATTCTTCCTACCAAAGTGGATAATTTCACATTTCCCCACATGATACTCCATCTGCCACCTTCTCGCCCACTCCCTGAGCTTGTCTATATCCCTCTTTGCGTCCTTCTCACAGCTTACTTTCCCACCTAGCTTTCTATCATCAGCAAACTTGAATACATTACACTCTGTCCCTTCATCTAAGTCATTGATATAGATTATAAACAGCTGTGGCCTAAGCACCGATCCTTGCGGCACCCACTAGTTACAACGTGCCAACCCGAAAATGACCTGTTTATTCCTACTCTCTTTTCTGTCCGTTAACCAATCCTCAATCCATGCTAATATATTATCCCCAATCCCATGAGCCCTAATCTTGTGTAACAACCTCTTGTGTGGCACCTTACCAAATGCCTTTTGAAAATCCAAATATACCACATCCACTGGTTCCCCCTTATCTACCCTGCTAGTTACACCCTCAAAAAAACTCTTAATAGATTTGTCAAACACTATTTCCCTTTCATAAAACTATGTTGACTCTGCCTAATCATATTATGATTTTCTAAGTGCCCTGTTACTACATCCTTAATAATATATTCTAGCATTTTCCCTACTACTGATGTCAGGCTGACTGGCCTTTAGTTCCCCATTTTCTCTCTACCTCCTTTCTTGAATAGCGGGGGTTACATTTGCTACCTTCCAATCTGCTGGGACTGTTCTAGAATCTAGGGAATTCTGGAAGATCAAAACTGATGCATCCATTATCTCTTCAGCCACCTCTTTTAAAACCCTAGGATGTAGGCTATCGGGTCCAGAGGATTTGTCGGCTTTTAGTCCCATTAATTTCTCCAGTACTTTTTCTTTATTAATCTTAATTGTTTTAAGTTCCTCACTCTCATTAGACCCTTGGTTCCCCAATATTTTCGGTATGTTTTTTATGTCTTCTACTGTGAAGACGGACACAAAATATTTTTTTATCGTCTCTGCCATTTCCTTATTCCCCATTATAATTTCTCCTGTCTCTGTCTCTAAGGGACCCATGTTTGCTTTCGCTAATCTCTTCCTTTTTACATACCTGTAGAATCTCTTACAATTTTTAAAAAATATTTCTTGCTAATTTACTCTCATATTCAATTTTCACCCTTTTTATCAATTGCTTGGTCATCCTTTGTTGATTTCTAAAACCCTCCCAATCCTCAGGCTTACTACTTTTTTTGGCAATGTTGTAAGCCTCTTTTAATCCAATACTATCCTTAACTTCTCTAGATAGCCACGGTTGGATCATTTTTCCCGTGTTTTTATTCCTCAAGGGAATGTATATTCGTTGAGAATTATGAATTATTCCTTTAAATGTTTGCCATTGCTTAACTACTGTCATATCTTTTAATCTAATTTCCCAATCTACCTCAGCCAACTTGCCCCTCATACCTATGTAAATAGCTTTGTTTAAATTTAAGACCCTAGTTTTGGTCTTTACTACATCACCCTCAAATTCAATATGAAATTCTATGATATTATGATCACTCTACCCCAGAGGATCCTTAACAATAAGATTATTAATTAACCCTGTCACATTACACAATACTAGATCTAACGATAGGATTCTAATGGTTTTGGACATCAGATAATTAAGCTCACAACAGCAAATTGTCTTTAATGACTTTATTAGCAGCATTGCAAAACACAGAAAGAGCATGGTTACCTAATTCTTGAGAACAGAGATAAAACAGTGTCTTTGGTGCTCCCATCTTCCTAGGTCTGTCTAACAGACAGCAGCTATCCTACCTATAATTATACCCCACTTGTTTACTATCAGTTTCCTTTCTTATCTTATCTTAACCACCCTCAAGGTTCTTTTTGTTTATCAGTTTTGAGCAGTTAATTATTTTTATCTCATTGGAGTTGCAACCCACGTTCTTTTGCAAATTGAAAAAAATAACACTGTTATAATAATTAATTTGAACAATTTTCAATTTTGTAAGATGGTACATTACCCTTTTGAGGATATCTCTTTTCTCATTATTTCACTGTACATTAGCAGCTTTACAGAATAGTGGAACTGAATTCAATGTATAGTATTAATATTGTAGATCAACAGGCTGGTATTCTGTATGAGACTATTGCTCTCATTCAACGTCACTGTGTTGAAGTTAACTATATGGTATTTTACTCAGAACACACTGCTGCAGCAGCTGGGAATCGTGCCATTTTCTGAGGGCCCGTGGCCACTGTACATCCACTCGCAGAGTCTCTCAGTGCTGTCACGCCTGCTGTTAATCTGGCAACACAAAGCCAGTGCACAGGGTGAGCCAGATGTCCCTGAGTGTATGAAAATCTGGGAAAGGTAAGGAATTCTTGATACTAACAAAACTCTTAACTAAAAGATTTAAAAGAACCTTCCCAGTCCTTTGCAGAGCAATTGTGTTTCACATTAATGTGTCATATATCATGTCTTTTGCTGTTGTCCTGTATAGAGTACAGCACTCTGAAGCAGCTTCTGTTATGTTGTAATTAAAACCTCTTTTTAACTTTGTTTTGCTGAATCATGAGAGGAAAAAGTGGTGGTCGTCATTGGAACCAGACATTGAGAGAGTGAAAGTCCATCTGTGTACAAAATCACAGATGGAGGCAGTTATCAGCCCCATTGCTTTGGCTATGCAACCCTGGAATCCGTTGCTTAGCCCACAGGCAGCAGTTTGTTCAGCAATAGTTTTTAAAGTCTGCATGAATAGCTTTACTCTCCGTACAGGCAGGTAAGTGAATAATTGTCTCCTTTTTTCCATGCTAGATTTATTGGGACACTGAAGCAAAACATATTCCAGGGAGTGGTACCGACTGACTCCGAGGATCTGAATGTCGAGCACCTTCAGCTTCTGCTGTTAATTTTCCATAATTTCTCAGAAAGTGGCCGGTGCACTGTGGTCACAATGTGCATTCAGGTGATCATTGAAGTGGCATCTAAGGCAGAGGCTCAGGTTCGTTGTGTGCCACTCACACTTGCACGATTGTTGCTGGTTTTTGAATACATCCTTCAGCAATATTCAAAAGTGCCAATCTACTTATTTGAACAGGTAAGGACCAATTGAGCTGGTGACAGAGTATCTAAGTTATGAAACGAACCCGTAACCTATAATTGCAACCTTTGTGTTGACCATATTACATTCTGTTGAACGAAACATGTGCAGGTTAAATGAATAATGCTGATATAGAATGATCAGCACAGAAGGAGGCCATTCTGCCCATTGTGCTTCTCTGCATTAAATTTCATCTGCCATGTGTTTGCCCATTTCACCACTCCGCCCACGTCCTCTTTGAAAGAGTTATTCAATTAGTCCCATTCCCGTGCTCTTTCCCCACAGCCCTGTAAATTTTTTCCCTTCAAGTATTTATCTAATTCCCTTTTGAAAGTTACTATTGAATCTGCTTCCACCACCCTTTCAGGCAGTACACTGCAGATCATAACAACTTGCTGCTTAAAAAAAAATGTTTCCTCATGTCGCCTCTGGCTCTTTTGCCGATCACCTTAAATCTGTGTCCTCTGGTTAGCGACCCTTCTGACACTGGAAACAGTTTCTCCCAATTTACTCTATCAAAACCCTTCATGATTTTGAACACCTCTATTAAATCGCCCTTTAACCTTCTATGTTCTAAGGAGAACAACCTCAGTATCTCCAGTCTCTCCACATAACTGAAGTCCCTCATCCCTGGTACCATTCCAGTAAACCTCTTCTGTACCCTCTCTAAGGCCTTGACATCCTTCCTAAAGTGTGGTGCTCAGAATTGAACGCCAGCTGAGGTCTAAACTGTCTTTTATAAAGGTTTAGCTTGCTTTTATTATGCTTCTATTAATAAAGCCCAGGATCCCATATGCTTTCTCAACTGCCTTCTCAACTAGTCCTGCCACCTTCAAAGATTTGTGTATGTGTACCCCAGGTCTTTGTGTTCCTGCACCCCATTTAAAATTGTGCCATTTAGTTTATATTGCCTCTGCTCATTATTCCTACCGAAATGTATCACTTCACACTTCTCTGCATTAAATTTCATCTGCCATGTGTTTGCCCATTTCACCACTCCGTCTACGTCCTCCTGAAGTCTGTTACTATCCTCCACGTTGTTTACTACATTTCTGAGTTTTGTGTCATCTGCAAACTTTGAAATTATACTCTCTATACCCAAGTCCAGGTCATTAATATATATCTATAAGAGCAGTGGTCCTAATACTGACCCCTGGGGAACATCACTGTGTACTTCCCTCCAGTCTGAAAAATAGCAGTTCACCACTACTCTCTGCTTTCTCTCCCCTAGCCAATTTTGTATCCCGGTGCCACTGTCCCTTTTAATCCTGTGGGCTTTAATTTTGCTAACAAGTCTATTATGTGGTACTTTATCAAATGCCTTTTGAAAGTCCATATACACAACATCAACTGCACTACCCTCATCAATCCTCTCCGTTACTTCATCAAAGAACTCAATCAAGTTAGTCAAATACAATTTTCCTTTAACAAATCCATGTTGACTTTCATTCATTAGCCGGTTATTTATGACGGTTATATTAGCCCTATACACTAAACATAAGAACATAAGAAATAGGAGCAGGAGTAGGCCAATCGGCCTCTCGAGCCTGCTCCGCCATTCAATAAGATCATATCTGATCCTCACCTCAAATCTAAATTCATGTCCAATTTCCTGCCCGCTCCCCGTAACCCCTGATTCCCTTTACTTCTAGGAAACTGTCGATTTCTGTTTTAAATTTATTTAATGATGTAGCTTCCACAGCTTCCTGGGGCAGCAAATTCCACAGACCTACTACCCTCTGAGTGAAGAAGTTTCTCCTCATCTCAGTTTTGAAAGAGCAGCCCCTTATTCTAAGATTATGCCCCCTAGTTCTAGTTTCACCCATCCTTGGGAACATCCTTACCGCATCCACCCAATCAAGCCCCTTCACAATCTTATATGTTTCAATAAGATCGCCTCTCATTCTTCTGAACTCCCATGAGTAGAGTCCCAATCTACTCAACCACTCCTCATATGTCCGCCCCCTCATCCCCGGGATTAACCGAGTGAACCTTCTTTGTACTGCCTCGAGAGCAAGTATGTCTTTTCTTAAGTATGGACACCAAAACTGTGTGTAGTATTCCAGGTGCGGTCTCACCAATACCTTATATAACTGCAGCAATACCTCCCTGTTTTTATATTCTATCCCCCTAGCAATAAAAGCCAACATTCCGTTGGCCTTCTTGATCACCTGCTGCACCTGCATACTAACTTTTTGATTTTCTTGCACAAGGACCCCCAGATCCCTTTGTACTGCAGAACTTTCCAGTTTCTCGCCATTAAGATAATAACTTGCTCTCTGATTTTTCCTGCCAAAGTGCATAACCTCACATTTTCCAATATTGTATTGCATCTGCCAAATCTCCGCCCACTCACCCAGCCTGTCTATATCCCCCTGTAGGTTTTTTATGTCCTCCTCACTCTCCACTTTCCCTCCCATCTTTGTATCATCTGCAAACTTTGATATGTTACACTTGGTCCCCTCCTCCAAATCGTTAATATAGATTGTAAAGAGTTGGGGACCCAGCACCGACCCCTGCGGAACACCACTGGCTACTGGTTGCCAGTCCGAGAATGAACCATTTATCCCAACTCTCTGCTTCCTGTTTGATAACCAATCCTCCACCCATGCCAGAATATTACCCCCAATCTAGTGATTCTTTATCGTGAGCAATAATGTTTTATGTGGCACCTTGTCGAATGCCTTCTGGAAGTCTAAATACACTACGTCCACTGGTTCCCCTTTATCCACCCTGTATGTTATATCCTCAAAGAACTCAAGCAAATTTGTCAGACATGACTTCCCCTTCGTAAAGCCATGCTGACTTTGTCCTATTAAATTATGTTTATCCAAATGTTCTGCTACTGTCTCCTTAATAATAGACTCCAAAATTTTACTCACCACAGATGTTAGGCTAACTGGTCTATAATTTCCAGCCTTCTGCCTACTACCCTTTTTAAATAAGGGTGTTACATTAGCAGTTTTCCAATCTGCCGGGACCTTTGCCGAGTCCACAATTGATACTTAAAATATTTTCTTCCTCCAGATGGCATTGTCTCCATTTGGCACCAATTGCCATCCAGTAGATGTTTTTCAGCTGTTAGCCGAGACAGTGAATGCAAGGAGGCTATTCAACTATGGGGGCATTGCAGGCGAGCCTGATCTTGTCCTTGCCTATTTGTCACATGTATTTCCCAGCAGTGTCACCAGATAAAATCGCTGAACCATTGGCAATTTTAATTAAACATTTTTTTTAAAAGTGTGTTAACTTGAATTTATTTTTCTACCTAATCCTCAGTCTGTTTCCTTCAGGTTTTCATTCTCTTAAACTGAACCGTACATTTCTATAGTTCATTGTGTTTTAGCCCCTCACTCTTGAGGCCTAATTTTCTGCCTTTGTGTCTGTTTCTGTGCTTTTAGTTTCTACTTTCTTTTATCATTCATGCATGTGCCTGTGTTGTGGCTTTCTCTGCATCCTTTGTGTCTGGTTTAAGTTTCAGCCTTTTCTTATTCATTCAGTCATTGCTATTTCTTTCTGTGCAGTCTCTCATCAGTTCTATCCTGAATCCACCATTCAGTTAGTTGATATGGGGCTCTGCAATCACCCACTCAGTTTGCAGCTACAATCCTGCTTGGTTTACACGAGATTGTTGCCGTCAGCTCCTGGTGCTTTTTTAAAAAGTGAACTTAAATGATTTCTGACAAATGTAATACTGTAAGGATGTGTGTTGGGTAGCCCGAGTTAGAGCATGTCTTTGGCTGATTATTGAGAGTGTTTTTTTGCGATAGGTTCAGTACAATCTGTTAACCCCACCGATATGTGGCGCTGGTGTCAGCAGTACCCAGGAATCTGGCAGGCGCAATCAAGTGCCACTTTACCATGGATTTAAAGAGGTTGAAGAAAACTGGGCTAAACACAGTGGGACAGGTATGGCAAAACTGGGCTAAACACCGTGGGACAGGTACGGCAAAACTGGGCTAAACACCATGGGACAGGTACAGCAAGCTAAGGGATGAATGCTAAGAGGTTAGAATTGTAGAATGGCCACACTTTCGTGAGAAAGGTGATGCTGGAAGTAGCAAATAATGATGCTGGAGACAGTGATTTTGCTAGAAGAGGGAGACCAGTGGCGAGGTTTATACTCCAGCTGTGGGGATTAGTTCAATGAGAATAAGTCAGAAATTCAAAGAACAAAGATTGAGTCTGACCCTGAGATTACAGTGATTGGAGGGCAGGAAGCTATCAGGAATCGGGTGCAATTCAGAGGGATCTATAAATCAATTCAATAAATACAAGTTAAAGAGACACTTTATTTAAAAAATCAATCTGATGAGGAGAAATACATTAAAAGTGATCAGTTTAGGTCCTTAACAGGAGCTGTGTGTCAGAGGTCACTGGGTGTGTCTGAACAAGGAAGCTTCATGTCAGGGAGCTAGATGTTGGAGCATGGGGGTTGGTGCCAGGGGCAGCTGGGTGTTGGGGTAGTTGGAGTGAAGGGGCTGAATATGAGGGCAGTTGGGTATGGACGTGTGAGGGCTGGGTGTTTGGGGGAGACCAAATATTGAAGCATGAGGATTGTGTCTTGGGGACAGCTGGATTCGGAGTGAGGGAGTGGGTGTCAGAGCAAGGGGACTGGACGTTGGCAGTGGAGGGGATGGTGATCAGAGTAATGGTATAGATGTGAAAGGACTGGGTACTGGGGTGACTGAGCTGGCTGATGGGCAAAGTTAGTGAGAGGGCTGGGTGTCTGAGGGTTAGGTAGCTGGATGTTGGATATGGTATTGCAGTGAGGTGGCTGGGCTGACTGGTCTCCTGTTCCCTGCATTTTTATGTTATTCTCTGGGATGTGATTTAAGGTAATACCCTGTAAAAGAATGGACTTACAGTAATTTATAGCCTGTGCTGAGTTTTTATTGCTGATACTGAGCTACTCCTTTCCCACAGACTCTACACCTCTGCCCAAATTCTACAGCATTCTTTCACACGAGATATCCGCTGATGACATGAGCCGATTGGATGAGACGGTGAGAGCCGTAGAGTTGCAGTTTAGAGGATGTTGGAATTCATTGTAAAATTGTACATTTGTACAGTATACCTGGATGGTAACAGGGATATTACAGTATACAACATGTTCATGTGCTCATATAATTATGATGTTGCAATGTGCCGAGATGGTTTTATTGTTTGGAGTATGAAACTCAGGAACAGACTTGCAATTAATGGGCCCTGCTGTTTATTTAGTTGATCTTTACGATTGTTGTTTGATGCTGCACTTATCGAGACTTCATTTTTCACTTTTTTTTTTCCCCTTCCCTCTCGTTCCTCAGATCTGCAGTGTTCTCTGTACCAGTGCTTTGAAGTACGATGACCTGTACGCATCGCTGATCTTGCTGTTAGCAGCTGGCTCACAGTTTGATACACTCAGGCGCGAAGAGCACAAGAATGCAACACCTCTGGTAATGCACAGGCTTCTGTTGGAATTATAGAATCTTGGTGCACTGAAGGGGCCCATTGAGTCTGTGCTGGCTCCCTGATAAATCTATCCACTTAATCCCATCCCATGCGCTTTCCCTCTCTTAAATTTTTCTCTTTCAAATATTTAGCCACTTCCTTTTTAAAAGCTGTTCTGCTTTCAGCACTGTTTCTGGTAGGACATTGAGTCCTAATAAATGTGTGTAAAAAAATAAGTTCTCTTCATTCTTTTAGAGGATGGTCTTAAATTTATGCCCTCTGGTTAACATGGGAGTCAACATTCATGTCAATGGTGGGGGTGGGCGGTGGGCTGTGAAGTTTGTCTGAGCCTGGGCAGTGGTGTGGAAGAATGATGTTTGCTTCAGCAGGGGTGGGGCTGTGGTTTCTAATTTCTGCGGGGAAAGTGATTTCTTTTTCATTCAGCTGGGGAGACCAAGAGAATTAGGTATCGTGGGCAGTGCACTGTTGCGTTATTGGCCATTTTTGCTTCACTTGCTGAGTTGGAATTAAATTGGATTGGCAGTTTTGGCATTTGGAGCGCCGTCTTTTCAAACACCTCATTCAGCTGCAACTGGCCGTGGGTGCCTTTCATCTCATTCTGTGACAAACCTTTGCTCTGATTTTTGAGGTCCGGCCTGTTACAGATTTTTTTGCGGTTTTTCACATGATTTTAAAATGTTTTTGCGGTTTATCACTTTTAAAATTTTTTTGTCTGGCTTCTAGGTTTGCAGAGTTAATTATTTTAGCTTTTGGTGGCCCTGTTACATCATATGTCACATAACTTTATGATCACAGCACCACCTACAGATGCAATACTTCAGAGTGTTGTGACCGTATACAAGATATATTATTGATATAGATAAAATTGACCATTGGTTTGATTCATACACACAGTACGCTTCTAAAACCTAAGCTAACCTTCAAAATGAGGAGTTTAGTGTGTGGCATGCATCTGCTGAAAAATAGTTGTTGATTTAATGAAGGCCGCACAAATTGAGATTTTAACCAACATGTGCTTTATTGGGTGGGTCTAAGTAAGTTTTGGGCTGAAAGTCTTTGACTCTGTTTGTTACAGCTGTGTGTGAATCATTCTGGTTTCATCTTTGCTTGTGAATTTCCGATTGTTCTCTCACTAACTTTTCCTTCTAGGAGGCATGCTCCATTCAGTACTACTTCTTGATCTTGTGGAGGATCCTGGGGATCATGCCACCATCAAAAGCCTACGTTAATCAACTGGCAATGAGTGCAACAGAGCTGAGCGAATGTGACATCCTGCACACGCTTCGATGGTCATCACGGCTTTGTATTAGCTCCTATGTAACCTGGATCAAGGTACCAACAAATGCAGATTCTGAGAGTGGATGTGTGGTGACGAGGTTACTGACAATTATAGGTCAAAAAGAATCTCTTTTAATTGTGATGTGGAGATGCCGGTGATGGACTGGGGTGGACAAATGTAAGGAGTCTTACATTTAATCTTATAGTCCAATCTACATTTAATCATATAGTCTTATAGTCCATCCTGGTGTTGTAAGACTCCTTACTCTTTTAATTGAGCTTTAGTTGTGGGGAAAGGGAATGTACAGAAGGTCAAAGTTGGGGACCAGAGGAGAAAGAGTTGAGAGTTTTGAGAACGTATTAGGGAAGGAGCTTGGAGGCCCAGCACACACTACGTTGACCAGAGCGGCGGGAAACAGTGAGAGCGGAACGGGGTTAAAACCAGTGCAGAGTGAGAGCTCACTAGAACGGTGGGAAACGGCAAGAGCGTAGCAGGGATAAAAACAGCGCAGAGCGGCGGGAAATGGTGAGAGCAGCGCAGAGCGAGAGTTCACCAGAGCGGCGGGAAACGGTGAGAGCGGAGCGGGGATAAGAACAGCGCAGAGCCAGAGCGGGCCGACCGTGTTCTGATAAAAATCGAAGAGAGACGTCACAGGTAAAGCAGGTGGGTATTGGTGGTGAGTATTTCTTTCTCTTAGGACTGTGGCCTAAGTTACAGGAAAACCATATAGCATATAACTAAATTTATAATTAACTAAACTTAATTAAATAAATTAATTGAGGTTAGTACTTAGATGAAAATTATAAATAATTTGATTGACAGTGATGTAACTAATTAAATAAATACTATGGATATGGCAGGGCAGGCGATGTGTTGCAGTTGCAACATGTGGGAGCTACTGGATAGTCTTGTCCGGGGCAGCCACATCTGCAGTAAGTGTCTGCAGCTCGAGGAACTTCGGCTCAGAGTTGAGGAGCTGGAGTCCAAGCTGCAGACTTTGATACATCAGGGAGGGAGAAAGTTACCTGGACACTTTGATCCAGGAGGTAGTCACACCCCTTAAGCTAAATACTTTAGATTTGGTCCCAGGTCAGGGACAGCAGAGTGTGACTGCGAGTGAGGCAGGTACGGGGATTCAGGAGGTAGCATTGCAGGAGCCTCAGCCCTTGCACTTGCCTAACAGTTACGAGGTTCTTGCAAGCTGTGTGGACAAGAGCAAGAACTGCAGGGAGGATGAGCAAACTGACTATGGCACTGTGGTACAGGAGGCCATTCAAGTGGGGGGAGGGTGGAGGTGGGTAAAAAGGAAGGTGGTAGTAGTAGACGACAATATAGTTAGGGCGATAGATACTGTTCTCTGCAGCCAAGAGCATGAGACCCGAAGGCTGTGTTGCCTACCCGGTGCCAGGGTTAAGGACATCACCCCCGGGCTGGAGAGGAACTTGGAGTGGGAGGGGGAGGATCCAGTTGTCGTGGTCCACGTAGGTACCAACGACATAGGTAAGACTAAGAAAGAGGTTCTGCTGAGGGAGTATAAGCAGCTAGGGACTCAATTAAAAAAGCAGAACCACAAAGATGGTAATCTCTGGATTATTACCTGAGCCACGAGCAAATTGGCATAGGATAAATAAGATCAGAGAGATGAATGCGTGGCTCGAAGATTGGTGTGGGAGAAGTGGGTTTCGATTCAAGGGGCACTGGCACCAGTACTGGCCCGTCAGGATGGGCTTCAACTGAACCGTGCTGGGACCAGTGTTCTGGCGAATCGAATAACTAGGGCTTTAAACTAAATGGTGGGAGGAGAGGGTTCAATAATAGAGGGAGAAAATAGATCGAGAAAAAACTAGCAAGAGATATAAAAACTGACAGTAATAGCTTTTACAAGTATATTAAAAAGGAAGAGAGTAGCTGAAGTAGGTATAGGTCCCTTAGAGGATGAGACTGGGGAAATAATAATGGAAAACAAGGAAATGACAGAGGCAATGAACAGATATTTTGTATCTGTCTTCATAGTAGAAGACACTAAAAGCATACTAATAATAGATAATCAAGGGGCAAAGGGGAGAGAGGATCAAAAAATAATCACTATCACTAGAGAAAAAGTACTAGATAAATTAATGGGTCTGCAGACTGACAAGTCCCCTGGACCCAATGGCTTGCATCCGAGGGTCTTAAAAGAAGTGGCTACAGTGATGGTGGCTGCATTGGTTGTAATCTTCCAAAATTCACTAGGTTCTGGAAAAGTCCCAGTGGATTGGAAAACCGCAAATGTATCGCCCCCTATTCAAGAAAGGAGAGAGACAGAAAGCAGGTAACTATTGGCCAATTAGCCTAACGTCTGTCATTGGGAAAATGCTAGAATCGATTATTAAGGAAGTAGTAGCAGGGCATTTAGAGACTCGAAATAAAATCAAGGAGAGTCAACGTGGTTTTATGAAGGGGAAATTATGCCTGACAAATTTATTAGAGTTCTTTTGAGGAAGTAACGAGCAGGGTGGATAAAGGGGAACCAGTAGATGTAGTGTATTTGGATTTCAAAAAGGCATTCGATAAGGTGCCTCATAAAAGATTACTGCACAAGGTAAGAACTCATGGTGTTGGGGGTAATATATTAGCATGGATAGAGGATTGGTTAACTAATGGAGAGTTGGGATAAAGGGGTCATTTTCAGGATGGCAGTCTGTAACTAGTGGGGTGCTGAGGGATCAGTGCTGGGGCCTCAACTATTTACAATCTATATCAATGACTTGGATGAAGGAAGCGAGTGTACTGTGGCCAACTTTGCTGCTGATAAAGATAGGTGGAAAAGTAAGTTGTGAGGAGGACACATAGTGTCTGCAAAGGGATATAGGTAGGTTAAGCGAGTGGGCAAAAATCTGGCAGATGGAGTATAATGTGGGAAAATGTAAAGTCATCCACTTTGGTAGGAAGAATAAAAAAGCAAAATATTTATATAAATGAAGAAAGACTACAGAATGAAACATAGAAAATAGGAGCAGGAGTAGGCCATTCGGCCCTTCGAGCCTGCTTTGCCATTCAATATGATCATGGCGGCTGCTCTATCTCAATACCATATTCCTGCTCTCTCCCCATACCCCTTGATGCCTTTTGTGTCTAGAAATCTATCCAGCTCCTTCTTAAATATATTCAGTGACTTGGCCTCCACAGCCTTCTGTGGTCGACAATTCCACAGGTTCACCACCCTCTGAGTGAAAAAATGTCTCCTCATTTCAGTCCTATATGTATCCTGAGACTGTGACCCCTCGTTCTGGACCCCCCCCAGACAGGGGAAACATCCTCCCTGCATTCAGTCTGACTAGCTCTGTCAGAATTTTATACGTTTCAATGCGATCCCCTTTCATTCTTCTAAACTCGAGTGAATACAGGCCTAGTCGACCCAATGCTGCAGTACAGAGGGATTTGGGTGTCCTCGTACATTAAACGCAAAATGTTAGCATACAGGTGCAGCAGGTAATTGGGAAGGCAAATGGAATATTGGCCTTCATTTCAAGGGGGATGGAGTATAAAAGCAGGGAAGTCCTGCTACAACTGTACAGGGTGCTGGTGAGACCACACCTAGAGTACTGCATACAGTTTTGGTCCCGTTATTTAAGGAAGGATATACTTGCATTGGAGGCGGTTCAGAGAAGGTTCACTAGGTTGATTCAGGGTATGGAAGGGTTTTCTTATGAGGAAAGATTGAGCAGGTTGGGCCTATACTCACTGGAGTTTAGAAGAATGAGAGGAGATCTTATTGAAATATATAAGATTCTGAGGGGGCTTGACAGGGTAAATGCTGAGAGGATGTTTCCCCTCATAGGGGAATCTAGAAGTAGGGGGCATAATCTCAGAATAAGGGGTCGCCCTTTTAAGATGAAGAAGAGGAGAAATTTCTTCTGAGGGTTGTGAACCTTTGGAATTCTTTGCCCCAAAGAGCAGTGGAGGCTGAGTCATTGAATATATTCAAGGCTGAGTTAGACAAATTTTTGATCAGCAAGGGAGTCAAAGGATATGGGGAACAGGTGGGAAAGCGGAGTTGAGGCCCAAATCAGATCAGCCATGATCTCATTGGCAGAGCAGGCTCGAAGGGCGAAATGGCCCACACCTATCTCTTATGAGTATTCAAAAAAAAACCTTTTCAGGGTATTTTATTTTTTCAGATTTTCTCCCCTTTTGTCCTTACGGTGTTGCCTCACACCGGATTTCCCACTGCCTCGCCCAAATAGTTTTTTTATGTATGTGAGCCTTGATGGTGTGTGTTGGCAGAGTATTGGATGATGGCTGCATTACAGCCATGCCAAACCCAGTCCCTGCCTGGTGGCTCTGCACTTTCCAAAAGGGGTTCCTGGATAGCAAGTATAAGCAGAAACCCCAGTAAATTTCTCACTACCTCGTCCCACCACTCCCTGTGCTCAGGCCACATGTAGCCCATCAACTAACTCAGTGCATACCAGAGATCAAACTTGGGATCTCCCTGGTCTGTGTGGTACAGTTACAGTTCTGTACTGGGCAGAGCATTTAACAATGGAGTCAGTAGCAATGAATATTGTAACGATAAAAGTGTTTATTCACTATGAACCTACTTGAGTATATGCAAAGCTGGAGAATTATTTGGTAGTGTAACTGTAAAGGAAATATTACATGGGTCACACATAGTCATTTTCAATATGACAAAGTCCAGTTGATCATTGAGTAGTTTAGTACCTTGATTTGAGCAGTCATTGCTTTTGTTTTTGGTAAAGGATCATCTGGTGCGACAGGGCATGAAGCCAGAGCATGCTGGCTCGCTGGTGGAACTGGCAGGCACCAAGTGCAGTTCTGTGAAGTATGATGTGGAGCTTGCGGAGGAGTATGTTGCCAGACAGGTAAGGAGAACCATGCCAGTGAGCTCCCTGTTTGGAGGATGTTTTTCTTTTGAGAGGATGGGGTTTATCTTTGTATTGCTTTTTGAGGGACAGGACTATCGTCATTTTTCAGGCCATCTAGTTGATGTCGTTCTTTGGTATGATACTGTTCAGAAATACTTCTAAGGGCTGAAGATGGGTCAAGAGGAGAGAAAGAATTGTTCACTGACATGAATACAAAAATTGTCAATGTTCGTCCTTGGTGCAGATGTGACACTGGCGGCAGGTGAGGCTTTCTGAAAACTGGCGGCGGGTGAGGCTCGCTGAGAAAGAAACTACATTAGCAAACAAGTTCAAGAGGCAGAAATTGCTGCAGCAAAGGGAGATAGGTGCACTCTCTGATCACAAAGAAACTGGCAAGAGACTTTAAACACCACAGCGAAGGTCCCATCAAAAACAAGCATGTTTTGATTGTCACCAAATAAGAGGATATAAAGAAGATTTGGGCAGAGTACTTCCACAAAATCTTCAACACACCACTACCAGTAGGATCGACGTTAACCGGATTGGGAAAATGTATGAACTGGATGCCAATTGTGGTGAAATTACAATGTATGAGCTGAGATCAGCGATAGCTAACTAAAGAACAATGAGTCACCTGAAGAGGGTCACATTTGTGCGTAATTATTCAAAGAAAATGGAGATGAAAACTTGACCACCATCCTACGTCTGTTTTAATTTAGTGTGGGGGAAAAGAAGTAACATCAAAAGTTTGGACTAAAGGAATCATTGTTAAGCTTCCCAAGAAGGAGATAGAAGTGATTATAACAATTAGCGTGGTGTTGCATTGCTCCATTTCCCTGGCAAACTCCTCTGTTCCATTATCCTCAACAGAATTACCACGTGGAGTGGTTGAGGCCGACTAGCATAGATGCATTTAGGGGGTTAGCTAGATAAGTGAGGGAGAAAGGAATAGAAGGATATATTGATGGGGTGAGATGAAGTGAGGTGGGAGGAGGCTCGTGTGGAGCATAAACACCGACGTAGACCTGTTGGGCCGAATGGCCTGTTTCTGTACTGTTAATTCTATGTAAAAATTAGGGTAGCTATTGATGGCCAACTCAGAAGCGCAAACTGTTTTTTGCAATAATAGATCTTGCATTACCAGATCTTTATGCTTTGTAATATCATTGGGCAAAGCAAAGAATAGTTGCAAAGCAGTTACCAGTAGTGGTGAATTTCATTGACTTTCAAAAGGCATTTGATGGTGTCGACAGAAATTCACCATGATCGATTCTCAATGTATGGGTTAACTCAAACTCATTAGCATCATCAGGATTGTGTATCAAGAAGCACCGTGTATGGTGAGAACAGGCAATGAGCTAGCTGACTGGTTCAGTTTAACAACCGGTGTCAGACAAGGCTGGATCTTGTACCCTATATTTTTTTGGCATTGTGATTGATTTTATGATGAGATATTCAAATCAGGCATTGCATGGACTAGCGGAGAACCTGGGGACGTAGACTTTGCGGATGATATCTGCCTCATTAATAGAAGTCCTTGCAAACAACCGCCCCATCTCCAACCTCCCTTTTCTCTCCAAAGTCCTTGAACGTGCTGTCGCCTCCCAGATCTGTGCCCATCTTTTCCGCAACTTCATGTTTGAATCCTTCCATTCAGGTTTCCGCCCCTGCCACAGTACTGAAGTGGCCCTTATCGACGTCACAAATGACATCCTATGTGACTGTGATGATGGTAAACTATCCCTCCTCATCCTTCTCGACATGTCTGCAGCCTTTGACATGGTTGACTACACCATCCTCCGCCAAAGGCCCTCCTCCGTCGTCCAGCTGGGACTGCACTCGCCTGGTTCCATTCTTATCTATCTAGCTGTAGCCAGAGAATTACCTGCAATGGCTTCTCATCCTGCTCCTGCACAGTTAACTCTGGAGTCCCTCAGGGATCTATCCTTGGCCCCCTTCTATTACTTCTCTACATGCTGCCCCTCGGCGACATCATCCTAAAACACAACGTCAGATTCCACATGTACGCCGGCGACACCCAGCTCTACCTCACAACCACCTCCCTCGACTCCTACACTGTCTCTCATTTGTCACCTTACTTGTCTGACATCTCGTACTGGATGAGCAAATATTTCCTCCAACTAAGTATTGGGTAGACCGAAGCCATTGTCTTTGGTCCCTACTGCAAACTCTGTTCCCTGGGTCACCGACTCCATCCCCCACTCTGGCCACTGTATGAGGCTGAACCAGACCATTCGCAACCTTGGCGTCCTATTTGACCCTGAGATGAGCTTTTGACCACGTATCCGCTCCATCACCAAGACCGCCTACTTCCACCTCTGTAACATCGCCCGTCCTCCACCCCTGCTTCTGCTCCTCTGCTGCTGAAACCCTCATCCATGCCTTTGTTACCTCCAGACTGGACTATTCCAATGGTCTCCTAGCTGGCCTTCCATCTTCCACTCTCCATAAACTTGAGCTCATCCAAGACTCTGCTGCCCATATCCTAACTCGCACCAAGTTCTGTTCTCCTGTCACCCCTGTGCTCGCTGGCCTACATTGGCTCCCGGTCCGGGAACACGTCAATTTTAAAAATTCTCATCCTTGTTTTCAAGTCCCTCCATGACCTTGCCCCTCCCTATCTATGTAACCTCCTCCAGCCCGACAACCCTCCGAGATCTCTGTGCTCCTCCAATTCTTGCCTCTCGCGCTTCCCCAATTTTTAATCGCTCCACCATTGGCGGCCGTGCCGTCAACTGCCCAGGCCCCAAACTCTGGAATTCCCTCCCTAAACCTCTCTACCTCTCTCTCCTCCTTTAGGACGCTCCTTAAAACCTTCTTCTTTGATCAAGCTTTTGCTCACCTGTCCTAATACCTCCTTTTGTGGCGAATGACAAATTTTATTTGATAACGCTCCTGTGAAGTGCCTTGAGACATTTTACTACGTCAAAGGTGCTATATAGATGCAAATCGTTGTTGTTGTTGTATAGAAGATATGCAAAGAAAGACAAATGATCTCGTAGACACAGCCAGAAAAGTTGGGTTATGCATCAACAGTGTAAAATCCCAGGTGATGACGGTTAATGTTGACTCTGATGAAGAAATATACCTGGAAGGTGAATGACTACAAACTGTGCAATCTTTCACCTACTGAAGCAGTGTGGTGCGAGAAGGTGGAGACTGCACAGCAGATGTCGTTTGCATCAGAAATGCAAGTGGAGCTTTTCAAATACTTCACTCAGTCTGAAAATCAGATGTGATCAAAGGAAACACAAAGTTGAGAATGTTTAGGAGCGATGTGCTCCTGTATGGATCAGAAACGTGGTCCAACAAAACAATCAGAGAAAAGCTCAACAGCTTCCAGTATGGATGCCTGTGTGAGCTGTTCAATTATCAAATGGTTTAACAAAGTGATGAATGAAAGTGTACTTCAGAGAGCACAGATACCTCTACTGACTAGAATGGTCTGGGATAGAAGGTGGACATACAGTGATCATATTCTGAGAATGCCTGACGCAGGTATCCCGAAGCAAGGATAGAAATAGAAGCCATGAGGGAAGGGAGCTAGACTGAGAGGAACTCCACGCAGCACAATAACAGTGGATGCAGCTACGTGAGCTGGAGGCAAAAGCCCAAGATAGAAATGGATGGCATCGATTTGATTACTGCCTTGTGTGCCTCTAAGGCACAGGAAGAATGAAGATGATGAGTGTGCAGGCAGCAGCTTCTCTTCAAAACGTAAAGATCCAGGGGATATTCAAAAAGTAGTGTTGCATCAATGGTGTGTGTGTGTGTGTGTCTCTCGCCCCAGCTCTCTCTCGATCTCTCTCTCACACACTCACTCTGGATGGCCCCAATTTACTGATCTCCTTACTAGTACGCTTGTGCACCAATCTTAACTATTCAGTTGGCTCATATTCATTCTTGTAGTGCAGTTGCTGTTTGACAAAGTAGATTGTCTCCACATCATTGTCATTAAGGACATATATGTTCAATGTTGATACTACTTCCCATTCACAAGTAGATTAATGTGGTTTCTCCTTCAAATTTAGATATCTTCCTATTGCGGGATTGATGCGAGCGCTATCCTCCCACTTAGCCGACTACCCAACCTGCAGGCCATCTATACACTTGATGCAGTCATTTCAAAGGTCCAGGTGTCTCTGGATGAGTATTTCTCTAAGGTGGCTGCAGAAACTGACTCCCACAAAACATCTGAGATCACAAAGAATCTGCTTCCTGCAACTCTTCAGCTGATTGACATCTATGCTGCATTTGTCAGGTACAAATTTTGAGTACTCACAGCTTTAACATTAACACCTAGCTGCTGGTTGAACTGTTGGTAGTGGCCAGATTTAGCTGGTTGGTGGGAAAGGGCCATTCGGTGTTGGCATCAAACACTTCCAGGTCGGAGACTGTATAGGCGAGTTACAAAGTAAAAGCTCTCTTTGCACTTATCCATCAAGCACTGTCAGATACAGGTATAGGAAGGTTAGATGCAGTGTAAGGTTCCCTCTGCTCCAACAACATACAATAACCCAACCATAACCTTAGATGAGTGTCCCCTATTGCACCAATGTGAATTTCTCTACTGCTACGTGCAGCCATTATGTGGCACCTCTGTGAGCAATTTGTTGAATTATCAATAGTTTTGTATGTGGGCTCACACTTGCTAGGAATCATATTAAATCTCCCGAATTTTTTGGAAAGGACGTTCACTTTTTCAGGGAGAGGAGACTTTTCCATCCTAACAGTCTGGCTAGATTTAAGATGAGATCACAGAAGTGAGTGGACGGTGTGTTTAATCCATTGCGTTGTCCTGTCCGTAGGCAGCATTGTTGAAGTATATGCATCTATGCCTGGTGCGAAATATAAGCTACATAAGAAATTTGGCAAAGGAGGGAGTTGATCGTATACATCTAATAATAATCCTAGTCCAGGTACTGATTGTATATATCTAATAATAATCCCAGTCCAGGTGCTGATAAGAACATAAGAAAAAGCAGCAGGAATAGGCCATATCGCCCCTCGAGCCTGCTCCGCCATTCAATCAGATCATGGCTGATCTTTGACCTCAACTCCACTTTTCTGCCCGATCCCCATATCCCTTGATTTTCCTCTAGTCCAAAAATCTATCCATCTCAGCCTTGAATACATTCAATGACTCAGCATCCACAGCCTTCTGGGATAGAGAATTACAAAGAGCCACAACCCTCTGCGTGAAGGAATTCCTCCTCATCTCAGTCTTGAATGACCGACCCCGTATCCTGCGATTATGCCCACTAGTTTTAGACTCTCCAGCCAGGGGAAACAATCTGTCAGCATCTACCCTGTCAAACCCCCTCAGAATCTTATGTTTCAATGAGATGGCATTCTTTTAAACTCCAGACCGTATAGGCCCATTCTACTCAACTTCTCTTCATAGGACAACCCTCTCATCCCAGGAATTAATCTAATGAACCTTCGTTGCACCACCTCCAAGGCAAGTATATCCTTCCTTAGATAAGGAGACCAAAACTGTACACAGTACTCCAGGTGAGGTCTCACCAAAGCCTTGTACAATTGTAACAAGGCTTCCTTACACTTGTGCTCCAACCGCCTTGCAATAAAGGCCAACATGCCATTGGCCTTCCTAATTGCTTGCTGTACTTGCATACTAACTTTTTGTATTTCTTGTACGAGGACAGCCAAGTCTCTCTGGACCATTTAAAAAATATTCTGTTTTTCTATTCTTCCTACCAAAGTGAATAACCTCACATTTCCCCACATTATACTCCATCTGCTGCCTTCTTGCCCACTCACTTAACCTGTCTATATCCCTTTGCAGACTCTTTGTGTCCTCACCAGCTTACTTTCCCATCTAGCTTTGTACCGTCAGCAAACTTGGATACATTACACTCGGTCCCTTCATCTAAGTCACTAATATAGATTGTAAATAGCTGAGGCCCAAGCACCGATCCTTGCGGAACCCCACTATTACAGCCTGCCAACCTGAAAATGACCCGTTTATCCCTACTCTCTGTTTTCTGTCCTTTAACCTATTCTCCATCTATGCTAATATATTACCCCAACCTCATTAGCCCTTACCTTGTGTAACAACCTTTTATGTGACACCTTATCGAATGCCTTTTGAAAATCCTAATATACTACATGGCGAGAAACTGGAAAGTACTGCAGTACAAAGGGATCTGGGGGTCCTAGTGCAAGAAAATCAAAAAGTTAGTATGCAGGTGCAGCAGGTGATCAAGAAGGCCAACGGAATGTTGGCTTTTATTGCTCGGGGGATAGAATATAAAAACAGGGAGGTATTGCTGCAGTTATATAAGGTATTGGTGAGACCGCACCTGGAATACTGCATACAGTTTTGGTGTCCATACTTAAGAAAAGACATACTTGCTCTCGAGGCAGTACAAAGAAGGTTCACTCGGTTAATCCCGGGGATGAGGGGGCGGACATATGAGGAGAGGTTGAGTAGATTGGGACTCTACTCATTGGAGTTCAGAAGAATGAGAGGCGATCTTATTGAAACATATAAGATTGTGAAGGGGCTTGATCGGGTGGATGCGGTGAGGATGTTCCCAAGGATGGGTGAAACTAGTACTAGGGGGCATAATCTTAGAATAAGGGGCTGCTCTTTCAAAACTGAGATGAGGAGAAACTTCTTCACTCAGAGGGTAGTAGGTCTGTGGAATTTACTGCCCCAGGAAGCTGTGGAAGCTACATGATTAAATAAATTTAAAACAGAAATAGACAGTTTCCTAGAAGGAAAGGGAATTGGGGGTTACGGGGAGCGGGCAGGAAATTGGACATGAATTTAGATTTGAGGTTAGGATCAGATCAGCCATGATCTTATTGAATGGCGGAGCAGGCTCGAGGGGCCGATTGGCCTACTCCTGCTCCTATTTCTTATGTTCTTATGTTCTTATCCACTGGTTCTCCTTTATCTACCCTGCTAGTTACATCCTCAAAAAAAAACCTCTAAGTTTGTTAAACTACTTCCTAAATAATAAATGTGCTTGTGATGTACGGGCATCAAACGTTGGAGTGTTGGTGTTTAACACTGATTATAAATGTTTTTTTTTTGGGTGGTGGGGCGGTTAATGACAAGTACTGTTATATTTCCTGATTGGTTGATATTAGGTCGTACCTGTTGAGAAGTCTGTGTGAGGAGGGTTCGACTGAAAGTCCAACTGAGGAGAAACTGCACGGTTACGCAGCAGCACTGGCGATCGGATCCGCTCGCTGCAAGACTAACTCTGTTGGTAAGGACAGGAATTGCTTTGGTATTTGAAATGGTGTAACCAGACACAACTGGAACAAAGGCAGCATGAGTCGCAGGCGTTGTTCTTGTACTTGAAAGGCCTTGTGGCAATTTCATTTTTTTTCCCGCTGATTTTTTTTTCCTCCTTGCCTTCATCTGATGACTTCTTGCTGGGGCATGCTTCCATGGTTGCTAACAGGCTCCGATACTTTGTCCAACTGACTATTCTTAATTTGTGAGCCTGGACAATGTATGTGGGCAGGCTGATTGCATCACAACTAAGACTATCTGTACCTGATGACTGCACACATTGGCTTCCAACAGGTTGCTGACAGTGATCAGGTGCAGGAACACTGGCTGTTTTTCTTGCTCTTTCCTCCCATTCAGAGATTTTGAAAGCCAATTGGAGTGTCCCCACTTCTGTCCTATTCGAGATTAGTTAACTTGGTACAGACAGCAGTTGTGCTTGGGACCTCCGGTGCTCAGTGCTACACTGATAAATTCACTGTTTATATGGGGAATACTATAGTGTTCATGCCAGCTGTAAAGTTTTTTTTAGTAAACATCTGTCTCTTCTGAAGATGGCACATATCATAGGGCTACATGACAGTTGGTATGGAAAACCTCTTCGGATCCAGCTCTCACTATGGAAGGGCCAGTGATGCAGGAATAATTTCATGGTGCTGCTACTAAAATTACGTACCACTATATAGTGGCTGGGGGTGACGGGAGCTGTACAGAGCTGGAGATTCTCTGCCTGAAGTAACAGTTGTAGCTGTGAAAAGTGTTCTGAGCTGTGATGCCCAATAGTGAATTCCCTGCTTGAAATTATTCTTGTTTTCACATGCTGATTGTGATTGTGTTTGCAGCTCAGTTGGTGGTACAGAACCTGCCGTCAGCTGTACAGACACTGTGTGAAACGTGGAACAACATTCACACCAATGAGTTCCCCAACATCGGATCATGGGTAGGTGAAAGGTCATTCATATCTGACAGCGTATGCAATAGAGTCGTAATATTGGTAACTAGTGCAGTGCTGAGGGAACGTGGCCATCCTTTGGATCATAGAATCATAGAAAATTTATGGCACAGAAGGAGGCCATTCGGCCCATCATGTCTGTGCTGGCTGAGAAATGAGCCGCCCAGCCAAATCCCACTTTCCCGCATTTGGTCCGTAGCCCTGCAGGTCACTGCTCTTCAGATGCACATCCAGGCACTTTTTAAATGAGCTGAGGGTTTCTGCCTCTGGAAGGGAAAAAGCTCCTTAGTATCCATCCTATCTGTGCCCCTCATAATTTTGTACACCTCAATCATGTTCCCCCCTCAGCCTCCTCTGCTCCAAGGAAAACAAACCCAATCTTCCTAGTCTCTCTTCATAGCTGAAGCGCTCCAGCCCTGGTAACATCCTGGTGAATCTCCTCTGCACCCTCTCCAAAGCGATCACATCCTTCCTGTAGTGTGGCGACCAGAACTCTGTCATGTGGGACCTTGTCAAAAGCCTTGCTAAAATCCATGTAGACTACATCAATCGCACTACCCTCATCGATCCTCCTTGTCACCTCCTCAAAATTCAATCAAGTTCGTCAGACATGACCTCCACTTAACAAATCCGTGCTGACTGTCCTTGATTAGTCCATGCCTTTCTAAGTGACAGTTTATCCTGTCCCTCAGAATTGATTCTAATAATTTGCCCACCACCGAGGTTAGACTGACTGGCCTGTAATTACTCGGTCCATCCTTCGCTCCCTTTTTAAACAACGGCACAATGTTAGCAGTCCTCCAATCCTCCGGCACCACGCCTGTATCCAGTGCAGTTTGGAAAATTATTGTTAAAGCCTCTGCTATTTTCTCCCTTGCTTTTAACAGCCTGGGATACGTTTCATCTGGCCCTGGTGATTTATCCACTTTCAAAGATGCTAATCCCCTTAATACTTCCTCTCTCACTATGTTTATCCCATCCAATATTTCACACTTCTCTTTAACTTCAATCCTTGTATCATCCCTCTCCTTTGTGAAGTCAGATGCAAAGCATTCATTAAAAACCATACCCACATCTTCCGCCTCCACACATAGTTTACCTTTTTGGTCTCTAATAGGTCCTACTCTTTCCTTAGTTATCCTCTTGCTCTTAATGTATTTGTAAAACATCGTTGGGTTTTCTTTGATTTTACCTGCTAATATTTTGTCATGCCCTCTCTTTACTTTCCTAATTTCCTTTTTAACTTCACCTTGTATACTCCTCTAAGCTTTCCATAGTTTTGAGTTCCCGGTGTCTATCATAGGCTTTCTTTTTCTGCCTTATCTTACCCAGAATGCTTCTTGACATCCAGGGGGCTCTAGATTTGGCAGCCCCTCCCTTTTTCTTTGTGGGAACATGTTTAATCTGAACTCCTTAAATCACCCCTTTGAATGACTCCCAATGCTCTGACACTGATTTACCTTCATGTAGCTGCTTCCAGTTTACTTCTGCTAAATCACTTCTCAGTTTAGTAAAATTGGCCTTTCCCCAATTGAAAACTTTAACTCCTGTTCTGTCTTTGTCCTTTTCCATAACTATGCTAAAACTAACTGTATTATGATCACTACCACTAAAATGCTCTCCCACTGCTGCTACTTCCACCTGCCCCTCTTCATTTCCTAGAACTAAATCCAGAACTGTGCCCCCCCCCCCCCCCCCCACCCATGCTCTCGTTGGGCTTGCTATATACTGGCTTAAAAGAATTCTCCTGTATGCAGTTTAAGAATTCTACACCCTGTGTACCATTCACACTGTTTGTATCCCAGTTAATATTAGGGTAGCTAAAATCCCCTACTATTACTGCCCTATTGTTTTTGCACTTCTCAGAAATTTGCCTGCATATTTGCTCCTCTAACTGTTTGGGGGTCTATCGTACACTCCAAGTAGTGTGACTGCCCCTTTTTTGTTCTTTAGCTCAACCCATAATGTCTCATTTGATGCTCCTAAAATAATATCCCTCCTCACAACTGTAATTGTTTTCTTAACCAAAATTGCCACCCCCCCCCCCCTCTTTTTTTTAATCCCCCTCTCTATCGCGTTTGAAAACCCTGTAACCAGGGATGTTGAGCTGCCAGTCCTGCCCCTCTTTAAGCCATGTTTCTGTAATAGTTAAGATATCATGCTGCCACGTGTCTATCTGTGCCCTCAGCTCATCCGCCTTATTTCCTATACCCCTTGGTGGGACGTTAAAGATCCTGTGACACTATTCTAAGAAGGGCAGGGAGTTCTCCTGGCAACCTGGCCAGCATTATTTCTTTAATCAATGCTGTCAAAAATAAATTAACTGGACATTTATCTCACTGCTGTTTGTGGGGTCTTGTGCACAAAATGGCTACAGTATTTAGTTAAATAAGGTATTAAGTACAAAATAATTCTTGTATTTGAAGTGCTTTGAGACATTTCTGGAAGATGTGATAAGGTGGTATATAAATAAAAGTATTTAAGATGGTTGGGACAGCAGCTCTTTTGCACTCATAGGCACATCTCTTGTCAACTTACGCTTGTATTGCCATGTTGTGATTGAACTTTTGAGGGCTATTAATTTGGGTATAGCTTGAAACTCACTACACAAAAATATATTTCTGTTTGTATTATGAGGGCTTAAATTATAGAGAAAATAAAGAAAAAAAAAAGTGGAACCCACAGTGAAAAGTTACATCAGTTGATAGAAAGGTCTTCAGCACAGTAGAGTAAGGAATGAGCAGGGTGGGTACAGGAAACAAGACAGTTTACTTTAGGAAAATCAATTGAGCCATACTAGGAATTCTTTAGCATTTTTATACTAATGATTGAAGTATTGGAAGCAAAATGTTGGCATATGCTTCATGGAGTGTTTAGATAAGTAAAACTTGTTTGATGACGTATAGTTGAAGAATGTAAGGGATTTAGGAAAAATATTGAGAATGGAGAGGTTACAGCTGCCTGGTATGAGGGAGAAACAAATACAAAGAAAAATGTGAAAAATTGGGGCTGTTTTCATTAGAAGATAGGAGATTATGGGGTGATTTGATAGCGGTGTTTAAAATTATGACAGGATGGGACAAGGTAGATTGTCACAAACTGTTTCCAGCGGTTGAGGGATCTAGAACGATGGGATATATATATATATAATATTAAATGGAAGAGATTCAGGAGAAATTTTTTTACACAAAGACTTGGGTTGCACTATGAGAGTCAGTGATTGAAGCAGAGACCATGTCAACATTTAAGAATAGGTTAGATAAGTGGTTGAAAGAAAGGGAAATAAAGGGATCTGGCAACAGGGCAGGCATGTAGGACTAGGATTACTGCTCCCGTGGAGGATAAACACCAACACGGATTGGTTGGGTCGAATGGCCTGTTTCTGTGTTGTAATTTCCATTCAATTCTATGATACCTAACTGTAGGTGCTATTTATTACCAGGATAGGTTCTGTTTGGGCTATTTACTTTAGAAAATGGAATTGGAGAGGAATTTCCCCCTATATTGCTTGCAGGTTTTTACTATGTTTATTTGCCACCATCAGGAGATTGATTAAGGGGTATATAAAAAGGTACATGGTTGCATTGTTTATGGGGCAGGCTTGATGGTCTTTTCCTATCCTGGGCGCACCAGCAATGGTTTCTGTTGGCTTGCACTCATTGGTACCCGTGGCTAATGCATAATGGAAAGTGGTAGAGCTTGGGCAAACCATTACAGTCATGTTCTATTATGGAATTTTTCAAAAAAATAAATTTGTTCCCAATGATCGTCACTTCGAGACTATTCCTTGCAGGTTAGGAATAATCTGAATGTTTTGCAGGAGTTTAAACCCTGTCCTTAACTGTTTTGTGTTCCTTGTAGCGAAATGCATTTGCAAATGACACCATTCCTGCAGAGAGCTACATCAGTGCAATCCAGGCCGCGCACCTGGGCACACTGTCCAATCAGAGTCTGCCACTGGCTGCATGCCTGAAGCATATTCTCCTGTCATTGGTCAGGCTCACCGGCGACCTCATTGTGTAAGTCAGTTAGTGATTTTTCAATCGTGACTCTATTCGATCCGAGATTTCCCAGTCCCACGCCTGAAAGCCTTCACTATCATTAATGTGTCTCTATCTTAATATTATTCACTTTAGGAATGCTGAGTTGTTAAGTTTTCCAGTCGTCTACCTTGAGCTCGTGTGTGAATTCGGCCTCTGCTCCATTTCTTATGCTGTCATTTTTTCTTCCGTTGTTATTCATACATTTGACTCTTGTTGTCTTCTCACACAGCTCCCATTTTCATGTAGTTGAATTACTTCTCTCCATTAAGTGCATGTATCATGAATTTTCTGTCCTAATCTCATTCTAGGTGGTGTCCTGATGAACTGAACCCTCCACAGGTCATTCACACACTGCTGCCATTGCTCTTGGAGACCAGCACAGAAAGCGTGTCTGAAATCAGCTCCACGTCATTGGAACGGATCCTCGGACCTGCGGAATCCGACGAATTTCTTGCCCGAATCTACGAGCGACTCATCACGAGCTGCTATAATATAATTGCCAATCATTCTGACCCCAACAGGTAACTAAAGATTCAAATTAGTAAAGGTCTGCCAGATAAGCTTTTGGATTTTGTAAAATAAGAAATGTTCTGAATTTATAGGACAATAGATTCCGATTATAATTAACTTAGCTAGTTGCCCAAGTGACCACTATAACTGGATAATCATAATAGCTGATTCCCCATGTATAATGCAGCTAATCTGTGTAATGATGAAGCCATTAGGTGATATAAAATAGGAAATTATAAACATAAAACACTTGTATAAAATATGTTCATCCTAACATAGTAAATCAACTGAGTTTTATAGGCAATTTGCTGAAATCGTTGGGAGTGCATGTTTGCTCAGTGCTAATCGGTAATTTAACCAACTAAACAAATAAGCAATCTGGAACGATGTCTGATTGGCTGTTGGTAGAACAGTCAGAAGATTGTGGGTTCAAACCCCTTGCAAGTTTAGACAGGAACTTTCAGAAGTTGATTGGGAGAGTCTGTTGGCAGGCAAAGGGACGTCTGGTAAGTGGGAGGCTTTCAAAAGTGTGTTAACCAGGGTTCAGGGTAAGCACATTCCTTATAAAGTGAAGGGCAAGGCTGGTAGAAGTAGGGAACCTTGGATGACTCGGGAGATTGAGGCACGAGTCAAAAATAAGAAGGAGGCATATGACATGCATAGGCAGCTGGGATCAAGTGGATCCCTTGAAGAGTATAGAGATTGCCGGAGTAGAGTTAAGAGAGAAATCAGGAGGGCAAAAAGGGGATATGAGATTGCTTTGGCAGATCAGGCAAAGGTGAATCCAAAGAGCTTCTACAAATACATAAAGGGCAAAAGGGTAACTAGGGAGAGAGTAGGGCCTCTTAAGGATCAACAAGGTCATCTATGTGCGGAACTACAAGAGATGGGTGAGATCCTAAATGAATATTTCACATCGGTATTTACGGTTGAGAAAGGCATGGATGTTAGGGAACTTGGGGAAATAAATAGTGATGTCTTGAGGAGTGTACATATTACAGAGAGGGAGGTGCTGGAAGTCTTAACGCGCATCAAGGTAGATAAATCTCCGGGACCTGATGAAATGTATCCCAGGACGTTATGGGAGGTTAGGGAGGAAATTGCAGGTCCCCTAGCAGAGATATTTGAATCATCCACCGCTACAGGTGAGGTGCCTGAAGATTGGAGGGTAGCAAATGTTGTGCCTTTGTTTAAGAAGGGCGGCAGGGAAAAGCCTGGGAACTACAGACCAGTGAGCCTGACATCTGTAGTGGGTAAGTTGTTAGAGGGTATTCTGAGGGACAGAATCTACAGGCATTTGGAGAGGCAGGGACTAATTAGGAACAGTCAGCATGGTTTTGTGAGAGGAAAATCATGTCTCACGAATTTGATTGAGTTTTCTGAAGGGGTAACCAAGAAGATAGATGAGGGCTGTGCAGTAGACGTGGTCTACATGGACTTCAGCAAAGCATTTGACAAGGTACCGCATGGTAGGTTGTTACATAAGGTTAAATCTCATGGGATCCAAGGTGAGGTAGCCAATTGGATACAAAATTGGCTTGACGACAGAAGACAGAGGGTGGTTGTCGAGGGTTGTTTTTCAAACTGGATGCCTGTGTCCAGCGGTGTGCCTCAGGGATCGGTGCTGGGTCCGCTGTTATTTGTTATTTATATTAATGATTTGGATGAGAATTTAGGAAGCATGGTTAGTAAGTTTGCAGATGACACCAAGATTGGTGGCATTGTGGACAGTGAAGAAGGTTATCTAGGATTGCAACGGGATCTTGATAAATTGGGCCAGTGGGCCGATGAATGGCAGATGGAGTTTAATTTAGATAAATGTGAGGTGATGCATTTTGGTAGATCGAATCGGGCCAGGACCTACTCCGTTAATGGTAGGGCGTTGGGGAGAGTTATAGAACAAAGAGATCTAGGAGTACAGATTCATAGCTCCTTGAAAGTGGAGTCACAGGTGGATAGGGTGGTGAAGAAGGCATTCAGCATGCTTGGTTTCATTGGTCAGAACATTGAATGCAGGAGTTGGGATGTCTTGTTGAAGTTGTACAGGGCATTGGTGAGGCCACACTTGGAGTACTGTGTACAGTTCTGGTCACCCTATTATAGAAAGGATATTATTAAACTAGAAAGAGTGCAGAAAAGATTTACTAGGATGCTACCGGGACTTGATGGTTTGACTTACAGGGAGAGGTTAGACAGACTGGGACTTTATTCCCTGGAGAGTAGGAGGTTAAGGGGTGATCTTATAGAAGTCTATAAAATAATGAGGGGCATAGATAAGGTCGATAGTCAAAATCTTTTCCCAAAGGTAGGGGAGTCTATAACGAGGGGGCACAGATTTAAGGTGAGAGGGGAGAGATACAAAAGGATCCAGAGGGGCAATTTTTTCACTCAAAGGGTGGTGAGTGTCTGGAACGAGCTGCCAGAGGCAGTAGTAGAGGCGGGTACAATTTTGTCTTTTAAAAAGCATTTGGACAGTTACATGGGGAAGATGGGTATCGAGGGATATGGGCCAAGTGCAGGCAATTGGGACTAGCTTAGTGGTATAAACTGGGCGACATGGACATGTTGGGCCGAAGGGGCTGTTTCCATGTTGTAACTTCTATGATTCTATGATTCTATGATTCATAATCTAGGTTTACACTTCATTGCAGTACTGAGAGAGCGCTGCACTGCTGAGTGCCATCTTTCCGATAAGACGTTACACCAAAGCCCCAAATGCTTGTTTCTAAATATCCTTTCACATTATTTGAAGAAGAGCAGGGAGTTCTCCTGATGTCCTGGCCAACATTCATCGTGTTCAATTAATCAATGCCAAAAAACAGAGTGACAATCATTTGTCTCATTTGCTATTTGTGGGACCTGGTTGAACATGTATTGGTTGCCATGTTTGCCGAAATAACATTTCAAAAGTAATTATTTGAATGTGAAATGCTTTGAGTCATCCTGAAGATATGAAAGGCACTATATAAGTACAAGTTCTTTGTTCTTCACTATATGTTTTAAGTTAGGAATATCCCACTCTATACTTAATACCTGCTTTAGCACTACACAACTGATTAATCAGTTGTTCAAATTAGTTGGGAGTGAGCAGCCCGACAGGGCATCACAGGAATCCAGCACAGTTGACTTGTACAACACTCCCCTCGTTCCTGGTCCCAATTAGTGCAATTGTTGGAAACCAGGATTTGAGTCTTGTACCACAGGATTACAATAAACAGATTCTACTGAATTGGGAATAAATGGTTCACTAGGCACCGTCCTAGTCACTGAGCAGTTACAATGTACAGGTCACGATTTAAGTAGTGTCGTGAGTCAAGATCTCAGATCCCATTGAAGCTGGCGTGACCAGTGTAGTCCATGTCTTGTCTGGTGGTCTCCAGTATTTCATATCTTGAGTGCACAGGGGAAGGGACTCATGCTGGATGGAATGGAACTTGTTTCTGTAGCTTGGGTTTTGTACAGAAATATCCTAATCAACCACATAATGTAAGATTTACTGGTTTTAGATGAGAATATTCAGCAATGCTGGATGTGGTGTTTGGGTCTTATATATCAGTATTGGGCTACTCCATATATGTGACTGGTGAATTTTGTCATTTGGTGACGGACATTTGAGTAAATTGTCTGGATTAGGAAGAATTTTACATTTTAAAGGCATGTATTTTAAAACGTTGTCTGTTTCCGCCCAAGACACTGAGCTTTAGGAAATATAAGTTCCTTCAAAAATTTAGGGCTAGTTCATCTGAAAATGCTAGTGTGCATTAAGAATTATGAAGAACTGCTTTTCCCTGTCTGTCCCCACAGTGGCCTGGATGAATCTATCTTGGAAGAGTGCTTGCAGTACCTGGAGAAACAGCTGGAGAGCAGCCAGGCGCGCAAAGCCATGGAGGAGTTCTTCTCCGAACGGTAGGAGGAGCGTGCTGTGAGCTGAGTGTGAAGTAGATATGATACAAATTGGACACTGGGAATGAGAGGATTGTTGGACTTAATCAAAGTTCCACTCTGGTTAATTTTTTTGAAGTCCATGTCCCTTTCAGTGGACCCTTTTTTTTTCACGACTGGTGTTTATTGCCTCATCCTGCTTATTTTGGCTGTATCATGGTTATCCATCCACCTCTTCTATGTTTTTGTTTGCTGCATGTGATGATGCAAGTGTTTGTTCTGTGTATGGAAGTGCAAAGTGATTCCAGTGGCCACAGAACTATAACAGCACACAGTGACTGCTGCTTTTCTATGTACATTTTTCAGTAAAACAATACTTGGCACAAATAGACGAGGCCTGAGCACGTCCCAAGATGATGGATCCCAATCACGCCATAAGCTACCAATTGTTCATGATAAATGCTTTTTCTCCCTGCCCCACTTTTCCTTTAGTCTTTTCCATGTTCCAAGCAGCATTGGGCCCATTCCTTGACCTGTAGAAAGGCAGCACCATTGGGGATCCAGTATTGCTTTTAAATAAGTTATATTTATGTAGCCTTAATATTTAAGAGTCTGAAAAAACTTTTAGAAATGTTACATGTTTGGGTGGAATTCTTGTCCCTTTGGTTAGCTGCACATATCTATTCTTTCTGTTTAGGAATGTCAGGTGCCCCATCCTGTGGCTACTGAGTTGGTTTCCTAACTGTATTTTAGCTTCCGTTTTCCTTTCTTGCTTACAGTGGGGAACTGGTGCAGATTATGATGGCCACCGCCAATGAGAACCTTTCAGCTAAATTCTGTAACAGAGTACTGAAGTTTTTCACAAAACTCTTCCAGCTTGGTGAGTGGCATATTCAGTTTGTTCAGCTGTTAATGTTAAAGTTGATTATAATGCATGCTATGAAGCTGAAAATACTGGTATAAGAATGTTAGGGCACTCCTCACATTTTTGGGCTCTTGGTTTGAATTCTGTTGATAGCTGGGAACCACATGGCCAGTGCAGGATGAGAAGTAGCACACTTTGGAAATGTGTTGCTAAAACCAAGACTGAAGAAGAAAGCATGTTGAATAGTTTGATGTAATGCTGACTCAGCAAAACAGAATATCTGTCAACATTTGAACGTGGCGTGGACGTGATGAACTGTGTTTTAACTTATTGTCTTCTGAATCGTGCCTCTGCTACCTGTTTCTCTCGACTTCTTACACTGGGCTAGGGAAGTCTGTAGGGAGCTGGAACTGCCTTTAGTACTGCCGCTCCATTCCTGCCACTAAAAGCTATGATTTGCAAAATAATCAGCCTCTGTCTTTTTTATATTTCTGGGCTGCAATTTATTAAAATAGTCCCTCTGAGGATAGCAGCATTTGAATGTAGATGTTAAAAGTTGAACCCTCAATTACATTTCAGTGTGGCTTTACCAGATCTGGGAATGGGTGTAACCCTTCGTACTAACTAGAATGCCTCTCGAGGCTAACTACCCAATTCGTGTGCACAGTGGCTGCACCACTGTATGAAATCTCTCCTTTTCCTTCTGCACAGTCAGCTTCATACCTAGTGCATTGACAATATGCGAGTTTGTACACTGGCTTTATCCCGTTTGAAGTGGGGAAATGAGAGTGACATTTTTCAGGTTTGTAAATAAATGGGAATTAAGGCACTGGGATGGTGTTCCACAGGGAGTGATGATTATGAAACTGACCAGTTTGTTGGGGTAGACCTAACAAGAAGGGTGGAGTAAATTACTATAGGGTGGGTTAGTACAGGTTGTCCTGGCATACCATATTGTAATTTTTTTTTTCTGCCTCCATTCAAGGTTCCATTCAAGTAGGTTCCATTAAAGTGAGGGTGTTTTGCTGTTGTAAATATGTTTCTAGCTTTTATTCATAGTTTTTGCTTACTAAAATTATTTAGTTTAGTATGGTGAATATTGATCCTGCAATGTTGATCAATCAGTGTAGGTGCCATCTCTCAGCAGTTTTAGAAATAGGTTACAACAGGCTGCACTGACTTAGTTTTCTGTTTCAGCGGAGAAGAGCCCAAACCCAAGTCTTCTGCATTTGTGTGGCTCATTTGCTCAGCTGGCTTGCGTTGAACATGGGCGTTTGCATGCCTGGCTAACCAGAATGACCCATGCACCCCCTAAAGATTCTGACCAGCTGGATGTGGTACAAGAGAACAGGCAACTTTTGCAGATTCTGACTGCATGCATCGTTCGAGAAAACAGGTACTTACAAACAGAGCCCTAGGTAAAGGATCAGGAGCAAAGGCTGTGCTTGAGCTACTTTTCCTTTGCTTGGAACAGGTGCAGTAAGGGCATGCCTGAATGTATCTATGCAGGTACTTACAGGAAAGGGTAAACTTGGGATGGTCCAGTTACAGATATTGGAAAGGACTCATGCTGACAGACCCGCTTTTCCTCTCTGCCATCATTCTTGACTCCTTGCCCACAACTACTGTTTAACTGTTTAGATGATATCAAGTCTCTGATGACAAGTATTTCCTTCAACTCAACATTTGTAAGACTAAAACCATTGTGTTTGCTTCCCACCTAAAATTTTGAACCTTAGCACTTGATTCCTTTGCCATCTCTGGCTGTTCCCTCAGATTAATCCTGATGGTGCACAACTTTGGAGCCCTGCTTGACTCAGAATTGAGTTTCAAACCCGATATCCCTGCCATAATTGTCTTCCATTTCTTGTCTCTGTACCTCACTACATACCCACTGAAAAGCTTTCCTGTGGCTTCATCAACTTCAGACTCGATTACTCCAGCACTCCTTGGCAGCCTCTTGAATTCTATCCTCCACAAATTCCAACTTGTCTAAGACTCCAGCACCTGCATGCTATCCCACACTGCATCCTAGTCCTCTCTTACCTCAGTGCATGCTGGTTCCCTAACCACCTATGCATCAGTTTCAAAATCTATGTCCTTACCTACAAATCCCTTGCCCCTCCTGCCTTATCCAACCATGTGCTCTTGTATGAGCATCCACTGATCTGATTCTGGCCTCCTTTACGTCCCCCACCTCTCTGCTCCACTTCTGGTAACACAGCCTTCAGCTGTTTTGGCTCCTCACTCTGGAACATTCTACCTAAGCCCTTATCCCTTGCTATCTCTCTCCTACTCCGGCAGAAGCCTCAAATTCTACGATTATATGAAAACTTACTTCTTCAATCTTGCAGTGACTACAATTCTCCTTAAATTTTTCAGTCTCTTTTTTCCCCCACCTTCTTGAAGTGCTTTAGAATATTTTATTGCATTAAATATGCTATGTAAATATAAGTAATTATTTTATAAAACAATTTCTTGAGCTGTAGAGTGCTAGAATTTATTCTGCTTTCTGTACCTGTATGTAATACTTCATTCCTGTCTTGCTCTGATTGCAGATAATGCAATTATTCAATATAATTTCCAAGTGCTTGATTGTGAATTCTGAAGCTGTATTTGGAGGCACAATTCAGTGGCCAGTCAGCAAATAGAAAACATTGTCCTTTTCAACTGGAAGCATAGACCTTCAGCCTGTTGACTGAAACCAATCTGGTAGCTTGAAGTGTAGATACTGATCACAAAAAAACTTGCGGCGGTCACTAATTCACAGTAACATCTGACTGCACCGCTTATGAACAATCGCACTGAATGTGAATTTAAGTCCTCCGCACTGAGGAGTGGAGGTAAAGTGATTGCTGGGACCTACCTAGATTTTTTTTTTTTATTCGTTCTTGGAATGTTGGCATCGCTGGTGAGGCCAGCATTTGTTGCCCATCTCTAATTGCCCTTGAGAAGGTGGTGGTGAGCCGCCTTCTTGAACTGCTGCATAAAACCAGTACACGTAAGAATTAAGTTCTTGGATGTCCTTCGTGGTCAGGAGGAGGTCATCTACATGTTGCAAAAGGGCCGTTGGTTTCGAGAACGCCTGTACTATCTGAGCCATGTACTGATGAAATATAGGCGAATTATGGAAGCACTGTGGCAGGCAAGTGAACGTATAGCCCTGTCCCTCAAAAGTGAAAGCAAATTTATATTGGTCCTCCCTAGCCACTGGAATACTCCAAAAATCATTTGCGATGTCAAAGGTCGAGAAAACTGTAGCCTTACTGGGAACAGAGGTTAACAGGGAGGGGGATTGGCTAACCGTGGGGCTCTGTCGAGGGGTAGCCTTATTCAACATCCTGTATTCAATAGTGAGTCTCCAAGACTCATTTGGCTTCCTAACCGGCCATATAGGGGAATTGGTAGTAAAAGCTCCTTTCTTTATCACCCCCTGCTCTTCCAGTGAGGCAATGACTCTTCGCAAATACGGAATACTCTCCCTTGGAATCGGATACTGCTTACAGGCTCAGTGTGGCGGACCATTAATTTGCACTACCTCAGCCATCTGTCCACAATCGTGTTTAGTTTTAGTGAATACGTCAGCATGTGTGTTAATCAATTCCTGTACCTCAGGCAACCGGTGGGTCGGTAATTCCAGCTGCCCTGCCTTTTTGATGGCATGTCCAAAATCTGGACTACGTCCTCCACCCCTGATCCTACCCACATGCTACCATGATTGTAGTCTAAAATAACAGTCTGCGCTCACAGGGTGTCGCTCCCAAGGGTGCCTCGTTCATCATTCATACGCATACATATGGGTTCTATCACCCGCACTGGTAAATCTCCTAGCATGATGTAAATACTGTCCCTCGGGTAGGCAAGGGTATGGGACCCCGTAATCCCTGTCACTGTGAAACAAATTTTTCCCCCAGTGAGGTTGGTCTTCGGGGGAGGAGGAGTGCACAATAGTTATGGAAGATCCGGTGTCAATCAACATTGTCTGCCGTACCCCTCCAGGCAAGGAGGCGGAAATCACGGGTCGGCCATGACTGTCCCGCTCGAACCTCACTCTCTCCATCGGAGGGGGTTCCGGCCGTGACTCTGTAATCTGGGCTACCGGATGCTCATGTGTGCGAGTGGTTATTAAGGTCTGCACAATACTGGTCAGTTTTTCTATCCTATTATCTACAGTGTCTGACCATGCCTTAGAATTAGGTGGCTCCTGGGTTCGATATTCGCCCGGGGCTGGGTTTCCCTTGGTCATTTGATTTGATTTTGGTGTCTGGTTTACTCAAAGCCCTCCTGTTCTATCTCTCCCAGCACTGAAACGCTTATCACCTGGACAGTCTCTCACGAAGTGCCCGGCACCTCCACAATTATAGCGTACACAGTTAGGTCTGAGCGGTGGCGCAGAAGGGGTAGGACGTGGACCTTCTACTGTGTTAACAGGCCTGTCTGGGGAAAGCATATTGGCGGGTAGTACTTGCATCTGGGTTTTTGCATACTCCTAAGCCGACGTGGTTTGTTAGAGTATGGTGTCCCATGGTGACCGGTGGGTAGTAGTATGTCCCAGAGCTGATCGAAGCGATGGATGAATGTTATTCAGGAATATTTTTTTAAACGCAACCTCATTTTTCCCATCTTGGTCATTTGCATTTGGGGTTCCCTGTGCCATGGTATATATGGCATATAGTCGGTCCACAAAAGCACAGGGCACCTCGCTGGGATTCTGCATAGTCTGGGACATTTTAACTGGCAAATCCATAGAGTTCACCCCTAAAGCAGCTTGTATACTGCCTATAGTTTCTTCTAGGGTGTAGTTTTCCCTGAAGATGGTAAACGGTAAGGATGCCCGAACCTCACTGGAAAGAGCGGTTATCAGGATTGGTTTCATATCCGCATTTTCCGACGTAGGGTGGTAGGTCCGGAAACCAGTCACCCTTTGTTTAAATTCGATTGTGCAAGTCTGCATGGTCACTGGTCCCGACTGTTGAACACAGGCTTTTAACCCTGCAAAGTCCAAGGGCTAGGATTGTTTGATCGTACCCGCCCAGAGAGGTATCCCTGGTGGTAGTAACGGTGCCCCGGTGGGAGATGGTCCGTTATTATCTGCTTCAGGTGGTGTTGCTCCGATTTCGCTAGATGTTCGAAAGATCGAACAAATAGGTTAGCAACCTCCTTTTAGGGTTCAAATGTAAGTTTGGGCTGAACAAACACACCGGCAACAGATTTCGCGTACAAAGCTTTATCTTTAATAAATGCTTAACAAACACCGTTCATAGTTTAAAGTACAATTCCAAAATATAAGACTCACATCTTATATTGATATTACCCATTTGGTCCGAGGTGATCAATCTCTGTCCAAACCTCTACGTAGAGTTTCTGTCCCCAGGTCCCTGCTGTCGAGTGTTGCTCCTAGGTTCTCGCTGCTATCTGGGGTTTTTCCTCCAGGTTTATACTATCGTATAATCTGTCCCATCTCCTTGATTACACATTTGTTCCCTTTTCCTGCGCCCTGATGACTAGTTTATCCTATTCTACAACCTGTCCCATCTCCTTGATTAGTTTACATCTTACTTCATCCATTGACCCATTGTTTGTTAGCTGGCGTCTGTAGTGACCTCACCCGTGTCTGACGAGGTTACCTATGAGCCCTCTGTTTCAGAACATTACTGAACCTCTGCATTATTTATCTACTATCCCTTACACATGGTGACTCCTTCATTTTATTTCAGTTTTACACTACTACATCCATTTGCACAGGTGGGCCTGCCTGTCCCTGATTCCCAGCGGGGAGAGCAGGTTCAGGGTCCGGATACAGCCGGGACCGAGTTACTCAATTGACTAGATTCCCTTGTATATCAGGAGGTGGGCCATTCACTCCGCCTTCTGCAGCCTCACTTCCCATTTTCCCCTCGGTCTGAATGACCGACACTGGTTTAACGTACGGTGGAGGAGATTCTGTTAATGGGAGCGGGGATACAGGGACTGACAGTGCCTGCTATCCCATTTATAATTCTGCCCGGGGTCTCCCGCTGTAACAGCCGCTACCACAGCTTGTTCTACTCCTAGTCTGCTTTCTAGCTTTTGGATTCTATCCTGGCATGCTCGGTGGTCTGCTTCCTTATAGAGGCGCTGAAGGGCTTCTCGCAAAGCACCTCTTCCATCCTTTAAGTTTTTAGTGAGGCGCGTATTATCTTTCATTACAGTTTCTAGCTGGCATTGTGTTTCCTCTAAATGATGTAATGCTGACCCAGCATGTACAGCATTAACACTTTGATGTTGCATGATTGCAGCTGCTGATGCAGCTTGGTATTTTAAACCGTCAATCTGACTATCCTTCTCAGCAAGTTCTTTTTTATGCCATTCTAACTGGTCATCCTGTACCAGGATGATGTCTCGATCTTGTTCTGCACAATGTGAGGCTGCATAAGTGATCAAGCGGATAGCCTTATCCCGCCTCCATTTTTTATTAGTAACTCTCTGTTCAATGAGCGCCACGGCGTCCCTCAGCGTAACTTCTGGGCCTTTACCTAGGCATTCTAATAACAAGACCTCTGCATCGGTCCCACTACACTTCTCTATCCGGGTACTATACTCCTTCCAAAGATCCCTGTTTGGCATCTTGGTGCACTTTAAAGAGCCACTATCCGTTAGTTAACCCTCCACAAGGATTTACCGGTGATCAAGTGATAACCCTCGCGTCTGTTACCTTATATCCATTAATACCAGGTTTTGGCTGTTGTCAGAAATAGTCCCTTCGTGGTTGCCAATTGTAGGATTTAAAGCCCCTACTTTCAGGATTATAATTTAATCCAATCCAAGGACTGGTTCGTGACAACAACAAGACCACCACGGTACTGGTATTATGGTTAAAGGTAAAAGAGATTTATTAAGCACATCACAATTAGTACAAAGAAAGTGATACTTACCAAAGAGTCTGTTCCTTGAAACCTTGGAAGTATCTCTCCAGGTGACTGCGGCGCACTCTCTCTCTCACTCTCACTGTGTTCTGTTGACTGAAGAGTTCTCTTCTTCCTCGCCAGAATCTTGTGCCCCTTCCTCAGCTTTTTAGGTCTTTTCTTGTACCCTTTTTCAGTCTATGTGGCAGTTCACTATCACATCCACATCTCTCAGCCTTACCATTAATCATGTCTCTCACCCTTTAGAAGTTACATTCCAAGCCACTCCTGGTACCATCTGTGCCTTGTTGTTACATACTTAACGGTACCTTATCTTAGAGTTACATTGCCAGCCTTCACAGGACACCATTTGTATAAACAAACTTCTATTCACTAGCTTGCGAGGGCTCGAAATAGAGAGGCCTAAGCCTGGCTGACTCCCCGATCATTACAGCCCATCCTCCCTCAAGCCTGTGATTTTTCCCAAAGTCTGTTAATTGTCACTTCAATGCTATCAGCATTGTTAGTTTTAATTGCAAACTTGACTATAACAACAGTCATCCATCCTTATCGGCCCACCAGCCCTTTCTTATTGAATACACGTTACATGATTCATGCTATATTAATACACAGTACAGTTTACATTTATAGATACATAGTACATTTCATTCTATTTCTACTATTGATTATAATTATTCTAAATTATATCTGTTAATTCTTACAATTCCTTACCTTGAGGTTGAGGCATTTATGCCGATCCCTCATACTTCATGTGAATATATTTTAGATTCCCATTTTTGCTCCTTTCTATTAGGTCTTGGGTTCTTATCCCCCCTAACTGGTCTTTCATCTGGTGCACTAAGTGTTTCAAATAACATATATAGGAAACTAGACAAATCAGGACTAATAGCTGGGCCACTACCAACAGGTGCGAAAGCGTTCTGATCCAGGGAGGGATTACTATGTTTGACCCTATATCCCACCAATGTGTAGTGTCCCCTACCCCTGGGATCTCCTTAGCCACTTCCTCATTTCCCTGTTCCAATGTGTAATAGTAATGTTGGGAGCTGTTAATATGCTGTAATAAAGCCGTCAAGGTCTCGGGTAACGCAGGGATATCATATCCGAATTTCTCAACATAATCCTCCAAACTTATATCTAAACTGTCCTTCCTTGCAGTACTTGCTGTTCGTGTATGGCCATTAGCAGGAGGGTTTTCCCCCCTGCTCTGAGGGTCTCTGTAGGTGTCAAACAGTACATTCCTGGCTGATTGGACATCTCTGTGGCCTGTGGTAGTAATGATGCTCGAGTGTGGTAAAACAGTACTTTCCTCCCCATACGTAAACAGTGCAGGTTCTTATATCTGATGACCCTCTCACTTGCATGGTGCAGTTTAAGCCTTTTTAATTCCAATCAAAACCACATGTTTCTTTAGAGTGATCGCACAGATCATAGGGGCAGACCACCCTATTGCATTCCTCTAGGTTTGGCTCCACTCACGTTAGTTCTTTTAACTGGACCAACCATTGCGGTGCTGTTAGGAATCGGCTAATGGTGTCCTTCCTTACTGCGCCTATATTGTCTATTCTAAACAAGGGATTGGGTCTGGTTCGATTCATGAGACTGGAAATTTGCACTATTATTCCCAACAATTTTTGATTCCCTACCTCGTGGCACTCAGTTTAACCGGATAGACTTTAATCAAACTCCTAATTTTGCATAGTTCTGTATCGTCCTGATAACGGGACAGCCCCGACAAATGTCAGTTAGTTATCCATATTGGGAGGTACTTTCTAGGTTTTTCTGTGTTTGTTCTGTCAACCAATTCCCGTACATGACACAGATGTCGTTAACAGCAGCATTATCTGAGGTGTTCCGGTCTTCCCTTATAAGGTCGTTGATTTTATGGGCATGTGATTCTAAGGCCATGTACAATATCCTTCAGGTGTACCAACATTACCTGGTCCTCCCTCAACTCCTCTCTTTCTACGGTATTTTCCCTGCTCAAGATGTCTCTTAGTCTTTCCCTCACATCTCTCAGCTGGATTTGTAAAGTCGCTGAGTCCATAGAATTAATTACCGAGGTGGTAGTATTAAAACCTGTGAGGCCATCATTCACCAAACCCCTTTTATGCCGGCTCTGACTCTGACTCAACTCCGGGTTGACAGAGTCATTGTCAGCTTTCCGGTGAAATGCATCTTGGGCCTTTTCAATGCTAACAGAGAGGGTGGTCTTTTCCCACTATTCGCTAAAGATTTGTTGTATCACACTCTGTGCCAGCTGAGCCGTTTTGTGAGGACACCAACTAGGTAGGACTAAGTCTGTAAAGTTTAATATAACAGGGACTATCTCTGGTATGATTTGATGATACACAACTTTGGGCGTGGGGATTACCACAAGGCCGTTTCTAGATCCCGGTTGTAAGTGGGGGCAATGCTCTGCTGAGCCCTGTCCCTGATCTGAGTCATTGTCTTTCTTATAGAGGACAAACCTGACGCTTTGAAACTGACCATTGTCGTGAAAACATCCCTGGACCGCATCTTCAAATTCTATCTGCTGGACCCCACTTCCATCTGGTTTAGGGTACTCATATTTGCCCCAAGCTTTATAGATACAGGTCTGTCTTCCCTCAGGCTGGGGTCCCTAGACATGAATATTGTCCCATGTGCTTTTTCCACCATCTGGGCCAACATATTTGAATGGATTCCTCACTGTCTATGATTATGGGGCCCTTTAAAGCTTCTTGCACCTGTTCCCATACTTTGCCATTCTTTTTCAGGAATTTCCATAGGCTGGGACCTTGTCGTTCTCGTGATGGGCATCTCATACATCGCCCATACCCCTCCTGTACTTCCCACTCTTTCACCTGTTCAAATGTAATACCACATCCCACCTGGAAATCTGTTACCGCATCTTCGTCCCTATTGTCCTTAATTCCCAATGTAAAATTCCAATTATTTGTCTCCTTATATGTCGGTGTGTCGATGCCCACCAATGACCTGTGGTTCTGTTCCAAAATACAAACGTTGGGTACATTTATCGCCTAAAACGGCTGCACAATCCGATTCTTGACTCTCTACTTGATGTACGCCTTGAAGTATCAGTATCGGCGTAAAGAGTCCACATTTTCCACCTGTAAGCAGACCAAGCATAGTATCTTTTAATCCTTGACTGTTTTGATCTGATGTGGAGATGCCGGTGATGGACTGGGGTGGACAAAATTAAGGAATCTTACAACACCAGGTTATAGTCCAACAATTTTATTTTAAATTTTAAAATATAATTGTTGGACTATAACCTGGTGTTGTAAGATTCCTTGCATTTGTTTTGATCTGGTTAATGTACAACCACTTCAGCTTTGGTTCCCGCTTTACCCCATATGGAACATTCAAAAGATAGATGGCTGGGTTCAGCTTATCCACAATACGGTGAGGCCCTGTCCATTTAAGATCAAAAGAATGCTGTTTCGGGGAGAATTTCTGTAACATAACTTTATTTCCAATCTCATACTCAAATGGCCTGACCCTTTTGTCAAAGTATTTTTTATCTGTCGTCGTGATTTGCCCATATTGATTGCCACTAACTGGTTTACCTTGTTGGTATGGTCAATCAGAGTCTGTATCCACTTCTGACTACATGGTTGTAGTTTCAGAGGGGTGTTGCTACCCAAGGTTACATGACCTGGTATGTGCATTTGTCTCCCTGTCATTGCCTCATATGGACTGATCCCTGTTGTCTTGAAGCGTATGGCCATCAAGCACAGGGGCATCATGCTAGCCCATTAAGCGGGGTGTTCTGTACACATTTTGCGTAAGTGTTTTTAGTGTCCCATTGCCTCTTTCCACAATTCCAGATGACTGTGAATGGTGGGCAATGTATAATTTATGTCTGATCTGTAGCATCTCCTGCAGAGCAGTAAAGATTTCCTCTGTAAAGTGTGGGCCCTGGTCACTGTACATACATTAAATTGTTTCAATGACAGACATTAAAAGTTGAGCGATAGGATTCATACTTCATAGAATCACAGAATCTTACAGCACAGAAGTAGTCCATTTGGTCTGGGCCGGCTCTTTGAAAGAGCTATCCAATTAGTCCCACTCCCCTGCTCTTTCCTCATAGCCCTGTAAATGTTTCCCCTTTAAGTATTTATCCAATTCCCTTTTGAAAGTTACTGTTGATGGTTGATGATATTTAATGGTTGATTTGATGCTAATCTGTTCTCATCTCTTTAGCCAAGTTGGAGAAGGTGTCTGTACCGTGTTACTCAACACTCTTATCCCCATGGCAACAGAAATGTTGTCCAACGGTGATGGAACTGGCTTCCCAGAGCTAATGGTTGTTATGGCGACACTGGCCAGTGCTGGGCAGGGAGGAGGACACTTGCAGCTTCACCGTGCGGCTGTAGAGTGGTTAGGGAAATGGTGAGTGTGAGATAATAATTGCGGGGTGGGGGTGGTGATTACAGACCATTAGTCTGGGAAAGAGGGCGTGCATTCTGGTGAATTGTGCACTCTAAGGTGTATTTGCAGTGATTTTAATTAAGTTTTTTGCATGTGTTCTAAAAATTAATGTGTGAAGTTGTGTCAAATTTATTGGAGGGGTTTGAGTTTATTTACTTTCTAGTTCATAATCTTCAATTTCTGTGATTGTGAATTGTTATCATGCCTTTGTTTTTCAGTAAGAAATATCTTTCCCAGAAGAATGTCCTGGAGAAGGTGGGAGCAAATGTAACCCAGGGGAAGGTGAGTTGGGGGCAGGGAGGGGAGGAACTCTCGGAAATTTGTGACAAGATGTGTCTTTTTAAATCTATAATTCCTGTTTTTGCAGAGAATGTATTTTTTGAATCCTGTCCCTTTCTCTGGAATTTCCCCCAGTAAAAAAAACTTTTACTGGTTTCTTTACTGTCTGTATTAGGGTTGGGAATACAAGCTGTGCCCTATAGCATAGGCTGTGCCTGTATCTGGAAACAAGGTGTATACTGCTGCATGGAATATGCTTGCATCAGGGAGCAGCTAGATTACCCCTGCTTTTGACTAAGCTTAACATCCCTCTCTGTCATATAGCATGTAGGCATGCTTGACTGTGCCTGCCACATCATGTCCTATCTTGCCGATGTCATGAATGCCATGAGACAGAGCAGCGGGCAGGGATCAACACACCTACTGGTGGATGGTGAGGAAAGAGCGATTGAGGTTGATTCTGATTGGGTTGAAGATCTGGCTGTCGAAGAAGAGGACTCGCAAGCAGAGGATTCAGTGAGTAGTTTGCCATTGTGCTGGTGAATAACGCTACAACAGTTTTATTCAATGTACTGTAAACTGACAGTAACGTTACAGCTGGATCGCACACCCAATGAGTGGAATTTTTTTTGCTCCTAGGATGAAGATTCCTTGTGTAACAAGCTCTGCACATTCACAATTACACAGAAGGAGTTCATGAACCAGCACTGGTGAGAGCATTGCCCTTCTGTTAAGCTGATAGTGAACGGTTCAGGAGCTTTCACTCTGGTACAGTGAGGTGGGGATGGGAGCATTAGAGTTGATCAAAGCAATCCCAGTGCAACAATCTCTCCCCACTCCACTTAGATCTAATTGCACTGACCGCATAGCTCATCCTCTTGCGTGTATACCCAATTTTCAGCTACATGTTGAACAGGTGAATAAAAACAAACCTACGAAAAATAACCAAAATGAAACTGGTAGTACAGCGTGCTAGTGAAATACCTCTTGTGAGGGTAGCAGTGAAGGTGAAGTAACAACTCTTTCTGAGACTGGATTAAGCTCCTTTGGCCTCACTCTGAGAGTCAGACCCAGTGCTGACCCTGGAGAGAGAACTCTGTGTGACATAACATAGTGTTTAGCTTTATAGTAGTTTTATATAGAAGGATTATGGTCACCAACGTATGTTCTACTTTCTGTGGCATAACATATTTACTGTAAAGTGGGTTCCTGACAAAATGTAGTGAGTGTATAAGTTACAGTTTTCTTATTTTGATGAGTTTTATTAAATACAGATGTCAGATTTAGGATCTGAATTTTGAACTAATTGTAATCGATGGTAAAGATTGATGAATTGAGAGGTGTTGGAGGAAAAGTTTATCCTGTGGAGAACCGGCTGGATAGCACACAACTGCTGCAGCAGTTCTCCAAGTCACACGCTGTTCTGACTTGGACTTATACTGCTCGCATCATCATTGCTGGGTCAAAATTGCGGGGAGGGTCCCAGTGGAGAGAAATCTGGAATGTTAAAGAAAAAAGACAAAGAAGCAGTGCAGGAAAGTGATTGGGGTAAGGATAACCAGATTGTATCAGGAAGGGGCAGAGCGTACAAACAAGAGTGCACTAACAAATAGGGTTCAGGTAAGAAAAAGTGGTAATAAGACAAATAGGGCCAGAGTACAAAAAAATGTTAAGATGTCTAAAAATGTTAAAAAGACAGATCTAAAGGCACTGTATCTGAATGCACGAAGCATTCGTAATAAGTTAGACGAATTAACAGCGCAAATAGATGTAAACGGATATGATATAATACAGTTACAGGGTGACCAAGACCAAGCATATTCGATATTTAGGAAGGACAGGGCTAGACAGACTGGATGCAGGGAGGATATTTCCTCTGGCTGGGGGATCCAGAACGAGTGGTCACAGTCTCAGGATATGGGGTAGGACATTTAGGACTGAGATGAGGAGAAATTTCTTCACTCAGAGTGGTGAACCTGTGGAATTCTCTACCACAGAAGGCTGTGGAGGCCAAGTCACTGAATATATTTAAGATGGAGCTGGATAGATTTCTAGACACAAAAGGCATCAAGGGGTATGGGGAGAGAGCTGGAATATGGTATTGAGATAGAGGATCAGCCATGATCATATTGAATGGCGGAGCAGGCTCGAAGGGCCGAATGGCCAACTTCTGCTCCTATTTTCTATGTTTCTAATAATCTAGACTTCCTGACCCAACTCCATCATGGGAGCACCATCGACCCAAGGGTGCAGCGCTTCCCTTCCAGTGGAGGACTTACATTCAAACAGCACCTTTCACAACCTCATTCCCAAGCGCTTTACAACCAATGAAGTACTTTTGAAGTGTGATCACTGTTTGTAATGTATGGAAACGCGGCAGCCAATTAGCACACAGCAAGGTCCCACAAACAGCAATGTGATAATGATCAGAAAGTCTGTTTTTTAAGTGTTGGTTGAGGGATAAATATTGGCCAGGACACCGGGGAGAACTCTTCTGCGCTTCTTCAAAATAGTGCCCTAGAATCTTTTACCTTCACCTGAGAGGGCAGATGGGGCCTCAGTTTAACATCTTATCCGAAAGACGGGATCTGCGACAGTGCAGCACTGGAGTGTCAGCCTGGATTATGCGCTCATGTCTCAGGAGACTTGAACACACAGCCTTCTGATTTAGAGGCGAGAGTGCTACCAACTGAGCCACAGCTGACACCCGGCAACGAAGGAAATGGGCAATAAATGTGGCCTTTGCCTCTGAGAACAAATTTTAAAAGAAAGATTAAATCCCTGTATCCGAGATGTAAGCAGAAATAAATACCAGTAATAGATTTCATAGCTTAGTAGATGGGAAACATAGGAACAGGAGTAGGCCATTCAGCCCCTCGTGCCTGCTCCACAATTTGATAAGATCATGGCTGATCTGTGATCTAACTCCATATACCTGCCTTTGGCCCATATCCCTTAATACCTTTGGTTGCCAAAAAGCTATCTATCTCCGATTTAAATTTAGCAATTGAGCTAGTATCAATTGCCATTTGCGGAACAGAGTTCCAAACTTCTACAACCCTTTGTGTGTAGAAATGTTTTCTAATCTTACTCCTGAAAGGTCTGGCTCTAATTTTCAGACTGTGCCCCCTACTCCTAGAATCCCCAACCACATAGTTTCTCTCTATCCACCCTATCTGTCACCTCTTCAAAAAATTCAATCAGGTTTGTCAGGCACGACCTACCTTTCACAAATCCATGCTGGCTTATAAGATTATAGTTAGGAAAAAGACAGTGGTCAGGAGCAGTGTTGGCCCCTTAAAAACTGAAAGTGGGGATATTGTCATTGACAATGGGAAAATGGCGGACATGTTCAACAATTACTTTGCGTCAGTATTTACAGTAGAAAAAGAGGATAGCATGCCGGAAATCCCAAGAAAACTAATATTGAATTGGGGATAGGGACTCAATAAAATTAACATAAGTAAAACAACAGTAATGAAGAAAATAATAGCACTAAAGAGTGACAAATCCCCAGGACCAGAAGGTTTCCATCCCAGGGCTTTAAAGGAAGTAGGTGAGCACATTGCAGATGCCCTAACTATAATCTTTCAAAGTTCTCTAGATTCAGGAACTGTCCCTCTGGATTGGAAAATTGCACATGTCACTCTGCTTTTTAAGGAAGGAGAGAGAGGGAAACCAGGAAATTATAGACCAGTTAGCCTAACATCTGTTGTGGGGAAAATGCTGGAGTCTATAATTAAGGATAGGGTGACTGAACACCGAGAATTTTCAGTTAATCAGAGAGAGCCAGCATGGATTTGTGAAAGGTAGGTCGTGCCTGACAAACTTGATTGAATTTTTTGAAGAGGTGACTAAAGAAGTGGACAGGGGAATGTCAATGGATGTTATTTATATGGACTTCCAGAAGGCATTTGATAAAGTCCCACATAAGAGACTGTTGGCTAAGATAGAAGCCCATGGAATTGAGGGAAAAGTATGGACTTGGTTAGGAAGTTGGCTGAGCGAAAGGCGTCAGAGAGTAGGGATAATGGGTAAGTACTCACATTGGCAGGATGTGACTAGTGGAGTCCTGCAGGGATCTGTCTTGGGGCCTCAATTATTCACAATATTTATTAACAACTTAGATGAAGGCATAGAAAGTCTCATATCTAAGTTTGCCGATGACACAAAGATTGGTGTCATTGTAAGCAGTGTGGATGAAAACATAAAATTACAAAGCGATATTGATAGATTAGGTGAATGGGCAAAACTGTGGCAAATGGAATTCAATGTAGGCAAATGTGAGGTCATCCACTTTGGATCAAAAAAGAATAAAACCAGTGGATGTCCAAAGGGACTTAGGGGTACAGGTACATAGATCATTGAAGTGTCAGGAACAGGTGCAGCAAATAATCAATAAGGCTCATGGAATGTTGGCCTTTATATCTAGAGGACTAGAGTACAAGGGGGCAGAAGTTATGCTGCAGCTATACAAAACCCTGGTTGGACCGCACCTGGAGTACTGTGAGCAGTTCTGGGCACCGCACCTTCGGAAGGACATATTGGCCTTGAAGGGAGTGCAGCGTAGGTTTACTAGAATGATACCCGGACTTCGAGGGTTAAGTTACGAGGAGAGATTACACAAATTGGGGTTGTATTCTCTCGAGTTTCGAAGGTTAAGGGGTGATCTGATTGAAGTTTATAAGATATTAAGGGGAACGGATAGGGTGGATAGAGAGAAACTATTTCCGCTGGTTTGGGATTCTAGGAATAGGGGCACAGTCTAAAAATTAGAGCCAGACCTTTCAGGAGTGAGATTAGAAAACATTTCTACACACAAAGAAGGGTGGTAGAAGTTTGGAACTCTCTTCCGCAAACGGCAGTTGATACTAGCTCAATTGCTAAATTTAAATGTGAGATAGATAGCTTTTTGGCAACCAAAGGTATTAAGGGATATGGGCCAAAGGCAGGTATATGGAGTTAGATCACAGATCAGCCATGATCTATCAAATGGCGAAGCAGACACAAGGGGCTGTATGGCCTACTCCTGTTCCTATGTTCTTATGTTCCTAGTTTGCACTTTATCTGTAGTGCCTAAAGTACACTTTCTTTCTGCTGCTCTACGCTTTTCCCTTTCACTTCTCGGTTGATGAGAGTGAAACTGGCATGTGATATGTTTAGCTAATCTCTGCATTGCAGTAGATATGATTATTGTCCAAAAGAGGCCGGGGGGGGGGTAAGTCATTGGTTCTGTTATTGTCATGTGATTGAGTACACTTCTGCTCTCTGGGGAGCACTTACTTAATGGGATTTTCTGCAATGTGCAGGAAGGCAGAAGGCTGCTTGACAGGACGCTGTGCTTTACCACAATATGAAAAGGAAACAATTCCGTGGTCTTGAAATCTGAACAATACAGCCCAACCATATAAACTAATATTCTTCTTATATTAATGGTGTAAATCACAAACTTTGTGACATCAAGCATGTTTTAAATTATGTTTGCTAGAGACTTAGCATGACTATGAATGAGGAAGGGCTAAACTGACTCAGAATCTAACCTGTTTCAGGTATCACTGTCACACCTGTAAAATGGTGGAAGGAGTCGGCGTTTGCACCATTTGTGCTAAAGTCTGTCACAAGGATCATGAGATTTCTTATGCCAAGTATGGATCCTTCTTCTGTGACTGTGGAGCAAAGGAAGATGGGAGTTGTCAGGTATGTGATAAAAAGAATTTACACTGAAGGGAAAATAGAAAACCAACTGTCTGCAGTCAGTGCTTTTCTGTGGATAAATATGGTGGTAGAATTTCACTTTTTTTCTATCCGCTTGTCGACCGTTGTTTTGAAACCCACGCTACTTCTACCAACTGGAAGGGGACGGTCTGCGCCGTGGATTTCTAGGTTGATAAGGCAACTTTGGTGGTTAATGGGTTTCACATGATAGTAAAAAGGAATTATACCCTGAAAGGTAGTGCCAGTCCTCTGGGGGACGTCTCCCTCCACGCTTTCTTTGTGTGCTGTTGCCACCTTTCCCACCGTGATCTGTTCCAATCCCTTCCAGTGTGATTTCTTCCCTGTCCATTGCAGTGAGACCTCCCTGGTCAATGACATTCTCTGTGATGACTGCTGTAGTGCACAATCTTTGTTCTCCTCCTCCTTTTCCCTGGTCCATCTCTGTAGGTTGCCTGTTTTGGTTCCTTGTACCTGTTTCAATAAAGCCAGCATATCTTTAGCAGTGGCTTCTGCTCCCGATCCACATGATCACCTCGATAGTACCCCAGTTCCATCTTTGGCCCCTCCTTTTCCGCATTTATATGTTGCTTCTTGATTAGATAAACCAGAGGCACGGGGTCAGCTTCCGTATGTATTTTGATGACAGCCAACTCGACTCTGCCAAACCATCTTGTTCAGTTGTTGCCAAAAACTCCATACACCCACTCTGTCTTCAGCCCCCTCTCTGGCTGCTTGCTCAGGCCAAAATCGAAGATTTGGGATCTTAGTGTCCTGTTCATGTCCGAGCTGAGCTTTAAACTCCATATCCTGTCCATTGTCAAGACTACTTATTTCCACCTCCCCCGACAAATCAACCCCCTTGACCCTTATCATCCCCATTCCTCATAACCTTATGCTTTTCTTGCATCCAGGGCTTGGCTTCTCTTAATTCCTCCCTCAATTCCCTGTCGAGGAACACCTAAATAAACTCCAATTTGTCCAACATTCCACACTCTTCACCCTACCTAACTTGCCCGTCACTCCTGTTTTCTTCACTCTCTATCTGCTCCCCATTCTCCGCCATAGTGTTTACCTAATCTTTCCATAGCTTCACATAACTTGAGCTCTGCACCCTCCTCCCGCCTAACATTCCAGTCCATGCCCTTCAGTTTTCCAACTGGCCTCCTGTCCTTCCATCATTGGTGTCAGAGCCAGCAGTGCCTTTGGCCTTATTCTCTTGCTCCCTAAACCCTCTCATTTCGCCATCGTTCTCCCCTCTTCAAAAGCTTCCTTAAAACATGTCTCTTTGACCATATGTTTTTCCCACTCCCTTTATTAATTCAGTGTTTCTTCCTCACTGCCTTCAGACATTTACTACAATAAAGAGCTATATGAATCCAAATTGTCTTGTTCCTATGTGTGTCTCTTTCTCTCATACACATTCTGCCTGTGTCTGTCTCTTTCGTTTTCTATCTGTCTCTTGCGTGTGCACAGCGATAGAACTGTTAGTTTACAGTGCTGCTTATGTTTAGCATCCTGATAGAGCTACAAAATGTAGCCATTTTTGGAGATAGATTTTCAATCATGCTTGAAACAGTTTTTAAATTTGGCAGCTGTAAATGGGAGGTAGGTGCTCACTGCTTCGTAAGGTGACAATTTTTATTTATCTGCATGTTAAAGTGGGAACCTTAGCATTAGAATCTTGTTTAAAATTAGGTAGATGGAAATATCAATTCTTAGCATTACTTTTGTTCTAAGTATTGAATGCCAGGGCTCCGATGATAGCTGAGACATACAGACCAGAAGATCCAGGTTCACTCCCTAGCCTGTGCTCAATTAGCTGATCACAGCTGGGGTAGCAATAGAGAGCCTATAGTTAGCTCAGAAGTCCTGGGTTGGGAAAGGAGATTAGCCAAGGTTCTTAATTCAGTTTTAAACAGGTGTATGTGGGAATGATGAATTAGAACAGGATCGAGCTTGGCAGGGTTGGTTCCCTAGGTAGACTAGCTTGCTCGCTGTCATGTGGGCTGATATATAAAGAATGGTCACTTGGGTGAAGTACTGGAGGGCAACCAATGCCCATGGAATCGTACAGCAGCAAGTGTCAACGTTTTTAGGAAGGGAGGCGAGAAAATTACTGAGAGAAAAGTAAACTTTTGAATGGTATCATGGGAACTGGCTATAATGTTGCTGAGACTATAAGTGTAAGGAAAGGTTGATTTTCACAGTTGAAAGAGGTTGCTTGCTGATGTACCCTAAGTCACTGTTTATACTGATTTTGTTCTGCTTCCTCACTGGGTTGAGTTCAGTATCTCCTTCCAGTCATTTCCTCGAGTCATCCACATTTCACAACTTAAATAAAAATATCCTCAGGATGTTAAAGGATGTGGATTCACATGTGATCAGGGTCCTGTTGAGGTGGGAGTTTTTGCTGCAATATTGCTGCTCTGCCACCAGCCAGTGCTGTGTGTGGTTTTTCTTCAGAATATCTCTTGTGGCTTCGCTCCTGGTGAATAAAACCTGTGAAACTGGATTCATTATTTTTGACTGTAAGAACATTTCCAGCCTCGTGTCCAATCCCAGCAAAGATTATGACTCAGCCAGTGTCACTTTGGAGACTTGTACATTATTCTAAACCAGGCCTTTTGTCATTGTGGGACACATGGAGCCTTCGGGCCAAATATAAAGTTAAACTCCTGTTCCCATTCATTCTAGTATATCTGGAGTTGCTGACACCAACAGATCTTGGTGTCTGATTTATCCACCAATAAACGACAACACTAAAAACGACAACACTAAAAACAACCCTTTCCAAACCTTCAGGCCCATAACATTCCAACAGAACAAACTAGCAAATATCAACACAGATAGGACTGAGTAGCAAGGGCCCAGGGGCTGCAGTTTGGACACCTCTGTTCTGAATTCTTATTTTTGTGGGTCCTTTCTAAAGGAAATTGACAGATGTCTAATATCGCTGTGTTTCTTCAGGCTCTGGTTAAACGCAGTCCGAGCAGTGGAATCAGCTCCACCATGAAAGAATCATCTGCCTTCCAGAACGAACCCCGTGTCCCAGAAAGCGCCCTGCGGCATCAGAGTACCTCTCCTGCAGACAAATGCAAAGTGATGAGTGCAGATGGCAAGACTTGTGAGGATGACAAGCCAAAGAAGAGTACTTTGTGTAAACAGATCGAGGGCTGCAGGGAGGAATTGCACAGCCAGGTGGTGAGTACTAGCCGTATGAATTGAGAGGAAAGTCTCACTCGTGCAGTATGCTATTGTGGAACCAATGAGTGCCTACTGCAGACGGCTGCCTTAATGTTTCAGGCTCCTCTATATTCTAGTGCTGTACTTCAAAAATAAGGATTAGTTATATAGCACTCAGGAGCTTTGCATTTCCGTTAAACCTTGCATCACAAGGGTTTCCCCAGTTGCTTAGATAATAAAGATAATGAGGAGATGACCCGTACAGATCAAAAGGTCTCATTTGATTCCCTGATCTGAGCTGTGCTGGGTTACCTGGGGCAGGGGATGGGTGGGGGGGTGGGGGTGGTCAGCAAAGTTCCTGGTCTTGATTGCTTCCTAGTGATAGCTCCTGGAAATTGTATGTGATTGTCAGATAAGGACACGATTAGGCTCACCTGTGATGGCTTTTTTAGTGGAATAGCTCAGCAATACTCACTGTCCAGGCTCACAGGAAGAATGGCCATTTGGTATCAAAAAGTGTCTGGCATCCATGCAAATGAACCCCAACAAAAGTCAGCGCCTTCTGAGAAGGGGAGAAACTTAGTAGGGAAAAGAATCATATAGCACAGAAGAAGGCGATTCAGCTCATCATGCCTGTGCCAGCTCTTTGAAAGATCTATCCAAATAGACCCATCCCCCTGCTCTTTCCCCACAGCCCTGCAAATTTCTCTTTTTCAAATATTTATCCAATTCCCTTTAGTTACTATTAAATCTGCTTCCACCATCCTTTCAGGCAGTGCATTCCAGATCATTACAACTCATTGCATAAAAAAAATTCTTCTCATCTCCCCTTTGGTTCTTTTGCCAATTACCTTAAATCTGTGTCCTCTGGTTACCGACCCTCCTGCCACTGGAAACAGTTTCTCTCAATTTACTCTTGATTTTTTGCCTATGTTCAGGTGTCTTGATAAGGGAGAAAAAAATTGTGAGATTATCAACTACCAACTAAATATATTGCACAAATGCAAGGCTGCTGGCAAGATTATTTAAGTTGATAATATCTTGAGGGCATTAAATCTGTGGAGGCTTACCGACCCTTCTGCCAGTGGAAACAGTTTCTCCCTATCTACTCTTATCAAAACCCTTGATTAAAAACAATAAATAGGAGCAGTAGTAGAGCAGACGGCCCCTCGAGCCTGCTTCGCCTTTCAATCAGATCATGGCTGACCTCTATCCTCAACTCCACTTTCCTGCCCGATCCGATCCCCATATCGCTTGATTCCCCTAGAGTCCAAAAATCTATCTATTTCAGCCTTGAATATATTCAATGACTCAGCATCCACAGCCTTCTGGGGCAGCAAAATCCAAAGATTCTCAAAACCCTCTGAGCGAAGAAATTCCTCCTCAGCTCAGTCTTAAATGGCCGACCCCTTATCTTGCGCCTACGCCCTCTAGTTCTAGACTCTCCAACCGGGGGAAACAACCTCTCAGCATTTACCCTGTCAAGCCCCCTCCGAATCTTATATGTTTCAATGAGATCACCTGTCATTCTTCTAAACTCCAGAGAGGATAGGCCCATTCTACTCAACCTACCATACTGCCAGTGTGGCAAGTATATCCTTCCTTAGATAAGGAGACCAAAACTGTATGCAGTACTCCAGGTGAGGTCTCAGCAAAGCCCTGTACAATTGTAGTAAGACGTCCTTACTCTTGTACCCCAACTCCTTTGCAATAAAAGCAAACATGCCATTTGCTTTCCTTAATTGCCTGCATGCTAACTTTTTATGTTTCTTGTACCAGGACACCCAAGTCTCTCTGGACACCAACATTTAATAGTTTCTCACCTTTTAAAAAATATTCTGTTTTTCTATTCTTCCTACCAAAGTGAATAACCTCACATTTCCCCACATTATACTCCATCTGCCAACTTCTTGCCCACTCATTTAACCAGTCCACATCCCTTTGCAGATTCTTTGTGATCTCCTTACACCTTACTTTCCCACCTAGCTTTGTATCGTCAGCAAACTTGGATACTTTACACTCGGTCTCTTCATCCAAGTCATTCATGATTTTGAACACCTCTATTAAATCTTCTCTATTCTAAGGAGAACAACCCCAGCTTCTCTAGTCTCTCCACATAACTGAAGTCCCTCATCCTTGGTACCATTCTAGTAAATTCCCTCTGCACCCTCTCCAAGGCTTTCTAAAGTGCGGTGCCCAGAATTGGACACAATACTCCAGCTATCCAGTGATTTATAAAGGTTTAGCATAACTTCCTTAATTTTGTACTCTATGCCTCTATTTATAAAGCCCAGGATTCCATTTGCTTTTTTTAACAGCCATATCAACTTGTCCTGCCACCTTCAAAGATTTGTATATATACACACATTGGGATTGTGTCCCAGCTCCTGTTCTCAGTGAAACATGTTCTAGAAAATGTTTGTAAGACTGTGAGAGATGCTGCTTTATGAGTTGTAATTTGATTTGAAACCAAACTGGCTTGAGAGTTTAGGAAATCCCAATTCTGCCATATATCCATAGAAATCCAGGCCCTGGGAGGACCAGGTGTGAGACAGGCAACCAACATCTCATGAGCTGCATCTGCCTCTGTGGCTAAAATATGGCATTTTGAAGCTCAAGGAACATTCATGCTATTAACTTTTAAAAATGGCCACATTTGCATTCAACATACAAAGATCTGAGCAGTGGAATCAGCTCCACCGTGAAAGAATCATCCGCCTTCCAGAGCAAGCCCCATGTCCCAGAAAGCGCTCTGCGACACCAGAGCACTTCTCCTGCAGATAAATGCAAAGGGACGAGTGCATTCTTGGGATGTGGGCATCGCTGGCAAGGCTGGCATTTATTGCTCACCCCTAGTTGCCTTGAGAAAATGGTTGTGGGCCGCCTTCTTGAACTGCTGCCGTCCATGTGGAAATTGATTAATTGTAGCTACATATTGTCCTACATCCCTCATTAGCATAGGGTTGAGATTTCTTTTACCGATTCCCCACCCCATCCTATGCCAGAAGCCCCCGCAGAGCCTTATCAAAATCTAGCAAGACTGAATCAGATGACAGGAAGTGCCTGAATCCTGGGGACACCAAATCTATTATATAATATTTCTCGTCATTTAGAGGATTATGGTTATCTTTGTTACTGAGATTCACAGTGAGTGTTTTCCAATATGGTACCTGGTTATTCTTCTGAGCTCCTATTAATCAGTGGAAGTGCATGTGGCCTGTGAGCAATGAAGGGGTAGTTTAGAAGTGCTGTGTTTGAGACTGGTGTGTTCAATGCTAATGGGGTTTTAAAGTAATCTTTAGTACATTTAATTTTTCTTGGATTTTTTCAGTGGTGAGAAGCATTTTCATTCTATGCTAGATTTGAAACCAGTGGCTTTTTGACATTTTACAATTTCTTTTTCTGGCTCGAACTCTGAAAGTTTTGCTACCGTTGCAGTTGCTCCAGCCTGCAGTTTTTGCTGATGTGTTGCATGAGTTACATAGAATTATACAGAATGTACAGCACAGAAACGGGCCATTTGGACAAACAGGTCTATGCCGGTGTTTATGCTCCACACAAGACTCCCCCCTCCCTACTTGATCTAACCCTATCAACATATCCGATTCCTTTCTCTCTCGTGTTTATCTAGCTTCTCTTTAAATGCATCTATGCTATTCGCCTCAACTACTCCTTGTGGTAGTGAGTTCCACATTCTAACCACTCTCTGGGTAAAGAAGTTTCTCCTGAATGCCCTGTTGGATTTACGAGTGACTATCTTATATTTATGGCCCCAAGTTCTGGTCTGCCCCGTAAGTGGAAACATCTTCTCTACGTCTTCCCTTCCAACCCTTTCATAATCTTAAAGACCTCTATCAGGTCACCCCTCAGTCTTCCCTTTTCTAGAGAAAAGAGCCCCAGCCTGTTCTGCCTTCTCTGATAGGGCTATCCTCTCAGTTCTGGTATCATCCTAGAAATCATTTTTATACCTTCTCCAGTGCCTCTGTGTCCTTTTTTATAATATGTAGACCAGAACAGTTCAGGGTACTCCAAGTGTGGTCTAACCAAGGTTCTATACAAGTTTAACATAACTTCCCTGCTTTTCAGTTGTATCCCTCTAGTAATGAACCCAAGTGCTTTGGTTGCTTTTTTTTTCTGGCCTTATTGACCTGCATCGCTACTTTTAACGATTTGTGTATCTGTACCCCGAGATCCCTCTGTTCCTCTACCCCATTTAGACTTTTATTTTCCAAGGAGTATGTGACCTCCTATTGTTCCTACCAAAAAGTACCACCTCACACTTGCCTGTATTGAAATATAGTTGTTGCCACTGTATGTCTTTCTTGGCACTCTAATTAAACTTGTTGAGCAACTTTAATGACTTCAAAACACAACATTTCTATCCAGTTCAGCACTGCTCCATGGTGACTTGGCATTTCTGCCCAAGGAAACTAGAGTGTGTTTAAAATACAAACAAGAATGTTTTACAAAGCAAAAATGCATCAGCTAGTTTGCTTGACATTCAAAGCAGGGAGTTAATAGCAAATAGCTGGTGATGGAAAGAATTGACAGATATACTGCTTGGCTGAGACAGAAGAGGCATGTTTCATTCCACAGGAGCTAGAATATATTATAGAAACATCCCCTGATGTATGAGGGTGTTTGAGGATGTATTTGTAATAGATGCGACTAGTAGTACATACATAGTATTGGTTTTCCTGCCTTACTGTAGTGCGAGTCAGGTGGTGCCCTGTGCCGTCAGACCGGATAACTCTTGTCATTGGGGAGCTCTGCCTCCCAGTGGCTGAAAATAAAGGCAATGGCCAGGTGTTAACTGAACCAAACTACAGCAAGAAGTGCAAGTGCTGCCTGGTAGTATGTCAATAATATTGGCATCATACGACAACTGAATCAAGGAGCTGAGGTGAAAAACCACAGATGTTTTGCTTATGTACAGATCATAGAAAATTTATGGCACAGAAGGAGGCCATTCGGCCCATCGTGTCCATGCTGGCTGAGAAACGAGCCACCCAGCCTAATCCCACTTTCCCGCATTTGGTCCGTAGCCCTGCAGGTCACAGCTCTTCAGGCGCACATCCAGGCACTTTTTAAATGCGTTGAGGGTTTCTACCTCTACCGCCCTCTCAGGCAGTGAGTTCCAGACCCACCACCCTCTGGGTGGAAAATTATTTCCTCATTTCCGTGCTAATCCTTCTACCAATCACTTTAAATCTATGCCCCCTGATTATTGACCCCTCCTCTAAGGGAAATAGGTCCTTCCTATCCACTCTATCTAGGCCCCTCATAATTTTGGACACTTCTATCAAATCGCCCCTTAGCCTCCTCTGTTCCAAGGAAAACAACCCCAGCCTATCCAATCTGTCATCATAGCTAAAATTCCCCAGTCCTGACAACATCCTCATAAATCTCCTCTGCACCCTCTCTAGTGCAATTACACCCTTCCTATAATGTGGTGACCAGAACTGTGCGCAGTACTCGAGCTGTGGCCTAACCAGTGTTTTATACAGTTCCAGCATAACCTCCCTGCTCGTATATTCTATGCCTCGGCTAATAAAGGAAAGCATTCCATATGCCTTCTTAACCACCTTATCTACCTGACCTGCTACCTTCAGGGATCTGTGGACATGCACTCCAAGGTCCCTCAATTCCTCTACACCTCTCAGTATCCTCCCATTTATTGTGTATTCCCTTGCCTTGTTTGCTCTCCCCAAATGCATTACCTCACACTTCTCCGGATTGAACTCCATTTGCCACTTATCTGCCCATCTGACCAGTCCATTGATATCTTCCTGCAGTCTACAGCTTTCCTCCTCACTATCAACCACACGGCCTATCTTTGTGTACCGAGCCCTGCGGCACCCCACTGGAAACAGCCTTCCGGCCGCAAAAACAAAGTAGTTCTTGATTTCTTCAGCAGCCCTGGCTTCAGTGACTGATTTGTTTCCTGTTTCAGTTGTTGATTCTCCTGAACGTTAAAGGAAGACTGTTAGTGTATTGCATTGATCTATGCATGGTCGATGTGCTTACAAAATGAGGAATATACGCCTAAGAAAATTGGCATTCCTTAATGAATATGTACGTGTGAGTCCATCAAGCCCGCGAGCGCCGCGAGTCCCCCGGCCCCCTCGCCACGCGAGCGCCGCGAGTCCCCCGGCCCCCTCGCCACGCGAGCGCCGCGAGTCCCCCGGCCCCCTCGCCACGCGAGCGCCGCGAGTCCCCCGGCCCCCTCGCCACGCGAGCGCCGCGAGTCCCCCGGCCCCCTCGCCACGCGAGCGCCGCGAGTCCCCCGGCCCCCTCGCCACGCGAGCGCCGCGAGTCCCCCGGCCCCCTCGCCACGCGAGCGCCGCGAGTCCCCCGGCCCCCTCGCCACGCGAGCGCCGCGAGTCCCCCGGCCCCCTCGCCACGCGAGCGCCGCGAGTCCCCCGGCCCCCTCGCCACGCGAGCGCCGCGAGTCCCCCGGCCCCCTCGCCACGCGAGCGCCGCGAGTCCCCCGGCCCCCTCGCCACGCGAGCGCCGCGAGTCCCCCGGCCCCCTCGCCACGCGAGCGCCGCGAGTCCCCCGGCCCCCTCGCCACGCGAGCGCCGCGAGTCCCCCGGCCCCCTCGCCACGCGAGCGCCGCGAGTCCCCCGGCCCCCTCGCCACGCGAGCGCCGCGAGTCCCCCGGCCCCCTCGCCACGCGAGCGCCGCGAGTCCCCCGGCCCCCTCGCCACGCGAGCGCCGCGAGTCCCCCGGCCCCCTCGCCACGCGAGCGCCGCGAGTCCCCCGGCCCCCTCGCCACGCGAGCGCCGCGAGTCCCCCGGCCCCCTCGCCACGCGAGCGCCGCGAGTCCCCCGGCCCCCTCGCCACGCGAGCGCCGCGAGTCCCCCGGCCCCCTCGCCACGCGAGCGCCGCGAGTCCCCCGGCCCCCTCGCCACGCGAGCGCCGCGAGTCCCCCGGCCCCCTCGCCACGCGAGCGCCGCGAGTCCCCCGGCCCCCTCGCCACGCGAGCGCCGCGAGTCCCCCGGCCCCCTCGCCACGCGAGCGCCGCGAGTCCCCCGGCCCCCTCGCCACGCGAGCGCCGCGAGTCCCCCGGCCCCCTCGCCACGCGAGCGCCGCGAGTCCCCCGGCCCCCTCGCCACGCGAGCGCCGCGAGTCCCCCGGCCCCCTCGCCACGCGAGCGCCGCGAGTCCCCCGGCCCCCTCGCCACGCGAGCGCCGCGAGTCCCCCGGCCCCCTCGCCACGCGAGCGCCGCGAGTCCCCCGGCCCCCTCGCCACGCGAGCGCCGCGAGTCCCCCGGCCCCCTCGCCACGCGAGCGCCGCGAGTCCCCCGGCCCCCTCGCCACGCGAGCGCCGCGAGTCCCCCGGCCCCCTCGCCACGCGAGCGCCGCGAGTCCCCCGGCCCCCTCGCCACGCGAGCGCCGCGAGTCCCCCGGCCCCCTCGCCACGCGAGCGCCGCGAGTCCCCCGGCCCCCTCGCCACGCGAGCGCCGCGAGTCCCCCGGCCCCCTCGCCACGCGAGCGCCGCGAGTCCCCCGGCCCCCTCGCCACGCGAGCGCCGCGAGTCCCCCGGCCCCCTCGCCACGCGAGCGCCGCGAGTCCCCCGGCCCCCTCGCCACGCGAGCGCCGCGAGTCCCCCGGCCCCCTCGCCACGCGAGCGCCGCGAGTCCCCCGGCCCCCTCGCCACGCGAGCGCCGCGAGTCCCCCGGCCCCCTCGCCACGCGAGCGCCGCGAGTCCCCCGGCCCCCTCGCCACGCGAGCGCCGCGAGTCCCCCGGCCCCCTCGCCACGCGAGCGCCGCGAGTCCCCCGGCCCCCTCGCCACGCGAGCGCCGCGAGTCCCCCGGCCCCCTCGCCACGCGAGCGCCGCGAGTCCCCCGGCCCCCTCGCCACGCGAGCGCCGCGAGTCCCCCGGCCCCCTCGCCACGCGAGCGCCGCGAGTCCCCCGGCCCCCTCGCCACGCGAGCGCCGCGAGTCCCCCGGCCCCCTCGCCACGCGAGCGCCGCGAGTCCCCCGGCCCCCTCGCCACGCGAGCGCCGCGAGTCCCCCGGCCCCCTCGCCACGCGAGCGCCGCGAGTCCCCCGGCCCCCTCGCCACGCGAGCGCCGCGAGTCCCCCGGCCCCCTCGCCACGCGAGCGCCGCGAGTCCCCCGGCCCCCTCGCCACGCGAGCGCCGCGAGTCCCCCGGCCCCCTCGCCACGCGAGCGCCGCGAGTCCCCCGGCCCCCTCGCCACGCGAGCGCCGCGAGTCCCCCGGCCCCCTCGCCACGCGAGCGCCGCGAGTCCCCCGGCCCCCTCGCCACGCGAGCGCCGCGAGTCCCCCGGCCCCCTCGCCACGCGAGCGCCGCGAGTCCCCCGGCCCCCTCGCCACGCGAGCGCCGCGAGTCCCCCGGCCCCCTCGCCACGCGAGCGCGCCTTGCTTTTTATTTTTGTGACATTGTGGGTCAGGGAAATGAGGGGTATTCGTTCTGGAGAATAGATCACTCTCCATTTCTGGAACTTATTAGCAATAAATACTCCCAGGTTAGATACAGAGTAAAGCTTCCTCTACACTGTCCCATCAAATACTCCCGATCATATCCTTTAATCATCTAAACTCCTCAACTCGATCACCCCTTAATCTTCTATACTCAAGGGAATACAAGCCTAGCCTATGCAACTTGTCCTCATAATTTAACTCTCTAAGCCCCGGTATCATTCTGGTGAATCTGTGCTGCTTCCCTCCAAGGCCAGTACATCCTTCCTGAGGTGCGGTGCCCAAAACTGAACACAGTATCTCTAGACGGGGTCTAATCAGAGCTCTGTACAGCTGTAACATAACTTCCACCCCTTTGTATTCTAGTCCTCTTGAGATAATGGTCAACATTCCATTAGCCTTTTAAATTATTTTTTTGTACCTGCCCATTAGATTTTAGTGATTCCTGTACTTGGTATCCTAAATCTCTTTGCTCCTCCACAGTTCCTAGCTTCTTGCCATTTGCTCACTAGCAGCTTGGTTAAGATTGCCCAAATGAATTTCACATGGGATCCTTACAACCAGCAGAGGAGACTTTCATCCCATCAGCTTAAGTTGGATTCAAACCCAGATCCTAAAAGTGAAAGACCCGTCTCTAACCCGTCGTAGCAGCCAGTCCTCCAAAAGCTGCTTCCTGATACAGACAAGTGAACATTGTTTCAGTCGTCCCCATCAGGTAACCTTGTTTCTCTTTCCCTTTCCTAGTCTGGCTACTCCACTGCCGGGTTAGTCCTCGATATGCTCGTCTTCCTGATGGATGCTATTCAGACAAATTTCCAGCAAGCATCAGCGGTTGGCAGCAGCAGCCGGGCGCAGCAGGCATTAGATGAGCTGCACACAATGGAGAAGAACCTGGAAATGACTGACCAGCTGATGGTACGCCCTGGAACTGGAAATGGAGTGTTAAGGGTTAGAAAGTGTTTGGTACAGTAATTGAGTATGATGAGTGATGTAATGTTGTGTAATATGTGAGCTGTGATATTCCTCTAACGTGCAGTGAAATAAACCTCAGTATCATCCAAGTTCAAATCACCTGTGCAATACCAATTATGGTCAAGCCCCATCATTTGATTGTGAGAACAGATCCTCAATCACCATACACAACAACTCCGTGCTAGCAACAAACTGAAAACCAGAAGTAATGTTAAGTTTATATAACATATCCAGCAATCGAGAATGTGTTGCAAAGCATTGACATATCACAGGGTTGAGTTAGTGTCCTCAGTGAGTGTGAAGCTTGGAGAACTTTTTCCCATCGTAACTTCTTTCAATTCCTGCCTCCTTATTCCTCGGTACTGATTATTTTCTGTGAAAGTATCAAGAGATGCTGAGAGCTGCAGTAATTGATTGGAATGTGTGATACTATCCTGAGGGGCAAAGTATATCAGAGTGGTGTATTATAGGGCAGGTTAGTAACTGCTGTTGGAGGAATTTTAACCATTCTGTTTCTCACATTTAGAGTACTTTTGCTAATTGCACCTTTTTTTTTAATCAAGTGGGGTTGGAATGTTTAAAAGTTGTTTGAATTCTGAATAGTTTGTGCAGTTAACTGGATTTTGTTCAATAAATTGCCTGCTTCTCAGTTTTTGTCCTAATATTTTTAAGGTTTGCTTTCGCTAGAATTGATGTGGAGATGCCACACCACCTGAGGAAGGGGGAAGCCTCCGAAAGCTTGTGGGATTAAAAATAAAATTGTTGGACTATAACTTGGTGTTGTAAAATTGTTCACTAGAATTGTTCAAATTGGATTTTTGATGCTCTGATGCTACTGACCCAATGCCCTAATCCTGCAGGTTCCAACCCTGGGTTCTCAGGAAGGTGCCTTTGAGAATGTGCGGATGAACTACAGTGGTGACCAAGGGCAGACGATCCGGCAACTGATCAGTGCACACGTGCTACGCCGTGTGGCCATGTGTGTTCTCTCTTCTCCACATGGGCGACGACAGCACCTGGCTGTTAGTCACGAAAAGGGAAAGGTGTGTTTCGTTGTCACGTTTGGTTTTGAATGTCCCTTGGAACAGTATTTACAGTAATTCACTTTTTAGACCTTTTTTATACGTCCATGAAATGTGGACGACACTGGCAAGGCCACATTTAGTTGACAGGTAGTTTGCTAGCCATTCAGAAGCACGAAGAGTCAACTGCATGATATGGGACAGGAGTCACGAATAGACCAGACCAGGCATCCTTTCCCTAATGAACATTTATGAACCAGTTGGATTTTTAGGCAAATCTGGCAGGTGTCATTCCACAAATTCTATGAAATTTCTATGAAATTGCCAGATTTATTGAATTCAGTTTGATAATTTGCTGTGTTAGGATTTGAAGTCATGGCAACAACAACTTGCATTTTTATAGTGCCTTTAATGTAGAGATACCATCCCAAGGTGCTTCACCAAGGCATAAGGAGAAGATGAAAGCTGAGAAAGATATTAGGATGAATGACCAAGGGCTTGATCGGAGGTGGGTTTTAAGGAGGGTCTTAAAGGAAGAGAGCTAGATGAAGAGGCAGAGAGGTTTAAGGACTCAATTCTATAGTGTGGGGCCTAGGCGATGAAGGCACAGCCACCAAAGGTGGACAAAGGGATGCTCAAGAGGCTAGAGCCAGAGGAGTAGAGAGTTTGGGGTTGTAGGGCTGGAGGAGGCTACAGAGATAAGGAGGGGTGAGATTATGAAGGGATTTAAACACACGGATGAGAATTTCAAACTTGGTGTTGGGAGACCAGGAGCTAATGTATGTCAGAGAGGACAGAAAGATGAGTGAGCAGGACTTGGTATGGGATAGAATGGTATCAAAGTTTTGGATGAGCTGAAGTTTACAGAGGGTAGAGGATGGAAGGCTGGTCAGGGGAGCATTGGAAAATCTGGAGATGTTAACGGCATGGATGAGGGTTTCAGCAGCAGGTGGGCTGAGGTAGGGGTGGAGGAGGGCAGTGTTACACAGGTGGAAGTAGGCAGTCTTTGTGATGGAGAGGACATTGGGTTGGAAATTCAGCTTGGGGTCAGATAGGATGCTGAGGTTGCGAACAGTCTGGTCTAACCTGAGACAGTTGCTGGGGAGGGGATTGGAATCAGTAGCTTATCCAAGACTCATGTTTGTTCTAAACTTCAGAACCTTGAACTTATGCCCTCTTGTCCTGCTCCATGGTCATATCTGAAAGTATTGTTCGGTGTTTACCTTATCTATCCTATTAAGTATCCTATATGCCTCTACAAGATCCTATCTGAGATGTCTCTGTGCTACATTGGCTCAGTACCAAACTGAGTGGCACGTTCAGTAGTCTACTGAAGCTCTGATTTTTCCATAGCAGTGTAAGGGATGTATCCACACAACTGATGTTCAGTTCAAACTTGACGACACTTGTTTCTCCTGGTTGCAGATCACAGTGCTCCAACTATCAGCTTTACTCAAACAGGCCGACTCAAGCAAACGCAAACTGACACTTACTCGTCTAGCTTCAGCTCCAGTTCCTTTCACTGTTCTGAGTCTGACTGGGAACCCATGTAATGAGGATTACCTCGCTGTGTGTGGTCTTAAGGTAAGTGACGTCTGTGAAATGTTGAGAAATCCATACCTCTTGTTGAATTTGTTTAGATGGGATTGTGTTCCTGTGTACGGGGACACAATCCCATTGGGTTCACGTACACAAATCTTCAAAGGTAGCAGGACAAGTTGAGAAGGCTATTAAAAGCATATGGGATCCTTGGCTTTATAAATGGAGGCACAGAGTACGAAAACAAGGAAGTTATGGTAAACCTTTATAAAACACTGGTTAGGCCTCAGCTGGAGTATTGTGTCCAATTCTGGGCACCACACTTTAGGAAAGATGTCAAGGCTTTGGAGAGGGTGCAGACGAGATATACTAGAATGGTACAAGGGATGCGAAACTCTGGATGCAAAAAAATGAGGAAAAAATGTTTTACGCAGCGAGTTGTTATGATCTGGAATGCACTGCCTGAAAGGGTAGTGGAAGCAGATTCATTGGTAACTTTGAAAAGGGAACTGGATATATACTTGAAAAGGAGAAATTTGCAGGGCTATGGGGAAAGAGCAGGAGAGTAGAACTAATTGAATAGCTCTTTCAAAGAGCCAGCACAGGCACAATGGGCCGAATGGCCCTCCTGTATGACTCTACGTGTAATTTTTTTTCTTTGAATGGAAATTTGAGGTGCAGTCTGTGGCTTTTTATTATGAAAGTCATTCCTTCAATGTGACTGCTGCCCCTCTCCACTCAGTACCAGTGATGTGCAGAGTGGAGGCAACTCTATTCACTAAGATATGAAAATAACCTGAAGAAATAGGTGTTTTGTTGTCATTTAAGAACTATTTTTGGACCTCCCTGTGCTTAGTCAGTGAACGTGCTACTCAGTGTGGTACTGAGCCAATCTAGCACAGAGATCTCAGATGGGATCTTGTAGAGGTAGATAAGATACTTAATGGGATAGATAAGGTAAATCCAGAATAATACTTTCAGATATGACCGAGGAACAGGACAAAAGGGCACAAGTTCAAGGTTCTGAAGTTTAGGACAAACATGAGTACGTTTTTCAGAGGGAGATCAGCAGCTGGAATTGTGTAAAGAATGAATCAGCGTTTTACGGCGCAGAAAGAAGCATTTTGGCCCATCACACCTGCTTGCTCACTGAAAGAGATATCCACTTGCTCCCATAATCTGACATTTCCCTGTATTCTTTTAAATTTTTTGTTTTCAAATAGTTATTAACTTCCCTTTTAAAAGCTATTATGGATTCCCCTTCCACCACTTTTTCATAGGTCACTCCATTCCATTTCCAAACAAACCCCTGCTTTAGAAAAAAAATCCCCTAATCTTTCCCTTCGTTCTTTTGGTGATGGTCCTAAATTTATGCCCTCTAGTTACTGACTTATCAACCAGTGGAAATAATTGTTTTCTGATTTATCTAATCAAAACCTCATGATTTTGAACACCTATACCAGATTTCCTCTTGATTTTGTTGTAGTGAAAAGAGCTCCAGTATCTCTAGTCTTTCCTCACAACTTAAAATAAACTCTCATCCCTGGTATCACCTTTAGTAAATCTTGTCTGCTCCCTCGCCATGGTCTTGGCATCCTAAAGTAAGACGTCCAAAACTGGACGCAATATTTGAAGCGCAGCCTGACCAGTGATTTGTGTATGTTTAGTGTTACCTCTTCTTTGTATTCTATGCCCTGATTTATAAAACCGTTTGCTTTTTTTATGGACGTGTTCTCCCACTTTTGAAGGTTTGGTTATCTGAACCTCTAAGTCTCTCAGCTCCTGTTAAAGTTTTACCGTTTTGTGTATTTGCTCTCTACTAGCCTGTCTCTGTGCTCATGTAGTCATGTACAGTCCTCTTCAGTTAACCATTTCCTATTCTTGTGTGGTCTATAAATTTGATATTGTGCTCCTTACCAAGTTCAGATCATATATGGTTCTAACATTAATCCCTGGGGAACACCGCTGTTTGGCTTTCTTCCAGTTCAATAAAACATTTGTTTACCACTGTCCTGTTTGCAGTCCTTCAACCAGCTTTCGATTCGTGCTGCCACACTTTCTCTAATTCTGTATCCCTTCATTTTAGCAAGCATCTTACTGAACACCTTCTGAAAATTAATGTACACAACATCCATTACATTTCCTTCTTTATTAGATTTAATTATTTCCTCAGAGAACTTGTATTTGTCAGCCATGACTTTTCATAGCCTTTTTGGCTATCCTTAATGAACCCATGACTTTCTAGGTGAATGTTAATTTTATCCCATACTATGGCCTCTAGAAGCTTACTCATTACCAATGTTAGGCTGACTGGTCTATAGTTACCTGGATTATCCTTTTCTCCCTTTCTGAGCAGATTTGTTACTTTGGCACTATCCAGTCCTCTGGCACAACTTCTATATCTAAGGATGTTTGAAAGAATGTGGTTGGGGCCTCTTCTGTTTCCTCAGCATTCTGAGATGCTGCCAGCGGAGTCCAGAGCTATTTTGTTTTATTGAAATTTGTTTTTTTTTCCTAGTCAGTACCTTCATCTTTGTTTCATTTCATAGAATCATAGACTGGTTGCAGCACAGAAGGAGGTCATTCGGCCCATCGAGCCCGTGCTCGATGAGAGCAATCCAGTTAGTCCCATTTTCCCCGCAGCCCTGCAAATTCTTTTCTCTTCAAATATTTATCCAATTCCTTTTTGAAAGCCACAATTGACTCTGTATCCATCACCCTTTCAGGCAGCGCATTCCGGATCATAACTACTCACTGTGCTTAAAAAAAAACAGTTTTTCCTCACGTTGCTGTTGCTTCTTTTGCCACTCACCTTAAATCTGTGTTCTCTGGTTCTCGACCCTTCAGCCAAAGGGAACAGTTTCTCTTTATTTACTTTATCTAAACCCTTCATGATTTTCAACACTTCCATCAAATCTCCTCAACCTTCTCTGCTTTAAGGATAACAACCCCAGCTTCTCCAGTTTATCCATGTAACTGAAGTCCTTCATCCCCAGAGCCATTCTAGTAAATCTTTTCTGTACCCTCTCTAAGGCCTTCACATCCTTCCTAAAGTGCTCAGAATTGTACACAATACTCCAGTTGTGGCTGAACCAATGTTTTATAAAGGTTCAACATAACTTCCTTGCTTCTGCACTCAATGCCTCTATTTATAAAGCCCAGGATCCCGTATGCTTTTTTAACTGCTTTTTCAACCTGTCTTGCCACCTTCAAAGATTTGTGCACATATACCCCCCAGGTCTCTCTGTTCCTGCACCCCCTTTTAGAATTGTACCATTTAGTTTATATTGCCTCTCCTTGTTCTTCCTGCCAAAAATGTATCGCTTTGCACGTCTCGACATTAAATTTCATCTGCCATGTGTCCGCCCATTCCACCAGCCTGTCGATATCCTCTTGAAGTCTATCACTATCCTCCTCACTGTTCGTTACATTTTCAAGTTTTGTGTCATCTGCAAATTTGGAAATTGTGCCCTGTCATTAATGTATAGCAAGAAAAGCAGCGGTCCTAGTACCAACCCCGAGGGAACACCACAGTATACCTTCCCCCAGTCCGAAAAATAACCGCTCACCTCTATTCTCTGTTTCCTGTCAGTTCGCCAATTTCATATTCATGCTGCCACTGCCCCTTTTATTCCATTGGTTTCAATTTTGCTGACAAGCCTATTATGGCACTTTATAAAACGTCTTTTGAAAGTCCACATGCACATCATCAACTGCATTGCCCTCATCAACCCTCTCTGTTACCGCATCAAAAAACTCAATCCAGTTAGTTAAACACGATTTGCCTTTAACAAATCCGTGCTGGCTTTCTTTTATTAATCCACACTCGTCCAAGTGACTATTAGTTTTCTCCCGAATTATCGTTTTTAAAAGGTTCCCCACCACTGAGGTAAAACTGACTGGCCTGTAGTTGCCAGATTTATCCTTGCACCCTTTTTTGAACAAGGGTGTAACATTTGCAATTCTCCAGTCCTCTGGCACCACCCCAGGGAGGCATTCAAGGGGGAGATTCAAGGGGTGCAGAGTAAACATGTTCCCACGAAGAAGAAGGTTGGGGCTGCCAAATCTAGAGCCCCTTAGATGTCAAGGAGCATACAGGGTAAGATAAGATAGAAAAGGAAAGCTTATGTCAGACACTGAGAACTCAGTACTACAGAAAGCCTAGAGGAGTATAAAAAGTGCAGGGGTGAAATTAAAAAGGAAATTAGGAAAGCATGAGAAAATATTGGCAAGTAAAATCAAGGAAAACCCGAAGATGTTTTATAAATACTTTAAGAGCAAGAGGATAACTAAGGAAAGAGTGGGACCTATTAGAGACCAAAAAGGTAACGTGTGGAGGCGGAAGATGTTGGTATGGTTCTTAATGAATACTTTGCGTCTGTCTTCACAAAAGAGAGGGATGATGCATAAGAACATAAGAAATAGGAGCAGGAGTAGGCCAATCGGCCCCTCGAGCCTGCTCCGCCATTCCATAAGATTATGGCTGATCTGATCCTAACCTCAAATCTAAATTCATGTCCAATTTCCTGCCCGCTCCCCGTAACCCCTAATTCCCTTTACTTCCAGGAAACTGTCGATTTCTGTTTTAAATTTATCTAATGATGTAGCTTCCACAGCTTCCTGGGGCAGCAAATTCCACAGACCTACTACCCTCTGAGTGAAGAAGTTTCTCCTCATCTCAGTTTTGAAAGAGCAGCCCCTTATTCTAAGATTATGCCCCCTAGTTCTAGTTTCACCCATCCTTGGGAACATCCTTACCGCATCCACCCGATCAAGCCCCTTCACAATCTTATATGTTTCAATAAGATCGCCTCTCATTCTTCTGAACTCCAATGAGTAGAGTCCCAATCTACTCAACCTCTCCTCATATGTCCGCCCCCTCATCCCCGGGATTAACCGAGTGAACCTTCTTTGTACTGCCTCGAGAGCAAGTATGTCTTTTCTTAAGTATGGACACCAAAACTGTATGCAGTATTCCAGGTGCAGTCTCACCAATGCCTTATATAACTGCAGCAATACCTCCCTGTTTTTATATTCTATCCCCCTAGCAATAAAAGCCAACATTCCGTTGGCCTTCTTGATCACCTGCTGCACCTGCATACTAACTTTTTGATTTTCTTGTACTAGGACCCCCAGATCCCTTTGTATTGCAGTACTTTCCAGTTTCTTGCCATTAAGATAATAACTTGCTCTCTGATTTTTCCTGCCAAAGTGCATAACCTTACATTTTCCAATATTGTATTGCATCTGCCAAATCTCCGCCCACTCACCCAGCCTGTCTATATCCCCCTGTAGGTTTTTTATGTCCTCCTCACTCTCTACTTTCCCTCCCATCTTTGTATCATCTGAAAACGTTGATATGTTACACTCGGTTCCCTCCTCCAAATCGTTAATATAGATTGTAAAGAGTTGGGGACCCAGCACCGACCCCTGCGGAACACCACTGGCTACTGGTTGCCAGTCCGAGAATGAACCATTTATCCCAACTCTCTGCTTCCTGTTAGATAACCAATCCTCCACCCATGCCAGAATATTACCCCCAATCCAGTGATTCTTTATCTTGAGCAATAATCTTTTATGTGGCACCTTGTCGAATGCCTTCTGGAAGTCTAAATACACTTTGTCCTATTAAATTATGTTTATCCAAATGTTCCGCTACTGTCTCCTTGATAATAGACTCCAAAATTTTACCCACCACAGATGTTAGGCTAACTGGTCTATAATTTCCAGCCTTCTGCCTACTACCCTTTTTAAATAAGGGTGTTACATTAGCAGTTTTCCAATCTGCCGGGACCTTTGCCGAGTCCAGAGAATTTTGGAAAATTATTACCAAAGCATCCACAATCCCTACTGCCACTTCCCTCAAGACCCTCGGATGTAAGCCATCAGGTCCAGGGGATTTATCCGCCTTGAGTCCCATTAATTTACTGAGTACCAATTCCTTAGTGATTTTAATCGTATTCAGCTCCTCCCCCCACCTAGAGCCCCCTGTTGGGATATTCTTAGTGTCCTCTACCGTAAAGACTGAAACAAAATATTTGTTCAGCATTTTGCCATCTCCATGTTTCCCACCATTAATTTCCCGGTCTCATCCTCTAGGGGACCTACGTTTGCCTTAGCCACCATGCAGACGTTGTAGTTGAGGAGGAATGTGAAATATTGGATGGGATAAACTTAGTGAGAGAGGAAGTATTATGTTACTGGACTAATAATCCAGAGCCATGAGTTCAAATCCCACCACGGCAGCTGGCGAATTTAAATTCAATTAATTAAATTAAATTCTGGGATAAAAAAAAACTAGTATTGGTAATGGTGGCCATGATACTACCGGATTGTCGTAAAAACCCATCTGGTTCACTAATGCCCTTTAGGGAAGGAAACCTGCCGTTCTTACCCGGTCTAGCCTATATGTGACTCCAGACCCACAGCAATGTGGTTGATTCTTAATCGCCCTCTGAAATGGCCTAGCAAGCCACTCAGTTATAAAATCACGCTACGAAACTAATAATAAGAATAAAACCGGACATCGGACCACTAGGCACCGGACATGACAACGGCAAACCAAGCCCAGTTGAGCCTGCAAAGTCCTCCTCACTAACATCTGGTATACTTGTGCCAAAATTGGGAGAGCTGTCCCACAGACTAGTCAAGCAACAGCCTGACATAGCCATACTCACAGAATCATACCTTTCAGCCAACGTCCCAGACTTTTCCATCACCATCCCTGGGTATGTCCTGTCCCACCGGCAGGACAGACCCACCAGAGGTGGCGGTACAGTGATATACAGTCAGGAGGGAGTGGCCCTGGGAGTCCTCAACATTGACTCCGGACCCCATGAAATCTCATGGCATCAAGTCAAACATGGGCAAGGAAACCTCCTGCTGATTACCACCTACAGCCCTCCCTCAGCTGACGAATTAGTCCTCCTCCATGTTGAGCACCACTTGGAGGAAGCACTGAGGGTAGCAAGGGCACAAAATGTACTCTGGGTGGGGGACTTCAATGTCCATCACCAAGAGTGGCTCGGTAGCACCACGACTGACCAAGCTGGCCGAGTCCTGAAGGACATAGCTGCCAGACTGGGCCTGCAGCAGGTGGTGAGCGAACCAACACGAGGGAAAAATCTACTTGACCTCGTCCGCACCAATCTACCTGTCGCAGATGCATCTGTCCATGACAGTAGTGGTAGGAGTGACCACCGCACAGTCCTCGTGGAGATGAAGTCCCGTCTTCACACTGAGGACACCATCCAACGTGTTGTGTGGCACTATCACCGTGCTAAATGGGATAGATTCAGAACAGATCTAGCAGCTCAAAACTGGGCATCCATGAGGCGCTGTGGGCCATCAGCAGCAGCAGATTTGTATTCCAGTACAATCTAACCTCATGGCCCGGCATATTCCTCACTCTACCATTACCAACAAGCCAGGGAATCAACCCTGGTTCAATGAGGAGTGTAGAAGAGCATGCCAGGAGCAGCACCAGGCGTACCTAAAAATGAGATGCCAACCTGGTGAAGCTACAACTCAGGACTACATGCATGTTAAACAGTGGAAGCAGCGTGCTATAGACAGAGCTAAGCGATTCCACAACCAACGGATCAGATCAAAGCTCTGCAGTCCTGCCGCATCCAGTCGTGAATGGTGGTGGACAATTAAACAACTAACGGGAGGAGGAGGCTCTGTAAACATCCCTATCAATGATGGCAGAGTCCAGCACGTGAGTGCAAAAGACAAGGCTGAAGCGTTTGCAACCATCTTCAGCCAGAAGTGCTGAGTGGATGATCCATCTCGGCCTCCTCCCAATATCCCCACCATCACAGAAGCCAGTCTTCAGCCAATTCGATTCACTCCACGTGATATCAAGAAACGGCTGAGTGCACTGGATACAACAAAGGCTATGGGCCCCGACAACATCCCGGCTGTAGTGCTGAAGACTTGTGCTCCAGAACTAGCCAGGCCTCTAGCCAAACTGTTCTCCGCTTGCCTGGATGAGAGCAGCTCCAACAATACTCAAGAAGCTCGACACCATCCAGGACAAAGCAGCCCGCTAGATTGGCACCCCATCCACCACCCTAAACATTCACTCCCTTCACCATTAGCGCACTGTGGCTGCAGTGTGTACCATCTACAAGATGCACTGCAGCAACTCGCCAAGGCTGCTTCGACAGCACCTCCCAAACCTGCGACTTCTACCATCTAGAAGGACGAGGGCAGCAGGCACAAGGGAACAACACCACCTGCACGTTCCCCTCCAAGTCTCACACCATCCCGACTTGGAAATATATCGCCGTTCCTTCATCGTTGCTGGGTCAAAATCCTGGAACTCCCTTCCTAACAGCACTGTGGGAGAACCTTCACCACACGGACTGCAGCGGTTCGTGAAGCCGGCTTACCACCACCTTCTCGAGGGCAATTAGGGATGGGCAATAAATACTGGGCCTTGCCCGCGATGCCCACATCCCATGAACAAATTTTTAAAAAAAAGTTATTTTAGAATGTGATAACATAACATGTACCTGCCTTGTTTTCTAGGATTGTCACGTTTTGACATTCAGCAGTTCAGGATCAGTTTCCGATCACCTTGTTCTCCATCCACAACTCGCCACTGGTAACTTCATCATTAAAGCAGTGTGGCTGCCAGGGTCACAGACAGAGCTTGCGATTATAACAGCAGATTTTGTCAAGGTAAGGTTAGGGTAGCAGGTGATAAAGTTTTAGCTGGTCCACATTTCTCTTCCAACACCATCTTCCATCCCACTTCAAAATGGAGATATGTATCTGGCTGCAAAGCCACATTCATGCCATTCTCGTAAATGTTGCCATTGTTACAGCGAGGGATGTCACAGCTGGAGAATGGAACTTTTCTACTTTTTGCCACCCACAGTCTGCTTCAGATGCTCTCGGGTCAAGTATAGCATGGGATACATTCAGGATAAACCACTTCTGTGCACTCCACGGTCAGAAGAACACCCCCCCCACCATGTCCCTGAATTCTTCTATCGTCCACACTAGCTGTCCTTACATTGAATTAATGGGAAGTTAATTTGCTGCAGGCAACCCAAGAACTGGGTGTGGCTGCTCCAACTCATTTCTTTCAAGAATCTTGTAGCTTTAAGTGAAGACACTTTCACACTGCATTTGAACCCAGGTCCCAGAGAGACCAGGGTGATGTCCCGTTTGCTGTACCACTCACAACCCATGGGGAGGTGTTATATTTGTTGCCTGGAGTGGCAGCATTGTACCAAAACTGTATCCCCTTGTAAGGTAATGATTTACCATGATCTGTAAGAAATGTGATATTAAGGACATATATAATTTCAGAAAATAAGTGTCCTTAAAGGGACTTGTCGGACCCCATGTTGGCTCAACACCCCTTAAACCGCAGTGAGGCGAAACTGTTTTTTGTTCTCATTTCAAAATTGCTTTAAATTGAAGTGGGAGATTTCATGTGGCCGTAGCAACTCAAGCTGCTGCTGCAGAACATTATTAACAGATAAAAAGCGAGGTGCATAGTGAAGCTCCTTCACAGATTGTGTTCTCAATTCTCTGCTCGTAGGTTTATGACTTGTCCACTGATGCCTTGAGTCCAATGTACTATTTCCTTTTGCCGAGCTCGAAGATCCGTGACACCACATTTCTGTTCAATGAGGAAGGGAAGAGTATTATTGTTATCATGTCTTCGGCTGGTTATATCTATACCCAAGTGATGGAGGAAGCGAGCAGTGCTCAGCACGGACCGTTCTACGTCACCAATGTGCTTGAAATCACGCATGAGGATCTGAAGGTTTGTGGAAAAATTAACACATTTGCACACAGTACTGTTCATATGTCATCTTTATCTAAATTGAACATTTTCCAGTTTCTGTTTAGCGATGACCCGATTGGAGGCTGAGACTGATCCTGCTGCCCTTTCCTTCTCCAGAGGTCTCTTCAATCTCATAGAACAGGCTTACAGGAAAGCAATGAAACTCAGCTGTTAGAATGACTTAGCTAGGAATTAAACTTGGGTTGTCTGAGGGTGCAGTAACCTGGTGGTGAAGGTATTGGACATGCAACCCAGAGGTTATGAAGTTGAATTCAATAAATCTGGTATTTTAGGGCTGGCAAGGAAAAGAACGTGCCCCACCCCTACCTGGTCTGACCATGTGACTCCACTCGCACACTGTGGTTGACACTTAATGCCCTCAGAGCAACTGGGATGGGCAGTAAACACTGCCTTGCCATTGTCGCCGATATCCTAATAACAAATTTAAAAAAGGCTCCAGTATTTTGCTGCTCAGTCTACCAGTTCAAGCTGTTCTGAGTACTCAGTCCTTAAAGCAAGAAAGACAAGCATTTATATTGCGCTTTTCATGCCCTCAGGGCGTCCCAAGATGCTTCACAGCCAATTAAATACTTTTGAAGTGTAGTCACTGTTGTAACGTAGGAAATTTATAGAGTCTTAACTGGCTTCTCAAGCACCACAAACTGTGAAATTATGGGGTGTGTGGTATTTTCCATATCTCTACGCACTGAAAACATCAAATTTGATGAAGGAGGGAGCTTATCGTATACACTTAATAATAATCCTAGTCCAGGTGCTTATAAGAACATATGAAATAGGAGCCAGGAGTAGGCCATATGGCCTCTCGAGCCTGCTCCGCCATTCAATAAGATTACAGCTGATCTTCGACCTCAACTCCACTTTCCCACCTGATCCCCATTTCCCTTAGTGTCCAAAAGTCTTAGCGATCTCAGTCTTGAATTTACTCAACGACTGAGCATCCACAGCCCTCTGGGTAGAGAATTCCAAAGATTCACAACCCGCTGAGTGAAGAAATTCCTCCTCATCTCAGTCCTAAATGTCCGACCCCTTATCCTGAGACTATGCCCTCTAGTTCTAGACTCTCAGCATCCACCCTGCCAAGACCTCTAATATCTAATTATTATTGGATGTTCGTAAACATCTAATAATAATCCTATTCTAGGTGCAGTTCTGCTTAGTGGCTATTGGTTACTTCATTAACCATATGTCGTCTTTAATCTAGAAATCACCCGTAGAAGCAATCTGTTCTGCAGGTTGCTCAGTTCATAGTCAGACTACGATAGCTGTGGCCTTGGGTAAGGAGACCAAAACTGTACATAGTACTCCAGGTGTGGTGCCACCAAAGCCCTGTATAATTGCAGCAAGACTTCCTTACTCTTGTACTCCAACTCCCTTGCAGTAAAGGCCAACATGCCTTTTGCCTTCCTAATTGCTTGCTGTACCTGCATGTTAACTTTTTGCGTTTCATATACAAGGACACCCAAGTCCCTCTGAACACCAACATTTAATAGTTTCTCACCATTCAAAAAATATTCTGTTTTTCTATTCTTCCTACCAAAGTGAATAACCTCACATTTCCCCACATTATACTCCATCTGCCACCTTCTTTCCTACTCACTTAACCTGTCTATATTCCTTTCCAGACTCTCTGTGTCCTCCTCACAGCTTACTTTCCCACCTAGCTTTGTATTGTCAGCAAACTTGGATACATTACACACTGTCCCTTCATCTAAATCATTAATATAGATTGTAAATAGTTGAGGCTCAAGTACTGTTCCTTGCGGCTCCTTATCGAATGCCTTTTGAATATCCAAATATACTCCATCCACTGGTTCCCCTTTATCTACCTTGCTAGTTACATACACAAAAAACTCCCAGTAGATTTGTCAAACACGATTTCCCTTTCATAAAACAATGTTGATTCTGCCTAATCATCTAATGATTTTCTAAGTGCCCTGTTACCACGTCTTTAATAATAGATTCCAGTTTTTTCCCGATTACTGATGTCCGGCTAACTGGCCTGTAGTTCCCTGTTTTCTCTCTCCCTCCTTTCTTGAATAGCGGTGTTAAATTTGCTACCTTCCAATCCACTGAGACCATTCTAGAATCTAGGGAATTTTGGGAGATCACAACCAATGCATCCACTACCTCTGCAGCCACCTCTTTTAGAACCATAGGATGTAGGCTTTTAGTCCCATTAATTTCTCCAGGCAGGCTCTAGGAAAGGGGGAATAGAGTGATCTGGGAACAGGGCGGGCACATGGGATTGGGATACTGCTTGTGTGGAGGATAAACACCAACACAGATTGGTTCGGCTGAAAGGCCTGTTTTCGTACGCTAGTGCTCAGAGTTAGAGAAATGTTTTATTTCCTTCTCGGGTTGTGGGCAAAGCTGGCATTTATTGCCCGTTCCCAGTTGCCCTGAGGAGATGGTGATTTAACTGGCTTGCTGGGTCACTTCTTAGGCCACATAAGAATCATATGGGTATGATAACTGCACCCCAAAATCCCAGAGGCAAATGTTAAAATACTTAGTGTTTTAGCCCATGGTTTGGATTGTTGTGTAAATGTATTCTGTCCATGTACACACCTGGACATCATTCTTTCCCCTTTTTTTCTTTCTAGGACAGTAATGGGCAGATTGCTGGTGGCGGAGTCTCTGTCTATTACTCCCATGTTCTGCAGATGCTATTTTTTAGTTACAGTCAAGGCAAGTCCTTTGGTGCCATGTTAAGTCGCACCACACTGGATGTGCAACATCTTTTTCCAATCAACCTGAAGAGGTGAGTGATACCTAGGGTCTGTCACACAGGAGGTATGCAGCAAATGGCTGTTCCAGCAGTAGTGCAGCTTTTCAAAAATTGGGCTCTTCTCAGCTTAGAGGAACCTGCTGTTTGACTCTGCGTGACTAACATTAGATGATTAAAATTAATTAGCAAGAAACTAAATGCCCCAGCAGAGACTGGTTTACAAAATGGTCACAAAAAGCAAAAATAAATACTGGAAATCTGAAACAAAAACATAAAATGCTGGAAACATTCAGGTCAGAAAGCATCTACGGAGAGAACAGGCAGGTTAAAGTTTAAGGTGCAGAATCTTTATCAGAACAGGGTCCAAAAACGTCAACTTATCTGTTCTCTACGCAGATGCTTACAGCAATCGTATTCTGGGCCTTGGAAGATTAAGATGCAGACAGCTGTGGGTGTCAGACTCTTACACCAAATGTATCCTATTTCTTCCGTCTCTCCTCACCCCTCTCCTCTCGACTCGTCTCGTCTCTCCCCGCCCTGCCCCGTGCCTCCCCTCTATCTGTATGATTCACCTGTTCATGTTTGCATTCCTTTATTTTCTCTCTGCAGTTCCAACGGTGGCAGTGCAAAGACTGTTCCTGCCCTGTGCCAGTGGTCAGAGGTGATGAACCATCCTGGCCTAGTCTGCTGTGTCCAACAGACCACTGGAATTCCGCTAGTCATCATGGTCAAACCAGACACCTTCCTCATCCAGGAGATCAAAACCCTACCAGCCAAAGCCAAGGTCAGTCACTGTCTTGGGGAATACGGTTCTTCAATGAATTGATGCAGGAAAGGACTGGGATATGAATTCATCCTTTTTATTAGCGTTACCAATTGTAGACTTGCTCTGAATCATTCATTTGGAACCTTTTATAAAACACTGGTTTGGCCACAGCTGGAGTATTGTGTCCAGTTTTGGGCACCGTACTTCAGGGAAGATCTGAAGGTCTTAGCGAGGGTGCAGAAGAGATTTACTAGAATGATTCCAGGGATGAGGGACTTCAGTTACGTGGATAGACTGGAGAAGCTGCGGTTGGTCTCCTTGGAACAGAGAAGGTTGCGAGGAGGTGTGATAGAGGTATTTAAAATCATGAAGCGTCCAGACAGAGTAGATAGAGAGAAACTGTTCCTATTGGCAGAAGGGTCAGGAACCAAAGGACATAGATTTAAGGTGATTGGCAAAAGAACTAATGGTGACATAACATAGAAACATTGAAAATAGGAGCAAGAGTAGGCCATTCAGCCCTTCGGGCCTGCTCCATCATTCAAAATGATCATAGCTGCTCGTCTAACTCAGTACCCTGTTCCCGCTTTTTCCCCATATCCCTTGATCCCTTTAGCATTAAGAAATATATCTATCTCCTTCTTGAATATATTTAATGACTTGGCCTTTACTGCCTTCTGTGGTAGAGAATTTCACAGGTTCACCACCCTCTGAGTGAAGAAATTTCTCCTCATCTCGGTTCTAAATGACAGACCCCGTATCCTGAGACTGTGACCCCTGGTTCTGGACTCCCAGCCATCGGGGACATCCTCCCTGCATCTTGTCTGTCTAGTCCTGTTAGAATTTTATATGTTTCGATGAGACCACCTCTCATTCTTCTAAACTCTAGTGAATATAGGCCAAGTCGATCCAATCTCTCCTCATACATCAGTCCTGCCACCCCAGGAATCAGTGTGGTAAACCTTCGTTGCACTCCCTCCATGGCAAGGACATCCTTCCTCAGATAAGGAGACCAAAACTGCACACAATACTCCAGATGTGGTCTCACCAAGGCCCTGTACATCTGCAGTAAGACATCTCTGCTCCTGTACTCAAATCCTCTTGCAATGAAGGCCATCATATCATTCGCCTTCCTAACTGCTTGCTGCACCTGAATGCTCGCTTTCAGCGACTGGTGTACAAGGGCACCCAGGTCTTGTTGCACCTCCCCTTTTCCCAATCTATCACCATTCAGATAATAATCTGCCTTTCTGTTTTTACAACCAAAGTGGATAACCTCACATTTATTCACGTTATACTACATCTGCCATGTTCTTGCCCACTCACCCAACTTGTCTAAATCACATTGGACCCTCTTTGCATCCTCCTCACAGCTCACATTCCACCCCAGCTTTGTGTTGTCTGCAAACTTGGAAATATTACACTTAGTTCCCTCATCCACATCATTGATATATATTGTGAATAGCTGGGACCCAAGCACTGATCCCTGCGGCACCCCACTAGTCACTGCCTGCCACCCGGAAAAAGACCTGTTTATTCCTACTCTCTGTTTCCTGCCTGTCAACCAATTCTCAGTCCATGCCAGTATATTCCCCCCAATCCCATGTGCTTTAATTTTGCACACTAACCTCTTGTGTGGGACCTTATCAAAAGCCTTCTGAAAATACAAGTACAGCACATCCACTGGTTCTCCCCTATCTATTCTACTAGTTACCTCCTCAAAAAAACTCCAGTAGATTTGTTAAGCATGATTTCCCTTTCATAAACCCATGCTGACTTTGTCCAATCCCGTTAATGCCATCCAAGTGTTCTGTTATCACATCCTTTATAATAGACTCTAGCATTTTCCCCACTACTGATGTTAGGCTAACTGGTCTGTAATTCCCTGTTTTTTTCTCTCCCTCCTTTTTTAAATAGTGGGGTTACATTTGCCACCCTCCAATCTGTAGGAACTGTTCCAGAGTCTATAGAATTTTGGAAGATGATCACCAATGCATCCACTATTTCCATGGCCACTTCCTTTAGTACTCTGGGATGTAGATTATCAGGCCCTGGGGATTTGTCAGCCTTTAGCCCCATTAATTTCCCTAGCACTTTTTTTTACTAATACTGGTTTCCTTCAGTTCCTCCCTCTCACTAGACCCTTGGTTCCCTAACATTTCTGGGAGGTTATTTGTGTCCTCCTTTGTGAAGACATAAGTAATAGTACTTAGCATTTCTGTACTTGTGACTTTCAATTGAGATTCTCCCCTTTCTTCATTATTTTGGGCAGTCATTTGAAGTGGCTTCTCCTGCCGGCCCATGCTGGCCCTGATGAAATGGCCCATTTGAAACATTAAACTATCTTTTCTCTTGCCATTCTAATGAAAGGTCTCCATCTGAAATGTTAACCTGTCCTTTCAATGTTTCCCCAATGACTCACTTTTATCCAGTGAGCAACTGAGCCATACAGAGCAGGAATATGTAAGGTTTGATCCCTGATGGGAGTGCCATAACTTACCTTAGGAATCCTGGATTTGGAAGGGGACAATCAGTCAAGGTTCCTGTTCCTGAACACTGTCCAGTGACGCTTGCTGGAAAGTGCACGTGTGAATGTCAGCAAGCATGGGATCAGGATTGCCTGAGATGCCCCTGCGACCAAACAGTTTGTTAGCACTCACTGTCAAACAGGCACATATTGACAACTTATGTGAAGGCAACTGGTGCTCAGGTTCACATTTCAGGTGGAGACCTTTCATTACAACTGTAAAATGAAGTTAGGGTATTATATTCACCAGCTGCCGCTTTTTATAGTACTTGTGACCTCTGCTTGTGGTTCTTCATTACTTTGGACAGTTTATAAAAAGGCTTCTTTTGACTTAACGTGCAAATGATTGGTGCAATGATAGAGATAAAGAGAGAGACTAAAGAGTGCACTGCTTCAGGGCACAAGGGAAATGGGGAAAAGTAGTGAACGAAAAAGAAAAATCTCTTCTTTCCAGATGTTGAGTGATCTACTTTGCATCTCCAGCATTTTCTAATTTTACTTCAGATTTCTAGTGTTCAGTTTTTATTTTGATTAAAAGTGTAGCCTCAATGTCATTGTAAAGGTCTTAAGCTGCTGGGTATGTGAGTATCACCATAGAATAAGGAAATAATATTGACATTTAAACTGAGTCTCGATCGGATCGCAGTGCCTGCGGGGTTTGAATTGTCTTCCGGCAGCCGCTCCGAGTCTCTGATAACCAGGGGCCGGGATCCGACCCTTGGCCGCTGCCCACCACCTTATGGGCTTCGCGGGGATCTGCCCAGGGTCCCCCGTCTGTGGTCAGGCTTCGCTCCGCTCCGTCTCCCGGCTGCAGCTTCTCCATCGAGCGTCTGCTCCCTGTCCCGGGACAGTGCGGCCCATTGCAGCTAAAACGGATGTGCGATAGAGCGGCTGGAAATGCTTCGGGTATCCCTGGGATGGACTAACAGCTCCCTCTTCACACGCCTGCCGTTTCCTGTACTGGTCAGGCCGCTGTCTACACCACACCCATCACCGTCATGCAACTCTCTTCCAGTAAACGGCGAGTGTCGAGGTGTTTGCCGAAACTGTTGCTTTTGTTGGCTGCCTTTGTCCTGGTCCTGATTGTCTTCTCCGCCGGGTATATAGAAGAATGGGTTCTGCGACCCTCCCCCAATCCCTTCGATGCCCAGAGCTTCTCCCAGACCAGGAGGGAGGTGGCAAACTTCAACAGGGAGACCCTCGAGCGGGAAGCCTCAAGATTCTACCGGGTGTCCAACCCGAGAGCATGCCATGGGTCCCCGGTCTTCCTGCTGGGTTTCGTAGCCAGCAAACCGGCTCATTTCCAAAGCCGGCGGGCCATCAGGAGTAGCTGGGTCTCAGTGACGGAGGTGCAAGGCCGTGTGGTCCGGACGCTTTTCGCGGTGGGAGTCCCCGAGTCCGAGGAGGAGCAGGAGCTGATCGGTGAGGAATCGGAGCGGTACCAGGACTTGGTGCAAGGACTCTTTGTTGACACTTACCTCAACCTCACCCACAAAACCATCATGATTATGCGTTGGTTCAGCACCTACTGCCCAAGTGCGCAGTACCTCCTGAAAGTCGACGATGACGTTTTCTTGAACTATCACAACCTGGTGGGGCACCTGATAGGGCTGGGTGAAGGGCAAGAGGACCTGTACCTGGGTCGAGTGCACAGGAAAGTCAGGGCGTTTCGAAACTCCAGCAGCCTGTACTACATCCCTGAATCAGTGTACCCGGGAAAGATCTACCCCAACTACTGCAGTGGAACCTCTTACGTCGTGTCCAAGGACGTTGCTTACAAGGTCTATATGGCAGCACTCTCCCTTCCGCTGCTCACCATTGAAGACGTCTTTGTTGGGATCTGCGCCAAGAAGGTGGGCGTGTGGCCGACGCACACTTCAAAGATGTCCGGGCGACCCTGCTTTCACTTCAGTCGCTGTTGCTACAAGTCGATATACGCCTCCCATCACATATCAGCTGACGAGTTTGTTCCGATCTGGAGGCTGGTGAATGACAGCAGGGACTGCTCGGTGGTCACAAAATACGCTGCCCTGTTTGTTTTCAACTTGGCAGGACACACGATGGTCCAATCAACAGGCAGGGGTGCTCGACATTTCATAGACCATGATTGATTGCCCCATGTGGTTAGTTTCTTAATCTCCGAGGATCTGGCCCCGTGGAGTAGAGACTTTTGCCATAGACTCTGGGTGGGGGTGGTGCGGGCGGGCGGGGGGGAGGGGGAGGACCAGACATTTATCTAGCGCTTTATCAGACCTCTCAGAAACATCCCAAAGCACACGATGTACAATCAGTTACTTTGAATGTGATTTCTAGGCAAACACAGCAACCATTTTTCAGACAATCCAGCAGGTGAATTTCCAGTTCATTTTTCGGGTAAGGGGATGGATACTGGCTGGGAGACTTGGAGATCTTTAACGTCCGTCCAAACTACCGAGGACAGACAGAGGGAGCTTCGGTTTAATGTCTCACTCAATGTACAGCCTCTCTGACAATGCAGCGATCCCTCAGGTCTTGGGAGTGGGACCTGGAGCTCACAAACTCTGAGGCAGAACTGACGCTCTCAATAGTCAAAGTCGACCTGGACAATTCTTCTTGTTGGGTCAACAGCTTCATTGATGGAAACCTGGGGGATTGGGCTTAACATGGGGGGTGGGGAGAGGGGGAAATTGGGCTTAACATGGCGGGTGGGGAGAATTGGGCTTTATATGGCAGGCAGGGAGAGGGGGGAATTGGGCTTAACATGGGGGGCGGGGAGAGGAGGGAATTGGGCTTAACGTGGAGTGGGGAAGGGTGCGGGAGGAAGTGGAAGAGAGAGTTGTGTGAACAACCACAAATAGCCCAGAAACATAACTGCTATTTGTATGGTTAATCCAACCTCTCAAAACAAGTCTTTCCCCAATCTTGTCATCAACATCAAATAAATTAAAGTTTCCCAAGTGTTTAATTTGATTGCATGACAACCAAAATCTTGTGTCACAACAAATTGACCTCCTGAGTGAGTCAAGACAAGGTGCAGGCTTCAGATGGAACGGGATTAGAGAGTGGAGTGTAATTGGTTATAACTGGACCAGAGCGCACTGATGTAATTCAGTCCCGTTTTAAAGTCATACATTCTGTACTTATTTTTATATTTCCATTATAAATTCTATGTCGGTGGAAGCAGATTCAATAATAACTTTCAAAAGGGAATTGGATAAATACTGGAAGGGGAAAATTTGCAGGGCTATGGGGAAAGAGCAGGGGAATGGGACTAATTGGATAGCTCTTTCAAAGAGCCGGCACAGGCACGATGGGCCGAATGGCCTCCTCCTGTGCTGTATCACTGTATGATTATAACTATAATCTTTCAAAGTTCTCTAGATTCAGGAACTGTCCCTCTAGATTGGAAAATTGCACATGTCACTCCGCTTTTTAAGAAAGGAGAGAGAAGGAAACCAGGAAATTATAGACCAGTTAGCCTAACATCTGCTTTGGGAAAAATGCTGGAGTCTATAATTAAGGATAGGGTGACTGAACACCTCGAAAATTTTCAGTTAATCAGAGAGAGCCAGCATGGATTTGTGAAAGGTAGGTCGTGCCTGACAAACCTGATTGAATTTTTTGAAGAGGTGAGTAAAGTAGTGGACAGGGGAATGTCAATGGATGTTATTTATATGGACTTCCAGAAGGCATTTGATAAGGTCCCACATAAGAGACTATTAGCTAAGATAGAAGCCCATGGAATCGAGGGAAAAGTACGGACTTGGTTAGGAAGTTGGCTGAGCGAAAGGCGACAGAGAGTAGGGGTAATGGGTAGGGACTCACATTGGCAGGATGTGACTAGTGGAGTCCTGCAGGGATCTGTCTTGGGGCCTCAATTATTCACAATATTTATTAACGACTTAGATGAAGGCATAGAAAGTCTCATATCTAAGTTTGCCGATGACACAAAGATTGGTGGCATTGTAAGCAGTGTAGATGAAAACATAAAATTACAAAGGGATATTGATAGATTAGGTGAATGGGCAAAACTGTGGCAAATGGAATTCAATGTAGGCAAATGTGAGGTCATCCACTTTGGATCAAAAAAGGATAGAACAGGGTACTTTCCAAATGGTAAAAAGTTAAAAACAGTGGATGTCCAAAGGGACTTAGGGGTACAGGTACATAGATCATTGAAGTGTCATGAACAGGTGCAGAAAATAATCAAGAAGACAAATGGAATGCTGGCCTTTATATCTAGAGGACTGGAGTACAAGGGGGCAGAAGTTATGCTGCAGCTATACAAAACCCTGGTTAGACCGCACCTGGAGTACTGTGAGCAGTTCTGGACACCGCACCTTCGGAAGGACATATTGGCCTTGGAGGGAGTGCAGCGTAGGTTTACTAGAATGATACCCGGACTTCAAGGGTTAAGTTACGAGGAGAGATTACACAAATTGGGTTGTATTCTCTAGAGTTTCGAAGGTCAAGGGGTGATCTGATCGAAGTTTATAAGATATTAAGGGGAACAGGTAGGGTGGATCGAGAGAAACTATTTCCGCTGGTTGGGGATTTTAGGAGTAGGGGGCACAGTCTTAAAAATTAGGAGTGAGATTAGAAAACATTTCTACACACAAAGGGTTGTAGAAGTTTGGAGCTCTCTTCCGCAAATGGCAATTGATTCTTGCTAAATTTAAATCTGAGATCGATAGCTTTTTGGCAACCAAAGGTATAAAGTGATATGGGCCAAAGGCGGGTATATGGAGTTAGATCACAGATCAGCCATGATCTTATCAAATGGTGGAGTAGGCACGAGGGGCTGAATGGCCTTCTCCTGTTCCTATGTTCCTATTAGTTAGAGCGCTAATGGATTATCTATGTGCTATTTTGGAAAAGATTATAGATACTGGAAAGGTTCTGAGAAGGGCAACAAAAACAGTCGCGGGTTTCAGAGAGTGGGCTGAGGGAACTTGCCTATTCCCATTGGAGAGTAGATTGGGGAAGGTCTCAAATTTAGAACTTAGAAATTGATGTAGAGAACTAAAGGAGGCAATTTATTATAAATGAAAGAAAACATACAGTGAACTTGAAGAATAACAGAGTTGACAGTCAGTTGGAGCAAATTCAGTTGAAACATTCAAAGGGAAATTTTGATTAATGCAGTAAACAGTGGAGAGATGAGGAAAGGATGAAAATGGCCAGATTGGGAACTAAACCGACACTTCGCATAAGGGGTGTGAATGAGCTTTCCTTGTTCCTCCATTTTTATGTTCTTGTGTTCCCCCTTTATGTTTTAGATCCAGGACATGGTTGCAATTCGTCACACGGCCAGCAACGACCAGCAAAGGACCACCATGATACTCCTGTGTGAGGACGGAAGCCTGCGGATCTACATGGCAAATGTCGAGAACACTTCCTATTGGTTACAGCCTTCGCTGCAGCCCAGCAGCGTCATCAGCATTTTGAAACCAGTCCGCAAGCGTAAGGCTGCAGCTGCCAGTAAGAGTTTACTCTCGGACATACTATGCTTAGGTTAAAGGAGAGAGAAACACTGCTACTACACACTGTGAATAAGTATGAGTATAGTGAGAGCACGTGCACGCTCAAGGGAGCCGATTCTTGTACATGAGAAACCTCTGTACCACGTATAGAAACATCGTATTCTGGACTAGGCTTTTAATTGCTATCACCCTATTGTTGTGCTTGAATTGAGGACCGCTTTTAGAAATCGCTGTTATACAGGATTGAAGTTAGCGTTCTTTTTGATATTTTTTTTGTTGAGTTACTAAACCCAGCAATGTGAGAGAATGGAATTGATGAACGCAACTGAAAAGGTGTGAATTACCCGAGTTAATTACTGCCTATCTCTACTGAAGCTATTTCAACTTCCTGTGCACTGTCGCCTTCAAACTCCTCTCGGCTAGTTCCCCTCATATCACTCAAAGCAATAGGCAAGTAAAGCACAAGGGATGTTAAGAATTCCATATAATAGTTGCCATTTTTTAAAATCTTATTTCAAACTGGTGTTGGTACTGAGACTTGTGCTTCAGGTGTTTCCTACTGTGAGATTACCAGCTGCTGTATTTGCTGTCCTGTATATTCTTGAGAGGGGGAGTAATTACAAAATATTGCAATCTTGTAATAAAAGTTGGTACAGTAATATATTACAATGCCTGTCCCAATGCCATTCTGCCTTTACACATACTCCTGCAATAAACAAGCTGCTGGAAATGTACAGCATTTGAAAGGGAGAGTAGCATTAATGTTTGATGTAGGTGGGCTGCTTCATCAGAACTTGCTCTGGTTGCAACCGGACACGTGGTATAAAAGCACTCCTGACAACATTAATCATTTACAGTTCGAATACGAATGTGTAATTTGTTTCGATTCACAGATACATATTTAGATATAAATATAAATAAATACTGACCAGTCCTAAAAGTCGGGGGTGTATTCTGAAATGTGTGTGTATTCATTTGTGAATTTTTAATTTTACAATTAGCAGTTTGGAATCCAAAAATCTCAATCACCTGCCAGTGATTTGCAATAATCTCAGAGCTGAATGCATCAATGTAGATCCAGCAGTTGGTAATTAGAATTTTGCACAAAAGAATTAGTGTTCAGATAAGGGAAAGTTTATTCATAGCACTATATAAAGTGTCTTTGGTGGTATCCTGAGGCCAACCTATCAGTAACTGGCTTCTTCTGTCTCTGTGTTCACAGCGACTCGCACCTCCAGTCAGGTAACATTTCCGATTGATTTCTTCGAACACAACCAGCAGCTGACTGACGTTGAGTTTGGGGGCAATGACTTACTGCAGGTGTACAACATGCAACAAATCAAACATCGGCTGAACTCCACGGGCATGTATGTGGCCAGCACAAAGGTACGAATCCGCCACATGGCTCCCACTGTTTCTCGAGTGGAAGCACCAGCTCTTTTCAAAAAAAAGTTTTGCTTATTTTTGATCTGTTGATGTGAATTACTTGTCAAATCCCCCCCAGCCGTCAGTATTTTCATACATTTTTTTATTCATTCATGGGATGTGGACGTCGCTGGCAAGGCCAGCATTTATTGGCCATCCCTAATTGTCCTTGAGAAGGTGGTGGTCGCCTTCTTGAACTCCTGCAGTCCATGTGATGAAGGTACTCCCACAGTGCTGTTAGCAACGATGAAGGAAGGGTGACATGTGGGAGGTATTAACATTCAAAGAGATCCAGACACATTAAATAATTGGATTAGCTGGATAAGTATGGACAATGAATCATACAGTACAGAAGGAGGCCATTCGGCCCATCGCCGTTGTGCCGGCTCTTTGAAAGAGCTATCCAATTAAACCCACTCCCCTGCTCTTTCCCCATAGCCCTGCAAATTTCTCCTTTTCAAGTATTTATCCAATTCCCTTTTGAAAGTTACAATTGGATCTGCTTCCACCATCCTTTCAGGAGGTGCATTCCAGATAATAACAACTCACTGCGTAAAAGAAATTTCTCCTCTTCGGTTCTTTTGCCAATTATCTTAAATCTATGTCCTCTGGTTACCAACCCTTCTGCCACTGGAAACAGTTTCTCCCTATTTACTCTTGATTTTTTGTCAATGTTCGGATGTCTTGATAAGGGACAAAAAAATTTGTGATTATCAACTGCTAACTGAACTGTATTGTGCAAATGCAAGGCTGCTGGCAAGATTATTTATGTTGATGGCATCTTGAGCATATTTGATCATAAGTTGAAACAGGTTAATTTTATCGTGTATAATCTGGAATTTGAGTGCAATTTTAGGCCTCCTGCTTTCAAAAGGGCATTGATTGTATTGGAGCGGGCTCAGAATTGCCCTGTCATTGTTTTCTGAGACGTAGCACTTGTTCTTATTGTAAAAGATAGAAAGAGGACATCATTCCGATCTTTAAAATGGTGATAAAACATGGGTGATGTGGATGTAATTGGATTAAGTTAACTCGAGAATTAGCGCACTGGAACACAAAATTGGAAAGCCTTAACCAAGACTAAAGATTGGGAAAAAGTGTTCCCACTAGCATTAACTCGCATCAGGAACAATAAATGCCATGTTAAACTCTTTAGAAACACCCTGGACGAATTTGTATTTGAGAATAGCTTTAAGGTTGTATAGCTAAGTGTAGATAATCAGACACAAGAACGTAGAGATTACCATTCGCAATATTAGCACACGAAATGTTAATGCATTTGTATCAGATTTCTCCAGCTGATATTTTAATGGAAGCATTAACCCATTTAAAATAATGCCTTCATTAAAATAACAAACGTGCTAATTATTCAACAGCAACATCGAATTGTGGGCTGATACGGAAACTCTGCAGTTCCTGTCCTCTAGGGAAGACGGGAGCAGCATCTGCAGAATACGATCAGTCTGCTTTGAAAAATGTAAATTGTGATTTTAAATTGATATCCTGGACATTTTGCTGATTGCCATCAGTGATGTGAGGAATGATGTTTACGGGTTACTTGCTGTATAACTGTGGAGATAAGATTTATTTAGCAGATTGGGTTGACACGTATCTCAGCTTGTATAGCTAATCCGAGAATGATACTTGTACTGTGGTTAATTTATATTGCTCGGCATGACCTCTTGTGTTCAGCTTGTTGCAGCCACTTTTTTAAAAAACCAAGAGTTAAACAGGAAAACCTGGTTCTAATTGACTGCATCGTATGTGTTGACAGTTTTTTTTTATTCGTTCATGGGATGTGGGCGTCGCTGGTGAGGCCGGCATTTATTGCCCATCCCTAATTGCCCTTGAGAAGGTGGTGGTGGTGAGCCGCCTTCTTGAACCGCTGCAGTCCATGTGGTGACGGTTCTCCCACAGTGCTGTTAGGAAGGGAGTTCCAGGATTTTGACCCAGCGACGATGAAGGAATGGCGATATATTTCCAAGTCGGGATGGTGTGTGACTTGGTGTGCGATATATTTCCAAGTCGGGATGGTGTGTGACGTGCAGGTGGTGGTGTTCCCATGTGCATGCTGCTCTTGTCCTTCTAGGTGGTAGAGGTTGCGGGTTTGGGAGGTGCTGTCGAAGAAGCCTTGGCGAGTTGCTGCAGTGCATCCTGTGGATGGTACACACTGCAGCCACTGTGCACCGGTGGTGAAGGGAGTGAATGTTTAGGGTGGTGGATGGGGTGCCAATCAAGCCGGCTGCTTTACCTTGGATGGTGTTGAGCTTCTTGAGTATTGTTGGAGCTGCACTCATCCAAGCAAGTGAAGAGTATTCGATCACACTCCTGACTTGTGCCTTGTAGATGGTGGAAAGGCTTTGGGGAGTAAGGAGGTGAGTCACTCGCCGCAGAATACCCAGCCTCTGACCTGCTCTCGTAGCCACAGTATTTATATAGCTGGTCCAGTTAAGTTTCTGGTAAATGGTGACCCCCAGGATGTTGATGGTGGGGATTCGGCGATGGTAATGCAGTAACAGGTGGTGCAATGAGATGAACCGAACCTATGGCAATGTACTTATTTATTGCAACATTTTCTCCAGCTGATTGTCCACAAAACCATAGCCATCCTCCTCCTCCTACAAGCATCTACACACCTAGGTTTGGCTCAGTCCATCTCCCCAACTGCTACCTCAGGCAAAGTCTGGAGGGGACAAACCTTGGTATACTGCTCAACCTTGATCTAAACTTCATTCCCCCAAATCTGACCAGTTACTAAGATTGCTTTTTCCACTTCCATAAAATTGCTTGGTTCTATTCTTGCCTCTTCTCCACTGTTGAAACCTTATTGCACACCTTTATCGTCTTGAGTCTTGACTTACTCAGGACACTGAAGCCTATGTCACCCACAAAGTTCGGTGCTTTGTGTTCTTGTCAAGCTCTAATAGCTCCCATGACCCAGCAAATTGATTTGAAGATCCTTGTCCTCGGTGATCTCCAACCAAATGTTTCCACACACAATTCACAACCCCATCGCCGGTTTATAGAATCATAGAATCATAGAATCATAGAAGTTACAACATGGAAACAGGCCCTTCGGCCCAACATGTCCATGTCGCCCAGTTTATACCACTAAGCTAGTCCCAATTGCCTGCACTTGGCCCATATCCCTCGATACCCATCTTCCCCATGTAACTGTCCAAATGCTTTTTAAAAGACAAAATTGTACCCGCCTCTACTACTGCCTCTGGCAGCTCGTTCCAGACACTCACCACCCTTTGAGTGAAAAAATTGCCCCTCTGGATCCTTTTGTATCTCTCCCCTCTCACCTTAAATCTGTGCCCCCTCGTTATAGACTCCCCTACCTTTGGGAAAAGATTTTGACTATCGACCTTATCTATGCCCCTCATTATTTTATAGACTTCTATAAGATCACCCCTTAACCTCCTACTCTCCAGGGAATAAAGTCCCAGTCTGTCTAACCTCTCCCTGTAAGTCAAACCATCAAGTCCCGGTAGCATCCTAGTAAATCTTTTCTGCACTCTTTCTAGTTTAATAATATCCTTTCTATAATAGGGTGACCAGAACTGTACACAGTACTCCAAGTGTGGCCTCACCAATGCCCTGTACAACTTCAACAAGACATCCCAACTCCTGCATTCAATGTTCTGACCAATGAAACCAAGCATGCTGAATGCCTTCTTCACCACCCTATCCACCTGTGACTCCACTTTCAAGGAGCTATGAATCTGTACTCCTAGATCTCTTTGTTCTATAACTCTCCCCAACGCCCTACCATTAACGGAGTAGGTCCTGGCCCGATTCGATCTACCAAAATGCATCACCTCACATTTATCTAAATTAAACTCCATCTGCCATTCATCGGCCCACTGGCCCAATTTATCAAGATCCCGTTGCAATCCTAGATAACCTTCTTCACTGTCCACAATGCCACCAATCTTGGTGTCATCTGCAAACTTACTAACCATGCCTCCTAAATTCTCATCCAAATCATTAATATAAATAACAAATAACAGCGGACCCAGCACCGATCCCTGAGGCACACCGCTGGACACAGGCATCCAGTTTGAAAAACAACCCTCGACAACCACTCTCTAACCTCTATCCGCGTTCTCTCCACTTCACCATTAGTGGCCTCTTTGTTACCGTGCCTCTGCTCCCTAGACCTTCTTACCCAAACACCACCTCCCTATTTTCAAAATCCTCCGAAAAAAGTCTTTCTCTTTGGTATTTTTACACTGCCTGCAGTGTCTCTGGGAGTGGACCATGTTCCAACATCAAAAGTGATAGCAGGCTGCAGTAATAAGATTCACATTTAGTTTAAACATAGAAAATAGGAGCAGGAGTAGGCCATTCGGCCCTTCGAGCCTGCTCCGGCATTCAGTATAATCAAGGCTGATCCTCTATCTCAATACCATATTCCCGCTCTCTCCCCATACCCCTTGATGCTTTTTGTGTCTAGAAATCTATCTAGCTCTTTCTTAAATATATTCAGTGACTTGGCCTCCACAGCCTTCTGTGGTAGAGAATTCCACAGGTTCACCACTCTCTGAGTGAAGAAATTTCTCCTCATCTCAGTCCTAAATGTCCTACCCCATATCGTGAGACTGTGACCCCTCGTCCTGGACCCCCCAGCCAGAGGAAACATCCTCCCTGCATCCAGTCTGTCTAGCCCTGTCAGAATTTTATATGTTTCAATGAGATCCCTTCTCATTCTTCTAAACTCGAGTGAATACAGGCCGATCTCTCCTCAAACGACAGTCTGCCGTCCCAGGGATCAGTCTGGTGAACCTTCACTGCACACCCTCCATGGAAAGTATATCCTTTCTTAGGTAAGGAGACCAAAACTGCACACAATACTCCAGGTGTGGTCTCACCAGGTCCAGGTCCCTTTGTACATCAACATTCCTCAATCTATTACCATTTAAATAATACTCTGCCTTTCTGTTTTTCCTTCCAAAGTGGATAACTTCACATTTATCCACATTATACTGCATCTGCCATGTATTTGCCCACTCACTCAACTTGTCTAAATCACCTTGAAGCCTCTTTGCAACCTCCTCACAACTCACAATCCCACCTAGTTTTGTGTCATCAGCAAACTTGGAAATATTACATTTGGTTCCCTCATCCAAATCATTGATATATATTGTGAATAACTGGGGCCCAAACACTGATCCCTGCGGGACCCCACTAGTCACCTCCTGTCACCCCGAGAAAGACCCATTTATTCCAACTCTCTGTTTCCTCTCTGTTAACCAATTTTCAATCTATGCCAGTATATTACCACCAATCCCATGTGCTTTAATTTTGCACACTAACCTCTTATGTGGGACTTTATCAAAGGCCTTCTGAAAATCCAAATAAACCACATCCACTGGTTCTCCCTTATCTGTTCTACCAGTTATATCCTCAAAAGAAACTTCAGTAGGTTTGTCAAACATAATTTCCCTTTCATAAATCCATGTTGACTTTGTCTAATCCCATTGATATTTTCTAAGTGTCCTGTTATCACATCCTTTATAATAGACTCCAGCATTTTCCCTACTACTGATGTTAGGCTAACCGGCCTGTAGTTCCCTGTTTTCTCTCTCCTTTTTTAAATAGTGGGGTTACATTTGCCACTCACCAATTTGCAGGAACTGTTCCATAATATATAGAATTTTGGAAGATGACAACTAATGCATCCACTATTTCCATGGCTACCTCTTTTAGTACCCTGGGATGCAGATTATCAGATCCTGGGGATTTATCGGCTTTCAGTCCCCCATTAATTTCTCCAGCACTTTTTTTTACTAATACTAATTTCCTTTAATTCCCCCTTCTCACTAGTCCCTTGATTCTCTAGCATTTCTGGGAAGTAATTTGTGTCCTCTTCCGTGAAGACAGAACCAAAGTATTTGTTTAATTGCTCTGCCATTTCCTTGTTCCCCATTATAAATTCTCCCGTTTCTGACTGTAAGGGACCTACATTTGTCTTCACTAATCTTTTTCTTTTTACGTACTAATAGAAGCTTTTACAGTCCACTTTTATGTTCCTTGCAAGTTTACTCTCATACTCTATTTTTCCCCTCTTAATCAATCTCTTGGTCCTTTTTTGCTGAATTCTGAACTGCTCCCAATCCTCAGGCTTGCTACTTTTTCTGGCAACTTTTATATGACTCCTCTTTGGATCTAATATTATCCTTAATTTCTTTTGTTAGCCATGGTTGGGCCACATTTCCTTTTGTGTTTTTGTGCCAGAAAGGAATGTATAATTGTTGCAATTCATGCATTCGTTCCTTAAACATTAGCCATTGCCTATCCATTGTCATGCCTTTTAATGTAGCCTCCCAATCTATCATAGCCAACTCACTCCTCATACCTTCATAGTTTCCTTTGTTTAAATTTAGGACCCTAGTTTTGGATCGGACTACTTCACTTTCCATCTGAATGAAGAATTCTATCATGTTATGGTCACTCTTCCCTAATGGACCCTGCACAACAAGATCATTACATTAACCCCTTCTCATTGCACAATACCCAATCTAGGATAGCCTGTTCCCTGGTTGGCTCCTCAACGTACGAGTCTAAAAATCCATCTCGTACACACTCCAGGAATTCATCCTCCACCATATAATTGCTATTAATTTATTGCTGTTAATTTAAATGTGTTCCTTGTGGGTTGAGGTAAAGAGTCTTTGGCATGGTTAATGCCATGACTGCATATCTTCCCTGTCAGATGTCAGTCTGTGATGGTGGACATGGGGAAGTTAAGTAAAATTTTGGGCGTTTGGTAGGATCTGCTATTATTGGGGCTCAGAATCTACACGTTCCTTTTCAGCCAGGTGGATTTACGGTGGAAGGCGTCAACAACAACAACACCATGGTAATGACAGGAATGCGGATTCAGGTTGGGACACAGGCCATTGAGAGAGCGCCGTCCTATATTGAGATCTTTGGTCGCACAATGCAGTTGAACTTGACGAGAGCTCGTTGGTTTGACTACCCGTTTACGCGTGAAGAGGCATTACAGGCCGATAAGAAGCTAACTATTTTTGGTAAGTGAAAACTAGCCAATAGAAATGCGTGTACTCCGAGCTTATGAACTATGTTTTCCTGTAGGCTGACTGGTATTACAGCTTCCCCTCTTGATTCTTGTCGAGCCTGGCAAGGGTTGTCGGTTCCTGTAACTGGTATATGTTTGATCAGCTCTCTCGTCCAGTTTTCTGATTTCAGTCTAGGGGTAATATCAAGTACACAAGAAATGTTAACCATTTATACATTTTGGAAGTGAATGCATTGCTGTGCATCCAGTCTAGAGCACTGATAGAGATTTAAGAACAAGTCACCTTTATTTCTAATGTGTTAGTGTACGTATCTTGTTTATTCAGTGATCTTGATGTTATGTTCTCTTTTTTTCGCTGATCTTTGCAGTTGGTGCATCAGTTGATCCAGCCGGGGTAACAATGGTCGATTCAATAAAAATCTATGGAAAGACAAAGGAGCAATTTGGTTGGCCCGATGAACCTCCAGAGGAATTCCCATCAGCCTCTGTAAATAACGTGTGTGCTCCAACTGTTAACCAGAGTAACACAACAGGGGAGGTGGACACAGTCACTCCTTCCTCTACCAGTGGCTCTGTCCTCGAGAGGTAAGCATCAGCTGGAACTGCTTATTGATTTCCTCCTCCTCATTTGGTGAGAAACAAATGAAGAATGGTGTGTATAAAATTGACAGCATTGTAAATTAGATTGCGTGGGATAACAAATCTCAAAATACATTTTGTTGAGTCCAAGAGTTTGACTCCTAATGGAGAAAAATTGGCAAGGATGACAAAACAAAGCTATCATTTACATAAGGAATGATTTTGTTCATCTTGCAACATTTGTTCTGAAACCAAAGTCTGAAACTTTGGGTGTATTAGAGTTTCTACTTGCTGAACCATGTGTGGCTGTTGTGTGAAAGCTTGTCATTACAGCATGATCTCAGACTGTCCTGAGCTTGCAGTTCATGCACTCTGAGTGGATTGATACATTTCTGGGACCACTGCTTTTCTTGATATATATTAATGACTTGGACTTGGGTGTACAGGGCACAATTTCCAAATTTGCAGATGACACAAAACTTGGAAGTGTAGTGAGCGGTGAGGAGGATAGTGATAGACTTCAAGAGGATATAGACAGGCTGGTGGAATGGGCGGACACGTGGCAGATGAAATTTAACAAAAAAATGGGAAGTGATACATTTCGGTAGGAAGAACGAGGGGAGTAAAGATAAACTAGAGGGCCCAACTCTAAAAGGGGTACAGGAACAGAGAGATCTGGGGGTATATGTGCACAAATCGTTGAAGGTGGCAGGGCAGGTTGATAAAGCGGTTTAAAAAAACATACAGGATCCTGGGCTTTATAAATAGAGGCATAGAGTACAAAAGCAAGGAAGTCATGATGAACCTTTATAAAACACTGGTTCGTCCATAACTGAAGTATTGTGTCCAGTTCTGGGTACCGCACGTCAGGAAAGATGTAAAGGCCTTAGAATGGGTGCAGAAGAGATTTACTAGACTGATTCCATGGATGAGGGACTTCAGTTACGTGGATGGACTGCAGAAGCTGGGGTTGTTCTCCATGGATCAGAGAGCAGATTTGATAGAGGTATTTAAAATCATGAAGGGTCTGGACAGAATAGATAGAGAGAAACTGTTCCCATTGGCAGAAGGGTCAAGCACCATTGAACATAGATTTAAGGTGATTGGCAAAAGAAGGCATGAGGAAAATGTTTTTACGCAGGATCTGGAATTTTTAAAAATTCGTTCATAGGATGTGGGCGTCGCTGGCGAGTCCAGCATTTATTGCCCATCCCTAATTGCCCTTGAGAAGGTGGTGGTGAGCCGGTGCCTTGTACCGCTGCAGTCCGTGTGGTGCAGGTTCTCCCACAGTGCTGTTAGGAAGGGAGTTCCAGGATTTTGACCCAGTGACGATGAAGGAATGGCGATATATTTCCAAGTCGGGATGGTGTGTGCCTTGGAGGGGAACGTGCAGGTGGTGTTGTTCCCATGTACCTGCTGTCCTTGTCCTTCTAGGTGGTAGATGTCATGGGTTTTGGAGGTGCTGTCAAAGAAGCCTTGTCGAGTTGCTGCAGTGCATCCCTGGTGGTACACACTGCAGCCACAGTGCGCCGGTGGTGAAGGAGTGAATGTTTAGTGGTGGATGGGGTGCCAATCAAACGGGCTGCTTTGTCCTGGATGGTGTTGAGCTTCTTGAGTGTTGTCGGAGCTGCACTCATCCAGGCAAGTGGAGAGTATTCCATCACACTCCTGACTTGTGCCTTGTAGATGGTGGAAAGGCTTTGGGGAGTCAGGAGGTGAGTCACTCGATGCAGAATACCCAGATTCTGACCTGCTCTCGTAGCCACAGTATTTATATGGCTGGTCCAGTTAAGTTTCCGGTCAATGGTGACCCCCAGGATGTTGATGGTGGGGATTCGTCGATGGTAATGCCGTTGAACGTCAAGGGGAGGTGGTTAGTCTCTCTCGTTGGAGATGGTCATTGCCTGGCACTTGTCTGGCGCGAATGTTACTTGCCACTTATCAGCCCAAGCCTGGATGTTATCCAGGTCTTTCTGCATGCGGGCACGGACTGCTTCATTATCTGAGGGGTTGCGAATGGAACTGAACACTGCAATCATCAGCGAACATCCCCATTTCTGACCTTATGGAGGGAAGGTCATTGATGAAGCAGCTGAAGATAGTTGGGCCTAGGACACTGCCCTGAGGAACTCCTGCAGCAATGTTCTGGGGCTGAGATGATTGGCCTCCAGCAACCACTACCATCTTCCTTTGTGCTAGGTATGACTCCAGCCACTGGGGAGTTTTCCCCCTGATTCCCATTGACTTCAATTTTACTAGGGCTCCTTGATGCCATACTCGGTCAAATGCTGCCTTGATATCAAGGGCAGTCACTCTCACCTCACCTCGGGAATTCAGCTCTTTTGTCCATGTTTGGACCAAGGCTGTAATGAGGCCTGGAGCCGAGTGGTTCTGGCGGAACTCAAACTGAGCGTCGGTGAGCAGGTTATTGGTGAGTAAGTGCCGCTTGATAGCACTGTCGATGACACCTTCCATCACTTTGCTGATGATTGAGAGTAGACTGAAGGGGCGGCAATTGGCCGGATTGGATTTGTCCTGCTTTTTGTGAACAGGACATACCTGGGCAATTTTCCACATTGTCGGGTAGATGCCAGGAGTGCACTGCCAGGGGGGTGGTGGAGGCAGATTCAATCGTGGCTTTCAAAAGGGAACTGGATAAGTACTCGAAAGGAAAAATTTGCTGGGCTACGGGGATAGGGACGCGCTGGATTGCTCATGCATAGAGCCAGCACAGACTCGATGGGCCGAATGGTCTCCTTCCGTGCTGTAACCTTTCTGTGATTCCAGTGTTCCTGAAAATAGTTGGATTGGAGGAAGTATTCAGACACACAGAGAACATTTTCATCCTGCTCCTTTCATTTCGTCTCCCCCTGTCCTCTTTATGGCCAGGGCATGTCTGCTCTATTAAGACCATAAGAGATAGGAGCAGGAGTAGGCCATTTGGCCCCTCAAGCCTTCTCTGCCATTTAATGAGATCATGGCGGATCTGATTTTTACCTCAACTCCACTTTCCCGCCTTTTCCCTTTATCCTTTGACTCCCTTGCTGATCAAAAATTTATCTAACTCAGCCTCGAATGTATTCAAAAACTCAGCCTCCACAGCTTTTTGGGGTAAACAATTCCAAAGATTGACAACCCTCTGGGAGAAGAATTTCCTCCTCATTTCCGTCTTAAATGGGCGACCCCTTATTCTGAGACTGTGCCCCCTAGTTTTAGATTCCCCAATGAGGGGTAACATCTTCTCAGCATCTACCCTATCGAGTCCCCTCAGAATCTTGTATGTTTCAATAAGCTCTCCTCTCATTCTTCCAAACTCCAATGAGTATAGACCCGACCTGGAGTACTGCGTACAGTTCTGGTGCCTTAATTACGGAAGGAAATACTTGCATTGGAGGCAGTTCAGAGAAGGTTCACTAGGTTGATTCCGGGTATGGAAGGGTTGTCTTATGAGGAAAGACACTCTGTTCCTTCATCCAATATATTGATATATATTGTAAGTAGTTGACCCTTTTATCCCGATTCTTTGTTTTCTGTTAGTTAGCCAATCCTCTATCCATGCCAGTATATTACCCCCAACACCAGGAGCTCTGATGTTGTGCAGTAATCTTTTATGTGGCACCTTATCGAATGCCTTTTGGAAATCCAAATACACTGCATCCATTGGTTCCCCTTTATCCACCCTGCCCGTTACTTCCTCAAAGAACTCTAATAAATTTGTCAGACACGATTTCCCCTTCATAAAACCACGTTGACTCTCCTTGATTGTATTATGAGTCTCCAAATGTCCTGCTACTACTTCGTTAGTAATGGATTCTAGCATTTTCCCAATGACAGATGTTAGGCTAACTGGTCTATAGTTACCTGCTTTCTGTCTCACTCCCTTCTTGAATAGGGGTGTTACGTTAGCGGTTTTCCAATCCGCTGGGACCTTTCCAGAATCCAGTGAATTCTGGAAGATTACAACCAATGCATCCATTATCTCTGCAGCCACTTCCTTTAAGACCCTCTGATGCAAGTCATCAGGTCCAGGGGACTTGTCAGCCTTTGGACCCATTAGTTCACCTAGTACTTTTTCTCTAGTGATAGTGATTGTTTTTAGTTCCTCCCTCCCCTTTGCCTGTTGATTTTCTACTATTATTGGTATGTTATTAGTGTCTTCTACTGTGAAGACAGATACAAAATATCTGTTCAATTCCTCTGCCATTTCCTTGTTTTCCATTATTATTCCCCCAGTCTCATCCTCTAAGGGACCAATGTTTACTTTAGCTACCCTCTTCTTTTTTTATATACTTGTAGAAGCTTTTACTGTCAGTTTTTATATTTCTTGCTAGTTTACTCTCATAATTTATTTTCTTCCTCTTTATTATTCTTTTTGTCATCCTTTGCTGGTTTTCCCAATCTTCGGGCTTACCAGTAATCTTTGCCATGTTGTATGCTTTTTCTTTTAACCTATTCCCTGCCATACCTATGTAACGTGAATTCACTCTGTCCATTCGCGTGTATATTTTGGCTGCTGCTCCAGGCCGAAGACCATTTCTTGTGTTGCCCAATTTTCTTTTTTTTTCTCTTGACCCCTTAGACCATCGGTCCTGTCTACTCCCCTTCCTGTCACCTAGTCATGCCACCTTTCATTTGCTCCCTCAATACATCACTCTTCCTCTGTCTTCCTACCCTTTTGCCACCGTTCCAGGCTTGAATCCCCCTTGTATAAACCTTCAGCTACCCTCTGTGCCTCTCTTGGCATCCTCTGAAGGCCCCATCACTGCCTCCATATGAGCAGCTGCCCCATCCTCTTAACTCGCCAATCTTCCCACCCAGTGTGTTAGTTGGGGCTAACTTCACCAACCTCCTTCCTGTTCCGGTCACCACAGCCCCCTTGGACTCTGCTAGCAGATTAACAATTACCGCCCCTCTCTGCATTTCCTTCCAGAATGTCTGTTCACTTGCAAACAAGTCCCTTATTGTGGATGATTGCATTGACATTCTGCTTTGATTGAAACTTGGCTCACTGGTGACACCATCTTGCCCCTTACCAAAGCCTCCCTGCCTGGCTATATTTTCCACCACCTGCCCCACTGAAACAGCCATGATAGCAGTGTGGCCCTTATCACACCAAGTCACAATGTGGCTTATTCTCCTATTCCTTTGGTACCTTCTACTCCTTTGTGCACCTCCACTTTTTCACCCCTCTCCACTCTCTTCTAAAATTTCTCATGTGCTGCAAGCCCCACCCTGAATTTCTCCTGAAGATATTCTCACTCATTCCCTTCCTCGGCCTCTGGACTGGGCGACTCCTAATCCTCTGTGATTTAAATCTCCATCTCAACTCCCTTTTGCCCTCAGTATTCTGAATTCACTGCCTTTCTGTCCTTCCTAAACTGCTCCTTTCATATAATTTCTCCTACCTATATTCATAGCCGCCCCCTCGAATTTGTCATCTCCTGTGGCCTCTGTACTCCCATGGTCCCAATCGCTTACAAGGCCATCTCCGATCACATCGTTGCATCCCTCACCACCTTACCCCCGTCCAATCCCCACTTCCTTCTGCATCTTCCTCTGGAGGAGGAAAAAACTCTCCCCAAGTCATAGCTGCCTAGCCTTTGGCCTTCCATTTGCCATGATATTTCTGCATCTGTCAATTTGCTCAGCCACTCCCTCAGCTCCACCTTTGATGGAGCTGTCCCAGAAATATCTTCACTCTCCCATCACGGTTCATTCCGCTGGTATGTCCCCATCTTGGATCCCCCACGACCAAGAGGAAAACCTGAGCATATCAGGTGCTCAACTGCTTTAGCCATCCATCGTCTGGTCTGGCTGGACTATATCAAGTGCGATCAGGCCTCAATCACCTCAGCCAAAACTGCCCACAACTCCTGGATCATCCTGGAGAGCAAAGATAACCCCAGCTTCTTTTCTGCACTACCAACCTAGCCCCTTTTGCCTAATCCCTACACCTTCATCTCCAACAAGTGTTGTTTCCTCCCTAGCCCTGAAACAGTGTCTTTCTCTAGTTTCTATCCTACTTCCCCTCATGTCCTCGCCGAGCTCATCTTGTGGATGAGACCCACCACCTCCCTCAACCCCATTCCCAGTAAACTGATGACCACCCAATTTCCCTTCCTGGCTCCCATGTTAGCTGCCATTGTAAGTGGTTTTTTCTCAGGTACCATCCCCGTCCCTTTCAAAACCACTGTCATCACCATCCCCCCTCCCACCAAGAGACCCACCTTCGACACCTCTCTCCTTGCAAACTACTACCCCAACTCCAGCCTCCCTTTTGTGTCCTTAAATGTGTTGTCACCTCTCAAATCCATGTTCACCTTTCACATGACTCCATGTTTGAATCTCTACTCAGCTTTCCATAGCACTGAAATGACCCTAACCAAAGTCATCCACAAGGCACAAGTCAGGAGTGTGATGGAATACTCTCCACTTGCCTGGATGAGTGCAGCTCCAACAACACTCAAGAAGCTCAACATCATCCAGGACAAAGCAGCCTGCTTGATTGGCGCCCCATCTGCCACTCTAAACGTTCACTCCCTTCACCACCGGCGCACTGTGGCTGCAGTGTGGACCATCCACAGGATGCACTGCAGCAACTCGCCAAGGCTTCTTCAACAGCACCTCCCAAATCCGTGACCTCTACCACCTAGAAGGACAAGGCAGCAGGCGTGTGGGAACAACACCACCTGCACTTTCCCCTCCAAGTCACACACCATCCCGACTTGGAAATATATCGCCGTTCCTTCATTGTCGCTGGGTCAAAACCCTGGAACTCCCTACCGCACAGCACTGTGGGAGAACCTTCACCACTTGGACTGCAGCGGTTCAAGAAGGTGATTCACCACCACCTTCTCAAAGGCAATTAGGGATGGGAAATAAATGCCGGCCTCGCCAATGACGCCCACATCCCATGAATGAAAAAAAAACCCTCTGTTCCTTTGACTCTGGCCTCTTGTGTATCTCTCCCCACATCCCCTCCCTTTGCCGAACCTTGGCAGCTGTGCCTAAGAAACCTAGGCCCAAGCTCTGGAATTCCCTTCATAAACCCCTCCACCTCTTCCCCTTTAAGATCTGCCTTAAAAACCACCTCTTTGACCCAGCTTTTGGTTACCCCTCCTAATATCTCCTCCTTTGGTTTAGCCTCCGTGAAGCATGTTGGGGCATTTATATACATTAACGGCGCTATAGAAATGCATGTTGTTGTTAGAATGAACTGAAGGAAGAGATTGGCTAAATTTAAGCATTAGAAGCATTTGCCAATTAAAACCCTAACTAGGAAGGGCACAAAATGGTGGAGTTTTTTTTAACATTGAACTTACGGACTTTATAGTTCTCATGCAAAGCGTTGATGTCCGTTTAAAAGACATCTCCAGGTGTTTAAATAAAAGTTTGATTAACTTAATATCTGAAAAGAATTTAGAAATATTAGTCTCAGAGCAGAAAGTTTATAATTACAATGAGCTTGTTAGCACCTTTAGAGCAGATTCAACCCATGCTCTTTACTATGACAATAACCTATGCAGTCAGTGCTTAGGGAACTGAGCATCAGTGAGATCTTTAAATATAGAGACTACAATGGAGGAAGTGGAAAGCGAATGTAATCTGACAGCTGAAATTGTCAGTAGTAGGCATGTCAAGGGCTTAAATGAGTAGATATGTTTGTTAAGTATTTTGAACCTGTATGGTGTTATTTTGCACTGAGTTGCAATGGGTTTTGGCTGTTTGTAGCTGGTTGTGCTGGGGCTGGCTAGATTGCTATAGTTGTTGCTAACATTGCAGGATTTTTCCTAAATTAAAGAACAGATTATGCACCAGCCCTTCCCGCTCAAACTGGAAACCCCACTGTGCTTTTTAAATCCCCGGTATGCTTCTCTATTTAAAACAGAAATCTCCACTGGGGTTTCTCCACAAACTTGCACATCTTGAAAATTGTATATGTGTTTGTGTGCTTAATGAGTCAATTTCCACAATTTACAAGCAGTGCAATGAAATGGGATCATGTAGCTATAAAAGCTGAGAACTGCAAATAATCCGTCTCCACCAGGCACCCCACCCTCTGTGAGGACCCTGTGCTGTGTGCTGATGGCCAGGTGTTTCACAGCAATCTCAGTGCATGACTCCACTACATCCTCTGCGAGCAGTTTCTGCATGCCTGGCTGCTCATATTCTCCTTCAGTTTCTTTTTCTAAAGTGGTAAAAGGATTGTGTTTACTTTATTTAAAGTTCTCATGTGGTTTTCTTTTCTGTTGTTCCCTGAAAGTTGTGAGACTGAATCCCTAAGCTCCTTAGACCGGTTAGTATCCCTCCTTTCTCTTTATGCTGTTCTCTTTTGCATTTGCGTCTTTGTGTTCATGACATCTCACTGTTTAAAACTGCAATAACCATACAAGTTTTTGTCATTTGATCCTGAAGTGTTCTTCAAAATAACACTGATTTTAAACATGTCTCCTGGATTCAATGAAATTGTCTCCAGTCATGTCAAATGCTTTATATGGATGGACCTTGAGCTCTCCATCAATGTGGGCGTGAATAACTGCATGTTGCTGACTGGCATTATCACCTGGTTGCATGTGTTTAGTTTTTAGAGCTGTTAGCGTTTTGGTTCTTTATCTAAGTAGGAGGTTATATTGACAAGTACCTTTAGAGTAATTTGAGTATTGCAGCTTTATACTTGACATGAAGTCATGCTGTTTTTCATGTTAATAATTTGGACAAGAGTTTGGGAGTAAAATCTCCATAATTTTGCAGACGATACCAAAATAAAAGGAAGGGCAAATAATGAGAAACAACACAACCAGATTCAAAAGGCTTTAGATATTATAGTTAACTAGGCTAGTACATGGAAAATGAAGTTCAATGTGGACAAGAGTAAAATAGGAGCGGAAGGAACCAAGAAAGGGAATATGTTCTAAATGGAAGTAGGTGCAGTGTGCTGATGGAATTAAAGTGGCTAAATCTATGCAACTATCAGCACAATCCTTGGCTGCAGTAAAAAAAAGTCAAATAAAATTCTGTTTTGCAGTAGTAGAGGGATATTGCACTGTTGATGTATACGGCATTGGTCAGGCACCATCTGGCGTACTCTGGTCACCTGATCATCGGAACGCTTTTATTGCCCTTTGAGAGATCTCAGAGATAAACAAAGCTGCTGTACAGTTGATGTAGTTGAAGTTTTCAAGATTGTGAATGGAACTGTCAAATTTGGTACAGAGTCAGTACAGGTAACTTGTTCATTATAGTGAAGGGTTCAAATGGCATTTGAAGCAGATAGTATGAATGGGTTTAGAGACAATTAGAGGTACTTCTAGAGAGAAGGAAGATATAGTGACAAGGTGAGTCGTTAGAGTTGATCGATCAAAAAGGCACAGACTTGTAATTATTTCTGCATCTGACTGTGTGTCTGTGTCCCAATGTTGTCTGCTGGATATCAGATTTGCAAAGTCCTGCCTGTAATCCTTCAGAACTGTCTCCATTCACCCAGAATCTGTTTGCGCCTCTCCTTTGTTACCTTTGTTGCATTTTTGATTCTGTGTTGGGTCATTGTCTATAGCTTTTAATCATTGCTCTCTGCTTAAATTGTGTTATGTTATTATAATAATGATGATATTCACGTTCTTTTAACTTTTCTAAACACACTTGCTGAACTGTATTAAATTGTGCTGTTAATGTACGAAGTATATATTTGTACTTTTAAAAAAAAAAATCTTAATTCTTGGGATGTGGGCGTTGCTGGCAAGGCCGTCATTTATTGCCCATCCCTAGTTGCCCTGAGAAGGTGGTGGTGGGCCACCTTCTTGAACCACTGCAGTCTGTGTGGCGAAGGTGCTCCCACAATGCTCTTAGGTAGGGAGTTCCAGAATATGAAGGAACGGCCAATATATGTTCGAGTTGGATTGTGTGTAACTTGGAGGTGATGGTATTCCCATGCACCTGCTGCCCTTATCCTTCTAGGTGGTTGAGGTAGTGGGTTTTGGAGGTGCTGTTGAAGAAGCCTTGGCGAGTTGCTGTAGTGCATCTTGTAGATGGTACACACTGCAGCCACAGTGCGCCGGTGGTGGGGGGCGTGGATGTTTAATGTGGCGGATGGGTTGCCGATCAAGCGGGCTGCTTTGTCCTGGATGGTGTCAAGCATTTTGAGTGTTTTTTGAGCTGCACCCATCCAGGCAAGTGGAGAGTATTCGATCACACTCCTGGCTTGTGCCTTGTTGGTGGTGGAGAGGCTTCGGGCAGTCAGGATGTGAACCACTCGCCATAGAATACCCAGCCTCTGGGATCTTGTGCAATGAAGTGAGGTAATGAAGAAAGAAAAAAAAAACTGAACTTGCATTTATATAGTACTTTCACAACACAACCTCAGGACGTCACAAAGCCTTTTACAGCCAATTAAGTACCTCTGAATTGTAGTCACTGTTGTAATGTAGGAAACGTGCCAGCCAATTTGCGCATAGCAAGGTTCCAAAACAGCAATGTGATTATGACTAGATAATCTGATATTTTAGGTGTTGGTTGAGAGATAAATATTAGCCAGGATACCAGGAAGAACTCCCTTGCTCTTCTTCAAAATAATGCCATGGGATCTTCTGCATCCACCTGAGAGGGCCTTGGTTTGACATCTCATCTGCACCTCCGACAGTGCTGCACTCCCTCAGTACTGTACTGCAGTGTCAGTCTAGATTTTGTGCTCAAGTCCCTAGAGTGGGACTTGAACCCACAACCTAAGGCTAAAACAAACTTGAAGTGGCTTTTTTAAGTACATTGTTAAGGAATGACGTGCAGGCGGTTAATTATCAGAAGTAAATGAACCATTTGAGCAAATGTTGTTAGTCTGGTTATAAATTGTTAGAATTCAGCTTGTTGGAAGATTGGAGGAATTCTTCAGTCTTCTGGATGGAAAGCTGTGTGAGAGGAACGAGAGAATGGAGTAATCTTAAAGATACTGCTTTTACTTCACATTACATCAAAGCCCTTTTATGTTAATAAGCAGCCCTCCTCCTTCTCCCAATAATGAGTTCAGCAGTGGGAATGTAATGCTTCCCTTTCTCTTTAGGCTGGTGGTGAGCTCCATGGAAGTGCTAGAAAGCTGCTTTGCCGTTGGATCCTCAACTGAAAAGGTAAATTATTTGCCATGGTGATATGGGGGAAGAAAGGGTCCTATGCCATTTCCTTGCTAAATAAGTTGTTGGGCAGGGGGTCCTTGTTTAATAGATATCCCTTTTGGTTTCTTTCTCATTTCCCACTTGTGTCTGAGGATATCTAGAGAACTGGTTACTGGATCAGGAGAATTGATGCAAATTTGACTTTTGGAGAAGAGGGAGTGAAAATGTTTACAGTATCTGTGTCTGTTCTCTCACAGGAAAAGAATAAACAGACAGCGCTGGAACTGGCCACTACCTTACTGTCGATGCCAACTCCATCCAGTGTCCAACAGCAAACCAAGGGGCTACTAGCGAGTTTGCACAACAGCCGTGGCGGTTATCACAATCACAAGGTGATGCATGTGCCTCGTGAATTGCTTTTCACACACACTTGTGTACAGCCAGTCTGTGTATTAAGCACTGGCTGCACCTACAGGGCTATGCATTTATTCAGGGGCCAATGAGTGGGGCTGTTGTTGAGTTGGCTTCACTGACTTCGAAGAACACAAGTCCGTTACTGGATGGGCTACAATGTTAGGTGCAGATTTGCGTAGAAAAGGTGTCCCGAGGCAGTACCAGGCAGCACTGGACAGCTGTGAGGCTGACCTGCTTTCAAACTGGTGGTGATGGCGTCAGCCAAGCTCTGATGCCATGCATCCACCATTCTCAACTCAGGTGGCGATTATATGGCACCATGTTGAAGAGGACATGCTGCTAGGAACAAATACTTTGCTCTAATAGCAGACAAGGTGTGTGTGAAAGTAGGGCAGGCATTCATCTGGTTTGCAATGTCTGAATAACATAATTACAATATCTCCGGCAAGATATGTTGAAATATTTCTCTCATCCTTGTCTGATCAGGATCAGGCTTTGCTGAATAATGCTGTGCAGATTCTGAATACTTGGAACAAGGATGGTCGCGACCTTGACCCAGAAGTGTTCCAACGACTGATAATCACAGCGCGTTCCATCGCGATGATGCGACCCAATAACCTTGTGCACTTCACAGAGGTAAAAGCACCACAATCTGATAAAGGTGAGCCTGAACACGTGGGTGAGCAAAGGCAGAAAATACTGGGAATATTAGGGGAGGCCACCGGTAAATAGGGGAATTGGGGGAGGCCGCCAGTAAATGGGGAATTGTGTGAGTGCACCGGTAAATTGGGGGAGGGCACCAGTAAATGGGGGAATTGGGAGGGCACTAGTGAATAGGGGGAGGGTGCCGGTAAATGGGGGAATTGGGGGAGGGTGCCGGTAAATGGGGGAATTGGGGGAGGGTGCCGGTAAATGGGGGAATTGGGGGAGGGCGCCGGTAAATGGGGGAATTGGGGGAGGGCGCCGGTAAATGGGGGAATTGGGGGAGGGTGCCGGTAAATGGGGGAATTGGGGGAGGGTGCCGGTAAATGGGGGAATTGGGGGAGGGCGCCGGTAAATGGGGGAATTGGGGGAGGGCGTCGGTAAATGGGGGAATTGGGGGAGGGCGCCGGTAAATGGGGGAATTGGGGGAGGGTGCCGGTAAATGGGGGAATTGGGAGAGGGCGTCGGTAAATGGGGGAATTGGGGGAGGGCGCCGGTAAATGGGCTCTTTTCTTGAGAAAAGAGATGACTGAGAGGTGACCCGATAGTCTTCAAAATTATGCAGTGGTTCGATAGTGGAGCCATAAAGATGATGTTCCCGCTTGTGGAGGTGTCCAAGACTAGGGGCCATAAATCTAAGATAGTCGCTAATAAATCCAGTAAGGAATTTAGGAGAAACTTATTTATTCAGAGTGGTAAGAATGTGGAGCTTGCTGCCACATGGAGTGATTGAGGCGAATAGCATAGATGCATTTGGGGGAAAGCGAGATAAGTACATGAGGGAGAAAGGAATAATAGGCTATGTTGGTAGAGTGAGATGAAGTGAACAGAGTGAGAGGAGGCTCGTGTGGAGCATAAACACCGGCAGAGACCAGTTGGGCCGAATGGCCGATTTCTGTGCAGTACATTCAGTGTAATTCTATGTAATATCCAGCAGATCCATCAGTAATTATAAATAGAAAGGACGGGTTAATGTTTTGATTGTCGACCCATCATCAGGATTGAAAACTGGAAGAAAAGTGAACCCCTTACGACTGAACAAGATGGTTGGGGGGGTGGGGGGGGGAAGAAATCAGGAGTACTGACTGCTGTCACAGAGAGGGGTGAAATGTCCAGCTAAAATGTTTTTGAGCGGTGAAAAATGGTGAATCATACACAAACATCATTTCAATGAGACAGTGAAAAGATATTAAAAGAACCAAAGGGCATGAAGACACAGGCGCGCAGACACACACAAACGTGCATGGGCACAGACGCACGCACAAACACTGGAGAAATAAAATAAAATTCCTGCAAATACAGGAAATCTGAAATAAAAAGTTAAGTTGTCAATACGCAGCAGGACCATTAGCAACTGAGAAAAGATGTCCAACACCCCAGTTACAGATCCCCACCATAGAAACATAGAAAATAGGAGCTGGAGTAGGCCATTCAGCCCTTCAGAGCCTGCTCCACCATTCAATATGATCATGGCTGATCCTCTATCTCAATACCATATTCCTGCTCTCTCCCCATACCCCTTGATGCCTTTTGTATCTAGAAATCTATTTAGCTCCTTCTTAAATATATTTAGTGACCTGGTCTCCACAGCCTTCTATGGTAGAGAATTCCACACGTTCACCACCCTTTGAGTGAAGAAACTTCTCCTCATCTCAGTCCTAAATGTCCTATCTTGTATCCTGAGACAGTGACCCCTCGTTCTGGACCCCCCCAGCCAGGGGAAACAACCTCCCTGCATCCAGTCTGTCCAGCCCTGTCAGAATTTTATATGTTTCAATGAGATCCCCTTTCATTCTTCTGAACTCGAGTGAATACAGGCCGAGTCGACCCAATCTCTCCTCATATGACAGTCCTGCCATCCCAGGGAGCAGTCTGGTGAACCTTCGCTGCACTCCCTCTATGGCAAGTATATCCTTTCTTAGGTAAGGGGACCAAAACTGCACACAATACTCCAGGTGTGGTCTCATCAAGGCCCTGTATAACTGCAGTAAGACATCCTTGCTCCTACACTCAAATCCTCTTGCAATGAAGGCCAACATATCATTTGCCTTCCTAACTGCTTGCTGCACCTGCATGTTTGCTTTCAGTGACTGGTGTACAAGGACACCCAGGTCCCTTTGTACATCGACATTTCCCAATCTATCACCATTTAAATAATACTCTGCCTTTCTGTTTTTCCTTCTGAAGTGGATAACTTCACATTTATCCACATTATACTGCATCTGCCATGTATTTGCCCACTTACTCAACTTGTCTAAATCGCCTTGAAGCCTCTTTGCATCCTCCTCACATCTCACGATCCCACCTAGTTTTGTGTCGTCGGCAAACTTGGAAATATTACATTTGGTTCCCTCATCCAAATCGTTGAGAATAACTGGGGCCCAAGCACTGTTTCCCTGCGGTAGCCCACTAGTCACTGCCTGCCACCCCGATAAAGACCCATTTATTCCTACTCTCTGTTTCCTGTCTGTTAACCAATTTTCAATCCATGCCAGTATATTACCATCAATCCCATGTGCTTTAATTTTGCACACTAACCTCTTATGTGGGACCTTATCAAAGGCCTTCTGAAAATCCAAATAAACCACATCCATTAGCTCTCCCTTATCTATTCTTGCAGTTACATCCTCAAAAAACTCCAGTAGGTTTGTCAAACATGATTCCCTTTCATAAATCCGTGTTGACTTTGTCTAATCCTGTTGATATTTTCTAAGTGTCCTGTTATCACATCCTTTATAATAGACTCCAGCACTTTCCCTACTACTGATGTTAGGCTAACCGGTCTGTAGTTTCCTGTTTTCTCTCTCCCTCCATTTTTAAATAGTGGGGTTACATTTGCCACCTTCCAATTTGCAGGAACTGTTCCATAATATATAGGATTTTGGAAGATGACAACTAATGCATCCACTATTTCCATGGCTACCTCTTTTAGTACCCTGGGATGCAGATTATCAGGTCCTGAGGATTTATCGGCTTTCAGTCCCATTAATTTCTCCAGCACTTTTTTTATTAATACTAATTTCCTTTAATTCCTCCTTCTCACTAGTCCCTTGGTTCCCTAGCATTTCTGGGAAGTTATTTGTGTCCTCTTCCGTGAAGACAGAACCAAAGTATTTGTTTAATTGCTCTGCCATTTCCCTGTTCCCCATTATAAATTCTCCCGTTTCTGACTGTACGGGACCTACATTTGTCTTCACTAATCTTTTTCTTTTTACATACTTGTAGAAGCTTTTACAATCCACTTTTATGTTCCTTGCAAGTTTACTCTCATACTCTATTTTTCCCCTCTTAATCAATCTCTTGGTCCTTTTTTGCTGAATTCTAAACTGCTCCCAATCCTCAGGCTTGCTACTTTTTCTGGCAACTTTATATGACTCCTCTTTGTATCTAATACTATCCTTAATTTCTTTTGTTAGCCATGGTTGGGCCGCTTTTCCTTTTGTGTTTTTGCGCTAGAAAGGAATGTATAATTGTTGCAATTCATGCAATCGTTACTTAAATGTTAGCCATTGCCTATCCACCGTCATGCCTTTTAATGAAGCTTCCCAATCTATCATAGCCAACTCACTCCTCATACCTTCGTAGTTTCCTTTGTTTGGATTTAGGACCCTAGTTTTGGATTGGACTACTTCACTTTCCATCTGAATGAAGAATTCTATCATGTTATGGTCACTCTTCCCTAAAGGACCCCGCACAACAAGATTATTAATTAACCCTTCTCATTGCACAATACCCAATCTAGGATAGCCTGTTCCCTGGTTGGCTTCTCAGCATACTGGTCTAAAAAACCATCTTGTACACACTCCAGGAATTCATCCTCCACAGTATTATTGCTAATTTGGTTTGGCCAGTCTATATGCAGATTAAAATCACCCATGATTACTCTAGTACCCTTGTTACATGCATCTCTAATTTCCTGTTTGATCCCACCCCCTACATTGCTTCTGTTTGGAGGGCTATAGACAACTCCCACCAGTGTTTTCTGCCCCTTGGTGCTCCTTAACTCCACCCAGATTGATTCTACAGCTTGTTTTTCTGAGCTAATATCCTTTCTCACTATTGCTCTGATTTCATCCTTTACTAACAATGCTACCCCACCTCCTTTTCCTTTTTGCCTGTCCTTCCTAAATATCAAATACCCTTGGATATTCAGCTCCCAGCCTTGGTCACCCTGCAGCCATGTCTCTGTAATTGCTATTATATCATATCCGTTTACATCTATTTGCATTGTTAATTCGTCTACCTTATTACGAATGCTTCGTGCATTCAGATACAGTGCCTTTAGATTTGTCTTTTTAATACTTTTACACATCTTAACATTTTTTTGTACTATTGCCCTTTTTGTCTTATTACCATTTTTTCTTACTTGGACCCTATTTGTTGTCTTTTGTTTGTACACTCTGTCCCTTCCTGATACAATCTGGTTATCCTTACTCCAGTCACTTTCCTGCACTGCTTCTTTGTCTTTTCTCTTTAGCATTCTAGATTTCTCTCCACCGGGACCCTTCCCCCCACTTATTTAGTTTGAAGCCCTTTCTACCTCCCTAGTTATTCAATTTGCTAGAACACTAGTCCCAGCACAGTTCAGGTGTAGTTCGTCCCAACGGAACAGCCCTCTCTTTCCCCAGTACTGGTGCCAGTGCCCCATGAATCGAAACCCACTTCTCCCACACCAATCTTTGAGCCACGCATTCATCTCCCTGATCCTGTTGACCCTATGCCAATTTGCTCGTGGCTCAGGTAATAATCCAGAGATTGTTACCTTTGTGGTTCTGCTTTTAAATATAGTCCCAAGCTGCTGAAACACTCTCAGCAGAACCTTTTTCTTAGGTACCAACGACATAGGTAGGACTATGTGAACCACGACAACTAGATCCTCCCCCTCCCGCTCCAAGTTCTTCTCCAGCCCGGAGGAGATGTCTTTAACCCTGGCACCGGGTAGGCAACATAGCCTCGGGACTCAGACTCCTGGCTGCAGAGAACAGTGTCTATCCCCCTAAGTATACTGTTGCCTATTGCAACCACTTTCCTTTTCACTCCCCCTCCACTTGAATGGCTTCCTGTACCACCAGGACTTTTATAGGATCAGAAGCAGGCCATACAGCCCCTCGAGCCTGTTCCACCATTCTGTTCGATCATGGCTGAACTATACCTCAACTTCATTTACCTGCTTTTGATCCATATCCCTTGATACCCTTACCTAATAAAAATCTGTCGAACTCAGTCTTGATAATTTTAATTGACCCTCAGCGTCCTTTTGGGGGAGCCAGTTCCAAATTTCTACTGCCCTTTGTATGGAAAAAATTGCTTCCTGATTTCACTCTTGAATGGCCTAGCTCTAATTTTGAGATTATATCCCCTTGTTGTGGATTCCCCCACCAGGGAAATAGTTTCTCCGTATCTACCCTTAGAATCACTTTATCATTTTAAACACCTGGTTTAGATCACCTCACAACTGTCTAAACTCAAGGGAATACAAACCAAGTTTTTGCAACCTGTCCTCATAATTTAACCCTTTAAGCCCTGGTATTCTGGTGAATCTGCACTGCACCCTCTCCAAGGCCAATATATCTTTGCTGAGGTTCGGCGCCCAAAACGGAATGCAGGGGTCTGTCCACAGCTCTGTGCAACTGAAGCATCACTACCTCCCTTATTATTTCTAGCCCGCTTGTGATAAAGGCAAACATTCCATTAGCCTTTTTGTACTTTTAGAATCACAGAATCTTACAGTGCAGAAGAGGGCCATTGGGCATAGCCCTGCAAATTTCTCCTTTTCCAGTATTTATCCAATTCCCTTTTTTTAAAGTTGTTATTATTGAATCTGCTTTCACCACCCTTTCAGGCAGTGAATTCCAGATCATAACAACTCGCTGTATAAAAACATTTCTCCTCGTCTCCCCCCTGGCTTTTTTGCCTATTACCTTAAATCTGTGTCCTCTGGTTAACAACCCTCCTGCCAATGTAAACAGTTTCTCCTGATTTATTCTATCAAAACCCTTTTTAGATGAAGTTCTCCTGAAGAGATTGGAAGAAATATACACATCGCTGCTTCGTGCGGAAAGAATGTTTGTGGCCCTGCACAATGCTGTCGGAAGAGACAAGTGAATAGGTGTTCTGTCTGTTACTGGTGCGTGGGAAAGTGCCAGGGGATTGGTTAGTAGAAGAATGAACAAGGTATCCTTGAGGGAATAGTTCCTTTGGAAAGCAGGCGAGGAAGAGAAGATGTATTTTGTGTGGGATCATGTTATAGGCTGTGAAATGGTGAAAAGTGATCTAATGAATGTAAAGTCTTGTTTAGAAGATGAAGATAAGGGGGCATTATTGTGCAATATATTATGGGGGACGCGATCCAGGAATGACTTCGGCTTGCAGCCAGCGTTACCCATCTCATCAAACATCAGCAGGTCCAGTTGTGACCAATTCACAGTACGATTGTGATGCTTACACTGCACATCAGCTGATTTTTGAACTGGTCTGATTCCCAATGTGCAATATGGCCAGGATGTTTAAAGGAAACTCCAGATACTGAGCAGGTTATATTTAATACTCACTAGCTCTGATTGTTATTTCACCTCCAGTAAAACCATTTTCAAAATGAATGTTTTCCACTTATCCGACAGCATCCATTCACTGCTGTGGGGTAGACAGGAGCAGGATTGTGCAGTGTTTGCTGTTGGTAATAAGTTTTTAATCTTTACAAAGGTGCTGCCAGGTAGGTGGATAATGATTTGCCAGGTCTGAAATCTGTTCTTACTGTGTAGATAAACTAAAAACAAATTTGGCAAGTCAGCAGAGAAGTGTTCTGTATACTAATTAAAAGCTCTCCAGCATGTGGAGTCCAACCCATGGCACTTAAACCACCAGCAGCTTGCAGATAAGACCGAATGGAGCAACGCATCCTGTCAGATTTGCTGGGCAGTTAATGTGTCTACAATGCTAATACTAGTTCAGATCAAGACAGGTGACAAGGTTCCTTGTGACCATATTCATACAATGCCTGAATACACTTCCATTTAAATTGGGATGAGGCAGATACAGTGAAATAACAGATTTTAAACATGTCTTATTCTGCATAAAGCCAGTTACTGACTTTTTCCTTTCTCTAGAAGGAGCAGAAGAAAGAGATCATAGGAATGCAGAAGTCGAGGGCTGCAGTTTCATTATGCAGCTAGTCACTCATTTCTGGAGGCTCCACGCTTCCAAACCTAAGAATGTGTTCCTGGCTCCCGCCTGCCTGCCTGGTAAGACAAACTATAACACAATGACTGCACGTTTCAACCCTTTTATTTAGTGAATCCAAAAAGTAACACCATAACCATAGAACCATAGAAAAGATACAGCACAGAAGGGGGCCATTCGGCCCATCGTGTCCGCGCTGGCTCAAAGAACAACCAGGTGCCATTCTAATCCCACCTTCCAGCACCCGGTCCGTAGCCCTGCAGCTTACAGCACTTTAGGTGCGGGTCCAGGTACTTTTTAAAGTAGTTGAGGGTCTCTGCCTCTACCACCAATTCGGGCAGCGAATTCCATACACCCACCACCCTCTGGGTAAAAAAGTTTTTCCTCATGTCCCCTCCAATCCTTCTGCCAATCAGCTTAAATCAATGTCCTCTAGTTCTTGAACTCTCCGTTGGGGAAACAGGTACTTTGTGTCTACTCTATCTGGGCCCCTCATAATTTTGTACACTTCAATCAAGTCTCCCCTCAGCCTCCTCTGCTCCAAGGAAAACAACCCCAGCCTATCCCATCTCTCCTCGTAGCTGCAATTTTCAAGCCCAGGCACCATTCTTGTAAATCTTCTCTGCACTCCCTCCAGAGCAATTGCGTCCTTCCTGTAATGTGGTGACCAGAACTGAGCACAATACTCCAGCTGTGGCCTTACCAGTGTTTTATACAGTTCCATCATTACATCCCTGCTTTTGTATTCTATATTTTGGCTAATTATGGAGAGCACATACAAGGTCTCTCACTTCCTCTACCCCTCTCAATATATTCCCGTTTACTGCATATTTCCTTTTACTGTTTGCCCTCCCTAAGTGCATTACCTCACACTTCTCCGGGCTGAACTCCATTTGCCACTTTTCCGCCCACTCCACCAACCCATTGATATCTTCTTGGAGTCTACAGCTATCCTCTTCACTATCAACTACACGGCCAATTTTTGTGTCGTCTGCAAATTTGCCAATCATGCCCCCTACATGTAAGTCCAAATCATTAATATATACCACAAACAGCAAGGGACCCAACACTGAGCCCTGTGGCACACCACTGGAAACGGATTTCCATTCGCAAAGACATACATCGACTTTTACCCTTTGTTTCCTCTTACTGAGCCAATTTTGGATCCAATTCGCCACATTTCCCAGTATCCCATGGGCTTTTACCTTTCTGACCAGTCTGCCATGTGGGACCTTGTCAAATGCCTTACTAAAATGCATGTAGACAACATCCACTGCACTACCCTCATCAATCCTCCTTGTCACTTCCTCAAAGAATTTAATCAGATTTGTAAGGCATGACCTTCCCTGAACAAATCCATGCTGACTATCCCTGATTAAACCATGCTTTTCCAAGTGACAGTTTATCCTATCTCTCAGTATTGATTCTAATAGTTTGCCCACCACCGAGGTAAGACTGACCGGCCTGTAATTGTTCGGCCTTTCCCTCGTACCCTTTTTAAACAACAGTACTACCTCTGATGGTGGTTTTTTTGATGTTCATGTTCAGTCAATTTTGCAGCAACATTTTGTAAGCAATGAGCAGACTTTTTGGTACTAGGTTAAATAATAAGAGTAAGTGTGAATCTATTCAGTAGCGTTCTACTGTTGTGAAATGGTATTTGTTTGATGGTGTTGCTGGTAGTTATCTGTGTGATGGGGCAGTCACTCTTTGCCTGGCACTAGTCAGTGAGTTGTATCTCAATCAGTCTGAATTGTTTTCCCTCTGAATTTGTTTGGCCTTTCCCTTGTACCTTTTTAAACAATAGTTCACCAAAGACAAAATATAATGAATTAGAAGTCTAGGCACCAGTCACTCGTAAATTTTAAAACTGGAAACACAACTCCCACTGAATGCAGCTACCTTTGGTGAACGAAACATGCTTATTTCACAATGTCTAATAGCTTACGATACTAAATATGATTGTCACTGAGTCATAATATGTTCGTGACATCTTTGAAGATATCTTGAATACTTCCTCAAGAAAACAAATATTGAGATCAGCCTGTTTATAAAGTGGGCGAGCTACATATTAGCGAAATAGGAAAGTAACTTTTCATTTGCTCATGTCGGTAAACATCTACTGTATCCGTACAGCGCTGATTCCCCTGCTTTACTTGCATTGAAATACTTGTCAGGTACTGGGTGGTTTGCTTGATAGTAAACATTTTGTCGAAGCGTATTTCTGAGTCTTTATTCTCCTCTTCAGGCCTGACTCACATCGAGGCAACAGTGAATGCACTGATTGACATTATTCATGGATATTGTACCTGTGAGCTAGACTACATCAACGCTGCTGCAAAGGTTTATATGCAGATGCTGCTGTGTCCTGTAAGTACCCTGTTTAACGGAGGTAATGGTGGCTTTTTTGATGTTCGTGTTCAGTCAATTTTGCAGCAACATTTTGTAAGCAATGAGCAGTCTTTTTGGTACTGGGTTAAATAATAAGAGTAAGTGTGAATCTATTCAGTAGTGTTCTACTGTTGTGAAATGGTATTTGTTTGATGGTGTTGCTGGTAGTTATCTGTGTGATGGGGCAGTAACTCTTTGCCTGGCACTAGTCAGTGAGTTGTATCTCAATTGGTCTGAATTGTTTTCCCTCAGGACCAATCGGTGAGTTTTGCCTGTAAACAGGCGCTGATTCGTGTACTCAGACCACGGAGCAAGCGGAGACATGTCACACTGCCCTCCCCTCCCCGCAGCAACACTCCAATGGGTAAGATACAAGAGATCTGAACAGTGTCTAGCAGATGCATGCAGTAATTGCCTTGTAATGTCTAGTTACCAGGGCTGTTTATGTTCACAAAAACACTGGAAATATTCACATTTCTTTTTAAAAGCCTGCAATAGTGAATTAAGAAGCAAATGTAGCCACCTTCCTATTGTATTGTTTGAAGGACCAAAAAATAGATCCTTGTTATAATCAGATGTATTTTTCAATCTCTGTCTATTTTCCTGCCTGAAGAAAAGGCATTGGAGAATTAATTTTGCACAATTTGTTGCTGCATAAAACTCTTGAATCTACCACTGCAAATGCTGAGCAGGATTGTCAGTGTTTACATGCTGCACCAGGACACCAGTGTGGATCAGTGTGTATACACTGCATAAGTGCACCAGCGTGTGCCAATGAGTATACACTGCACCAGTGTGTGTCAGTGTGTATATTGGGCACCAGTGTGCGTTGGTGTGTATACACCGCACTAACGTGTGTCAGCTTGTATACGCTTCGCCAGGGCACCAGCATGTGTCAGTGTGCATACACCCCACCGGGGCACCAGCGTGTGTGTACTGCACCAGGGCACCAACGTGCGTCAGTGTGTATTTACTGCACCAGGGCACCAGCGTGCATCAGTGTGTATACACTGCTCCAGGACACCGCCTACACTGGGCTGTGAGGTTCTCCTGTCCTTGTGACTTTGTTTTGAGGTGTAAGACATCACTCTGGACTCGAGTCCATACTGGACGAACAGGAGCTTCAGAGCCATTGACCACAGAACATTGGTTTGGAGTGAGAATTGTTTTAGTGTAAGCGTTTGTCTCCATATGTTTTTGGATACAAAACTGGCTTAGTGGCAGAAGGCAGAGGGTGATGGTCGAAGGTTGTTTTCGTGACTGGAAGCCTGTGGCCAGTGGGGTACCACAGGGATCGGTGCTGGGTCCCTTGCTGTTTGTGGTCTACATTAACGACTTGGATATGAATGTAAAAGGTATGATCAGTAAGTTCGCTGATGATACAAAAATTGGTAGGGTGGTAAATAGCGAGGAGGATAGCCTCAGTCTGCAGGACGATATAGATGGGTTGGTCAGATGGGCGGAACAGTGGCAAATGGAATTTAACCCGGAAAAGTGCGAGGTGATGCACTTTGGAGGGACTAACAAGGCAAGGGAATACACAATGAATGGGAGGACCCTAGGCAAGACAGAGGGTCAGAGGGATCTTGGTGTGCAAGTTCACAGATCCCTGAAGGCGGCGGAACAGGTAGATAAGGTGGTAAAGAAGGCATATGGGATACTTGCCTTTATTAGCCGAGGCATAGAATATAAGAGCAAGGAGGTTATGATGGAGCTGTATAAAACACTGGTTAGGCCACAGCTGGAGTACTGTGTGCAGTTCTGGTCGCCGCACTACAGGAAGGATGTGATCGCTTTGGAGAGGGTGCAGAGGAGATTCACCAGGATGTTACCAGGGCTGGAGCGCTTCAGCTATGAAGAGAGACTGGGAAGATTGGGTTTGTTTTCCTTGGAGCAGAGGAGGCTGAGGGGGGACATGATTGAGGTGTACAAAATTATGAGGGGCACAGATAGGATGGATACTAAGGAGCTTTTTCCCTTCATTGAGGGTTCTATAACAAGGGGGCATAGATTCAAGGTAAAAGGCGGGAGGTTTAGAGGGGATTTGAGAAAGAACTTTTTCACCCAGAGGGTGGTTGGAGTCTGGAACTCACTGCCTGAAAGGGTTGTGGAGGCAGGAACCCTCACAACATTCAAGAAGCATTTGGATGAGCACTTGAAATGCCATAGCATACAAGGCTACGGACCAAATGCTGGAATATGGGATTAGATTAGACAGGGCTTGATGGCCGGCGTGGACACGATGGGCCGAAGGGCCTCTATCCGTGCTGTATAACTCTATGACTCTAACTCTATGACTCTATGTTGTGCAGGTGATAAAGATGACGATGATGATGATGATGCTGATGATAAAATGCAAGCATCGGGAATGGCAGGCAGTGAAAATATCCGTCAAGAAAGTCAGGAACAAAGTGAAGTGGATCACGGAGACTTTGAGATGGTGGTAAGCATCTTAAAAAGATCGATGGCGTCCTGTCCACTGAAGAAAGGACAAAAAGAACAGAACTAGTCATAGATAGTACATTGAGACTTATTCTGTGCTCCAGTCTCTCTCGTTGCAGCCCTGGGTACAGCCAAGAATTGCAGTAAATCTGCACAAAGGGCCAAATTGACATGAAAGTGGAACTGGAGATGACTGTGCAGCATTGTGGCACTCCATGCATGTAGTTTCTTGCCCATGGTTCTCTAGGTTTAAAGTTCCGGATATCAATACTACAACAACTTGCATTTATGTAACTCCTTTAACGTAGTAAAACATCCCAAGGTGCTTCACAGGATCGTAATCAGACAAAAATTGACACCGATTAGGACAGGTGACCAAAAGTTTGGTCAAAGGGGTAGGTTTTGAGGAGAGAGAGGCAGAGGGGTTTAGGGAGGGAATTCCAGTGCTTAAGGCCTAGGCAGCTGTTTAACCGTTTACTATGTTAAAGGTGCTATATAAATGCATGTCATTGTGGTTGTCTCCAAAATGAGACAACAAAAGTAAAATTGTAGGAAGAGCTGATGGAAAAAGAGTTCAGCGTTCTTTACACTTTACACAAGGAATATTCTCACTATAGCACAAGTTACTCCTAGTTGCACGGTGGTGGAAGTGGGCTAATGAGCCAAGTGGCCTCCCAACTGTAATATTTATTTTTTGAATATTTTTCACCAGTAATAGTTTTGATAAAGTTTGCATCTTATAAACCTCCCTCTGCTTTTCCAGTTTGCTTATGACCAGGATTATTTCTTCTTCCCTTCTTTCCCAGTCGGAATCGATGGTTTTGGAGTCGGCTGAAAATGTCACTAATGGGAACCCTTCCCCTTTGGAGGCACTGCTGGCAGGAGCAGAGGGCTTCCCGCCAATGCTGGACATCCCTCCAGATGCAGATGATGAGACGATGGTGGAACTGGCAATTGCACTTAGCCTGCAGCAGGATCAACAAGGTACAGCGCAATTGCTCTGATTCACCTGCAGAGTCTGGGCCATTATGGGTTGGGGAACAAATGGGGGACTTGGGATCTGTTTGTTCATTTTGGCCGACTTGCAAAGGACTGAACAGAATGAAGAAAGCATCCTAAACCCCATTCCAGAGAAATAAAAAGTTTTTTTTCAAAAAAAAGGTACAAATGCTAGAAATCTAACAAAAAGAAAACTGAGTAATGACCCTCCGGCCCAGCCACCTTCTTTAAAACCTGGAATCAAACTGGAAATACACAGTAAATCTGAGAAAGAGAACAGTCAGGTTAATATTTCAGGTGGTGACCCTTCGTCAGACGAGGCAGCCTGGATTTAGCACGTCACATTGGGTTGTTACTTGACTCATCTTGTTTAATCTCTGCATCAGCCAGACTGATTCTAAGTGAGCTCGTTGTCAGAATGATATTGAAGCCTGTGAAATCATACACTGCACTGACTGGGTGCAGCCACTCTGGATTTGATGGATGCTGTTGCAACTATTTTTGTAATTGAATATTTTATTGATTCTTGAAACAAATATTCAGGTTGCTATAAACCATGCAATGTGGCTCTGCTCATGTAAACAGACTCATCTTCTTTCTTGTGATGTCATGCTGATTGAATGCAGATTCCTGAATTAGATTTTCAGCCTCATTCTGTTCGTATGAAAGCATATTCTTCCTGGGATCTACAGTGTGAATAAGTTTCTGATGTTGAGTTTTTGCCCTTAACAGGTAGCAGCAGCAGTGCACTGGGCCTGCAGAGCCTGGGACTGTCTGGGCAAGCACCCAGCTCCTCCTCATTGGATGCAGGCACGCTGTCTGATACCACAGCCTCAGGTAACAATACTGGCTAAATCTGGTATAGATCTATAGAAAAAAAATGTTTGCATGAGCTTCTGATCTGGGTCTTCATGGCATCAATTGCTGTTGGACAGTAATCGTGTGTGTGTGTGAGAGATTCAGGGTGGGGTTTTAATCCTGGCCTGATGGTGGAGCAGTATGGTGCAGTGGAAACATGGTCACATTGTACTGAGAATGAAATAAATTGAAGCAATTTTTATAAATAACAACTGTAGTTCACTATAATTATAGTGTGTTAACAGATTTCTAAACTTAAAAATGTCTTGATACAATTAAAAATGCCCAGCTGTTCTGTTTCTTATACAGAGACATTTAGGAACATAGGAAGAGGAGGAGACCATCAGCCCCTTGAGCCTGTTGCGCCATTCAATTAGATCATGGCTGATCTGTATCTTGACTCCATCTGCCCGTCTTGGTTCTGTAACCCTTAATACCCTTACCTAACAAAAATCTATCAATCTCAGTTTTGAAATTTTCAATTGACCGCCAGCCTCAACAGCTTTTTGGGGGAGAGATTTCCACTAACCTTTGTGTGAAGAATTCTTTCTGACATCACCCCTGAACAGCCTAGCTCTTATTTTAAGGTTATGCCCCCTTGTTCTGGATGCCCCCACCAGAGGAAATAGTTTCTCTCTATCTACCCTATCGAATCCTTTAATCATCTTTAACACCTCAATTAGATCACCTCTTTAATCTTCTATAATCTAGGCAATACATGCCCAGTCTATGCAACATGTTCTCACAATTTAACCCTTTTAGCCCTGGTAGCATTCTGGTGCACCCCCTCCAAGACCAATATATCCTTTCTGAGGTGCAGTGTCCAGAACTCTGTGCAGTGCTCCAGATGCTCTGTACAGCTGTAACATAACTTCCACCTCTTTGTATTCTAGCCGCCTTAAGATAAAGGCCAACATTCCATGAGCCTTTTGAATTATTTTTTGTACCTGTCCATTAGTTTTTCCCACTCACTTAATCTATAAATTTCCTTTTGCTGGTTGATGTTAGTTCAGGTAGTTGAGCACTTGACTCCCAATAAAAAAGTCAAAAGGCAAGCCCCAGGGTCAGATTGCACTCTCTGCATATCTCAGGTGGAGTCCTGTCAATTTTCAGCCCTGCAGGTGAAGAGAATGATTCCCATTTGATTTGCCCCAATTGAATCAAATCTCACGTTGGTGAATGGCAAAGAGAGATTGATAGGTTTTGGAGACCTTCGTAGCCCAGATGAACCCACTTCTTGGCTGGAGGGTGATATGTGGCTGTGAATCCATAGTTTTAACCACTAACCCTGGAAGTGAATTCTACAGCCTCATAACTCTGTGTGTGAAGAAGTTTCTCCTGCCCTTTCTTCTAAATCTCTTACGTTTAATTTTGTATCTCTGACCCCTTGTTCTAGACCCTCAACCACTGGGAACAATCTGTTTCTATCTAGCTGTCCCATCCTTTCATCATTTTAAACACTTCTGTCATATTGATCTTTAATCTGTCTTCTAATGAAAAATATCCAATTTTTCAAGTCTTTCTTTGAATAAATAATTCCTCATACCAGGCAGCATCCTCGTGAATCAGCATTGCACCCTCTCTAAAGCCTCAATATCCTTCCTATAGAGTGGTGCCCAATACAGCACACAGTTCTCAAACTGAGATCTTATTAAGGTTGATATTATTACCTCATTGTTACCTCTTGGCTTTTATATTCTATACCTCTTGTGATAAAACCTAGAATTCCATTAGCTTTTTAAGGCCTTATTAACCTGCCTTTAATGTGCTGTGAACCTGTCCCCTCAAAACCCTCTGCTCTTCCACAGCATCAAGCTGACTTCCTTTCACAGTATAATCACTGCTGTTAATTATATAATTACAAGCTGGATTCCTCAACCCCCAGTTAACACATTATAGCAATAAACTAAATGAACCAGCTTTTAGAAACTGACCTCTATTTTAATAACTTCTTACATTTCTTCAAAACCGAGTTTAAATCCAGAGTTGGATCACACCACTGACGTCCACTTTGTAAGTGGCCTCTAATATAGGAAGCTGAATGGAAGTAAAGTACTTAAATATGTTGAACGAACAGTCTGTGACAACAGAAAGTGTCACTTTCCCAGAAGAGTCGAACAATATCAGTAGTCACCAAGCACCCCGCACCCCTCTCTCCCCATCCTCAGTCCAAGTTTCTTTTCCCTTTTCAACTAGTCATTTAATATTGGCACAGGTATTGAACAGACAGGAGGCTTCTGTTTAATGTGGCAGTGCTCCACAAACCATTGAAGTCTTGTATTTAGGCTTTGTCTTTTTTTCTTTCTGTGGGCCTTCTGTCTATGTGAGGAAGTTTTGTGTGAACCTTTCTGTACTTATAATGTGCTACTTCTCAGTTATTGCAATATTGAAAAGCTGTTGAAGATAGTGCCAAGCCTATGGCTGTGCTTGTGCTCACAGTTTGTAAATGTGTTTTTACTTGTAACAGCCGTTGCTCTGCTTTTAGCTCCAGCCTCTGATGATGAAGGGAGCACAGCGGCAACAGATGGATCGACATTACGAACATCACCAGCAGAGCACGGTGGCAGTGTGGGGTCAGAGAGCGGGGGCAGCGCTGTAGACTCTGTGGCTGGAGAGCACAGTGGTAAGAAATTGGCCTAAACACAGTGAGATGTTCGAGTTTAAAAATAAAAAGGGTGGAATATGGGATCACCATCTTAAGGCCAAGTTTAAAACTTTGGATTTTTGTAGATGATCACTCTAAGGAATTCCCTGTGTGGCAGTACATATAATTCTTTTTTCTGCAAACCAAGCATTAGCTGCTTTTTATCCATGTAGATATAAGAATATTTTGAGGATTGGGGATCAGTAAGTCTCCAGTGCACAGGTGCTTTAGACCCTCCCCAGCCAGTTTAGCCCCCCGCTGCTTCACCGTACCTCCTGTCCTGTTATTTTAGGGACCAACCCTGTTGTTGAGATAGCAGTTCACTCCACCCAACTTCAACTGGGATAGGACCTTAAAAATAAGTTAAATACATTTCTGATTAACTCTCAGTTCATAGTGTTGGACTGGAAAAATAGGCTTGAGAACAGAAATCCAAAACCTCCAACCTCCCCTCACCTAACCTGATATACATACATACATACATATTAAAGAATGATTAGCCACTCCTATCCTCACATACATAAGTTGTTAAATCGCACATGTAGCATTTAGGTAGCAGCAAAGCATGATGGGATACTTGACCATTATGGTAGCAGTTTGTAACTCACACTGTAAAAGCTGACAAAGGCAGGTTTGTTGGATTTATGGCCACCACCTCGCTTATCTCCAGAACACATTAAGGAATGTTTACCCAAGGCCGAGGCTGACGTCGTTTATCCTAACCAGCTTACATCGGATGATTAAGGGAGGTCACCCCAGCACAAAAGGGAGTAAGGGATGAGCTGATCAGGACTTTGTGAAGACCCCATTGCAGTCTCAATGTCTGGGACTTATGTGTTTACTGATAAGGGTCCTCCTCAGGAATGTGAGATGTTTAATGTCATGGGACGACCCAAGGTAGCCCCTGACAAGTGAGTGGCAGACTATACCACCCAATGAAACCCAATGTAGTTACGTAAACATGTACCCTCACCTTTCACAGCGGGTGGGTGTTGCTTATTGAAAGGTATAAACGTGCTTATAGTGCTGATGTTCCTTTGAGAGTTAGGTGCGAGATTGAGGAAGCTTACCACTCTCCCTTTGTGCACAAAGCTTTCTAATAAACTTTAACTTGGTCAGCCTTTCCGTCTCCGTCTGGTTTTGCTCCAAAAATTCGAGTCTAACAATAGTAAGAAGTTATTGATTTAAGATTAGGTAAGCAATGAATTAAAATTTGATGCAATTTACATAGTTTTTAATGGGAAATTATAAAATAGTTAAGTGATTTACTGGACACAAAATGGATAATCATGCAGTGGTCAGTGCATGTGCATAGTAACCCTGTAGTAGAGTATGTGCAAATGTGTATGCAAGTGTGGTGTACATATATGTATGAGAGTGCATGTGTATATGTGTTTATGTACGTATATATGAATATATGTGTGTGTATATATATATATGTATGTATGTAGAAAGACACAAAGGCACAGTTTAACTGGTTTTTTATCTATATGTAGTGTCTGGGCGCAGTAGTGCATATGGAGATACAACAGCCGAGGGACATCCGACAGGACCGGGCAGTGTCAGCTCCAGCACGGGAGCCATTAGTACCACCACGGGGCAGCAAGAAGGTGAAGGGTCAGAAGGAGAAGCTGAAACGGAAGGTGACCTACATACAAGCAACAGGTAAGAAGAAATATTAATCTCAGTTTTAAAGTGATTTTCAACTTCAGATCAAAGTGGAGTGAAGCAGTTGATGGCGAGTTAGATTTCCTCTGACCATAACCAGCAGTTAATTGAAAGGTTGATTTAAAAGACTGGTAATCCCTCTCCTCCTCACACAGGCTCCATGTGGTGCGTCTGATGCTGCTCGAGAGACTTTTACAGCATCTGCCACAGCTCCGTCACGTTGGAGGAGTTCGAGCCATCCCCTACATGCAGGTGAGAATAGCCTGTCCCAGTATGCTCTTCCTGACTTATTTTACATTTTTGAGGGTGACACATACGAACATACGAATCAAGAGCAGGAATAGGCCATTCGGCCCCTCGAGCCTGCTCTGCCATTTGATAAGATCATGGCTGATCTGATTGCGACCTCAACCCTACTTTCCCGTCTACCTACTATAACCTTTGACTCCCTTGTTAATCAGGAATCTTTCCAACTCAGGCTTAAAAATATTCAATGACCCTGCCTCCACCGCTCTCTGGGGAAGGGAGTTCCACAGACTCACACCCTCTGAGAGAAAAAAATTCTCCTCATCTCCGTCTTGAATGGGAGATCCCTTATTTTTAAACTGTGGCCCCTAGTTCTAGTCTCTCCCACATCCTCTCAGCATCTGCCCCCTCAGGCTATTATATGTTTCAATAAGATCACCTCTCATTCATCTAACCTCCAGTGTATACGGGCCCAACTTGTCCAACCTTTCCTCATAAGATAACCCCTCATCCCAGGAATGAGTCGAGTGAATCTTCTCCGAACTGCCTCCAAAGCAATTACATCCTTTCTTAAATAAGGAGACCAAAACTGCACATAGTATAGAAACACAGAAAATAGGAGCAGGAGTAGGCCCTTCGAGCCTGCTCTGCCATTCGGTATGATCCTGGCTGATCCTCTTATCTCAATACCAAATTCTGCCATGTATTTGCCCACTCACTCAACTTGTCTAAATCACCTTGAAGCCTCTTTGCAACCTCCTCACAACTCACAATCCCACCTAGTTTTGTGTCATCAGCAAACTTGGAAATATTACATTTGGTTCCCTCATCCAAATCATTGATATATATTGTGAATAACTGGGGCCCAAACACTGATCCCTGCGGGACCCCACTAGTCACTGCCTGCCACCCGGAAAAAGACCCATTTATTCCTACTCTCTGTTTCCTGTCTGTTAAGCAATTTTCAATCCATGCCAGTAGATTACCCCTAATCGCATGTGCTTTAATTTTGCACACTAACCTCTTGTGTGGGACCTTATCAAAAGCCTTCTGAAAATCCAAATACACCACATCCACTGATTCTCCATTATCTATTCTACCAGTTACATTCTCAAAAAAACTCCAGTAGGTTTGTCAAACAATATTTCCCTTTCTTAAGTCCATGTTGACTTTGTCTAATCCTGTTGATATTTTCTAAGTGTCCTGTTATCACATCCTTTATAATAGATTCTAGCATTTTCCCTACTACTGATGTTAAGCTAACCAGTCTGTAGTTCCCTGTTTTCTCTCTCCCTCCTTTTTTAAATAGTGGGGTTACATTTGCCACCCCCCAATCTGCAGGAACTGTTCAATAATCTATAGAATTTTGGAAGGTGTCAACCAATGCATCCACTATTTCCATGGCTACCTCTTTTAGTCCTCTGGGATGCAGATTATCAGGCCCTGGGGATTTATCGTCTTTCAGTCCCATTAATTTCTCCAGCACTTTTTTCACTAATACTAATTTCCTTTAATTCCTCCTTCTCACTGGACCCTTGGTGCTAGCACTTCTGGGAAGTTATTTGTGTCCTCTTCCATGAAGACAGAACCAAAGTATTTGTTTAATTCCTTGTTCCCCATTATAAATTCTCCCGTTTTTGACTGAAAGGACCTACATTTGTCTTCACTAATCTTTTTCTTTTTACATACTTGTAGAAGCTTTTACAATCCACTTTTATGTTCCTTGCAAGTTTACTCTCAAACTCTATTTTTCCCCTCTTAATCGATCTCTTGGTCCTTTTTTGCTGAATTCTAAACTGTTCCCAATCCTCAGGCTTGCTACTTTTTCTGGTAACTTTATATGACTCCTTATATCTAACACTATCCTTAATTTCTTTTGTTAGCCATGGTTGGGCCGCATTTCCTTTTGTGTTTTTGCGCCAGAAAGGAATGTATAATTGCTGCAATTCATGCATTCGTTCCTTAAACGTTGGCCATTGCCTATCCACCATCATGCCTTTTAATGACGCTTCCCAATCTATCATAGCCAACTCACTCCTAATACCTTCGTAGTTTCCTTTGTTTAGATTTAGGACCCTAGTTTTGTATTTTAGATGTGGTCTCACCAATGCCCTGTACAACTGTAGCAAAACATCTCTACTTTTATATTCCATTCCCCTTGCAATAAATGACAACATTCCATTTGCCTTCCTAATCAATTGCTGTACCTGCATACTAACTTTTTGTGATTCATGTACTAGGATGCCCAGATCCCTCTACCTCAGAGTTCTGTAATGTCTTTCCATTTAAATAATATACTGCTTTTCTATTCCTCCTGCCAAAGTGGACAAGTTCACATTTTCCCATATTATATTCCATCTGCCAAATTATTGCCCACTCACTTAACCTATCTATATCCCTTTGCAGACTCCTTATGTCCTCTTCACAACTTACTTTCCTACCTACCTATCTTTGTGTCATCAGCAAATTTAGCAACCATACATTCGGTCCCTTCATCCAAGTCATTGATACAGATTGTAAATCGTTGAGGCCCAAGCACTGATCCCTGTGGCACTCCACTCGTTACACCTTGCCAACTTGAAGATGACCCATTTATGCCTACTCTCTGTTTCCTGTTAGTTAACCAATCCTTTATCCATGCTAATATGTTACCCCCTACACCATGAGCTCTTATTTTGTGAAGTAGCCTTTGATGTGACACCTTGTCAAAAGCCTTCTGGATATCCAAATACACCACATCCACAGGATCCCCTTTATCCACATTGCTTGTTACTTCCTCAAAGAACTCTAATAAATTAGTCAAACATGGTTTCCCTTTCACAAAGCCGTGTTGACTCTGCCTGATTGCATTGAGATTTTCTAAGTGCCCTGCTCTAACCTCCTTAATAATAGATTCCAGCATTTTCCATATGACATGTTAAGCTAACTGGCCTGTAGTTTCCTGCTTTGTGTCTCCCTCCTTTCTTGAATAGAGGAGTTACATTCGCTATTTTCCAATCTGATGGGACCCTTCCAGAATCTAGGGAATTTTGGAAAATTAATACCAATGTATCTACTGTCTCTGCAGCCACTTCTTTTAAGACCCTAGGATGAAGTCCGTCAGGACCTGGGGACTTGTCAGCTTTTAGTTCTGATTTTTTTAAGAACCCTTTCCCTGGTGATTGTAAATGTTTTAAGTTCCTCCCTCCCACCTCTTGATTCACAATTATTTCTGGCATGTTATTTGTATCCCCTACAGTGAAGACGGACGCAAAACATATGTTCAGTTAATTCGCCATTTCCTTATTCTCCATTCTTAATTCCCCAGACACTCTCTAGAGAACCAACGCTCATTTTACTTACTATTTTCCTTTTTTTAATACCTGTAGAAACTCTTAATATCTGTTTATATTTCTAGCTAGCTTTCTCTCGTACTCTAATTTCTCCCTCCTTATTATTCTTTTAGTCATTCTTTGTTCTTTTTTATATTCTGTCCAATCTTCTGACCTGCCGCTAATCTTCACGGAATTGTATGCTTTTTCTTTCAATTTGATGCTATTTTTAACTTCCTTAGTTGGCCACTGATGGTATGTCCTTCCCCTAGAGCCTTTCCTTCTCACTGGAATGTATCTTTGCTGAGTGTTATGAAATATCTCATTAAATGTCTGCCACTGCATCTCTACTAACATATCCCTTAACCTAAGTTCCCAGTTCACTTTAGCCAGCTCTGTCTTCATGCCCTCATAATTGCCCTTATTTAAGTTTAAAACACTTGTCTTAGACTTACTCTTCTCTCCCTCAAACTGAATGTGAAATTCTATCATATTGTGATCACTGCTACCTGGAGGCTCCTTTACAATTAGGTCATTAATTAATCCTGTCTCATTACACATTACCAGATCTGAAATAGCCAGCTCTCTGGTTGGCTCTAGAATGTGCTGCTTGAAGAAACTGTCCCGAAAGCACTCTAAGAACTCACCTTCCAGGCTACCTTTGCCAATCAGATTCGTCCAATCTATATGTAGATTAAAATCACCCATGACTATCGCTGTTCCTTTCTCACAAGCCCCCATTGTTTTTTCCTCTATACCCTGTCTTACAGTGTAGTTACTGTTAGGGGGCCTATAAACTACTCTCACAAGTGACTTCTTGCCTTTACTATTTCCTATCTCTACCCAAACTGATTCTACATCTTGGTCTTTAGAACTAAGGTCATTTCTCTGTTATACTCATGTCATCCTTTCACTTCCATCTTCACTGTAGAGGATACAAATAACATGCCAGAAATAATTGTGAATCAAGAGGTGGGAGGGAGGAACTTAACATTTACAATCACCAGGGAAAGGGTTCTTAAAAAAATCAGAACTAAAAGCTGCCAAGTCCCCAGGTCCTGACGGACTTCATCCTAGGGTCTTAAAAGAAGTGGCTACACCTCCACCTTTTCCTAGTTTCCTGGCCTTCCGAAATGTCAGGTACCCTTGAATATTCAGGTTCCAGCCTTTGTCATCTTGCAGCCATGTCTCTGTAATGGCTATCAGATCATACGTATTTATTTCTGTTTGAGCTGTCAGTTCATCTATTTTGTTACGAACGTTACGCGCAGTCAGATACAAAGCCTTTAGTGCTGTCTTTTTACTATTTTTGCAACCTCTAGCCTTATCTGCTGGCGCACTCTTAAATTTGCATGCTCTGTCCCTTCCTGCCACTCTCTGATTATCATTTTCCTTACTGCTATCTTGCTGTCTAGCTTGTTGTCGTTCTTTAATTTATCACATCTTCCCTTATTTGATCCCTCACCCCCCACTATTTAGTTTAAAGCCTTCTCTACCGCCCTAGTTATATGATTCACCAGAACACTGGCCCCAGCACGGTTCAGATGAATACAAAATTGAAAGTTGTGTATTAGTTGGGGGCAAGAAATTGGCCTATTTGGTCCATTGGAGATAACAAATAGTGAATGTGATGTTTGAATATAAAAACAGAGAGGTATTGCTGCAGTTATATAAGGTATTGGTGAGACCGCACCTGGAATACTGCATACAGTTTTGGTGTCCATACTTAAGAAAAGACATACTTGCTCTCGAGGCAGTACAAAGAAGGTTCACTCGGTTAATCCCGGGGATGAGGGGGCGGACATATGAGGAGAGGTTGAGTAGATTGGGACTCTACTCATTGGAGTTCAGAAGAATGAGAGGCGATCTTATTGAAACATATAAGATTGTGAAGGTGCTTGATCGGGTGGATGCGGTAAGGATGTTCCCAAGGATGGGTGAAACTAGAACTAGGGGGCATAATCTTAGAATAAGGGGCTGCTCTTTCAAAACTGAGATGAGGAGAAACTTCTTCACTCAGAGGGTAGTAGGTCTGTGGAATTTGTTGCCCCTGGAAGCTGTGGAAGCTACATCATTAAATAAATTTAAAACGGAAATCGACAGTTTCCTAGAAGTAAAGGGAATTAGGGGTTATGGGGAGCGGGCAGGAAATTGGACATGAATTTAGATTTGAGGTTAGGATCAGATCAGCCATGATCTTATTGAATGGCGGAGCAGGCTCGAGGGGCCGATTGGCCTACTCCTGCTCCTATTTCTTATGTTCTTATGTTTGTCATTTGGAGAAATTACAGGGATATTAGGAATCAGGAATGGGGAAAATGCCACTTGGTTCGTGTTCAAGAATTGTCTGTGTTTTCACCTCCCTCCTTGGCACCTAGCCAATAAGGGGACAGGGATTCACTAAGCTTGCTGATGCAATTTGAACTTATAATCTTTTCTGTCCCGTTGTGGTCAGTGATTTTGTGATCTGCTACCCTCCTCTGCTTCTTTTGGCCCTTAACCCCTTAAACTATAGTATACCTATCCCTGTAGCACACAATGCAGTACCTGCACATGACCCAGATAGTGCCATGCTAAAACACTGCAAAAAAAAAAAGCAACACTTAAAATACAACTAACTGCTTTGGTTGAGTAGGTCAGGATTTGATCTCCATAGAGTTTAGGACGTTCAGGGAATGCTTGGTTGTTTTGATGGATCATCCAGTACACTTTGAAATCTTGGATCCTTTTAGAAGTATCAAAACTTAGCCTACACTTCTGCAGGGAGAAGGAGTAAAGAGTAAAATTAGATGATTAACTATCATGGAGGAAATAGGGCATACAAAGAATTGGTGACCAGATTTTGTGTTGATCAATTTGGAAATGTCTTGAATCTGTACACGAGCTTTCTGTGTTACTGATGTTTTCTGTGTATATTTGCTTTTATCCAACAGGTAATCCTAATGCTGACTGCTGACCTGGATGGAGAAGATGAAAAGGATAAAGGAGCCTTGGACAACCTGCTGTCTCAGCTCATTGCTGAGCTAGGCATGGACAAGAAGGTAGTGGCCTCTCAGCAGCCAATGCTTAGGCATTTTGCACCATTTAAAAGTGCATTTTCTTCTCTCTATATTGTTTGAATAACAACGTGACAGCTCCTAGGCTCGTGCTGCTGCTGTTCTTAAGTCCCCACAAGGAGACATTTAAGAGTAATTTGGACACTTGACCTTCAATAATAATTTTCCCCCCTCCCCCACATCCAGATTGGGAGCTTGCAAATGAGAGTTGGCACAGACATGCGTCCTACAGATTGATACCATTGAATTTGTAGATTTTTAAATGTGTACAATTAAACCTAATATTACAAATGTGCACTGTTACCTCTGGAATCCCCCAAGGATCTATCCTTGGCCCCCTCCTATTTCTCATCCACCTTCTCGAGGGCAATTAGGGATGGGCAATAAATGCCGGCCTTGCCAGCGACGCCCACATCCCGTGAACGAATATAAAAAAAACACACTGCCCCTCAGCGACATCATCTGAAAACATATAACATCAGATTCCACATGTACGCTGACAACATCCAGCTCTACTCACAACCACCTCCCTCGACCTCTCCGCTGTCTCTTATTTGTCACGTTGCTTGTCCGACATCCAGTGCTGGATGAGCAAAAATTTTCTCCATCTAAATATTGGGAAGACCGAAGCCACTGTCTTTGGTCCCCGCCGCAAACTCCGTTCCCTAGCCACCGACTCCATCCTTCTCCCTGGCCGTTGTCTGAGGCTGAACCAGACCATTCGCAACCTTTGGCGTCCTTTTTGACCCTGAGATGAACTTCCAACCATATATCCGCTCCATCACCAAGACTGCCTACTTTCCACCCTTGCTTTAGCTCATCTGCTGCTGAAGCCCTCATCCATGCCTTTGTTATCTCTAGACTGGACTATCCCAATGCTCTTCTGGCTGGCCTCCCATCTTCCACCCTCCATCCTCCATAAATTTAAGCTCATCCAAAACTCTGCTGCCCATATTCTAACGCGCATCAAGTCCCGTTCTCCCATCACCCCTGTGCTCGCTGACCTACATTGACTCCCGGTCCAGGAATGCCTCAATTTTAAAATTCTCATCCATGGCCTTGCCCCACCTTATCTTTGTAACCTCCTCCAGCCCTACAACCCTCCGAGATCTCTGCGTTCCTGCTTCTTGCGCATCCCCAATTTTAATCGCTCCACCATTGGCAGCCGTTCCTTCAGCTGCCTAGGCCCTAGGCTCTGGAATTCCCTCCATAAACCCCTCTGCCTCTCAACCTCTCTCCTCCTTTCAGACGCTCCTTAAAATCTACCTCTTTGACCAAGCTTTTGGTCACCTGTTCTAATACCTCCTTATGTGGCTCGGTGTCAAATTTCGTTTGATAACGCTTCTGTGAAGCGCCTTGGGACTATGTTTTACTATGTTAAAGGCACTATATAAATGCAAGAAGTTGTTGTTGTTATTGTATGTTAGTAACGCTGAATATAATTGTTCTTGGAAATTAACAAAACAGCAGAACCATCAAATATTCTCTGAACAAAAATGCTGCTGTGGTCTGTAGAGGACAAATTACACTGAATGCTGCTACATACAGTGTGTACTTGAGACACAGCACCCCGGGGGCACAGACATACTTGCTCTCGAGGCAGTACAAAGAAGGTTCACTCGGTTAATCCCGGGGATGAGGGGGCGGACATATGAGGAGAGGTTGAGTAGATTGGAACTCTACTCATTGGAGTTCAGAAGAATGAGAGGCGATCTTATTGAAACATATAAGATTGTGAAGGGGCTTGATCGGGTGGATGCGGTGAGGGTGGGTGAAACTAGAACGAGGGGGCATAATCTTAGAATAAGGGGCTGCTCTTTCAAAACTGAGATGAGGGGAAACTTCTAGGTCTGTCGAATTTGCTGCCCCAGGAAGCTGTGGAAGCTACATCATCAAATACATTTAAAACAGAAATCGACAGTTTCCTAGAAGTAAAGGGAATTAGGGGTTACGGGGAGCGGGCAGGAAATTGGACATGAATTTAGATTTGAGGTTAGGATCAGATCAGCCATGATCTTATTGAATGGCGGAGCAGGCTCGAGGGGCCGATTGGCCTACTCCTGCTCCTATTTCTTATGGGGTTTGGGGGGAGGGACGCCCACGACGACATCCTTCTTCATATGGTAGCCTATAGTGGTTATGATACTGGACCAGCATCCCAGGGGTCATTTGTTGAAATCACAGCAGGGCAAGTTGTGAAATTGAATTCAACAAAATTGACAATTTCTGGATTGGCACCAGAAAATAACCATGAAAGCTCATGGATTGTCCTAAAAACCCAACTGGTTCGCTGATGTCCTTCAGGGAATGGAGGCTCCCACCCCTACCCGGTCTGGCCTACACGTAACTCCAGTCCCACACTATGTGGTTGACTCTTGGTGCCCTCCAAAGTGGCCTAGCAAAGCATCCAGTTGTAAACAAATGCTGCAAAGAAAACGAGCACCATTGTGGGAGCACCATCACCACAAGGACCGCTGTGGTTAAAGGAGAAGACCCATCACCACCACTTTGGGACAACTGGGGTTGGGCAGTAAACGCAGCCTTGCCAGCAACGCCGATATCCCGAGAACAAATAAAATTCTGATGCTCAGAATCTCTCTTACTGAATTTAATGTCTGTTGTTTTGCTCAGGATGTTTCCAAGAAGAATGATCGCAGCCCATTGAATGAAGTGCACCTGGTGATAATGAGACTTCTCAGTGTTTTTATGTCCCGAACCAAATCAGGATCAAAATCTGTCTCTGAGGTAAGTCACTGCTATGTGCTGTGTGAATCAGTGTGTAAAAACCATCTCACTGTTTTTGTTACTGAAATAATTTACAGCAGCTTTATTTATGGGGAGTTTTTAAAATCTCATGCCCTCTATCTTCCTGACCAAAGGAGCATGTACTTTACTGGAGGCTGAGAAAATAACCATTATTTTCCTGCTTGTAGGCTTCCTCACTAATCTCCAATGCCACAGCCACTGCATTGTTAAGTTCAGGAGCCATTGACTATTGCCTCCATGTTCTTAAATCACTGCTGGATTACTGGAAAACACAACAGGGTGAAGAGGAAGTTGTAGCAACAAGTCAGCTCCTGAAACCGCACACATCTTCATCCCCTCCAGACATGAGCCCATTCTTCTTGCGACAGTATGTGAAGGTAAGGCTTTGTAATTAAACAGGATCAGCCAACAGTATCCTAGTATCAGCCAACCACCAGTAAAAGGGCAGAAATTATGCTTAGAAGATGTTTTTTATTATGGATTCAGTGCATGTTTGAAGAGCAGGAGTATATGTGCATGGATTTTGAAGGAGAAGATCGATAGTTAATACATGTATATAGGAGGGAGAAATACATGGATATTTTGTACATGCTTGGTTTATGAGGGGGGCAGTTGTGTGGGTAATTTTTCCTGTTAATTTCTATGGTACAAGCTTTTAGGACTTCTTAATTTTTTCAGGGTCATGCTGCAGATGTGTTCGAGGCATACTCTCAGCTCTTGACTGAAATGGTGCTGAGATTACCATACCAAATAAAGAAGATCGCTGATGCAAACTCTCGGATTCCACCGCCTATCTTTGACCATTCTTGGTTCTACTTCCTCTCTGAAGTGAGTGTCTAATTTGGAAGTCTACAGCAAAACCAACTGGTGGCATGGTAGTGGCGTATGTGTGTTGTGTCTGTAATTGCTGAGTTCCTTTAACAGTGAAAGTTTGCTCTTGTTTCAGTACCTAATGATCCAGCAAACTCCTTTTGTTCGGCGTCAAGTCCGCAAACTCCTACTATTCATTTGCGGATCGAAGGAAAAGTACCGTCAGCTGCGCGATCTGCACACACTTGACTCTCATGTTCGAGGAATTAAAAAACTGCTAGAAGAGCAGGGAATCTACTTGCGTGGTGGTGTGGTGACAGCTTCCTCAGGATCTGCTCTGCAGTACGACACACTCATTAGTTTGGTAAGTCGGGGCTAACTGCAGATGATCAGGATTCTGAAACTTCTGTCCTGCAGCAATCCACTAAATCCTCAAAATAAATCTTTTTTATCTGAAAACCTTGTTAAAATATTAGTATTACATTGACAATAGTGGACAGGGAGGTATATAAATGGGACATTTTTCTGATTCTCCTGTGTCCAAAATGGTGCTAATTATAACTTCAGAGTTTCATGTTATGCATTGTGATAAAGCCAGCGCAAACTAGTGGAAACTCTGGGCCTGTATCCTCATCTGTTATTCAATTTCTGATTTTTCAACAAATGTTATTTTCCAATTTACTTTTTAACAAACAGTGCAGCCTTATCACTATTTGTTCCATTCAGTGTGATTGTCTGTTAGTTTGACCCCTTGGCGTCTTTCAGATGGAGCACTTAAAGGCCTGTGCGGAGATTGCTAGCCAACGGACAGTAAACTGGCAGAAATTCTGCCTCAAGGATGATTGTAAGTATAACTGTAGTTAACTTCTATAGGTGATTGAAGTGTCATTGAGTGCACAACAAATGGTTGCTAGCACCTCGGTACCAGATCCACCCTCCTCCATATTCTGGTAGTTTCAAGATTGACTAACACTTTTTTTTAAAAAAAGTATTTTTCTCCTCCTGTACCCCAGAATTAAAAATAAAAGCACAAAACCAGACTTTGCTTCCCTATTAGACTCCTTCAAGCTGATGTCAAGGCTATGGACCGCTGCATCCTGGTTACACCACATAAACAGGCCATTCAGTGTGCCTAGTCTGTGCTAGTGTTATTTACCACATGAACCCATCTCCCTTGCTCACTCTCCACACCCTTCAATATACCACTTTTTTCAAACAACTAATTTTCTTTTAAAAGAATTTATAGACTGCTTCAACAAAGGCTTACGTATAGAATTCACATTCTAATCATCCTCTGCAGAGAATTTTTAAATTTTGGATGAAGTGCAGCATTTCCTCCAATGCCCATTGGCTGCTTTTTTAGGAAACAACAAAATATATCAACATTATATTTGCAGAAGAATTTTTATGAGCTTTGCTGATAGATTTGTGTTTAATTTTTAGTTATGTCAAATAAATGGAACCTTATATCTGTGTGTTCCTCTTTTTCTTTCTTCCTCTCCTTCCCTCCAGCTGTTCTATATTTCTTACTCCAGGTTAGTTTCCTTGTGGATGAAGGAGTCTCCCCAGTTCTCCTCCAGTTACTTTCCTGTGCGCTTTGTGGCAGTAAAGTGTTCTCTGTAACATCGTCCAGTAACACAGGGGGCACTGGGACAACTGCAGCTGCTTCCAGCTCGGGACCGTCTGGGTCTCAGTCCAAATCCTCCAGCAAAAAGAGCAAGAAAGAGGAGAGAGAGAAGGAGAAAGATGGTATGGAAAAGGAATTACTGAGCCGTTAGCGGTCAAATTTTACACACATTCACATATGCAAATAAATTGATAATGTGACATAAAAATATTGTATAAAATGACTTAATGCACAGTCGAGAATGTGACCATGTTGAAGCGAATGAAATTGGGTATTCAGAAAATGAGCAGCCATAAAGAGCAAGTGAGAATGAAAAAGCCTTGCTGTAGGAGGCCAGATGACTAGTGTGGGAAATGGAGATATTCACACAGAACAGTAAGGGTTTTTTTTAAAGTTTGAACTGATGTATAATAATCTACAGACTTAAAATTAAAACAGGCATCTGTATCACCTTACACCTACGGATAGTGCCATCCAAACAACTGCAATGAATTCCAGACTCTTCCTTAGTGATACTGGCTTCAGGTGTTCCTTTTGGGCTTTTAAGGAGTGTGATACCAAACAGCTGATAGTTAAATTTCTCCCAACGACATTCTGGCAAATAAAAATGTGACTAGGCAGTGGGTCAGTATACTTGTCCTTTCAGTTTTTGAATTTGGGGTCAAAGCCAAGCTTAAACTGATGGGATGCTGGTCTATTTTCTCCTGATTGAGTGCTGTGTGAAATGAGCCTGGTGCACTTGGCCTGTTTTGTAGTAAGCACAGGTCCACAAAGCAATACTTGCCATGATTTGGCAAAATCGGCAGTCTTGCTGTAAGAGACCAGGATGACTAGTGTGAGAAATGGTGACATTCACACAGAACAGTAAGGGTTGTTTCTAAAGTTTGAGCTGAGGCGCTTTGTTGGAGTAGATGCTTAATCATCCATTTGACAATGCTGTCATTAATCTGGGAGTGCTTGATGGGACTGTGTAGAGGGAGCTTTACTCTATCTAACCCGTGCTGGTCCTGCCCCAGGAGTGTTTCACCCTCTGAAGTACCGTGCCAAGTCATGCAACTGTAAAAATATTCCTATCTTACACAAGGGAAAAAAGATCAGACAATCAGCAACTACCCAGGCATTGTCTCAGGACCAGACTCTGATATCTATCGCTATTCCTTCATTGTCCTTTGGTCAAAACCCAGGAATTCCTTACCTAATATTTGAAAGTTCTTTATCTGAATGCACGTAGCATTCGTAACAAAATGGACGAGTTAACGGCACAAATAACTACATATGGGTATGATCTTGTGGCCATTACAGAAATATGGCTGCAGGGTGACAACGACTGGGAATTAAAGGAGACTATGATGGTATGAGAGCGGAATTGATTAAAGTGGACTGGGTATTTAACAATCAGGAAGGACAGGCAGGAAGGAAGGGGAGATGGGGTGGCTATGTTAGTAAAGGAAGTAATCACTGTAATACAGAGAAATGATATTGGGACAAAGGATCAGGATAATGAAACAGTTTGGGTAGAGATAAGGAATAATAAGGGGAAAAAAACACTAGTGGGCGTAGTATATAGGCCTCCTAATAGTTGCAACTCTGCTGGAAGAAGTATTAATCAGAAAATAGTCAGGGCATGTAATAAGGGAACAGCTATAATTATGGGGGATTTTAACTATCATATTAACTGGACAAATCAAATTGGGCAGGGCAGCCTTGAGGAAGAGTTTATTGAGTGTATTAGGGATGGATTTCTTGAGCAGTATGTAACTGATCCTACAAGGGGGAAAGCAACCTTGGACCTGGTCCTGTGTAATGAGCCAGGATTAATTAACAATGTCCTAGTTAAGGATCCCCTTGGAATGAGTGACCATAACATGGTTACATTCCATATCCAATTAGAGGGTGAGAAGGTTGGTTCTCAAACAAGCGTACTGAGCTTGAATAAAGGAGACTATGATGGTATGAGAGCGGAATTGATTAAAGTGGACTGGGAAAATAGATTAAAGGGTAAGACGGTACATGAGCAGTGGTGTTCATTCAAGGAGTTATTTTACAACTTTCAAAATAAATATATTCCACTGAGGAAAAAAGGGTGTAAAAGAAATGACAGCCATCCGTGGCTAAGTAAACAAATTAAGGACAGTATCCGACTAAAAACAAGGACATATAAGGTAGCCAAACTTAGTGGGAGGATAGAAGATTGGGAAGTCTTCAAAAGACAGCAAAAAGTAACTAAAGGATTGATTAAGAAAGGGAAGATAGATTATGAAAATAAATTAGCAAAAAATATAAAAACAGATAGCAAGAGTTTCGACAGTTATATAAAAAGAAAAAGGGTGGCTAAGGCAAACGTAGGTCCCTTAGAGGATGAGACCGGGAAATTAATGGTGGGAAACATGGAGATGGCAAAAATGCTGAACAAATATTTTGTTTCAGCCTTTACAGTAGAGGACACTAAGAATATCCCAACACTGGACAAACAGGGGGCTCTGGGGGGGAGGAGCTAAATACGATTAAAATCACTAAGGAATTGGTACTCAGTAAAATAATGGGACTCAAGGCGGATAAATCCCCTGGACCTGATGGCTTACATCCGAGGGTCTTGAGGGAAGTGGCAGTAGGGATTGTGGATGCTTTGGTAATAATTTTCCAAAATTCTCTGGACTCGGCAAAGGTCCCGGCAGATTGGAAAACTGCTAATGTAACACCCTTATTTAAAAAGGGTAGTAGGCAGAAGGCTGGAAATTATAGACCAGTTAGCCTAACATCTGTGGTGAGTAAAATTTTGGAATCTATTATCAAGGAGACAGTAGCGGAACATTTGGATAAACATAATTTAATAGGACAAAGTCAGCATGGCTTTACGAAGGGTAAGTCATGTCTGACAAATTTGCTTGAGTTCTTTGAGGACATAACGTGCAGGGTGGATAAAGGGGAACCAGTGGACGTAGTGTATTTAGACTTCCAGAAGGCATTCGACAAGGTGCCACATAAAAGATTATTGCTCAAGATAAAAAAATCACTGGATTGGGGGTAATATTCTGGTATGGGTGGAGGATTGGTTATCTAACAGGAAGCAGAGAGTTGGGATAAACGGTTCATTCTCGGACTGGCAACCAGTAGCCAGTGGTGTTCCGCAGGGGTCGGTGCTGGGTCCCCAACTCTTTACAATCTATATTAACGATTTGGAGGAGGGGACCCAGTGTAACATATCAAAGTTTGCAGATGATACAAAGATGGGAGGGAAAGTAGAGAGTGAGGAGGACATAAAAAACCTACAGGGGGATATAGACAGGCTGGGTGAGTGGGCGGAGATTTGGCATCTGCAATACAATATTGGAAAATGTAAGGTTATGCACTTTGGCAGGAAAAATCAGAGAGCAAGTTATTATCTTAAAGGCGAGAAACTGGAAAGTACTGCAGTACAAAGGGATCTGGGGGTCCTCGTGCAAGAAGATCAAAAAGTTAGTATGCAGGTGCAGCAGGTGATCAAGAAGGCCAACGGAATGTTGGCTTTTATTGCTCGGGGGATGGAATATAAAAACAGGGAGGTATTGCTGCAGTTATATAAGGTATTGGTGAGACCGCACCTGGAATACTGCATACAGTTTTGGTGTCCATACTTAAGAAAAGACATACTTGCTCTCGAGGCAGTACAAAGAAGGTTCACTCGGTTAATCCCGGGGATGAGGGGGCGGACATATGAGGAGAGGTTGAGTAGATTGGGACTCTACTCATTGGAGTTCAGAAGAATGAGAGGCGATCTTATTGAAACATATAAGATTGTGAAGGGGCTTGATCGGGTGGATGCGGTAAGGATGTTCCCAAGGATGGGTGAAACTAGAACTAGGGGGCATAATCTTAGAATAAGGGGCTGCTCTTTCAAAACTGAGATGAGGAGAAACTTCTTCACTCAGAGGGTAGTAGGTCTGTGGAATTTGCTGCCCCAGGAAGCTGTGGAAGCTACATCATTAAATAAATTTAAAACGGAAATAGACAGTTTCCTAGAAGTAAAGGGAATTAGGGGTTACGGGGAGCGGGCAGGAAATTGGACATGAATTTAGATTTGAGGTTAGGATCAGATCAGCCATGATCTTATTGAATGGCGGAGCAGGCTCGAGGGGCCGATTGGCCTACTCCTGCTCCTATTTCTTATGTTCTTATGTAATACCATAATGGAATCACCATCACAACCAGCAAGGAGGCGCAACATCTCAAGTCAACCAGGGATGGGCAATTCACATGGCCTTGCCAGCATCCTGAAAACAAAGCTCAAATTCGTGTGAGACACTTCTTGTGTATACTATACTTTTATGACGCCGGTTAATAAATTTGCTGTTTCCTCCTTTGCTGTTGACAGAGAGCACGAGCAGTCAGGAAGATCAGCTCTGCACAGCTTTGGTCAATCAACTGAATAAATTTGCCGACAAAGAAACTCTGATTCAGTTTTTACGTTGTTTCCTGTTGGAATCGAACTCCTCCTCTGTGCGATGGCAGGCTCACTGTCTTACTCTACACATCTATAGGTGAGTCACTGGTCACATTCAATATAAACAGTTTAAGCAGTGCATAGCTGAGCTGAGAAGAACACTGTACAGGACCTGCAGTAACAACAGCAAAATGAGGTCAGACTTGCTGATCATAGAATGGTTACAGCACAGAAGGAGGTCATTCAGCCCATCGAGTTTGTGTCAGCTCTTTGTAAGAGCAAATATATTAGCCTTGGAGGGGGTGCAGCAAGATTCACCAGAATGATACCAGGGCTAAAAGGGTCAAATTATGAGGACAGGTTGCGTAGACTAGGTTGGTATTCCCTTGAGTATAGAAGGTTAAGGAGTGACGTTTCAGGGTTTATAGCCAAACTAGAGACAGTTCAACTTCAGTGTAACAGGGTTGTAGCAGATTTTTGCTCTGATCCCAACAGAAATTCCATTACATTCCACAGAAGGCTTTAACAAGATAAACTTGTGTGGAGGATAAACACCAACAAAGACTGGTACTAGTGGTGATCCCCAGCAATCTGTACTGGGGCCTCAGCTTTTCTTTATATTTTTCAGTGACTTGCATGAAGGAGTAGAGAGGCATGTATTCAAGTTTACTGATAACACTAAGTTCGGTGGCACAGTAAGTAGTGTAGATGAGGGCAGAAAGTTGCAAAGGGACATTGATAGATTAAGTGTGTGGGCAAATCTGTGGCAGACGGAGTTCAATGTGGGAAAGTGTGAGGTCATCCACTTTGGATGTAAGATAGATAGATCAGAGTATTTTCTAAATTTGAGAAGCTAGAAACTGGAGTCTCAGAAATCACTAAAAACTAGTGGACAGGTACAAAAAATAATTTAAAAGGCTAATGGAATGTTAGCATTTATCTCGATGTTGCTGGAATACAAAGGGGTGGAAGTTATATTACAGTTATATGAAGTTCTGGTTGGACCCCATCTGGAGATACTACGTTTTGTTCTGGCCACCGCACCTCAGGAAGGATATATTGGCCTTGGAGGGAGGGCAGCGCAGATTCACCAGAATGATACCGGGGCTAAAAGGATTAAATTATGAGGACAGGTTGCATAGACTAGGCATGTATTCCCTAGAGTATAGAAGATTAAGGAGTGATCTAATTGAATTGTTTAAGATGATTAATGGATTTGATAGGGTAAATAGAGGTAAACTATTTCCTCTGTTGGGGGAGTCCAGAACAAGAGGGCATAACCTTAAAATTAGAGCTAGGCTGTTCAAGGGTGATGTCAGGAAGCACTTCTTCACACAAAGGGGTGGAAATCTGGAAATCCCTCCCCTGAAAAGCTGTTGAGGCTGGGGGTCAATTGAAAATTTCAAAACTGAGATTGGTGGATTTTTGTTAGGTAAGGGTATTAGTGTTATGTAACCAAGATGGAGTTAAGATACAGATCAGCCATGATCTAATTGAATGGCGGATCTGGCTTGAGGGGCTGAATGACCTCCTGTTCCTGTGGGCAGAACCGACTGTTTTCATGTTGTAATCTCTCAGTAATTCAATGACTAAAACTTGGCAAGTCCCCACTGTCTTGCGATGCTTGTCTGTAATTCCTATGTTCTCATGGAGCGTTGTGTGGTCAAGTTTAGGGACTGATGTACTTGGTTGATGCTCTCAGCACCATCCAGCGACCAGCTTAACTAGCACTAGACAGAGGCTTGGAAGCCCTGACTCTTTTCCAGGGGATGGTGACCTCACGAGACACAAAGAATGGAGAATTCTCTCTTGCTTTATTTTCTAACTCTCTCGTTAATGGTAAAAAAAATCGAATTAGTCTGTAGCTACTGATGTTCCAGTGTTTTCTTGTTGTTATTTTCCACTTATAAACTGTTGGAATTTCCAGTAGTTGGGCAGTTAATATCGTTGTTTGATGTTGAATTTTGTATTGCAGTTCTATGGCACTGAACTACATAGACCAGAAAGTCAGTGTGTGCTGAGTTAGCTGATTTCAGTCAGGGTAGTTGATGCTCCACAGTTGGCATTGGTGCCTCTGGGCTGGGGAAGGCAAATATCAGCCCACTTTCCCACACTTTATCGTTATCCATTGGCCTCACTCTTGGAGATTGCGCCTGTGGATAGGATTTCTCCATTGGTCAAATAGGCTGCTGACACTTGGGCTTGGGACCATTTCTGGGTGCACGGGTTGGTCGTAATTACACCCCTCGCTCCTGAATGGTGAGGCATGAGGACTCCCAAATTTGGGCCGGTGCTGGTGTCGCAATGGCCCCTCGGGTAAAGATCAGGCTAGAGGCATGGGGCATGGGTCGGGGATCAGTATCGGCAATTGTGAGGGTCAGGTCAGGAACAGAGGGGAGGTCATGATCGTGGGTCAGGTTGGGAGCGGTGGTGAAGGAGGGGTCGGGAGAGGTCATAATTGGGAGAAAGGGGGTCAGGAGTGGTGGGGGGAGGGTCGGGAGTGGCAAAGTGGTGGTCGCGAGAGGCCATGATGGTGGGGGGGGGTGGTAGGGAGTGGCGATTGGGGGGGAGTAGGGAGCGGCGATGGGTGGGGTGCCGGGTAGGGAGCGGCGATGTTGGGGGGGTGGGGTAGAGAACGATAATGGGGGAGTCGGGAGCGGCGATGGGTGGGGTGTCAGGTCGGGAGCGGCGATGTTGTGGGGGGGGGTTGGGAGCGGCGATTGTGGGGAGGGTCGGGAGCAGTGATGATTGGGTCCTTTTAATGCGGAGTCAGGCAGCGCTCCCGCTCCTCCTGGCCTTACAGTCAGGTAAGTTAGGTGATGCCTCGGGCTGGTTTCACTGTACAGACGACGTTACCTCAGGGCAAACAAATCATATAGACGGTGGTCTCACACAGGCCTGGGCCCTTATTTACAAATACAAAAGGCCTGCACCAGGCATTGGTAAAGTCGCTTCTTGTTCGCCCTTACCCAATATGACGGGCTGCGCACTTCTGGCACGCTTCCTGCCCGCCTGCCATATTGGGGCCTTAGTCTGAGCTACGTGGACCAATTTCTAGGCCTTGGTGTCTAAGCTCATGAAGAATGGCCCCATGGCTAAGGTATTGAGAGTACTGATACCTGTGGAATTCCCAACAAGATTATGTTCAGGAGAGGCAGCGGGAAGATAGAAAAAAAAATTATTCTCTGAGTGCTAATATTTTTTGCAGCACCTGCCTACTGTGACTGGCTGTAATATACTGTGCGAAGGGTCATGTTTTGTGTTGGTGCTGTGGGAACTTGCTGAAGCCTCAGCAGTGATTCCTCTTTGCTTTATTGCTCCTACTCATTGAAATTGACCATTGTTTTTTGATTTGATGCGATTAGGAGTTCAGGCAAATTACAGCAGGAACTGTTGCTGGACCTGATGTGGTCAATTTGGCCGGAGCTCCCAGCATATGGACGCAAGGCAGCTCAGTTTGTGGATCTGCTTGGATACTTCTCACTCAAGACGCCACAGACTGAAAAAAAGGTAAAAGGTGTCCAGAGACTGTAGCCAATGTCCGTTACATTAAAGGAGCAAGTCCCTGTTGTAGGGAATTGACAGCTCTGCATGTTCATACTTGATTGGTGCCGAAAATAATTGTCACCTTTGTTCCTGACGCAGCTGAAAGAATATTCACACAAGGCCGTGGAGATTCTTCGCACTCAAAACCACATTCTCACCAATCACCCCAATTCCAACATTTATAAGTGAGTATTATATTTGTTTAAATATCCATCATTTGTCACAGAAGAGAACATTGTATTTATGTTGGACTGCAACTGATGGAAAGAGGTGCTGCACTATATTGGTGTGATGTGATGCTATTTACAGAGTGTGGTGAGGGAAGTGATTTATTAATAGTAATCCTATTTTTTCTGCTTTTGCTTTGACCCAGCATGCTGTCCGGTCTAGTCGAGTTCGATGGCTATTACCTGGAGAGTGACCCCTGTCTAGTCTGTAATAACCCTGAGGTGCCATTCACTGTAAGTACAGTCTGGCTCAGTGTATGTCTGTCATTGCATAAGGTCCACCATTAAGGTTCATCTCTTCCATGGAAAGTTGTTCCTTGAGGGTGGAAAGATTTGCGTTGGTCTCTGCCACATGGGAAACCATTGATATGGAGACCAACCACAAGTATTAAAGTATTGGTAAATCATCTGTTCAGTTATCTATAGCAGATGGTTTTGAGAGAGACAGACAAGTCTGAATTACTCTCAATACCTCTTTCAAGTGTCTCTTCTCCCCCCACCCCCCACCAATATAGTTCTGCAGTAGTCGGGGGGTTGGGGGGGCGGGGGGGAGAGTCGATAGCACTGGGAATTAATTGAGGGATTCCTATCGTGTGACTACTGAGATGTGAAGGATCTCTTTAAGGTCAGGCATGGACACGATGGGCTGAATGGCCTCCTCCTGTGCTGTAACTTTCTATGATTCAACTTAGAAATTCAGCAGTCTCCTCATTGCATCCCTTACATCTGGGTTGTACAGCTTTCTCCTGTTATTATGGTCTGTCACAACTGTTGTGACAAAACAGGTTGTCAACAATATAGTCTCAATAAGACCCCCTGTAAGTTTGAGTGATGTCCCCTTGGGTAAAGGGGGTTCCCAGATTGATTTTTGCATTATCGATGGAGCAGCTCCCAAGGAATGACTAAATCTCACACTAGTCCCTTAAATTACCAGGTACATTGGTTTTCTCTCGTACTTCATCCACATGAATTAAAACTTTATCTCTTCTGTTTAGAATATTAAACTTTCATCAATCAAGGTGGACACTCGCTACACGACCACACAGCAAGTGGTGAAATTGATTGGCAGTCACACCATCAGCAAAGTGACTGTGAAAATCGGAGACCTAAAACGCACCAAGATGGTTCGCACCATCAACTTGTACTACAACAACAGGACTGTGCAGGCCATTGTGGAACTAAAAAACAAGTGAGTATCTGGCCATGACATTTATGTTTGTTGTTAGCGATAATGGATGAATGTTTATTCTTAGTCTTTCCCAAGTGAACTTCCCTGACTCAGTGCAAGTTCCAGGTAACTGAAAGCAGTCTGTACACTTCATAAATTGATTCTGATTGAAATATTGTGTAAGCACATTCTATGTAAATGTCATCCTGACACACTTTGTACATTTAGGAACAAACCTTTTATATGAATGTCAGCCTTGGTTTAGTGTTAGCACTTGCCTGAGTCAGAAGGTTGTGGGTTCAAGTTCCACTCCAGAGACTTGAGCACAAAATCTAGGCTGATACTCCAGCACAGTACTGAGGGAGTGCTGCGCTGTCGGAGGGGCAGTACTGAGGGAGTGCTGCGCTGTCGGAGGGGCAGTACTGAGGGAGTGCTGCGCTGTCGGAGGGGCAGTACTGAGGGAGTGCTGCGCTGTCGGAGGGGCAGTACTGAGGGAGTGCTGCGCTGTCGGAGGGGCAGTACTGAGGGAGTGCTGCGCTGTCGGAGGGGCAGTACTGAGGGAGTGCTGCGCTGTCGGAGGGGCAGTACTGAGGGAGTGCTGCGCTGTCGGAGGGGCAGTACTGAGGGAGTGCTGCGCTGTCGGAGGGGCAGTACTGAGGGAGTGCTGCGCTGTCGGAGGGGCAGTACTGAGGGAGTGCTGCGCTGTCGGAGGGGCAGTACTGAGGGAGTGCTGCGCTGTTGAAGGTGCCATCTTTCGGATGAGACGTTAAACTGAGGCCCCTTCTGCCCCGTTGAAGGTGCCATCTTTCGGATGAGACTTTAAACTGAGGCCCCTTCTGCCCCGTTGAAGGTGCCATCTTTCGGATGAGACGTTAAACTGAGGCCCCTTCTGCCCCCTAAGGTGGATGGGAATAATCTCATCGCACTATTCAACGAACAGCAAGGAAGTTCTCCCGGTGTCCTGGCCAATATTTATCCCTCAGTCAACATCACTAAGACAACACTTCAAAAGTACTTAATCAAATGCAAAATACTGCGGATGCAGCATCTGTGGAGAAAGAAACATTCTCCACAGATGCTGCCTCACTTGCTGAGCTTCTCCAGCATTTTCTGTTTTTACTTCAAAAGTACTTAATTGGCTGTGAAGCACTTTATAACATCCTGAGGTTGTGAAAGACGCTATATTAATGTAAGTTCTATCTTGAATGAGAATTGCAGCGAAAAATGTGCCTGTCCTTTCCCTTTAAATGGTGCTGCCTGATTTTAATGTGTTTAATGTCAGTGTATTTATAAAATAATCCAGGCAAATCTTCTTCAAAATTTTGCAGTTTATAACCTGACTGAATTCCACCTTTGGGTTGTGTTGTGTTGATTATGTCTCATCGGCCATACTGCTTTCTCTCCCTAGGCCTGCTCGTTGGCACAAAGCTAAAAAAGTCCAGCTAACACCAGGTCAGACTGAGGTAAAGATCGATCTCCCGCTCCCCATTGTAGCATCCAACCTCATGATTGAGTTTGCAGACTTCTATGAGAATTACCAGGCATCAACAGAGACCCTGCAATGCCCACGCTGCAGTGCATCCGTTCCTGCCAATCCAGGCGTCTGTGGTAACTGTGGGGAGAACGTGTACCAGTGTCACAAATGCAGGCGAGTTGGATTATAGACAACTGACACTGTGATTTTAATAAACATAAAACAGCATCAACATCAACCTGCTCTATATTGTGGAGTTCAGAGACACCAGTCAGACAATGCTGCTGTATTTGTAAGTTTGGAAGGTATTGATGTATTTTGCTGACTGTGGGTCACTGATCTGCGACATGTAACTAACCCTCCATGGCAGTCTTGCTGATTCTTGTCATTCACAATCCAGCTGTTTCACCCTGTAATTAATAAAGTTGGAATAAAATAGAATATTCACCATGAGAAAAATTATATTAGGGCCAAAATTAGATTGTTTCTAAATGCTTTCTATTTTACAGTTTACCAATTTGATGAATTCAGAGATTAACCCTCTCAGCTGTCGTGGCCAACAGTACTCGAGCAGGCTCGAAGGGCTGAATGGCCGACTCCTGCTCCTATTTTCTGTTTTTTTTTTCTACTGTGTAGCGTCGGGGCACTTGCGTGGTTGCCACCAAAATATAACTCAAGCAAGGTCTTCATACGAACATACGAATTAAGAGCAGGAGTAGCCCATTCGGCCCTTCGAGCCTGCTTTGCCATTTGATAAGATCATGGCTGATCTGATTGTGACCTCAACCCTACTTTCCCGTCTACCTACTATACCCTTTGACTCCCTTGTTAATCAGAAATCTATCTAACTCAGCCTTAAAAATATTCAATGACCCTGCCTTCACCGCTGTCTGGAGAAGGGAGTTCCACAGACTCACGACCCTCAGAGAAAAAATTTCTCCTCATTGCCGTCTCAAATGGGAGACCCCTATTTTTAAACTGTGGCCCCGAGTTCTAGTCTCTCCCACAAGGGGAAACATCCTCTCAGCATCTACCCCCTTTAGTCCCCTCAGGATCTTATATGTTTCAATAAGATCACCTCTCATTCTTCTGAACTCCAGTGTATACGGGCCCAACTTGTCCAACCTTTCCTCGTAAGATAACCCCCTCATCCCAGGAATCAGTCGAGTGAACCTTCTCTGAACCGCCTCCAAAGCAATTATGTCCTTTCTTAAATAAGGAGACCAAAACTGCACACAGTATTCTAGATGTGGTCTCACCAATGCCCTGTACAACTGTATTTTTACATTCCATTCTCCTTGCAATAAATGACAACATTCCATTTGCCTTCCTAATCAGTGGCTGTACCTGCATACTAACTTTTTGTGATTCATGTACTAGGATGCCCAGATCCTTCTGCACCTCAGAGTTCCGCAATCTCTCTTCATTTAAATAATATACTGCTTTTCTATTCCTCCTGCCAAAGTGGACAAGTTCACGTTTTCCCATATTATACTGCATCTGCCAAATTTTTGCCCACTCACTTAACCTGTCTATATCCCTTTGCAGACTCCTTATGTCCTCTTCACAACTTACTTTCCTACCTATCTTTGTGTTATCAGCAAATTTAGCAACCATATATTCGGTCCCTTCATCCAAGTCATTGATATAGATTATAAATAGTTGAGGCCCAAGCACTGATCCCTGTGGCACTCCACTTGTTACATCTGGCCAACCTGAAAGTGACCCATTTATGCCTACTCTCTGTTTCCTGTTAGCTAACCAATCCTTTATTCATGCCAATATGTTACCCCCTACACCATGAGCTCTTATTTTGTGAAGTAGCCTTTGATGTGGCACCTTGTCAAAAGCCTTCTGGAAATCCAAGTACACTACATCCACAGGATCCCCTTTATCCACGTTGCTTGTTACTTTCTCAAAGATCTCTGATAAATTAGTCAAACACGATTTCCCTTTCACAAAGCCGTGTTGACTCTGCCTGATTGTATTGAGATTTTCGAAGTGCCCTGCTCGAACCTCCTTAATAATAGATTCTAGCATCTAGAGGAGTTACATTCGCTATTTTCCAATCTGATGGGACCCTTCCAGAATCGAGGGAATTTTGGAAAATTAATACCAATGCATCTACTATGACATTAGAAAATAGGAGCAGGAGTAGGCCATTCGGCCCTTTGAGCCTGCTCTGCCATTCAACATGATCATGGCTGATCCTCTATCTCAATACCATATTCCCGCCCTCTTCCCATATCCCTTGATGCCTTTCGTGTCTAGAAATCTATCCAGCTCCTTCTTAAATATATTCAGTGACTTGGCCTCCACAGCCTTCCGTGATAGAGGGTAGTGAACCTGTGGAATTCTCTGAGTAACGAAATTTCTCCTCATCTCAGTCTTAAATGTCCTACCCTGTATCCTGAGACTGTGACCCCTCGTTCTGGACCCCCCATCCAGGGTAAACATCCTCCCTCCATCCAGTTTGTCTAGCCTGTCAGAGTTTTATACCTTTCAGTGAGATCCCCTCTCATTCTTCAATACTCTAGTGAATACAGGCCTAGTCAACCCAGTCTCTCCTCAAAAGACAGTCCTGCCATCCCAGAAATCAGTCTGGTGAACCTTTGCTGCACTCCCTCTATGGAAAGTATATCCTTTCTTAGGTAAGGAGACCAAAACTGCACACAGTACTCCAGGTGTGGTCTCACCAAGGCATAACTGCAGTAAGACATCCTTGCTCCTGTACTCAAATCCATTTGCAATGAAGGCCAACATACCATTTGCCTTCCGAACTGCTTGCTGAACCTGCATGTTTGCTTTCAGTGACTGGTGTACAAGGACACCCACGTCTCTTTGTACATCAACATTTCCCAATCTATCACCATTTAAATAATGTGCTGCCTTTCTGTTTTTCCTTCCGAAGTGGATAACTTCACATTTATCCACATTATACTGCATCTGCCATGTATTTGCCCACTCACCCAACTTGTCTAAAAGGCCTTGAAGCCTCTTTGCATCCTCCTCACATCTCACGATCCCACCTAGTTTTGTGTCATCAGCAAACTTGGAAATATTACATTTGGTTCCCTCATCCTCTTCTGTGAAGACAGAACCAAAGTATTTGTTTAATTGCTCTGCCATTTCCTTGTTCCCCATTATAAATTCTCCTGTTTCTGACTGTATGGGACCTACATTTGTCTTCACTAATCTTTTTCTTTTTACATACTTGTAGAAGCTTTTACAGTCCACTTTTATGTTCCTTGCAAGTTTACTCTCATACTCTATTTTTCCCCTCTTAATCAATCTCTTGATCCTTTTTTGCTGAATTCTAAACTGCTCCCAATCCTCAGGCTTGCTACTTTTTCTGGCAACTTCATATGACACCTCTTTGGATCTGATACTATCCTTAATTTCTTTTGTTAGCCATGGTTGGGCTGCTTTTCCTTTTGTGTTTTTGTGCCAGAAAGGAATGTATAATTGTTGCAATTCATGCATTCATTCCTTAAATGTTAGCCATTGCCTATCCACCGTCATGCCTTTTAATGAAGCTTCCCAATCTATCATAGCCAACTCACTCCTCATACCTTCGTAGTTTGCTTTGTTTAGATTTAGGACCCTAGTTTTGGATTGGACTACGTCACTTTCCATCTTAATGAAGAATTCTATCATGTATTGGTCACTCTTCCCTAAAGGACCCCGCACAACAAGATCATTACATTAACCCCTTCTCATTGCACAATACCCAATCTAGGATAGCCTGTTCCCTGCTTGGCTCCTCAATGTACTGGTCTAAAATACCATCTCGTACACACTCCAGGAATTCATCCTCCAGTATTATTGCTAATTTGGTTTGGCCAATCTATATGCAGATTAAAGTCACCCATGATTACTGTAGTACCCTTGTTACCTGCACCTCTAATTTCCTGTTTGATCCCACCCCCTACATTACCACTACTGTTTGGAGGGCTATGGACAACTCCCACCAGTGTTTTCTGCCCCTTGGTGCTTCTTAACTCCACTCAGACTGATTCTACATCTTGATTTTTCTGAGCCAATAGCCTTTCTCACTATTGCTCTGATTTCATCCTTTACTAACAATGCTACCCCACCTCCTTTTCCTTTTTGCCTGTCCTTCCTAAATATCAAATACCCTTGGATATTCAGCTCCCAGCCTTGGTCACCCTGCAGCCATGTCTCTGTAATTGCATTTATATGGCATCTGTTTACATCTATTTGCATTGTTAATTCGTCTACCTTATTACGAATGCTTCGTGCATTCAGAAACAGTGCCTTTAGATTTGTGTTTTTAGCATTTTTAGACATCTTAACATTTTTTTGTACTATGGCCCTAAAGGTCTTATTACCATTTTTTTCTTACTCTGACCCTACTTGTTAGTGCATTCTTTTCTTTGTACACTCTGTCCCTTCCTGACACAATCTGGTTATCCTTACCCCAGTCACTTTCCTGCCCTGCTTCCTTGTCTTTTCACTTTAGCATTCTAGATTTCTCTCCACCGGGACCCTCCTCCCCCACCTATTTAGTTTAAAGCCCTATCTACCTCCCTAGTTATTCGATTCACTAGAACTCTGGTCCCAGCACGGTTCAGGTGTAGTCTGTCCCAACGGAACAACTCTCTCTTTCCCCAGTGCTGGTGCCAGTGCCCCACGAATCGAAACCCACTTCTGCCTCACCAATCTTTGAGCCATGCATTCAACTCCCTGATCCTGTTGACCCTATTCCAATTTGCTCGTGACTCAGGTAATAATCCAGAGATTATTACCTTTGTGGTTCTGCTTTTTATTTTAGACCCTAGCTACTCAAACTCTCTCAGCAGAACCTTTTTCTTAGTCCTACCTATGTCGTTGGTATCAAATGGCATTGGCAGGTCCTTAAACACAGTGTGATGTGCAGTCCACTGATGGAAATAGTTTTAGGAGCAATCCTGATTGTGCTGAGCACTTGAGACTGCAAAAGATAAAAGTGTGAAATGGGACCTATTACAGACTTGTATCCATTCGACTATATTGTTAAAAAGGTCTGTGATTTGTGCATTCCAGTGTAGGTGATGTGTTGATTGTAATGTAATTTCCAATGTGTACATTCTGCTTTGAGGCACAGTACAGGGCAACATACAGAGAATGAATTTAACTCCATCTTGATGAATGCAGCCCAAGTGGAACCAGATTGATCTTACGCCAGGTTAGAAGGGAGTCCATCCCCTGAAGTCACTTCCATGGGGGAAGCCTGTGGTTATTTTTTGGTGCACACTTTGTAGATCTCAACTCTTCATTTGTGCTGAGTTAATTTCAATTGGCTCAACAGTCTACTGAAAAACTGGATTCTGACCACTGAGAGCATTGTCTCCCTCTCAGCTTCTTAGTCTAACACCTGGAGTAAATTATGATCATTGAGTCATTCAACTGTTGTCTTTACAGATCTATTAACTATGATGAGAAAGATCCATTTCTGTGTAATGCGTGTGGATTCTGCAAATACGCAAGGTTCGATTTCATGCTGTATGCCAAACCGTGTTGTGCAGTGGATCCAATTGAAAATGAAGAGGACAGAAAGAAGGTGAGGTCACCTGGGGTAATGCTCTTACTCTGTTTCTCTCTCTCCAGGAACCTGACCCCCTTTGGCTTTATTGTACTAAATTCTGGGAATGCCTGGCTGACAGCTCATTGGACTGCAGCCTCTTTGATATACTTTGTCTTTCTGCTGTTTAAATCAACATGCAGTCATTTTTCTAACCTTGTTTTATTTTGAATTTTGTCCTGCAGGCAGTGACAAACATAAACACTTTGTTGGATAAAGCTGACCGTGTTTATCACCAGCTGATGGGACACAGGCCACAGCTCGAAACCTTGTTGGTGAAAGTCAGTGAGGCTGCTCCTGAGAAACCCCAGGTAAAGGGATGTGTTTCACTGACTGGGAGATATTTAGTGCAATAACTTGCCCCTTTATTGCCCATTTAACGTACAAGATGTGGCCAGGCACTTCACAGAAATAATAAGAGGAACAGACCCTGACCACAGGAGGGTGGTTAAGAGACGTGACTAAAAGCCCGGTTGCAAAGATGGGGTTTTAGAAGAATAATGGTGGAGAAAAGTGGAAGGGCATAGGGATTCAGGGAAGGAATTCTGGAGTGCAAGAAATATTTCCCTAAAATTAGGAAGTGAAACAAACTATTTATGGAATGTCTTGCAGGTACTGTGTCTGTTCTGTGATGAAGTGGTGAAGATTTCTCTGTGCCCCATTCAGTTCTCTACATTTGGCAGCTAAGATTTTGAATTAATTGACATTTACTGATTGACACCTGTCTGATTCTGCAGAATTTTATTTGTCAGTCCGTTTAATTCAGTTTAAATACTTCATGCTGCCATTTCATAGAATCAATACAGCACATTCGGCCCATCGTGCCTGTGCCGGCGCCGGCTCTCTGGAAGAGCTATCCAATTTGTCCCACTCCCCTGCTCCTTCCCCATAGCCCTGCAAGTTTTTCCTTTTTAAGTATATATCTGATTCCCTTTTGGAAGTTACTATTAAAGCTGCTTCCATCACCCTTTCAGGTAATGAATTCCAGATCACAACAACTCGCTGAGTTTAAAAAAATAATAATAATTCTCCTATCTCCCCCCTGGTTCTTTTGCCAATTACCTTAAATCTGTCCTCTGGTTACCCCAGTGCAAACAGTTTCTCCCTATCTACGCTATCGAAATTCATCATAATTGTGAACACTTCTATTAAATCTCCGCTTAGCCGTCTCTGTTCTAAGGAGAACAACCCCAGCTGCTCCAGTCTATCCACGTAACTGAAGTCCGGCATCTCTGGTACCAGTCTAGTAAATCTCTTCTGCACCCTCTCTAAGGCCTTGACATCATTCCTAAAGTGCGGTGCCCAGAATTGAACACAATACTCCAGCTGAGGCCTAACCAGTGATTTATAAAGGTTTAATGTAACTTCCTTGCTTTTGTACTCTATTCCGCTATTTATAAAGCTAAGGGTCCTGTGTGGTTTTTTTTAACAGTTTACATTTTGATCATCAAGTATTTAGGCTTAATCTTTTGTTCTTACTTATTTCCCAGGATGATTCAAGTGGTGTTGCCGGAATCAGCTCGACAGCAGCGAGTGTGAACCGTTACATCCAGCAACTGGCTCAGGAATACTGTGGAGATTGTAAGACATCCTTCGATGAGTTGTCCAAAATCATTCAGGTAGAAAATGAAAAAAATATAAAATATTTGTCCAACACATGTAAGATTTAACTAGAATAATATAACTCAAAGCAGTGATTAAGGGATCAAATTAAAAGTTTTACTATTATGATAATAAAGTCAGTAGAGATGCAGTGGCAGACATTTAATGAGATATTTCATAACACTCAGCAAAGATAAATTCCAGTGAGAAGGAAAGACTCTAGGGGAAGGACGTACCGTCCGTGGCCAACTAAGGAAGGTAAAGATAGTATCAAATTGAAAGAAAAAGCATACAATTCCGCAAAGATTAGTGGCAGGTCAGAAGATTGGACAGAATATAAAAAAGAGCAAAGAATGACTAAAAGAATAATAAGGAGGGAGAAATTAGAGTACGATAGAAAGCTAGCTAGAAATATAAAAACAGATAGTGAGAGTTTCTACAGGTATTTAAAAGGAAAAGAGTAAGTAAAGTGAGCGATGGTCCTATAGAGAAAGAGTATGGGGAATTAATAATGGAGAATAAGGAAATGGCAGTTGAATTGAACATATATTTTGCTTCCGTCTTCATTGTAGAGGATACAAATAACATGCCAGAAATAATTGTGAATCAAGAGGTGGAAGGGAGGGAGGAACTTAAAACATTTACAATTACCAGGGAAAGGGTTCCGAAAAAAATATTAGAACTAAAAGCTGACAAGTCCCCAGGTCCTGACGGACTTCATCCTAGGGTCTTAAAAGAAATGGCTGCAGAGATAGTAGATGCATTGGTATTAATTTTCCAAAATTCCTTAGATTCTGGAAGGGTCCCATCAGATTGGAAAATAGCGAATGTAACGCCTCTATTCAAGAAAGGAGGGAGACAGAAAGCAGGAAACTACAGGCCAGTTAGCTTAACATGTCATATGGAAAATGCTAGAATCTGTTATTGAGGTGGTTAGAGCAGGACACTTCGAAAATCTCAATACAATCAGGCAGAGTCAACACGGCTTTGTGAAAGGGAAACCGTGTTTGACTAATTTATTAGAGTTCTTTGAGGAAGTAACAAGCAATGTGGATAAAGGGGATCCTGTGGATGTGGTGTACTTGGATTTCCAGAAGGCTTTTGACAAGGTGCCACATCAAAGGCTACTTCACAAAATAAGAGCTCATGGTGTACGGGGTTACATATTAGCATGGATAAAGGATTGGTTAGCTAACAGGAAACAGAGAGTAGGCATAAATCGGTCATTTTCAGGTTGGCCAGATGTAACGAGTGGAGTGTCACAGGGATCAGTGCTGGGGCCTCAACTATTTATAATCTATATCAATGACTTGGATGAAGGGACCGAGTGTATGGTTGCTAAATTTGCTGATGACACAAAGATAGGTAGGAAAGTAAGTTGTGAAGAGGACATAAGGAGTCTGCAAAGGGATATAGATAGGTTAAGTGAGTGGGCAAAAATTTGGCAGATGGAATATAATATGGGAAAATGTGAACTTGTCCACTTTGGCAGGAGGAATAGAAAAGCAGTATATTATTTAAATGAAGAGAGATTACAGAACTCTGAGGTAAAGAGCTATCTGGGCATCCTAGTACATGAATCACAAAAAGTTAGTATGCAGGTACAGCCACTGATTAGGAAGGCAAATGGAATGTTGTCATTTATTGCAAGGGGAATGGAATATAAAAGTAGAGATGTTTTGCTACAGTTGTACAGGGCATTGGTGAGACCACACCTAGAATACTGTGTGCAGTTTTGGTCTCCTTATTTAAGAAAGGACATAATTGCTTTGGAGGCGGTTCAGAGAAGGTTCACTCAACTGATTCCTGGGATGAGGGGGTTATCTTATGAGGAAAGTTTGGACAAGTTGGGCCTGTATACCATAGAACCATAGAAAAGATACAGCACAGAAAGGGGGCCATTCGGCCCATCATGTGCGCACCGGCTCGAAGAACAACCAGGTTCCCATTCTAATCCCACCTTCCAGACCCGATCCATAGCCCTGCAGCTTACAGCACTTTAGATGCAGGTCCAGGTTCTTTTTAAAAGAGTTGAGGGTCCCTGCCTCTACCAACAATTCGGGCAGCGAATTCCATTCACCCACCACCCTCTGGGTAAAAAAAAAGTTTTTCCTCATGTCCCCTCTAATCCTTCCGCCAATCAGCTTAAATCTATGTCCTGTAGTTCTTGAACTCTCCGTTGGGGAAACAGGTACTTTGTGTCTACTCTATCTGGGCCCCTCATAATTTTGTACACTTCAATCAAGTCTCCATTCAGCCTCCTCTGCTCCAAGGAAAACAACCCCAACCTATCCAATGTCTCCTTGTAGCCACAATTTTCAAGCCCTGGCAACATTCTTGTAAATCTTCTCTGCACTCTCGAGAGCAATTATGTCCTTCCTGTAATGTGGTGACCAGAACTGTGCACAATACTACAGCTGTGGCCTTACCAGCGTTTTATACAGTTCCATCATTACATCCCTGCTTTTGTATTTTATACCTCGACTAATAACGGAGAGCATTCCGTATGCTTTCTTCACAACCTTATCTACTTGTACTGCCACCTTCAGGGACTTGTGCACATGCACTCCAAGGTGTCTCACTTCCTCTAGCCCTCTCAATATATTCCCGTTTACTGCATATTTCCTTTTACTGTTTGCCCTCCCTAAGTGCATTACCTCACACTTCTCTGGATTGAACTCCATTTGCCACTTTTCTGCCCACTCCACCAACCCATTGATATCTTCTTGGAGTCTACAGCTATCCTCTTCGCTATCAACTACACGGCCAATTTTTGTGTCGTCTGCAAATTTGCCAATCATGCCCCCTACTTCAAGTCCAAATCATTAATATATACCACAAACAGCAAGGGACCCAACACTGAGCCCTGTGGCACACCACTGGAAATGGATTTCCATTCACAAAGACACTGGAGTTTAGACGAATGAGAGGTGATCTTATTGAAACATATAAGATCCTGAGGGGACTAGAAGAGGTAGATGCTGAGAGGATGTTTCCCCTTGTGGGAGAGGCTAGAACTAGGGGCCACGGTTTAAAAATAAGGGGTCTCCCATTTAAGATGGAGATGAGGAGAAATTTTTTCTCTGAGGGTCGTGAGTCTGTGGAACTCCCTTCCCCAGAGAGCGGTGGAGGCAGGGTCAGTGAATATTTTTAAGGCTGAGTTAGATAGATTCCTGATTAACAAGGGAGTCAAAGGTTCTGGTAGGTAGACTGGAAAGTAGGTTTGAGGTCACAATCAGATCAGCCATGATCTTATCAAATGGCAGAGCAGGCTCCAGGGGCTGAATGGCCTACTCGTGCTCTTAATTCGTATGTTTGTATGTTAGTGTCTGGGTTTAAAAGTGTGTTCAATTTTTGAACATTTTCATTTGGACAGAGGTTAAATCTGGTAGTTTGACTCTAATCTAACAGTTCGAATATTTTACTTGTTTTGCAGAAAGTCCTGGCTTCACGGAAGGAGCTCCTGGAATATGATCTTCAGCAGCGAGAAGCTGCAACAAGGTCATCGCGATCATCAGCTCAGCCCACGATCACAGCCAGTCAGTATCGAGCACTGTCAGTCCTAGGCTGTGGTCATACCTCTTCAACAAAGTGTTATGGCTGTGCCTCGGCTGTTACTGAGCACTGTATCACGCTGCTTCGTGCCCTTGCTACCAACAGCACCATCCGACAGATCCTGGTTTCTCAGGGACTTATACGTGAGCTGTTTGATTATAATCTGCGACGTGGCACTGCCTCAATGAGAGAGGAAGTCAGGCAACTGATGTGCTTATTAACTAGGTATGTAGGGAGGGTATGCTCCTTATCTGATATTGGAGGGCAGCGTTTCTGCAATCAATACGTGAGATTGATAGTCTGTATGTTCCATGAGGGACTGGGTAGTGTCGTTTAGAATATTTAACATTCACTTCTGGGACCCTTATTTCAGAACGTAAACAGAGTTCAGTGCTGCACTCAATCAGACCAAATATGCACCTAAAGTGTGCTGACTTTCTCATCTTTTTCTGTCTGTCTGTCTGGTGTCTGTCTGTCTCTGTCACCTTCTCTCTCTGGGTTTGATTTTGCTGTGTTCTGAACCCAGTTCCTAGTAGCCACAGTGCAGATTGGCATTAGATCAGAAGGCTGGAGCTGTGGAAGAGTCATTCTGATGGTTAAAACACTTCCCAGTGCCAAAAATTATTATTGATTTCTCTCCTCAACTTTTACCTCCACAGAATATTTGATTTCATAATAGGTTTAGGGAAAGTTGCGGACACCACCCAGTGCCCTCACAAAGAGGAATGTCCAAGCCTGTGCCCTCACAAACCAAGTACACTGAGTACTGTGTATCAATATATGACAGCAGGATAGCCGAATACATGAGCTGGAGCCAGATAGGAGGCTACAATACCCATTGCTATGCTGCTTATGTTAGTGGCCTCCTGGCCTTTGTAACTAGTAGCCTGTACTCAATCATCAAAACTTTGTCACCAGCTTCCTGTGCCATTTTATAGTGCAAACCCTGGTGCTTAAAGTTGCTTTTACTTGTGTGCCATGCTGCCCTCCCCCTTTTACATTTCTATCAGGGCTGGTTTACGGTGCAGTCCATCTCTAGTCTGTGGGGGTGAAGAGCCTGCTCTCATATATTTCATGTGGATTTTGCTTAGCACTACTGCAGTACCCACTCCAGGTGTATCCTCAGTGAAAGCATGGGTTTATTGAACAATCAATTTCACATCCTTCATTAGTCTAGGGTCTCAGCCAGGAGAGGTGAACTTCTCTTCAATAAAGTCTCTTCATTTTGAGAATCAGACGAGTACAGAAGCTCAGGAACAGCTTCTGATTCTTTGTGGATCTGTGATACCATTGGTCTCCTGCAGGCCTGGCCGTTTATACTGAATGCAGCCAACCATGGGAGACCTGTGTATCTGCCTTCAGCCTCGCTCCTGGAGTGCCTTAAAAAAAAACCATAGGATGTACACTCTCCAAACATTTAATCATTTTATCTGACCCTTGTAGTGTTTCAGTCTTGATTAATTACTGGAACCTACCTGTATGTCTGAGAAGAGTGCTGTTATCGTAATTATAAGGAGACTGTCTGTATTCCTACTGAACAACTTTGTAGTTTGCCTGGACAAAATCTAAGCATAACAAAAGGTGGAGAGGGCAAGGACAAACCCAGACAGAAGTGTCACCTGGTGGTATTTTCTAAATTTGTCATTATTAAGGGAAAGTATAGAAAGAACAAGCTTGCATTTATACAACAACTACTTGTATTTATATGGCACCTTTTAATGTAGTAAAAATGTCCCAACGTGCTTCACGGGAGCGATTATCAAACAAAATTTGACACCAAGCCACATAGAGATATTAGAACTGATGTCCAAAAGCTTGATCAAAGTAGTAGCTTTTAAGGAGCGTCTTAAAGGAGGAGAGAGAGGGAAATCCAGAGCTTAGGGTCTAGATAGCTGATGGCATGGCCGCCAATGGTGGGGCACTGGAAATCGGGGATGCACAAGAGATCAAAATTGGAGGAGTGCAGAGATGTCGGAGGGTTGTAGGGCTGGAGAAGGTTAGGGATAGGGAGGGGCGAGGCCATGGAGGAATTTGAAAACAAGGATGAGAATTTTAAAATCAAGGCGTTGCCCGACCTGAAGCCAATGTAGGTCAGCGAGCACAGCGGTGATGGGTGAATGAGACTTGTGAGTTAGAATACAGGCAGCAGAGTTTTGGATGAGCTCCAGTTTACAGAGGGTGCATGGTGGGAGGCCGACCAGCATTGGACCAGTCGTCTGAAGGTGACAAAAGCATGGATGAGAGTTTCAGCAGCAGATGAGCTGAGGCGGGGTGGAAATGGGCAATGTTACGGAGGCGGAAGTAGGCAGTCTTGATGATGGAGAGGATATGGGGTCGGAAGCTGAGCTCAGCATCAAATAGAATGCCGAGGTCGCAAACAGTCTGGTTCAGCCTCAGACAGTGGACAGGGAGAGGAATGTAGCACCTTTTGTGTACTCAGGGTGTCCTAAAGCATTTGACAGCCAATGAATTACTTTTGAAGTATAGTTGCTGCTTTTATGCCCAGCAAACAGCAGCCAATTTGCGGAAGCAAGATCCAACAAGTCACCAATTGATCTGTTTTTGTTGTGTTGATTGAGTGTAAATGTGATGTGGAGATGCCAGTGATGGACTGGGGTGGACCAATGTAAGGAATCTTACAACACCAGGTTATAAAACTGTTGGACTATAACCTGGTGTTGTAAGATTCCTTACATGAGTGTAAATGTAGGCCAGGTCACCAAGAGAATTCCCTCCTCTTCAATTAGTGCCGTAGGATCTTTTACATTCACGCGGTCAGGCAGACGGGGCCTTGATTTAACGTCTCATCCGAAAGACAGTCTGACAATGCAGCACTCCCTCAGTACTGCACTGAAATGTCAGCCAAGGTTATGTGCTCAAGTCCTGGAGTGGGGCTCGAACCCACAATCTTTTGACTCTGCGGCAAGAGTGCTACCAATTGAGCCAAGCTGATGCTTAATGCACTAGCTGCAATGTGTTTACTTGTTTTGTTACTGTACACCAAAGGTAGCATTTATCTGACGTTCATACTTCACTCTAATTGCAGAGATAACCCAGATGCAACACAGCAAATGAATGACCTAATCATCGCCAAGGTCTCAACTGCACTCAAGGGACACTGGGCCAATCCTGATCTGGTGAGTAAAGACACTGAGTATTGGCTGGTGGCTCCTCCAGTGGTCATGGGTAACTATGGCATAGGGCATTGAGCAATATAGTCCTTAAAGCCCCATGTTTGATGCCTTGGTCAGCGCTGAGTTGACTGATCTTAGCTGGGGCAACAATGAATGTGTTATATTTGACCTCTGTATCCCTGACTAGGGAGGGGAAAATGCACCAGGGTTCTGGCTCCTGATTGTGGTCTGTGACCTCTGCTGAGAAGTGTAGGGGAGAAAATGCGAGGTTCTGAGCCGCTAAGACACTAGCACAGAATTGGAATTATCTCTGACCTGTGCTCATGTGTAGGGAGGCTTGAGTTGGGATCGGAGCCTCGGTTTCGGTGTGTGTGTGTACACACTCCTGGTGAGGACAGGATTGGATTTGCCTGCGATGTATTCCATGGTCTATTGACGTACAAGCTCAGTATGCAAATATTATGGGGAGAATTAGAATGATATTTGAGGAAGTGGGTGACTGAGAAGCATTAGCTTTTGAGACTGGTCCCAGTCCTGTGATTTCTTATGTTCCTAATTCATGTCCAGACTACCGTATAAAGAGTAGCCCTTCAGGCGAGATACAGGAGAGCTGCCAATACCCACCGAGTGTATCCCAGAGAAGCCATAAAAGGTTTTAGGACAGAATGGGCAGGAGGAGAAACTTATGGTAAAACACAAGATCACTGATTGAACATAAACACAAACACTCACACTCGCTCTCGCAGCCTCATTCACTTTCTCATACACATACACGCTGGCCCTCCCGCCCTCGCTCGCCCGTGCGACGGCTCGCCCGCGCGACGGCCCTCGACTCTCTTCTCTCTGAACTGATGTTTGTTCCTATTTCAGGCCAGCAGTCTTCAATATGAGATGCTGTTACTGACTGATTCCATTTCAAAGGAAGATGCATGCTGGGAGTTGCGTCTCCGATGTGGTGAGTCTAACTCAGTGTGAGATCGTTCAATGAAGCTCACAGTAGCAAGCAATCTCATTTTTTAAGTCATAATGAAATATTGTCATTAACTGTTGTTTTAATTGTAGAACATACAAGTCTGGCAAACCAATTTAGATCAATTCAAAACTGTTTTTGCATCATTGCTAGATCACAAGGTTCTGAATTACTGCACTGAGACCATTTAGAGTTAAGAGAGAAATCAGGAGGGCAAAAAGGGGATATGAGATTGCTTTGGCAGATCAGGCAAAGGTGAATCCAAAGAGCTTCTACAAATACATAAAGGGCAAAAGGGTAACTAGGGAGAGAGTAGGGCCTCTTAAGGATCAACAAGGTCATCTATGTGCGGAACCACAAGAGATGGGTGAGATCCTGAATGAATATTTCACATCGGTATTTACGGTTGAGAAAGGCATGGATGTTAGGGAACTTGGGGAAATAAATAGTGATGTCTTGAGGAGTGTACATATTACAGAGAGGGAGGTGCTGGAAGTCTTAACGCGCATCAAGGTAGATAAATCTCCGGGACCTGATGAAATGTATCCCAGGACGTTATGGGAGGTTAGGGAGGAAATTGCGGGTCCCCTAGCAGAGATATTTGAATCATCCACCGCTACAGGTGAGGTGCCTGAAGATTGGAGGGTAGCAAATGTTGTGCCTTTGTTTAAGAAGAGCGGCAGGGAAAAGCCTGGGAACTACAGACCAGTGAGCCTGACATCTGTAGTGGGTAAGTTGTTAGAGGGTATTCTGAGGGACAGAATCTACAGGCATTTGGAGAGGCAGGGACTAATTAGGAACAGTCAGCATGGTTTTGTGAGAGGAAAATCATGTCTCACGAATTTGATTGAGTTTTTTGAAGGGGTAACCAAGAAGATAGATGAGGGCTGTGCAGTAGACGTGGTCTACATGGACTTCAGCAAAGCATTTGACAAGGTACCGCATGGTAGGTTGTTACATAAGGTTAAATCTCATGGGATCCAAGGTGAGGTAGCCAATTGGATACAAAATTGGCTTGACGACAGAAGACAGAGGGTGGTTGTCGAGGGTTGTTTTTCAAACTGGATGCCTGTGTCCAGCGGTGTGCCTCAGGGATCGGTGCTGGGTCCGCTGTTATTTGTTATTTATATTAATGATTTGGATGAGAATTTAGGAGGCATGGTTAGTAAGTTTGCAGATGACACCAAGATTGGTGGCATTGTGGACAGTGAAGAAGGTTATCTAGGATTGCAATGGGATCTTGATAAATTGGGCCAGTGGGCCGATGAATGGCAGATGGAGTTTAATTTAGATAAATGTGAGGTGATGCATTTTGGTAGATCGAATCGGGCCAGGACCTACTCCGTTAATGGTAGGGCGTTGGGGAGAGTTATAGAACAAAGAGATCTAGGAGTACAGATTCATAGCTCCTTGAAAGTGGAGTCACAGGTGGATAGGGTGGTGAAGAAGGCATTCAGCATGCTTGGTTTCATTGGTCAGAACATTGAATGCAGGAGTTGGGATGTCTTGTTGAAGTTGTACAGGGCATTGGTGAGGCCACACTTGGAGTACTGTGTACAGTTCTGGTCACCCTATTATAGAAAGGATATTATTAAACTAGAAAGAGTGCAGAAAAGATTTACTAGGATGCTACCGGGACTTGATGGTTTGACTTACAGGGAGAGGTTAGACAGACTGGGACTTTATTCCCTGGAGAGTAGGAGGTTAAGGGGTGATCTTATAGAAGTCTATAAAATAATGAGGGGCATAGATAAGGTCGATAGTCAAAATCTTTTCCCAAAGGTAGGGGAGTCTATAACGAGGGGGCACAGATTTAAGGTGAGAGGGGAGAGATACAAAAGGATCCAGAGGGGCAATTTTTTCACTCAAAGGGTGGTGAGTGTCTGGAACGAGCTGCCAGAGGCAGTAGTAGAGGCGGGTACAATTTTGTCTTTTAAAAAGCATTTGGACAGTTACATGGGGAAGATGGGTATCGAGGGATATGGGCCAAGTGCAGGCAATTGGGACTAGCTTAGTGGTATAAACTGGGCGACATGGACATGTTGGGCCGCAGGGCCTGTTTCCATGTTGTAACTTCTATGATTTAATGTCCTGATTATTTTCCCTGTGTAGCTCTGAGTCTGTACCTGATGGCTGTGAATATTAAGACCCCAGTGGTTGTTGAAAACATCACTCTGATGTGTCTGCGTATTTTGCAACGACTGATCAAACCACCTGCCCCAACTAGCAAGAAAAACAAGGTGTGCCTGATCACTGGTGATGTACATATGGAATCGACCTGCCTGATCTCTGATCTAACACATTAAGCCAGCTGCTTCTCTCTCTATCAGCTTTATCGGATTGTTCTCTTTCTTCTGCAGGACACCTCAGTTGATACACTTACCACTGTCAAACCCTACAGCAATGAGATACATGCACAGGCTCAAGCATGGCTCAAGAAGGACCCCAAAGCATCGTACGAGGCATGGAAGAAGTGTCTGCCTGCCCGAGGTAGAGACAACTTTCATCCATGGCTTCTGGTTTCAACATGTTAAAGGTTTCAATGGCCCTATCCGGGGTGGGTGGATGAGTATGTTTTAAGAGTTACCACATCTGTAATGGAGAGAAGAGTTGCCTTGTTAATATTGTTGTACTTTGGTAGCAGGGCTCTGCGGGCACTTGGAATGCTGTAGTAAGGCTTATTGTGTCTGCTGCAGAATTGTGCAGCTGAACTGCTTACTGTGCACAACATTTCCAAAATAAAACTCTTTTAATTGCTTCATTTTCTCCAACAGTAGGAAGGAGTAACTGACAGATATTTGTTCATTTAAATCATTTCCTTGGACTGAGGCAGAATGCTGAATTTTTCCATCTTTCTTTGATCTCTCTTTGTTTCATTCTCTCCCCACTTTAGGCTCCAGCAAGTAATTTTCTGCCAAGCCTCTGTCAGCACTGCCTTTGATGCAGCTAGTGGGGAGTATAGTAGAAGAGCCTGGAATTACTTGGCTCTGACAAATGATCTCCCACCTTCTGATGGTGTGTCTGAGATCAGGAGCACTTGATGAATCTGTAGTCTATTGTTCTGTGGTGCAGTATGTTGGAATGTCGACGCACCACTGTTGTCTTAATATTTCTATCATTTGTATAATGGTCTGCTGACTTTGCCTGGATATGATCTGACGTGTGTCTGAGCACGTTGGATCGAGTAACTAACTGAGAGCGGGGGTGTGAGCCAGCACCGAGCACTGTGTGGTTCCAGACAATATACTCAATGTGACTCAGTGACTTGAACTACTGCAATTTTTTTCAGAAATGCAAAACAAGTGATGACAAATTCTGTAGAATCAGGAGACCTGCACAGAAAGTAGTGGTATCAATGGGTTTACTTTCAAGCCATTCTAGTGAATTGAAGTCCATCAGTTAGGCTTTTTCTGGCAAATATGATTGTGTTATAGTAAAACTTTCATCTCTGGACAGAGACAGATTTGGCATTTTTCCCCTCCCTTGTCAGGTCTGGACACTGAAGGAAAAACGCAGAGTAAAACTGAGCTGCGAAATCTGTACCTGATGGAGAAGTATGCTTGGAAATGGAAGCAGTTCCTGAGTAAACGTGGGAAGAGGAATTCACCACTGGACCTCAAACTAGGACATAATAACTGGCTTAGACAGGTAATAGGCAAAGGCGGTAACTAGAGGATGAAAGTATGATTGTGAGAAGGGTGTTGGCCATATGCAGCAATGTATCACAGACTTACCAGCTATCACTGTCACTAAGATGCATTACATGCTGTGACTAGCGGACTTAGTTTGGAGCATTTCAACAATAGAGTTCGTTCTTTTTTAGATTGTTCTCCACCCCCACCCACCTTACATACTGAGTGCACCATTTCCCAGGTCAAGGCAGAGAATATAGAAGCAGCCAAGCGGCGTACCTGTATAACTTTCAGACGATACGCTGGAAGTGCCATTGATCTGCCTTTTTTCACTTTGGGGAGATACAGAGCCTTTGTACAGTACAGCACTTCCACCTCTGCAAGAATGGAGGATCCAGCATTTGAACAGTGCAGCATCTCTGAGCCACTGTGTATAACTATCGTAACTTGATTGTAATTTGAATTGGTCCCAGCCTGGCACCAGAATCTGCAGGCTTAATGCTGTACTGTCTTTAAACCTGTACACAATAATTGAAGATGGCAGTCAAGGACTTGTCGATCTATGCATGTGACAACTTGCTTTTATGTAGTTTATGTACACTCAGCACACTCTTCTCACTTGCCGAACATGTGAGCTTCACAAAGGGGAAGACTTAGATGCCAAGCTGGAGGTGGAGGAATTTATGGGCTGGGAAGGAGGAGACTGAAAGCACAGAGGGATTTTTAGGGAAGCTTTTGAAGACAGAGAGAGGAAGCAATGGGAAGTGATCTTAAAAGAGATTTCCAGAGGGCAGGTGTACCAACTGAAAGCTCGGTCTCCTACAGTTGAACTGTGAAATGCAAGGCCTGAAGTTACTGGGAGTCAGGGGAGCAGAAGGTCTGGGCTGGAACATGTGTCTGGAGGTTTCTCAGATCGAGTGGGGCAAGGCCATGGCGGCATTTGAAGACAAGTATCTCAAAGTTGATTTGCTGGAACACAGGAAGCCTCTGGAGCTAGGGGCAAGGGTGAGGGGTTACTGGGAAAGAATGTGGGCCAGAGTTCTGGATTAGCTGAGGTTTGTGGAGGTGGGAAGGTTGTGAGGCAATCATTTGAGAAATCAATCCTCAAGTTGATAAAGGCGTAGATTAGGGTTTCTGCAGCGGTAGGGGTGAGATTGGGCACAAGCAACCAGTGTTCTAGAGGTTGTGATGGACCAGGTATCTAGACACAGGCGTTGAGATAAAATACAAGAATGAAGTTACTGCTGTAAAAGTGCAGCAGTCCTGAATCAAGGCAGGTGTCAGCTCTTTGGTTTCAAACAGGAGCCAGGGTCAGGAAGGTTAGGGACGAAATTGCGGGTCCCCTAGCTGAGATATTTAAATCATCGACAACTACAGGTGAGGTGCCTGAAGATTGGAGGGTAGCAAATGTTGTGCCTTTGTTTAAGAAGGGCGGCAGGGAAAAGCCTGGGAACTACAGACCCGTGAGCCTGACATCTGTAGTGGGTAAGTTGTTAGAGGGTATTCTGAGAGACAGGATCTACAGGCATTTGGAGAGGCAGGGACTGATTAGGAACAGTCAGCATGGTTTTGTGAGAGGAAAATCATGTCTCATGAATTTGATTGAGTTTTTTGAAGGGGTAACCAAGAAGATAGATGAGGGCTGTGCAGTAGACGTGGTCTACATGGACTTTAGCAAAGCCTTTGACAAGGTACCGCATGGTAGGTTGTTACATAAGGTTAGATCTCACGGGATCCAAGGTGAGGTAGCCAATTGGATACAAAATTGGCTTGACGACAGAAGACAGAGGGTGGTTGTAGAGGGTTGTTTTTCAAACTGGAGGCCTGTGACCAGCGGTGTGCCTCAGGGATCGGTGCGGGTCCGCTGTTATTTGTTATTTATATTAATGATTTGGATGAGAATTTAGGAGGCATGGTTAGTAAGTTTGCAGATGACACCAAGATTGGTGGCATTGTGGACAGTGAAGAAGGTTATCTAGGATTGCAACGGGATCTTGATAAATTGGGCCAGTGGGCCGATGAATGGCAGATGGAGTTTAATTTAGATAAATGTGAGGTGATGCATTTTGGTAGATCGAATCGGGCCAGGACCTACTCCGTTAATGGTCGGGCGTTGGGGAGAGTTATAGAACAAAGAGATCTGGGAGTACAGGTTCATAGCTCCTTGAAAGTGGAGTCACGGGTGGATAGGGTGGTGAAGAAGGCATTCGGCATGCTTGGTTTCATTGGTCAGAACATTGAATACAGGAGTTGGGATGTCTTGTTGAAGTTGTACAAGACATTAGTAAGGCCACACTTGGAATACTGTGTACAGTTCTGGTCACCCTATTATAGAAAGGATATTATTAAACTAGAAAGAGTGCAGAAAAGATTTACTAGGATGCTACCGGGACTTGATGGTTTGACTTATAGGGAGAGGTTGGATAGACTGAGACTTTTTTCCCTGGAGAGTAGGAGGTTAAGGGGTGATCTTATAGAAGTCTATAAAATAATGAGGGGCATAGATAAGGTAGATAGTCAAAATCTTTTCCCAAAGGCAGGGGAGTCTATAACGAGGGGGCATAGATTTAAGGTGAGAGGGGAGAGATACAAAAGGGTCCAGAGGGGCAATTTTTTCACTCAAAGGGTGGTGAGTGTCTGGAACGAGCTGCCAGAGGCAGTAGTAGAGGCGGGTACAATTTTGTCTTTTAAAAAGCATTTGGACAGTTACATGGGTAAGATGGGTATAGAGGGATATGGGCCAAGTGCAGGCAATTGGGACTAGCTTAGTGGTATAAACTGGGCGACATGGACATGTTGGGCCGAAGGGCCTGTTTCCATGTTGTAAACTTCTATGATTCATCAGGAAGGAACAAGTTCATTCTCCACACACTGCCAGACCTTTGTAATGTGTTTCTGAGCGCACCCCTGACACTGCTGGAGTCGCGCAGTAATTCTGCACCTGCTCATTAGGGTGGTCCGGGGAGACCCGGGACCATCGTCCCGGGAGAATGGAATGAATGGCCTTTTCCTGTTTTCTGATTTTGTTCTAAAATCGTTTTTGTACATTTGAGTAGTGACATCACCCATCCTAATTTGCTGTTTCTCAGGTCTTGTTCACTCCTGCAACTCAAGCTGCTCGTCAGGCTGCTTGTACAATCGTGGAGGCACTCACCACCATTCCAAGTCGCAAGCAACAAGTCCTTGATCTTCTCACCAGGTACCCTCTCATTCACCAGGAAACTAAGCAACAGCTTTAAAAGTCCTTTCAGCATTTGACTGTCGGTCTGGCTGTCACAAAATGGGGCCTTAATTACAGAGCAGTAGGTCGAGGGGGGCAGATTGAGAGTTTTGCCCCATTATATTGAGGTCCTTCCTTTTCAGTGTGTGAACATCCGTGATTTTGACTTGCATTATGATCAGTTACCCAAGTTCCCCAATGTCTGCGTCAGGCCATGTCGAACCTGTCCATGATATGATTTTGCACTCATAAATTCTTAGAGAAAGAAAGTGTCGGAGAAATATATTTTGTTCAAAATAAACCAGCCTTTTAATAGGAAGAAATAAAAACTCTTGTTGGATATTTCTTCAGCGTTTTGTACAATCATTAATTTTCTTGTTAACCTGTAGGTCTGTCTTCCAGCTGGTATGTCAGTTACAGAGAGTGTTGTCCTGCAGTTCTGTTACAAACAGCAGGATGAGGGGGTGACTTCAAGCTGGCCTGAGGGCTGCTCTTAGCCTCCTGACCCCAGGAAAACACCCTGTAGACTAGGATTGCAGATTTTCACTAATACTAACTCCATTTGCCCATCTGTGAGCAACCTCAGACAGAGGCACTATGTTCACAGGTGCAATCACTGGCACTTCTAGTCAGTATACAAATGTTATGTTAAGATTTCAACCTTCTGTGCTTTTGTTTTGCCAGTTACCTGGATGAGCTGAGTGTAGCCGGTGAGTGTGCAGCTGAGTATCTTGCACTCTATCAAAAACTCATCAAACCTGCTCAATGGAAGATCTACCTAGCAGCTCGGGGAGTCCTGCCATACATCGGCAACCTGATCACAAAGGTCTGTGATTGACTAGCCTTTTTTGTTTTCATTCCAACACAAACCAGAGAAAAATCTCCAGTTCCACAATTCTTTTCCAAAATATTGTGTCATGAACATTATTGGCGTGGCCGTCCGTTCCCACCCTTGAGGCTGCTTAACTTCTCAGTTATTTGGCTTCTGTCCAAACTTCTGAGAGGAGATGTTTACTACATTGGTATTCTCGCTGTCTCCCTCCCACCCCCCGAGTGGTTCAAGGCAGTTAATCATGTTTTTTGTGCATCTTGTTGGTATTTGCTGATTAATCCCCAGCGAGTCTGTCTTGTTGTTTGGGTTCGTTAACTCCTAGACAGGTTTAGCAACAGATGCAGACTGGCAATGCATCCAAAGTGACAACACTGGTTTAAATCAGTTTTAAAGGGAGTATGACGTTTCAGACTTGTCATTATGCTATTTGTACATATTTGAGGGGTCAGGATATGAGCTGTAGTCTGGGGAGCAGATGAGTGGGGGGATTGACCTTATAGCGGCAAGGTTAATTGAATTCAACTTACATTGCTTTCGGATGGTGTTTCATTGGATCGCTGTTCTTGGCATAGGGTGATATTACCCTCTTTCTGATATGCCAGTCTTTTTATTGGAGGCATTGGATACTTTGAAAGGTTTGAGCCCCGGTTGCCAGATTTCTTCTGTTCCAGGCACGGTTCAAGTACTGTGTGAACAGAGTTTGCTGTAACTTAATTATATTTTTAAAATGCATAAAAAAGCCATGTGATTGTAAGCTAGCAAGAAACTGAACTGTCAGGAATTTAACACAAAACAAGTGTGTTCCTTGATTTGACTAAGCAGCAATTTACTGTCCATGTCCATTTATAAGGAGCCGTACAACACCAGGTTATAGTCCAACAGCTTTATTTGAAATCACAAGCTTTCGGAGCTGATGAAGGAGGAAAGCTCCGAAAGCTTGTGATTTCAAATAAAGCTGTTGGACTATAACCTGGTGTTGTATGACTCCTTACATTTGTCCACCCCAGTGCATCTCCACATCATGTCATGAATCTGCATTAACTTTAAAGGAAGCCAAATCTTAGCATTAGAAATAAAAACAGAAAATGCTGGAAATTCTCAGCAGGTCAGGCAGCATCTGTGGAGAGAGAAACAGTTAACGTTTCAGGTCGATGACCTTTTATCAGAACTTAGCATTCGAGTTATTCCTTTCCTTGTATCATCTTGTTTCTCCCCAATTAGTGTAAATCTAATTTCTCTGTCTCATATTCAAAATTCCCTCCAGCATTTAAGAGATCATTTGTACACATTACAATCTTTGGCATTAAGATTTGGCTAATGTTCTATTACCCTTAAATTTTTTGAATGCTTTTTCATAATGATGATGAGAGCTTATTCCTTGATTATATATTTCATCCATAATTCTTTACAGGACAAAAGAGGCAGTAGTGACTGAGACAAACCTAAAATCACAAAATCTGAGAGAGATTCTGATTCAGGAGTCCTGTAAGGAGAGGAGCAACAGGGTTTGCCCAATAGCTCAGCAAGTTTGCCTGGCGCATCACTGAAACGCATTCTCAGAGTCGATCCCTTGTCTTGTTAGATGGTTTCAGCCAGGAGGCAGTTGGGGCTACGATTACCGTCAATGCCCCTGGTTTGGGGGAAGAAAACTCAGCTAGGTCTTATGTTCCTGATCGCTATCCACTGACTCCTACTAGAACGAGCATGTGTGCAGATGTCAAGTGAAGACAGAATTGGGCTCAGCTGTGATGCCATCTAGAGAGGAGTAACCTCACTGTCAAGCCTCCCCCATGAAAACTGGCTATTTGAATGAGGTACTAGAGGGTGGCCAATGCCTGTGCACCTGTACCCAAGGAGTCAGTGCTTTCAAGAGAACAAAAAAGGAAAGGAATAATTGTATTTTAATTGCTGAATCACCTTGGTCCAGTGTGTCTGAATTCTCATGTTGTGATGCTCCTGTCACCTGATTTGTGTTTCAGGAAATTGCTCATTTACTGGCACTGGAGGAGGCAACACTCAGCACAGACCTCCAGCAGGGATATGCATTAAAAAGCCTGACAGGTGATGTATATACTGAGTTACAGTGCAGGGATGAACTCTAACGCACCAATAGGTAATTGTCATGTATTTTATATATTCATTTCTGTTTTACTGCCCTTTCTCAGCACTGCTTTCATCCTTTGTGGAGGTGGAATCAATAAAACGCCACTTCAAGAGTCGCTTGGTGGGCACAGTGCTGAATGGCTACTTGTGTCTGCGAAAACTTGTGGTTCAGCGAACAAAACTGATTGATGAAACGCAAGACATGTTGCTGGAAATGTTGGAGGACATGACAACAGGTAATAACACAGGCACATCTAAACATTGCTTAAAGATGAGTTCTATTCTAATTTAAAGCAAAGATTAGCACTTTTGTGACCGAGTGCTTCCCTGTCTCTGGTTAAAACAAATTACGATGATGTCTTCTACTTAGTAGGTTTAGCTTAATTTCTTCAGGTTTGTTCAAGTGCCTGCTCTGGTGATGCAGGTTGCAGCACGTGGTGTGTGTCAGCCGTGGCTCAGTGGTAGCACTCTCACCTCTGAGTCAGAAGGTTGTGGGTTCAAGTCCCACTCCAGGAACTTGAGCACAAAAATCTAGGTTGACATTTCAGTCGGATACTGAGAGAGTGCTACACTGTCGGAGGTGCCTGTTTCAGATGAGACATTAAACTGAGGTCCCGTCTGCCCTCTCAGATGGACGTAAAAGATCCCATGGCAATATTTCGAAGAAGAGCAGGGGAGTTACCCCAGTGTCCTGGCCAATATTTATCCTTCAACCAACATCACTAAAAACAGATTATCTGGTCATTATCACATCGCTATTTGTGGGAGCTTGCTGTGTGCAAATTGGCTGCCACGTTTTCTACACTACAACAATGACTACACTTCAAAACGACTTAATTGGCTGTAAAGTGCTTTCGGACATCCTGAGGTCGTGAAAGATGCTATATAAATGCAAGTTCTTTCTTTATGACCTGCTGCCTCTAGAATTTTGAAATTTTACAACATGAAAGGTCACTACTGACCATGTAGGGCCGTCCGGTCACTACTGACCGTGTAGGGTGAATAGGAACTGTTGTGATAAATTTAATTAAATATACTCTCCCTGGCCTTTCTGTCTCCAGATAAGTCAGTGCCATTTCCTTAACCTAGACTAGGATGTTGGAAAGTGTTTGTTTATTGAACAGGTTACTTTAGGGCTTTACAGAATAGACGGATGGGATTAAAGCTCTCGGTGAAAGTTCGGGCGTGGCTATTTCTCTTAGGAGTGAAGATGATGTCTGTTTATAGTGCTGATCAGATGCTAACTCACACACTTCTGTAGGCACAGAGTCTGAAACAAAGGCGTTCATGGCTGTCTGTATTGAAACTGCTAAACGATACAGCCTGGATGATTACCGAACGCCAGTCTTCATCTTCGAACGGCTGTGCAGCATCATCTACCCGGTAAGTACAAAGGAAGTATGGCAGTATGTGGGTTTGTACATTGGACCAGCCACCTGGCCTGCAGGGAAATTGCACATACAATACTACGTTACAAACCACGTTTCTTTGAAGGTTAAGGTTCTGCAAGCCTAGGTTTCTGTACAAATGACCACATTAAAGCAAAAGATAAGCAACGATCCTTACTCAGGCTGAGTTATCTCTGTTTAAGTCACGATCATACCACTAGGATGACCACACTAATGAGGACCACCTCAACTCTTTTTAAAAGATATTTGCCCTCAGGATGAGGGTGGTGTTGTCAAGGTTGCATTTATTACCCATCTCTAGTTGCCTGCCCCAGTGTCTGAGAAGCTTCATTTACACCATTAATGTTCTGGTTCTGACTTTCATGGATGATTTTACTCTTTCAAATAATTCTGTATTTTCATGTTCCAAGTTTTTTTTAATATTTACATTCACACATCTTCAGTTAAACTTGTAACATATAATTGAGAAATTTCTACCACGTTGAGTTATAAGCAGTATGTACTTGTTCCCACAGTGGCTCTGTTGATTAAAATAGTGTGTAACTGAGCAACATATACTTGAAGAACCCAACAACGACAACATTTATATAGCACATCTACCATTAAAAAATATCCCAAGTCCTTCATAGAAACGTAAGGGGAGAAAATGGATGCTGAGCCAAAGGAAAGATTAGAAGGGGTGTTCTTGTTCAACAAGGTGGATTTTAAGGAGGGTCTTAAAGGAGCAAAAGGAGCTGGAGGGTGTTTAAGGCCTATGTGGCTGAAGGCATGGTCACCAATAATGGGACAGAGGGAGAGGGAATGCACAAGAGGCTGGAGTCAGAAGAACGGAAAATTTGGAGGGAGTGGGGTTTGTAGTGCTGGAAGAGATTACAGAGATAGGGAGGAGCAAGATCAGATACAGGTGGAGACGGTGATAATACAAAGAAGGAAGCAAGCTGCCTTTGTGATGGAGAAGATATAGAATCAAAGGCTTAGCTGACTAGGACGCTGAGGTTGCTAACAGCCTGGTTCAGTCGTAGATAATGGACAGGGAGCGGATTGATGTGGAGTACAGAGTTTATGGTGGGGAGAGACAGGTTCATAGCTACACTGGGTGTGGTTAGGGGAGGGAGGTTTGGCTTGAAGGGGGAAGCAGCTGAATGAGTGGTCTCTATCTTGGTGTCAACGAAGTGCTCTTGTAACATTCTTATGGATGGATAAGCAGCATTTTTCCTCACTGAATAATCCTGTGTCTGTGAGATGTTCAATGTTAGTAAAACAAAGATAAAGAACACCTTTGTCAATAGATCTGCTCTCTTGGCAGGAGGAAAATGAAGTGACAGAATTCTTTGTGACACTGGAAAAGGATCCACAGCAAGAAGATTTCCTACAGGGCAGGATGCCAGGAAACCCCTACAGCAGCAATGAACCTGGCATTGGACCACTCATGAGAGACATTAAGAACAAGATTTGTCAGGATTGTGACCTTGTAGCTCTGCTAGAAGATGACAGTGGGATGGAGGTATGAATCAATGCAGAAGCAGCAACAAAATGGTGTCCTGGCTCAAACAAAGTCCTCATTAATAACTCTCGGAACACCAGTGATTTTAAATTGAAGATTGCAACCCTAAAATTTTTCTAAATTTGTTCTCGGGATGTGGGCAATGCTGGCAAGGCTGAATTTATTGCCCATCCCTATTTGTCCCAAGAAGGTGGTGGTGAGCTGCTTCATTCCTTGTGGTGATGTGCTCTCACAATGGTGTTAGGTGGGGAATTCCAGGATTCTGACTCAGTAACAATAAAGGGGTGGTGATACATGTCCAAGTCGGGATGGCGTATGACTTGGAGGTGATGGTGTTCCCATGTTATTGCTCGAGTCCTTCTTGGTGGTGGAAGCAGCATGCTGAGTGAAGAAAGCTTTGTGATATTTCAGCATCTCAATTCCAATCTGTTCCATTATTTTGTTCAAGAGCTGCCTTGTAGCTGTTGGTGCTGATCATTTTTTGCATCCCCCCTGCCTTGTTTTGAATATTTATTTCTGTCTTAGCTCTCTCCTCCCCCACCACAGGATGGTCTGGCTGAGATTGTAGCCTGCAGTATGGAGCGTCATTAGCTTCCTGCTACTCTAATGACAAACTCCAACTCCAGATTAATTTTAGTTGTGTTTACTTTTGACAAAATAAAGTTTTCAATCAGTTTGATCCATTTTAACGAACTTACTGTACATGTTTGGTTATGCTGATATCTTACAGTATATCTTGTATTTAGTAAATGCAATATTGATGAGATTCTAATATCTGTGGTTTTCTTTCCAGCTCCTGGTTAATAATAAAATCATCAGCTTGGACCTGCCAGTGGCTGAGGTGTATAAGAAGGTCTGGTGTCCAGCCAATGAGGTGAGTGTAAGCCAACAACTGGGGGTTTTCACACAGAGTGATCAGTACCCGGAATGGATTTCAGGTAGAGGCAAAAACGCGGCAATCGTTAAACGCGCAATTGAATGCTGCAATGGGAGGGAAATTTTAGGGTATCTCTGAATGGATCAACTTTTATTTTATTTGTTCATGGGATGTGGGCGACGCGGGCAAGGCCAGCATTTATTGCCCATCCCTAATTGCCCTTGAGAAGATGGTGGTGAGCTGCCTTCTTGAACCACTGCAGTGCGTGTGGTGAAGGTTCTCCCACAGTGCTGTTAGGAAGGGAGTTCCAGGATTTTGACCCAGCAACGATGAAGGAACGGCGATATATTTCCAAGTCGGGATGGTGTGTGACTTGGAGGGGAACGTGCAGGTGGTGTTCCCATGTGCCTGCTGCCCTTGTCCTTCTAGGTGGTAGAGGTCGCAGGTTTGTGTGGTGCTGTCGAAGAAGCCTTGGCGAGTTGCTGCAGTGCATCCTGTGGATGGTACACACTGCAGCCACAGTGCACCGGTGGTGAAGGGAGTGAATGTTTATGGCTGGATGGGGTGCCAATCAAGCGAGCTGCTTTGTCCTGGATGGTGTCGAGCTTCTTGAGTGTTGTTGGAGCTGCACTCATCGAGGCAAGTGGAGAGTATTCCATCACACTCCTGACTTGTGCCTTGTAGATGGTGGAAAGGCTTTGGGGAGTCAGGAGGTGAGTTCTCGCTGCAGAATACCCAGCCTCTGACCTGCTCTTGTAGCCACAGTATTCATATGGCTGGTCCAGTTAGGTTTCTGGTCAATGGTGACCCCCAGGATGGGGGGGGATTTGGCGATGGTAATGCCGTTGAATGTCAAGGGGAGGTGGTTAGACTCTCTCTTGATGGAGATGATCATTGCCTGGCACTTGTCTGGCACGAATGTTACTTGCCACTTATCAGCCCAAGCCTGGATGTTGTCCAGGTCTTGCTGCATGCGGGCACGGACTGCTTCATTATTTGAGCGGTTGCGAATGGAACTGAACACTGTGCAATCATCAGCGAACATCCCCATTTCTGACCTTATGATGGAGGGAAGGTCATTGATGAAGCAGCTGAAGATGGTTGGGCCTAGGATACTGCCCTGAGGAATTCCTGCAGCAATGTCCTGGGGCTGAAATGATTGACTTCCAACAACCACTACCATCCTCCTTTGTGCTAGGTATGAGTCCAGCCACTGGAGAATTTTCCACCTGATTCCCATTGACTTCAATTTTATTAGAGCTCCTTGGTGCCACTCTCGGTCAAATGCTGCCTTGATGTCAAGGGCAGTCACTCTCACCTCACCTCTGGAATTCAACTAAAATGGGTTGAACAGGTTCACAGAAAAGAGTGCCATGTAGTCTGTATCAAAACCTCTTTTTCAACTACATGTGTGTTTAATGTTGACCCAAGTGTGACTGAGCTATATCTTGCAAGTGATCATTCAGCAAGTGACATGTTTGAATGTTGCACAGGGGGAGCCAATGCGTATAATCTACCGAATGCGAGGCCTTCTGGGAGATGCAACTGAGGAGTTTATTGAATCATTGGATTCAACTACAGGTAACGACATCAATGAAACACAGATAATTGTTGTATTTATCAGGCTTTCAGTCACTTCCTCTTGTCCTATATTAAGTTCTAAATCATTAAATATTTCCACTGGTCTGACACTCACTGTCTGCATTACAGCTACAACAGTTACTGTCACTATTCTGACCCTTAATTATTGCTCTTTTTACGTAGATGAGGAAGAGGATGAGGAGGAAGTGTACAAAATGGCAGGAGTGATGGCCCAATGTGGTGGGCTTGAATGTATGCTGACTCGATTGGCTGGAATCAAAGACTTCAAGCAGGGACGACACCTTTTAACTGTGAGTGTCAAAGTTGGAGTGTGTTCTATACTAGTCGTTTCTAGATATATTATCTGAACATTAGGGCACAGTGTCCAAGTTCCAGGCACTGGTAAAACATTAGCTTGTACTTTTCAGTTTCCATTGATTAGTGTCTGAATCAACTACTGAACATTCACATCCTTAGAATGAAGCACCAGTAAAGAAACAGCCAGCTAGAGGTTTGCTTAGATTAATCATGCTTCGTCATTCTGCATCCTCCACATATAGTAGTTAATCTAGCCTGGATTATTTCTGGGGAATTGTGTGCCAGGCACTTTCACCTGATTTTGATGTCAGCGACTTGGGCTGTACTGTATGTGAAATCCTGCTCCCATGCCGTATGGCACAGGTTATATGCTGGTGTGCCAGTTTGTTTTTACTCACCCAGGATTAATGTTCTGTGCTCCTAGCATTGTCTTCACAGTAGCGCTTAAGGGTTCCTGCAGAAGTTGTAGATCGCAATGAATGTTGCTATTGTTCTCACAGTTCTTGGTGGTTAAAGTTTCCGTTCCTAGATTCATAAAGAGTTCTCTGACATCGATCAGGCCTCTGATTGATGCTCCTCTACTTTCCTCTGTTCAAAAACAGAAAAGCATCATGCTTCTCATACCCATTGTTATCGCAATAGTAACCTGTACTTCATGACGCTATCATGAATCAGTTCTGCCAAGCACTTTAGTAACCATTTTGCTAACTAGCCATTTACAATTGCTCATGGCCATGATCACTGTATTGTCTTGTCACCCAAACACAACATTGCTGTGTGTCACATTTGATTTGGGCAAAATCTACCCCTTCTAAAACCAACTTTAGACAAGCTCATTGCGGCAGCAAACTGGTGCGTTTCTTGGCTTTGGACCAAATTGATGCCCTGCATCACTCCCATGGGAACTGTGGCAACAACTGTTAGAATTACACTTTGATGAGAAGAGTATTCCAGGCAAGCAAGAGCTGCTTTTAAATGGCACCAGGAAAGGCGTAGGGCACTCTAAGGAATGCCATTATCAGGCCAGGCTCCTTTCAAGGAAGCACCTACCCCAGCTGCAAAGCAGGCCCCTGTACAACAGCAGTTCTTTAGTGGTTCCAGCCAGGGCTGCTGGAGACATAGTGACTGACCACTCATCATTCCAGAACCGATACCATCCAGAGAGGCTGTCACCACAGACCCTTCCGTGGTGTTGGATCTCTCTCTGCAACCCAACAATCACTCCCGGTAAAATGAAGGACCAGATTGGCGGTTGCTTTAAACGCTTTGTGATGTGTTGGGAGAAAATTGCCAGTTGATATCGACAAGCTCTTGTCATCCACGTAAGTCAAATGTGTTCATTACAATCACAAAAAAGGATTTTATTCCCAAGGAACAATAATACCAAATGGAAAATGTCTGTCCAACAGCTCTCTACCAAATCAATTACCATCAAAAGTTGTAAAATTCACACCTTTCCATATCTTGAATATCAGTTTGGCATAAGGTTACAGCCTACCTCCATTCAAGTAAATATGGCAGGTACTTTCCATCAGATTGGCTGGGGGAATAACAGTTAGCGTCTCATTTCATGCCAGATATTTAATACATCAGTCCTGATAGGTAACTACTCGTCCCTAACTGGGATCTGAATCCAATCTTCCACAAATTAATGTATCCTCTTTTCGAACATTCTCCGACAATTTCTATCATGGAAAACTAATTTCCTCTTGTAGAGTTAGTAATGACGTTATGTAGTTGATCAATTATATTTGATTTGGCATATTAATCAACAGTCCCGGATGCACCAAAGGTTTCTGCCTAAGGTGGTTTCTTAATTTAGGACAAGCAATTATAATTTTTCTTTACATAGAATGTACTGCACAGAAACAGGCCATTCAGCCCAACAGGTCCATGCCAGTGTTTGTGCTCCACATAAGCCTCCTCCCTCCCTACTTCATCTAACCCTATCAGCAGATCCTTCTATTCCTTTCTCCCTCATGTGCTTATCTAGCTTCCCCTTAAATGCATCTGTGCTAGTCGCCTCAACTACTCCTTGCGGTAGCAAGTTCCACATTCTAACCGCTCTCTGGGTAAAGAAGTTTCTCCTGAATTCCCTATAGAATTTATTAGTGATTATCTTACATTTATGGCCCCTCGTTCTGGTCTCCCCCGTCTATCCTATCAAACCCTTTCATAATCTTAAAGACCTCTTTCAGGTCATCCCTCAGTCTTTTCTTTTCTAGAGAAAAGAGCCCCTGCCTGTTCAATCTTTCCTGATGGGTATAACCTCCCAGTTCTGGTATCATTCTAGTAAATCTTTTTTGCACTTTCTCCAGTGCCTCTATATTCTTTTTATAATATGTCTCCAGAACGGTTCACAGTGTTCCAAGTGTGGTCTAACCAAAGTTCTATACAAGTTTAACATAACTTTCCTGCTTTTCAATTCTATCCTTCTAGAAATGAACCCCAGTGCTTGGTTTGCTTTTTTAGGGCCTTATCAACCTGCATCGCTACTTTTAATGATTTGCGTATCTGTACCCCAAGATCCTGCTGCTTCTCTACCCCATTTAGACTCTTATTTCTCAAGGGGTATGTGGCCTCCTATTCTTTCTACCAAAATGTAATACCTCACGCTTATCTATATTGAAATTCATTTGCCAATTACACGCCCATTCCGTAAATTCTTTAATGTCTTCCTGTATTTTATCGCAGTCCTCCTCAATATTAATAAACCCTCCAATTTGGTATCGTCCGCAAATTCTGAAATTGTACTTCTGATTCCCGAGTCCAAATCGTTTATGTAAATGGTGAACAACAGTGGTCCCAGCACCGATCCTTGTGGAACACACTTCCCACCTTATGGTAGTCTAAGTAATTAACTTTAACCCCCACTCTCTTTTCTGTTTTGTAGCCAGCTTGCTATCCATTCTACTATTTGTCCCCTGACTCCACATGTTCTGACCTTAGTCATGAGTCTACAATGCGGCACCTTATCAAAGGCCTTTTGAATATCCAAATATATTATAATCTACTGCATTACACTTGTCTACCCTTTCTGTTACTTCTTCAAACTACAGCATTGTTTTCACAGTGTGAATACTCCTAGAGCAATGTGTTACTGCACAGTCTGTACCAACTCCTTCAAAAAAAACTAAGCAGTATATTGTTTCTTACACTTCTGAGACTTATGCACATGTACAGGAAGCGTCGCCAACTGCTCGAGCTCAGAGATCATGAGCTTGAGGGGCGGCTGGCGTCACTACAGTGCATATGGGAAGCTGGGAGTTTCGTGAATATCACGTTTCAGGAGGTGATCACGCCACAGCTACAGAGAGTTCAGGAGGAGAGGGTGTGGGTGATCACCAGACAGACTAGGATCAACAGGCAGGTAGTGCAGGAATCCCCTGCGAACGTTGAATACCAGCGAGGGTGATGGCACCTCGGGGGAGTGCAGTCAGAAGCAAATCCACGGCACCATGGGAGACTCAACTGCACGGGGGGGCAAAAGAAAGTGTAGCAATGCAGTTGTTATAGGGGATTCGATAGTCGGGGACAGACAAGCATTTCTGCAACCGCCGACATGAGTCCCGCATGGTGTGTAGCCTCTCTGGTGCCAGAGTAAAGGATATCACTTGAGAGGTTGCAGAACATTTTGATGGAGGAAGGGGAACAGCCAGAAATCATGGTCCATGTGGGAACCAATGACATAGGAAGTAAAGGGGTCGAGGTCCTACAGTCAGAGTTTTAGGAGCTAGGGAGGAAGTTAAAGGGCAGAACCTCAAAGTTAGTAATCTCTGGATTCCTGCCAGTGCCACGCGCTAGTGAGTATAGGAATAGTAGGATAAGACAGGTTAATGCTTGGCTGGAAAAATGGTGCAGGGGGGAGGACTGCAGATTCCTGGAGCATTGCGACCAGTTTTGGGGCAGGAGGGACCTGCACAAGACGGACAGGTTGCACCTGAACAGAGATGGGACCAATGCTGTCGTCGAGAGATTAACTAGTGCTGTGGGGGAGGGTTTAAACTAATTTGGCAGGGGCTGGGCACCAGAATGAAATATTAGTGAGGAGAGACAAGGTGCACAGAGGACTGGGAGAGACAAAAAGCACTAGATTAAAGAATAGTTCAGAAATAGGAGGGATCAAACAGGGGGCAAATGCGGGGCAATCTAAGATGAGTTTGGAGTGCATGTGCGTAAATACACGTAGCGTGGTAAATAAGGTTGGTGAGCTGCGGGCTCAAGTTGCCACATGGGACTATGATATAGTGGCAATAACAGAGACCTGGCTCAAAGAAGGGGAGGATTGGGTACTTTATATTGGCTACAAGGTATTCAGGAAAGATAGGGAAGGAAAGAAAGAGGGGGGGTTGGTGGCAGTATTGATCAAGGGAACTATTATAGCACTGCAAAGGGATGATGTAGTTTTGGGGTTAAAGACAGAATCTGTTTGGTTAGAATTGAGGAACAATAGAGGAGCTATTAAGCTACTCTGTGTATACTAAATGCCACCAAATAGTGGGAAGGATAGAAGAGCAAATTTGCAGGCAATTTACAGAAAGATGCAAATGCAAGAACTATGTATACAACAGAACTTTCTTGATCAGTGTGTTTCCAACCCAACGAGGGAGGAAGAAGTTCTGGATCTACTTCTGGGGAATGAAGTGGGGCAAGTGGAGCATGTTTCAGTGGGGGAGCATTTGGGGAACAGTGATTATAATATCATTAGGTTTAGAATAGTTATGGAAAAGGACAAGGAACAATCAAGTGTAAAAATACTTAACTGGAGGAGGGCTAATTTCCGTGAGTTGGAAAGGGATCTTGTCCAGGTGGATTGGAACCAGAAATTGTTAGGCAAAACAGTAATTGAACAATGGGAGGCCTTCAAGGAGGAGATGGTTTAGGTACAGAGTAGACACATCCCTACGAGGGAGAAAGGAAGGGCATCCAAAGCTAGAGCTCCCTGCATGCCTAAAGATATAGAGATTAAAATGAAAATGAAAAAGGAGGCTTATGACAAATGTAAGGTTCATAATACAGTGGAGAACCAAACTAAATACAGAAAGAGGAGGTCTAAAAAAGGGAATAAGAGAGGCAAAGAGAGAATATGAGAATAGATTGGCAGCTAACAAAAGGGAACCCAAAAGTCTTGTATAAATATATAAATAGTAAAAGGGTAGTCAAAGGAAGGGTGGGGCCAATTAGGGACAAAAAAGATGTTCTTGTGGAGCAGAGGGTACGACTGAGTTATTAAATGAATACTTCGCATCGGTCTTCACTAAAGAAGAGCATTCTGTCAATGTAGCAGTAAAGGAGGATAAAAATAGATAAAGAGGAAGTACTTAAAAGGTTATAATAAGCAGGACCTCAAACGTAGTAATAAGGACCTCAAAGGTAGTAATCTCCGGATTACTCCCGGTGCCACGCACTAGTGAGTACAGAAATAAGAGGATAGGGCAGATGACTGCATGGCTGGAGATATGGTGCAGGAGGGAGGGCTGTAGATTCCTGGGGCATTGGGACCGGTTCAGGGGGAGGTGGGACCTGTACAAGTCGGACGGGTTGCATCTCAACAGGGCCGGGACCAATATCCTCACAGGAAGGTTTGCTAGTGCTGTTAGGGAGGGTTCAAACTAACTTGGCAGGGGAATGGGAACCTGAGCATACATTCAGAAAGGAGAGAAGCAAAGCTGGAAATGGAAGGCAGAAAATTAGTGAGTGAGTTTGGAAGGCAGAGGCAACAAAGGCTAGAAAGCAGACAACAAAAGAGTTGGGCAATGCTTAATGGTATATACTGCAATACAAGGAGTATAGTGAATAATTGTAAACAATTTTACAACACCAAGTTATAGTCCAGCAATTTTATTTTAAATTCACAAGCTTTCGGAGACTTCCTCCTTCCTCGGGTAAAATATAGTGAATAAGGCAGATGAGCTGAGGGCACAGATAGACACGTGGAAGTATGATATCATAGCTATTACTGAAATATGGCTTAAAGAGGGTCAAGAATGGCAGCTCCTGGTTACAGGGTTTTCAGATGTGATAGGGGGTTAAAAAGGAGGGAGGGGGGTCGCAATATTGGTTAAAGAAACAATTACAGCTGTGAGGGATGAAATGTTGGAGGGAACATCAAATATGTAAGCAAATTTCTGAGAAGTGCAAAAACAATAGGGCAGTAAAAGGGGATTTCAGCTACCCTAATATTATCTGGGATAGAATCAGTGTAAAAGGTATAGAGGGCGCAGAATTCTTAAATTGCATTCAGGAGAACTTTTTTAGCCAGTACGCAGCAAGCCCAACAAAAGAGGAGGCAGTTCTGGACTTAGTTTTAGGGAATGAAGCTGGGCTGTGGTAGTGATCATAATTCAGTTAGATTTAGTGTAGTTATGGAAAAGGACAAACATGGACCAGGAGTAAAAGTTCTCAATTGGGGAAAGGCCAATTTTACTAAGCTGAGATGTGATTTGGCGAAAGTGGATGAGAAACTTGAAGGTAAATCAGTGCCAGAGCGGTGGGAGGCATTCGAGGGGCAAGATAGTGAGGGTTCAGAGCAAATATGTTCCCACAAAGAAAAAGGGTGGGAGTCCCAAATCTAGAGCCCCCTGGATGTCAAGGAGCATACAGGGTAGGATTAGGCAATAAAGGGAAGCTTATGTCAGATACCGAGAGCTCAACATTGCAGAAAGCCTAAAGGAGTATAGAAAATGCAGGAATGAAATTAAAGAGGAAATTAGGAAAGCAAAGAGAGGGCGTGAAAGAATATTGGCAAGTAAAATCAAGGAAAACCCAAAGATGTTTTATAAATACATTAAGAGCAAGAGGATAACTAAGGAAAGAGTAGGGCCTATTAGAGACCAAAAAGGTAACCTGTGTGTGGAGGCGGAAGACGTGGGTATGGTTAATGAATACTTTGCATCTGTCTTCACAAAAGAGGGAGATGACGATGCAGAAATTGTATTTGAAGAGGAGTGTGAAATATTGGATGAGATAAACAGAGTGAGAGAGGAAATATTATGGGATTTAGCATCTTTGAAACCAGATAAATAGTCAGGCCCGGATGAAATGTATCTCAGGCTGTTAAGAGAAGCAAGAGAGGAAATAGTGGAGGCTCTGATCATTTTCCAAGCCTCTCTGGCTACAGGCGTAGTACTGGAGGACTGCTAATGTTGTACCATTGTTTAAGAAGGGAGAAAGGGATAGACCGAGATATTACAGGCCAGTCAGCCTAACCTCAGTGGTGGGCAAATTATTGGAAAAAATTCTGAGGGACGGTATTAATCATCATTTAGATAGACACGGATTAATCAAGGACAGTCAGCATGGATTTATTAAGAGAAGGTCGCGTCTGACTAACATGATTGAATTTTAAGGAGGTAACAAGGATGGTCGATTTGATGGCGCATTTGATGTAATTTACATGGATTTTAGCAAGGCTTTTGACAAGGTCCTACATGGCCGACTGGTCAGAAAAGTAAAAGCCCATGGGGTCCAAGGGAAAGTGGCAAGTTGGATCCAAAATTGGCTCAGAGGCATGAAGCAAAGAGTAATGGTCGACGGGTGTCTTTGTGACTGGAAGGCTGTTTCCAGCAGGGCTCAGTATTAGGTCCCTTGCTTTTTGTGGTATGTATTAATGATTTAGACTTAAATGTAAGGGGCATGATTAAGAAGTTTGCAGATGATACAAAAATTGACCGTGTGGTTAATAGTGAGGAAGAAAGCTGTAGTCTGCAGAAAGATGTCAATGGACTGGTAAGGTGGACAGAAAAGTGGCAAATGGAATTCAGTTCGGAGAAGTGTGAGGTAATGCATTTGGGGAGGGCAAACAAGGCAAGGGAATACACAATAAATGGTAGGAAATTGAGAAGTGTAGAGGAACAGAGGGACCTTGGAGTGCATGTCAACAGATCCCTGAAGGTAGCAGGACGGGTAGTTAAGGTGGTTAATAAGGCAAACGGGATACTTTCCTTTATTAGCCGAGGCAGAGAATATAAGAGCAGGTGGGTTATGCTAGAACTGTATAAAACATTAGTTCGGCCACAGCTTGAGTACTGCGTACAGTTCTGGTCACCATATTACAGGAAAGATGTAATTGCACTAGAGAGGGTACAGAGGACATTTACAAGGATGTTGCCAGGGCTGGAGAATTTTAGCTATGAGGATAGATTGGATAGGCTGAAGTTGTTTTCTTTGGAACAGAGGAGGCTGAGGGGAGATTTAATTGAGGTGTATAAAATTATGAGGTGTCTAGATAGAGTGGATAGGAAGGACCTATTTCCCTTAGCAAAGGAGTCAATAACCAGGGGGCATAGATTTAAAGTGATTGGTAGAAGGATTAGAGGGGAGTTGAGAAATTTTTTAACCCAGAGGTGGTGGGGGTCTGGAACTCACTGCCTGAAAGGGTGGTAGTGACTGAAACCCTCATCGCATTTAAAGGGACTTGGATGTGCACTTGAGGTGCCGTAACCTATAAGGCTACAGACCAAGAGCTGGAAAGTAGGATTCGGCTGGATAGCTGTTTTTCGGCCGGCACAGACACGATGGGCCGAATGGCCTCCTGTGCCGTAACTTTCTATGATTCAGTCAGTAGGATCTGTAAACCTCCTGTGTGGGGTAACTCTCATACGTTAATTAAACATGGGCTAGATTTGGTAACTGTCGATAATAATGTCCTTGGGGCTGGCATTTCTGTCCCTGCAAAGGCTTCTCTCTTTCCCATCATTGTACTTTGTCACTTTCCTATAGTGTGGAGGATGCTGAACGAATAAGATAGATGGATTATCTACCTTGTAGAGTGTCTCATTTTTAGAATGACACACATTGAGCTCCCTCCCGGCTCTCCTTCAGATCTTGCAGTGGTACATATTTTACATTTTAGGATTTTAATTTTTTTGTTACCTGCTCCAGCTGAAAGTCAAAATGGCCATGGCCAGCGTATAAAACAGGAGCAGGAAGCCACATGCATAGCAAAACATCGTCAGATGAGTGTGCCTAGCATATGATTTCTTCAGAATGAATCCAGACCCAGAGGTATTCAGAGAATACATATCATTTGAAAAATGAAGATGACTGTGCAAGGTATTTTTTTGATAGCTCCTGCAGTATTTGCTGGATCAGTTTAATTGGGACTTTAAACTTGTAGGGTCAATATAAAGATACATGTTTAAAAATAGTCAAGTAGCCTAGGCTTGTGAGCAAGTTTATTTTCCTCTTCTCACCAGGTGCTCCTGAAGTTGTTCAGTTACTGTGTAAAGGTGAAGGTGAATCGACAACAGCTGATTAAACCAGAGATGAACCCACTGAACGTAATGCTGGGGACACTCAACCTGGTGAGTCTCAGGTCTCAAGTGGAAATATTGTAAACTTTGTTATGTTCATTGGAAATTCTCTAAAACAAATGAAAAGTTTAGGGATTTGCTGCTTTAGTCCAGCAGCTGACTGCTCAGTTGGATGCCTTCCCATAACAAATGTTTCTGTGAGGGAAACTCTGCAAATAGTGACAGATTTCCAGGCTCCTTTTAGTCTAACTTCAACTATTCAAAGAAACAGTTCTATTGTTACAGAAAATGTTGATTATTCGTATAGATCAATAGAAATATCAGAAATAAGTCAATAAATACAGAGAAAATATAGAAAACAGAATTCTCAAGACAAAGTATCCATGGTCCCAGCCAGATAAAAATCTGATGAGCTCCTGGAATCACAGCCCCAGGTTGAAACCTATACTCTGCATTATGTAGCATGGCAAAAAGTGTGGATGTGTGGAGCCTAGCTCTCAAAATCCTGCCTGTGCTGACTAGAAATGTATTTTGTTCAGTATTTCATGTTTGCTGGTGCGGCAGGTATATTGGTGTTATCCTGTGTATAATGAGGTATTGTTTGTATTCTAGGCATTGCTGGCAGAACAGGAGAGTAAAGACAGTGGTGGTGCAACTATTGCAGAGCAAGTGCTGAGTATCATGGAGATAATCCTAGATGAAGCAAATGCAGAGCCACTAACTGAGGACAGGGTGAGTATCTTATTCAAATTCTCAGGAGCCAAAGAACCTTCAGTAACTTGAATATGGAGAATGCAATAAATGGAGCTAAAGGGAGACCATCACGTGTGGAACTCCACTCCAGCAAGGAGTCAGCACCTTGAACAGTGGAGATAAAATCAGAGCCAAAAAGGTTGAGCAAATTTTAAGTGCCCAGTAACTGTAAAGCTGAGCTTAGCTGGGGTATCAGTAATGGTACTGCAATAGATATCGATGCTCTTTGTAAAGGGGGACAAATGTAAGGAGTCTTACAACACCAGGTTATAGTCCAACGAAGGAGGAAGCCTCCGAAAGCTTGTGATTTCAAATAAAACTGTTGACTATAACCTGGTGTTGTAAGACCCCTTACATTTGTCCACCCCAGTCCATCACCGGCATCTCCACATCATTGTAAAGGGGGGCCCTTGATCATTCTCCAGTGGCTGATGCTGGAAGTGCAAATGTGGGCACTGGTTGAGGCAGGCTTGGATGTAATTCCCTCCCTTCCCCCTCACCCCACAGTGTACTAACCTACTGATAGTCACTGGCAAGGCATATTATTTTTATTCATTCTCTGGATGTGGGCATCACTGGCATTTATTGCCCACCCCTAATTGCCCCGAGAACGTGGTGGTGAGCCACCTTCTTGAACCGCTGCAGTCCGTGTGGTGAAGGTGCTCTAACAGTGTGGTTGGGTAGGGAGTTCCAGGATTTTGAACCAGTAACAATGAAGGAACAGCAATATATGCCCCAAGTCAGGATGATGTGTGAATTGGAGTTGGGGCGACTCACAATGAGGGCATTGGAGAAATTGTGGCTCCAGGTGAAGGCACGAATTAGCCTCTCATGCAATAAACCAAGGCTTCTCACCACAAGACTTCATATCAGGTGGCAGTTGGAGGTTGATAGGATAGGAGCACGTAGGAGCTGATGGAAGCCAAAAAGCATGGCTTCAGTTTTGCCTATATTAAGCTGGAGGAAATTTTGATTCATTCAACCCTTAATATCAGACAAGCGGTTGGAAAGTTGAGTAATAGCTGGGGAAATGGAGGAAGGAGATGGAAAGATTAGCTGGGTAGCATCAGCATATACGTGGAACATTATGCAGTGCCTCTGGATGATATCACCAGTGGGAAGAATATAACCAATGAAGATGAGAGCAATGCAGTTGATGTGTATATGGACTTTCAAAAGGCGTTTGATAAAGTACCGCACGGGAGGCTTGTCATCAAGATTGCGACCCATGGAATAAAGGGGGCAGTACCAACATAGATATAGAATTGGCTAAGTGACAGGAAACAGAGAGTAGTGGTGAACGGTTGTTTTTCAGACTGGAGGAAGGTGTACAGTGGTGCTCCCCAGAGGTCGGTACTGGGACCACTGCTTTTCTTGATATATATTAATGACTTGGACTTAGGTGCACAGGGCACAATTTCAAAATTTGCAGATGGCACAAAACTTGGAAGGGTAGTGAACAGTGAGGAGAATAGTGATAGACTTCAAGAGGATATAGACAGGCTGGTGGCATGGGCGGATCCGTGGCGCATGAAATTTGATGCAGAAAAACGCAACGTGAAACATTTCGGTAGGAAGAACGAGGAGAAGCAATATAAACTAGAGCGCACAATTCTAATTGGGTTACAGGAGTAGAGAGATCTATGGGTTTATGTGCACAAATCATTGAAGGTGGCAGGGCAGGTTGAGAAAGCGGTTAAAAAGCATAAGGGATCCTGGACTTTTATAAATAGAGGCATGGAGTACAAAAGTAAGAAAGTCACGATGAACCTTTATAAAACACTGGTTCGGCCACAACTGGAGTATTGTGTCCAGTTCTGGGCACCGCACTTTAGGAAAGATGGGAAGGCCTTAGAGTGGGTGCAGAAGAGATTTACTAGAATGATTCCAGGGATGAGGGACTTTAGTTACATGGATAGACTGGAGGAGCTGGGGTTGTTCTCCTTGGAACAGAGACAGTTGCGAGGAGATTTGATAGAAGTATTCACAATCATGAAGGGTCTAGTCAGAGTAGAGAGAGAGAAACTGTTCCCATTGGTGGAAGGGTCAAGAACCAGAAGGCATAGATTTAAGGTGATTGGCAAAAGAACCAAAGGTGACACAAGGAAAAATTTTTTTACACAGCGAGTAGTTCGGATCTGGAACTCACTGCCCGAGGGGGTGATGGAGACAGATTCAATCATGGCCTTCAAAAGGGAACTGGATAAGTAGTTGAAAGTAAAAAAAAATTTGCAGGGCTACGGGGATAGGGTGGGGGAGTGAGACGCTGGATTGCTCTTGCATAGAATCAGCACAGACTTGATGGGCCGAATGGCCTCCTTCCGTGCTGTGTAACCTTTCTATGATTCTATAAGAGGAAAGGACCAAGGCTGGTCCCCTGAGGGGCAGTGGGGAAAAGACAAAGCAAGTACATAGTTTACTCAATCATCTCAGTTCAGTGTTCATGAATTGGGATCATCCAGGCTGTTAAGGAACATAATGCAGAGGACACATTGAGATGTTTCTGTGCTTTTATTGTTAATGTGTACCCTTGGAGCTGGCCACTGCATTCTCTCTCTAACCATAGAATTCTTTATAAACTGTTGCTTTTTGTGTCACTAAGCCTATCTCTTGCCACCAGGGTAACCTGCTGCTGACAGGAGACAAAGATCAACTGGTGATGCTGTTGGACCAGATTAATTCGACGTTTGTCCGTTCCAATCCCAGTGTTCTCCAGGGTTTGCTGCGCATTATCCCATACCTGTCCTTTGGAGAATTGGAGAAAATGCAGATTCTTGTTGATCGATTCAAGCCCTACTGTAATTTTGACAAGTAAGTGAGGGTTCTGGACCTTGTGATCCCTGGTCTTACAAGTGTGAACATCCTGGGGGCAAGCACTTCCACCAACTGCCTTTCGCAGTTAAATACTTCACAGAATTGACTCACAATCTGATAAGGTGGGGAGCACTAAATCAATACCAGCTTCACGATGCATCTGCACTTTGATTTAAAATGACATGAATAAGAAACCACTGATAATGCTGAATTATTTAACGACACAGGGATTTAAATTTAAATGTGTAGCTTTAACAAAGCTTCTTCTGCAAGTTTGAGCATCCTGCACAGCCTCGTAGTTATTGCTATCACTTTCCCTGGTGTTTTTCACTGGTGGTTGTACACGTGACCTTCTTAATCCTTTCTATCCCATTCTTGTCCTGTTCTTAGATATGATGAAGAGCATAACACAGACGACAAGGTTTTCCTGGATTGTTTCTGTAAAATCGCTGCAGGAATCAAAAACAACAGCAATGGACATCAACTGAAGGAGCTTATCCTGCAGAAAGGAATCACCCAGAATGCTTTAGAATACATCCGGAAGCATATTCCAAGTGCCAAGAAGTGAGATTCATTTCACCAGCACTAAAAGTTTAAAATTGTTTACTTTTTAGACGTGTCACTCGTTCTTCTGTAGGAAATAGTTGCGGTGAAAGAAGTGTTAATGGATGGGCAGCCATGAGTCTTTGTATATACCAGAAGGAAGGGAAAGGGCACAGATCATAGAGATGTATAATACCTGGAACCCCACTTTGTTCCTGATGACTGGATTGGTAAATGAAGCTCCTGGTTTTTAACATTTATACTGTATTTGCTTACAGTCTTGATGCTGATGTGTGGAAGAAGTTCTTATCAAAACCAGCTCTTCCTTTCATTCTCCGGCTACTGCGGGGACTGGCGATGCAGCACCCTCCCACACAAGTAAGTTTTTTTCCTCTCTCTCTCTCTCTCTCTCATCGTCCCTCTTTCCCTGGCTCTTGTACATTCTCTTCTCCCAGCATGCTACACTTCAACAGTATTGGAAAGCAGAGCAGGCAGCTATTTAGTGGAGAACTGGGCTTCCATAATAGGGTCTAGATTCAACTGTTGTGGGCAAGTTTCATAAATTCTCAAGCCATCCGTCGAAAGAGTAGCACAGGGAAAATAAACCAACATGCAGGGAGATGGAGCAGTGTTAAATGGCTGCTGAGAAGCGGGCCAAGTGGACTCTGCCTCCTCTTGGCAGCTGAAGTCCAGCAGGAATTGAGAAGACAGAGAATATGGAATAGGATTTTTTTCAAATTTGTTTTTAGCTCTAGTAATTAAACTGATTGATTGTACTTGATTCTGAAGTTTATAAACAGTATTTCGCTGTGTAAACCTTTTGTATATGCAGCTGAATCAACATGTTTAAAAAATGGTCGACGGAGCAAAAAGGGAACTAAAAATGAGCATTGCTGTAGAAGCAATATGCAACAGTAAGAGAATTTTCCAGTATTTTAACAGCAAAAGAGCTATCAAAGAAGGATTGAGACCCTCCCAAGGATGCAAATGGGGTTGAAACTGCAGATGTACCAATAATAGTTAACCAAAAGTAAATGGTTAGTTCCTAGAGGTATTCACCAGAGAGACACTAGCCACCCATCATACGAGATTCCACAACGAAACTCAGTACCTTTGATATCACCAATAGGGGCATCCCGGACAGCATCTAAAAGTTCAAAAACAATAAATCTCAGGGATGAACACTACACTCGAGAGTGCTAAGAGATGCTCGGGACTTGGAGGTGGATAAAGAATCGGCTTTTTTTTTTATTCGTTCATGGGATGTGGGCGTCGCTGGCAAGGCCAGCATTTATTGCCCGTCCCTAATTGCCCTTGAGAAGGTGGTGGTGAGCCGCCTTCTTGAACCGCTGCAGTCCGTGTGGTGAAAGTTCTCCCACAGAGCGGTTAGGAAGGGAGTTCCAGCGTTTTGAGCCAGCAACGATGAACGAACGGCAATATATTTCCAAGTTGGGATGGTGTGTGCCTTGGAGGGGAACATGCAGGTGGTGTTGTTCCCATGTACCTGCTGCTCTTGTCCTTCTAGGTGGTAGAGGCCGCGGGTTAGGAAGGTGCTGTCGAAGAAGCCTTGGCGAGTTGCAGCAGTGCATCCTGTGGATGGTACACACTGCAACCACAGTGCGCCGGTGGTGAAGGGAGTGAATGTTTAGGGTCGTGGATGGGGTGCCAATCAAGCGGGCTGCTTTGTCCTGGATGATGTCGAGCTTCTTGTGTTTTGTTGGAGCTGCACTCATCCAGGCAAGTGGAGAGTATTCCATCACACGCCTGACTTGTGCCTTGTACACGGTGGAAAGGCTTTGGGGAGTCAGGAGGTGAGTCACTCACTGCAGAATACCCAGTGTCTGACTTGCTCTTGTAGCCACAGTATTTATGTGGCTGGTCCAGTTGAGTTTCTAGTCAATGGTGATCCCCAGGGTGTTGATGGTGGGGGATTTGGCAATGGTAATGCTGTTGAATGTCAAGGGGAGGTGGTTAGACTCTCTCTTGTTGGAGATGGTCATTGTCTGTCACGAATGTCACATGTTACTTGTCACTTTTCAGCCCAAGCCTGTGTTGTCCAGGTCTTGCTGCATGCGGGCACAGACTGCTTCATTATCTGAGGGGTTGAGAATGGAACTGAACACTGTGCAATCATCAGCGAACATCCCCATTTCTGACCTTATGATGGTGGGAAGGTCATTCATGAAGCAGCTGAAGATGGTTGGGCCTAGGTCACTGCTCTGAGGAACTCCTGCAGCAGTGTCCTGGGGCTGAGATGATTGGCCGCCAACAACCACTACCATCTTCCTTTGTGCTAGGTATGACTCCAGCCACTGGAGAGTTTTCCCCTTGATTCCCATTAACTTCAATTTTACTCGGGCTCCTTGGCGCCACGCTCGGTCAAATGCTGCCTTAATGTCAAGGCAGTCACTCTCACCTCACCTCTGATATTCAGCTCTTTTGTCCATGTTTGGACCAAGGCTGTAATGAGGTCTGGAGCCAAGTGGTCCTGGCGGAAACCAAGCTGAGCATCGGTGAGCAGGTTATTGGTGAGTAAGTGCCGCTTGATAGCACTGTCGACGACACCTTCCATCACTTTGCTGATGATTGAGAGTAGACTGATGAGGCGATAATTGGCCGGATTGGATTTGTCCTGATTTTTGTGGACAGGACATACCCGGGCAATTTTCCACATTGTCAGGTAGATGCCAGTGTTGTAGCTGTACTGTAACAGCTTGGCTAGAGGCGCAGCTAGTTCTGAGGCACAAGACTTCAGCACTACAGCCAGGATGAGAGGGGGTGCAGTTCTGGATTTAGTTCCAGGAAATGAAGAGGGGTAGGTGGAAGAAGTCGCAGTGGGAGAGCATTTTGGTGGTAGTGATCATAATACAGTTAGTTTTAGCATAGTTATGGAAAAGGACAAAGACAGAACAGGAGTTAAAGTTTTCAATTGGGGAAAGGCCAATTTTATTGAACTGAGAAGTGATTTAGCAGAAGTAAACTGGAAACAGCTACTTGAAGGTAAATCTGTGTCAGAGCAGTGGGAGACATTCAAAGGGGTGATTCAAGGGGTTCAGGGTAAACATGTTCCCACAAAGAAAAAGGGAGGGGCTGCCAAATCTAGAACCCGCTGGATGTCAAGAATCATTCTGGGTAAGGTAAGGCAGAAAAAGAAAGCCTATGATAGACACCGGGAACTTAACGCTATGGAAAGCTTAGAGGAGTATACAAAGTGCAGGGGTGAAGTTAAAAAGGAAATTAGAAAAGCAAAGAGAGGCCATGAAAAAATATTAACAGGTAAAATCAAAGAAAACCCAAAGATGTTTTATAAATACATTAAAAGCGAGAGGATAACTAAGGAAAAAGTAGGGCCTATTAGGAACATAGGAACAGGAGTAGGCCATTCAGCCTCTCGTGCCTACTCCGCCATTTGATAAGATCATGGCTGATCTGTGATCTAACTCCATATACCCGCCTTTGGCCCATATCCCTTAATACCTTTGATTGCTAAAGAGCTATCTATCTCAGATTTAAATTTAGCAATTGAGCTAGTATCAATTGCCATTTGCGGAAGAGAGTTCCAAACTTCTACCACCCTTCGTGTGTAGAAATGTTTTCTAATCTCGCTCCTGAAAGGTCTGGCTCTAATTTTTAGACTGTGCCCCCTACTCCTAAAATCCCCAACCAGCGGAAATAGTTTCTCTCTATCCACCCTATCCGTTCCCCTTAATATCTTATAAACTTCGATCAGATCACCCCTTAACCTTCGAAACTCGAGAGAATACAACCCCAAGTTGTGTAATCTCTCCTCATAACTTAACGCTTGAAGTCCGGGTATCATTCTAGTAAACCTACGCTGCACTCCCTCCAAGGCCAATATGTCCTTCCGAAGGTGCGGTGCCCAGAACTGCTCACAGTACTCCAGGTGCGGACTAACCAGGGTTTTGTATAGCTGCAGCATAACTTCTGCCCCCTTGTACTTCAGTCCTCTAGATATAAAGGCCAGCATTCCATGAGCCTTCTTGATTATTTTCTGCACCTGTTCATGACACTTCAATGATCTATGTACCTGAACCCTTAAGTCCCTTTGGACATCCACTGATTTTAACTTTTTACCGTTTAGAAAGTACCCTGTTCTATCCTTTTTTGATCCAAAGTGGATGACCTCACATTTGTCTACATTGAATTCCATTTGCCACAGTTTTGCCCATTCACCTAATCTATCAATATCCCTTTGTAATTTTATGTTTTCATCTACACTGCTTACAATGCCACCAATCTTTGTGTCATCGGCAAACTTAGATATGAGACTTTCTATGCCTTCATCTAAGTCGTTAATAAATATTGTGAATAATTGAGGCCCCAAGACAGATCCCTGCAGGACTCCACTAGTCACATCCTGCCAATGTGAGTACCTACCCATTATCCCTACTCTCTGTCGCCTTTCGCTCAGCCAACTTCCTAACCAAGTCCGTACTTTTCCCTCGATTCCATGGGCTTCTATCTTAGCTAATAGTCTCTTATGTGGGACCTTATCAAATGCCTTCTGGAAGTCCATATAAATAACATCCATTGACATTCCCCTGTCCACTACTTTACTCACCTCTTCAAAAAATTCAATCAGGTTTGTCAGGCACGACCTACCTTTCACAAATCCATGCTGGCTCTCTCTGATTAACTGAAAATTTTCGAGGTGTTCAGTCACCCTATCCTTAATTATAGACTCCAGCATTTTCCCCACAACAGATGTTAGGCTAACTGGTCTATAATTCCCTGTTTTCCCTCCTTTCTTAAAAAGCGGAGTGACATGTGCAATTTTCCAATCCAGAGGGACAGTTCCTGAATCTAGAGAACTTTGACAGATTATAGTTAGGGCATCTGCAATGTGCTCACCTACTTCCTTTAAAACCCTGGGATGGAAACCATCTGGGCCTGGGGATGTGTCACTCTTTAGTGCTATTATTTTCTTCATGACTGTTGCTTTACTTATATTAATTTTATTGAGTCCCTGTCCCCGATTCAATATTAGAGACCAAAAAGGTAAACCATGTGTGGAGGCGGAAGATGTGGGTATGGTTCTTAATGAATATTTTGCATCCCTCTTCACAAAGGAGAGGGATGATACTGGGATTGAAGTTGAGGAGGAGGAGGAGTGTGAAATACTGGATGGGATAAACATTGTGAGAGGGGAAGAATTAAGGGTATTAGCATCTTTGAAAGTGGATAAATCACCAGGGCCAGATGAGATGTATCCCAGGCTGTTAAAAGAAACCAGGGAGGAAATAGCGGAGGCTTTAACAATCATTTTCCAAACTGCACTGGATACAGGCGTGGTGCCGGAGGATTGGAGGACTGCTAACATTGTGCCGTTGTTTAAAAAGGGAGCGAAGGATGGACCGAGTAATTACAGGCCAGTCAGTCTAACCTCGGTGGTGGGCAAATTATTGGAATCAATTCTGAGGGACAGGATAAACTGTCACTTAGAAAGGCACAGACTAATCAAGGACAGTCAGCACGGATTTGTTAAGGGGAGGTCGTGTCTGACTAACTTGATTGAATTTTGAGGAGGTGACAAGGAGGATCGATGAGGGTAGCGCGATTGATGTAGTCTACATGGATTTTAGCAAGGCTTTTGACAAGGTCCCACATGGCAGATTGGTCAAAAAAGTAAAGGCCCATGGGAACCAAGGGAATGTGGCAAATTGGATCCAAAATTGGCTCAGTGGCAGGAAGCAAAGGGTAATGGTCGACAGGTGTTTTTGCGACTGGAAGGCTGTTTCCAGTGGGGTGCCACAGGGCTCGGTACTCGGTCCTTTACTTTTTGTGGTATACATTAACGATTTGGACTTAAACGTAGGGGGCATGATTAAGAAATTTGCAAATGACACACAGATAGGCCGTGTGGTTGATAGTGAAAAGGAAAGCTGTTGACTGCAGGAAGATATCAATGGACTGATCAGATGGGCAGAAAAGTGACAAATGGAGTTCAATCCGGAGAAGTGTGAGGTAATGCATTTGGGGAGAGCAAACAAGGCACAATAAATGGGAGGATACTGAGAGGTATAAAGGAAGTGAGGGACCTTGGAGTGCATGTCTACAGATCCCTGAAGGTAGCAGGACAGATAGATAAGGTGGTTAAGAAGGCATTTGGAATGCTTTCCTTTATTAGCCGAGGTATGGAATATAAAAGCAGGGATGTTATGTTGGAACTGTATAAAACACTAGTTAGGCCACAGCTTGAGTACTGCGCACAGTTCTGGTCACCACATTATAGGAAAGATGTAATTGCACTCGAGAGGGTACAGAGGAGATTTACGAGGATGTTGCCAGGACTGGAGAATTTTAGCTATGATGACAGATTGGATAGGCTGGGGTTGTTTTCCTTGGAACAGAGGAGGCTGAAGGGCGATTTGATTGATGTGTACAAAATTATGAGGGGCCTAGATAGAATGGATAGGAAGGACCTATTTCCCTTAGCGGAGGGGTCAATAACCAGGGGGCATAGATTTAATGTGATTGGTGGAAGGATCAGAGCGGAAATGAGGAAAAAATTTTTCACCCAGGGGGTGGTGGGGGTCTGGAACTCACTGCCTGAGAGGGTGGTAGAGGCAGAAACCCTCAACTCATTTAAAAAATACCTGGATGTGCACCTGAAGAGCCGTGACCTGCAGGGCTACAGACCAAATATGGGAAAGTGGGATTAGGTTGGGTGGCTCATTTCTCAGCCGGCGTGGACACGATGGGCCGAATGGCCTCTTCCTGTGCCATAAACTTTCTATGTTGTCGGGGCCCATAGCCTTTGCTGTATCCAGTGCACTCAGCCGTTTCTTGATATCACGTGAAGTGAATCGAATTGGCTGAAGACTGGCTTCTGTGATGGTGGGGCCAAGATGGATCATCCACTCGGCACTTCTGGCTGAAGCTGAAAGAGAGGAAGCAGCAGATCGTAGTTGGGGGAGTTGTGTACCTGCGGAAATGTGCTAGTGAAGCGCCCCAGGGATTGATACTGATCTCCTTCGTGTTTCTGATCTACAGAAATGACTTGGATTTAGAAAGATAATGTAAGTTGGTCAAACTCCCAAACAATGTGGAAGTGGTGGCACAGTAGGGTCTAACGAAGAGCTACAGTATTACGAAAGGTCCAGTCAATATCTGCCAACGAGCAGAGCTATGATAGATGAAGTTCATTTATAGGTAAGAGCAAAATTTTACATATGGGAAGAAAAACTGGGGAGCATAATGAATGGTATCAAACTAGTTAGGTAATCTGGGAATCACAGAATAAATACTGATCTTGTTGAGTCATTACACAGAAACAATCCACAAAGTAATGCTAAGTTATATTGCCAATTTTTTATTTGTTCTTGGGAGGTCGGCTACACCAGCAAGGCTGAATTTACTGCCAATCCCAGTTGCCCTGAGGGCATTATGGGTCAACCACATGGTATAGGACTGGATTCACATATAGGCCAGACCAGGTGGAGGTGGCAAATCCACTTTCTTGAAGGACATTAGTGAACATTGGGATTTTACTTTCGTAGTCATTTTCTAATTCTAGCCCACAAATTACCAGATTTATGGAATTGATGGAATCCCCTCCAAGTCACACACCATCCCGACTTGGAAATATATCGCCATTCCCTTTATTGTCGCTGGGTCAAAATCCTGGAACTCTCTACCTAACAGCACTGTGGGAGAACCTTCACCACACGGACTGCAGCGATTCGAGAAGGCGGCTCACCACCACCTTCTCAAGGGCAGTTAGGGATGGGCAATAAATGCCGGCCTTTCCAGCAACGCCCACACCCCATGAACAAATTTAAAAAATTCAATTTTACAACTTCCCCCGGTGGGATTTGAACTCAATATCTGGGTTGCCAGTCCAGTACTGTGACTACTAGGTTACTGTATCCATAATGGTATCGAAGTAGAATATAAGTCTGAGATCCCCAAGTTGAAACTGTATAGTGTTTTGGGCAGACCACACCTTGAATCTGCATTTCATTCTGGTCACCAAGGAAATCCTTGAGCCCAAGAAGCAATGCAGGGAAGGGTCACAAGGCTAATCCGTTGTGTCAGAGGAATAAGCTACGAGGAAAGGATAGAAAAACTTGTGGTTTTCAGCCTTAAAAGAAGGTAAATGAGGAGTATAAACTGTTACGAGGCAAATTCAGGAATGATGTCAGGAAGCGCTTCACACAACAGAGTGATAAATATCCAGAATTCAGGTAATGTGGTTGGTGAAGGCAAAAACTGGAGTAATTCAAAAGGTGGTTTGAGGCTGAGATGGGGGATGGAATGATGAGTTCGATCTCCTGAATGGACCATTACACTATAATTTTTGAGTTGAACAGGTTCCTGCCAACTTCTTGATATAGTTCTCATAAATATAAATTACTGACATGTTGGTATTTTGCTCTTTACCCTTTTGTAAAATTTGTTCACAAGATGTGGATGACGCTGGCAAGACCACATTTATTGGCCGTTCTAACTGCCTTGGTGGGCCTTTGCTACAGTCCTTGATTCTGTTCTGTAGCAGTTGTTTTACAGATGAGTGACATACGTACGCCTCTTCAGAAGGCATTAAAGTTCAACCATGTATTGTGGAACTGGAGTTATGTGTAAACCAGACCAGGAACGATAGCATTTTCCCTCCCCAATCAGTTGAGTTTTTAAAACAATCTCACAACTTTGATCAATTTTTTGCTAGTACAAGCCCATAAATTACCGGAGTTTTCACAGCTTTTCATGGTGGGATTTGAACTCTCAACGCCCAGCACCATAATCACTGCGTTACCATACCCCTCTATTTCTGTTCTAGATGTGCTGCACACAGTGTATGTTTAGTCGGACCTGCTTTATTTACACACTTATTACGGTGCCTGTTAGAGGATTGGGATCTGGAATCTTCCACATAATTACTCAGGGTGAGGGGCTTTACCTGAAGGAGTGAAAATGCAGATGTGTGGAACTCCAGCTGGTAGCGTGGCTTTGACTGCTTACTATAACTGTCAGGAAATAGTAGATAATGGGAGAAGATGTCTGAAGAATGGAAAATCTTTTCAGGCTTATTCTGTTAATAGTGGCATCTGTTGCAAACACTGAAGCTTAGGCTGTTATTGTGCCGTCTGCCCTCGCTGCCAGGTTCCTGGTAGTATCTCGGAGTAAATTTTTCTCGCACATTGTATTATCAGATGTTAATTGGAACGGACTCCATCACAAACCTGCATAAACTGGAGCAGGTTTCCAGTGATGAAGGCATTGGGACCCTCGCAGAAAACCTATTGGAGGCACTGCGGGAACACCCAGAAGTCAACAGGAAAATTGAAGCAGCCCGAAAGGAGACGCGAGCAGAAAAGAAACGGATGGCAATGGCTATGCGGCAGAAAGCACTCGGCACACTTGGAATGACGGTAAACATTGAATGCGTTTAAAATGAAGTTCATGGGAGCAGGGCGGACACATGGGATTGGGGTACTGTCTTTGTGGAAGATAAACATCAATACAGACTGGTTGCGCTAAATGCCCTGTTCCAATATCCCTTTCCTTCAATCATCTGCCTAACGAATTCTTAAATATAGGAAGTACAGAGGAGAAGGGACAAAGGGAATAAGAGGGGCAAAGAGAGAGTATGAGAATAGACTGGCAGCTAATATAAAAAGGAATCCAAAAGTCTTTTATAGGCATATAAATAGTAAACGGGTAATAGGAGGGATGGGGCCAATTACGGACCAAAAAGGAGATCTACACTTGGAGGCAGAGGGCTTAGCTGAGATACTGAATGAGTACTTTGCACCTGTCTTTACCAAGGAAGAAGATGCTGCCAAAGTCACAGTAAAAGAGGAGGTAGTTGAGATACTGGATGGGCTAAAAATTGATAAAAAGGAGGTACTGGAAAGGCTGACTGTACTTAAAGTAGATAAGTCACCCGGTCCGGATGGGATGCATCCTAGGTTGCTGAGGGAAATAAGGGTGGAAATTGCAGGGATACTGGCCATAATCTTCCAAACATCCTTAGATATGGGGGTGGTGCCAGAGGACTGGAGAATTGCAAATGTTACACCCTTGTTCAATGAAGGGCGTAAGGATAAACTCAGCAACTACAGGCCGGCCAATTTAACCTCGGTGGTGGAAAGCTTTTAGAAACTATAATCCAGGACAAAATTAATAGTCTTGTGGACAAGTGTGGATTAATAAAGGAAAGCCAGCACGGATTTGTTAAAAGCAAATTGAGTTTAACCAACTTGATTGAGTTTTTTGATGAAGTAACAGAGGGTTGATGAGGGCAATGCGGTTGATGTGTATATAGACATCATACACATGTCTATTTGTATGTAGACATGTGTATATGTCTATATATGTATATGTGTTTGAATAAAAAGGCGTTGGATAAAGTGCCACATAATAGGCTTGTCAGCAAAATTGAAGCCCATGGAATAAAAGGGGCAGTGGCAGCATGGATACGAAATTGGCTAAGTGTGAAACAGAGAGTAGTGGTGAATGGTTATTTTTCAGACTGGAGGAAGATGTACAGTGGTGTTCCCCAGGGGTCAGTGCTGGGACCACTGCTTTTTTCGATATATATTAATGACTTGGACTTGGGTGTGCAGGGCACAATTTCCAAATTTGCAAATGACACAAAACTTGGCAGTGTAGTAAACAGTGAAGAGGATAGTAATAGACTTCAAGAGGACATGGAGAGGCTAGTGGAATGGGTGGACACGTGGCAGATGAAATTAAACACAGAGAAGTGCGAAGTGATACATTTTGGCAGGAAGAACAAGGAGAGGCAATATAAACTAAATGGTACAATTCTAAAGGAAATGCAGGAACAGAGAAACCTGGGGGTATATATGCACAAATCTTTGAAGGTGGCAGGACAGGTTGAGAAAGCAGTTAAAAAAGCATACGGGATCCCAGGCTTTATAAATTGAGACATTGAGTACAAAAGCAAGGAAATTATGTTGAACCTTTATAAAAGCACTGGCTTGGCCACGACTGGAGTATTGTGTCCAATTCTGAGCACCCCACTTCAGGAAGGATGTGAAGGCCTTGGAGAGGGTGCAGAAAAGATTTACTAGAATGGTTCCAGGGATAAGGGACTTCAGTTACGTGGATAGACTGGAGAAGCTGGGGTTGTTCTCCTTAGAACAGAGAAGGTTAAGAGGAGATTTGATAGAAGTGTTCAAAATCATGAAGGGTTTAGGTAAAGTAAATAAAGAGAAACTGTTCCCATTGGCAGAAAGGTCGAGAACTAGAGGACACAGATTTAAGGTGAGTGGCAAAAGAGCCAAAGGTGACATGAAGAAAAACTTTTTAACGCAGCGAGTGGTTATGATCTGGAATGCACTGCCTGAAAGGATGGTGGAAGCAGATTCAATCGTGGTTTTCAAAAAGGAATTGGATAAATACTTGAAGGGAAAAAATGTGCAGGGCTACAGGGAAAGTGTGGGGGAATGGGACTAACTGGATTGTTCTTACAAAGAGCCAACACAGGCTCAATGGGCCAAATGGCCTCATTCTGTGCTGTAACCATTCTATGATTCTAATGCTGACAAGGTTTCTGCTTCAATCATTAACTCCGGTAGCACATTTTAATACTAGACAGTATCCAAGTGAATTGCATTGTGTACTCTCCATTACCTCAACATCCTATTGTGTGGAGCCCAAAACTGCATACAGTACTAAGCTGTGGTCTTACTAAGGTTTTGTATAGATTCACCGTTACATCTACACCCCTTGCCATGAAACCCAGTAATCTATTAGATTTTTATGGCTTTGTCCACGAGGTGCTGTTTTTAATGTCCTGTGAACCTGAACCCCCAAATCCCTCTGCTCTTCCACATCACCCAATCTTCCCCCATTCAAAGTATAATTATTATTTGTATTTTTTTAACCAAAATATACCACCTACATCTAACATTGAATTCCATCGGCCACTTTTTCTCCCATTCCACCATCTAATCAATATCCCCTTGCAGTTTCCCTTGGTACTCAGGGTTATTTATTATGCCTCCTATTTTAGTATCTTGGGGCACCCCTCCCTCTACCCCTATATTCAAATCATTGACATATATAGCAAACAGAAGTGGTCCCAGAACTGAACCCTGTGGGACACCGCTACCCTCTTCCAACCACTCTGAGAAACTGCCCTTAACTCCTTCCCTCTGTTTCCTCCTTTCTAACCAGTTTTTAATCCAATTTGCTACCCTTCCCCTAATTCCATACCCCTTAATCTTCAACAGTAGTTTCCTAGGTGTGAGCCTTGGCTCAGTGGTAGTGCTCTCACTTCTGAGTCAAAAGGTTGTGGGATTAAGCCTCAGTACAGGACTTGAGCATATCATCTAGGCTCCAGTGCAGTATTGAGGGAGCTCTGCATTGTTGGAGGTGCTGTTTCTCGGATGAGACGTTAAACCGAGGCCCCGTCTGCCCTCTCAGATGGACGTAAAAGATCCAATGGCACTATTCGAAAAAGAGCAGGGGAGTTCTCCTGGTGTCCTGGCAAATATTTATCCCTCAACCAACATCATCAAAACAGTTTAATTGGTTATTTATCTCATTGCTATTTTGACCACATGTCAAAAGTGGCTAAATTGGCTAAAAAGCACTTTGGAACCTCTTGAAGTCGTGAAAGGTACTATATAAATGCAAATTCTTTCTTTCTTTCTTTTCTTTCCTGTGTGGTGCCTTGTCAAAGACTTTCTGAAAGTCCATGTACATCACATCCACTACATTTCCCCATCCACTATATCCGTTACCTCCTCAAAGAACTCAATCATGTTTATCGAGCAGTCTTCCTTTCTGAAATCCATGTTGGCTGCTTCTAATTATTTTCTCATTGTCCAGATATTCAGTATTTTAATCTTTAAAGATTCCAAAATTTCCTCTACCATACATTAAACTAACTGGCCTGTAATTACCTGGTTTAGCTGTGTCTCCCTTTTTGAAAATGGGCTTTACACTGACCACTCTCCAGTCCTCCGGCACACAATATAATATAATTTCTAAGGCCTCCACTATTTCCTCCCCCATTTCCCTCAGGATCTTTGGAGCTGACCTGTCATCTGCTGGCATTTTGACCTCCTTTAGGTTAACTAACTTTTCTAATACTTTCCTTTTATTTATTAAATAAAGGTTTGTAAAAATGACATGGGTCTTCAGAATTTTCTTTTTTTTTCATTCATGGGATGTGGGCGTCGCTGGCGAGGCCGGCAATTATTGCCCATCCCTAATTGCCCTTGAGAAGGTGGTGGTGAGCCGCCTTCTTGAACCGCTGCAGTCCGTGTGGTGCAGGTTCTCCCACAGTGCTGTTAGGAAGGGAGTTCCAGGATTTTGACCCAGCGACGATGAAGGAACGGCGATATATTTCCAAGTCAGGATGGTGTGTGACTTGGAGGGAAAGTGTGGGTGGTGTTGTTCCCATGTGCCTGCTGCTCTTGTCCTTCTAGGTGGTAGAGGTCATGGGTTTGGGAGGTGCTGTCGAAGAAGCCTTGGCGAGTTGCTGCAGTGCATCCTGTGGATGGTACACACTGCAGCCACAGTGCGCCGGTGGTGAAGGGAGTGAATGTTTAGGGTGGTGGATGGGGTGCCAATCAAGCGGGCTGCTTTGTCCTGGATGGTGTCGAGCTTCTTGAGTGTTGTTGGAGCTGCACTCATCCAGGCAAGTGGAGAGTATTCCATCACACTCCTGACTTGTGCCTTGAAGATGATGGAAAGGCTTTGATGAGCTGTTTGTGTTCTGTGAGTTACCTCGGGCAGAGCTGGAGCTCTCACATTTGGTTTTGGTATAATTTTAGTAAATTATTAAATGAACAGTAAAACAAACTATTATCAAGCAAAGCAATGTAACTTCACTTATATTCCACAGCATGTATATAACTGGGTTCTCCCCACACCAGCAATCGTTTTAGCCCTTAACTTTACCTTTAGCCAAAGCGCACTCATCTCTGTTAAATCAGTAATATTCATGCACGCGTTACTGATATTTACATGGCAAATAGTCGTTATTGGATGGACTTCGTCCCCATGCTTTGTTTAAGCCCACAGCTTCTTTATATTGCTGCAATAACCAAATCATTTAGCATCTTCAGAATTGTATCAAACTAGGTCTTGTAGCTGGCGAGACCACTGTCTGCTAAACTCTCAACTGGTGTGAATTCCATCAGTTTACATCTCAGCCACTCTGACTTGAAGAATAGAAGTAGAAAATTAGGAAATAGATTCTTTCTGTAGGAACAGCTAGAGTAACCAAGATGTGGCAATGCTTGAAAGAGTTCACCTTGGAAGCTGGGCAGTGAAAACGAAGAAGAAAGCTGTTACTTGGTGGAGAAAGCTAATAATTATAGCATTTTGTCAAGTAATTATTTTAATTGGGTTCCAGGAAAAGTGTAGCTTTAAAGCTACTCTATAGTCTTTTTCTTGCATGTGAGAAAATACACTGTTAACAGATGAGCACTGACTTGCCTTGAAAATACACTGTTAACAGATGAGCACTGACTTGCCTTTTAGCTACATCATTAAATAAATTTAAAACAAAAATAGACAGTTTCCTAGAAGTAAAGGGAATTAGGGGTTACGGGGAGCGGGCAGGAAATTGGACATGAATTTAGATTTGAGGTTAGGATCAGATCAGCCATGATCTTATTGAATGGCAGAGCAGGCTCGAGGGGCCGATTGGCCGACTCCTGCTCCTATTTCTTATGTTCTTTTAAGATTCACGTGCTGCCAAGACCAGGCTGTTACAGATGATTGCACCAACAACATAAATACCCTAAATGGCTTGTGGCAAGTCAAGGTCTTTCATTAACATTTTACATATTATTTGTTTCGGATCACTCTCTAATATTTTTATTTCTCTTTCAACAGACTAATGAGAAAGGTCAGGTGGTCACCACGACAACATTACTGAAGCAGATGGAAGAGCTAATTGAAGAACCAGGTTTGACCTGCTGCATTTGCCGTGAGGGTTATAAATTTCAGGTACGCCCACTTTGTCCAAGTGAAATGCAATTGCTGTACAGTTTTATGGTATAGATGCCTGCTCTTTAGCAGGCACAACAGAATGATCCTTATTCATCTCTGTTTCAGCCAACCAAAGTGTTAGGAATTTACACCTTCACAAAGCGTGTGGCAGTCGAAGAGTTTGAGAACAAACCACGGAAACAGCAGGGATACAGTACGGTCTCGCACTTCAATATTGTCCACTATGATTGTCATCTTGCTGCAGTCAGGTAATGGGAACCCTGCTCTTTTCGCTATTACAATTGGGAGGTTTTGATAACTTAAATTGAGGAAAGCTATTTCCAATGATTGAGATGGTAATTGGAGGACATAAATTTAAGACCATCACCAAAGGACAAAAAGGAGAGGTTAGGAATGTTTTTTTTAAACGCAGAGGGTTGTTAGAACATGGAATGTCTGATCAGCAATGTTGGAAGCAGAATCAATAATGGTGTTCAAAAGGGAAGTGGATAATTATTTGAAAAGGGTCTAGGGAATGGGACCAAGTGGAATGGCTGGTATGAGCAGACCCTTCAGTCTTCAAGTTTCTCATAGCTGCCGCAACATATCTGCACTGATTTAGTGGCATTACGTTTATTCCAAGAGTGCTGTGATTTTAAAACCATAAGGAATAGAATTCTGTGTTCTTGCACCTGGGGGTATTGGGTCACCTGAGCTCAGCAAATACATGACTAACTGGGCAGGGAGGAGTGCATATCATTAAGGGAGCCCACCCAATTTTCCGTTTATTTAAATTAATGAGCAGGAAAACAGGTGAATTCCTGCCCGCCCAGTTATCCTGCATTTGCTGCACCCCAGTGATCAATACAGGAACAAGAAAATCTGCCTCAAGAGGTCAGGGTGAGAAAAGGCATTTGGACAATCGTAGCTCATTCCTTTTGTAAGTTAACTATATTTTGGTTCTGTACATTGCTGTAATTCTACTTTATAACGATCATTAGAAAGGTTACGTTTGCAGATGTTGTTGAAAGAAATATTCTTCCATCTTATGAAAGGATCTGTCCATACTCGCATGGTGAATGGTTTTATTTAATTACTAAAGAATTTCGCATGGCATAGTTCACAGGTAGTATGGGATCGGGTTGGGTAATTTTTAGCTGTAAGTTGGAGCTCTGTTTAAGCTGGCCTGCTCCTTGAAAGCTATTGTTCAAGTACTCCCTGTGAGAAGTGGTCTAAACTGGAAAATCCAGATAATTGGAACTGCATGCAAACTCCTGAGAACAATTGTAAATCCTTGTAAATTTTAGGCTCCAGATCAGGAGAACCTAGTATTAAATGACTGGTTTTCCCTTTTTTTTAAGGTTGTTTTACATCTACAACAAAGTGTAAATGGATACACAGTGGATGTAAGAGTTATTTATATATGATTCACAAATTCAACTCTGATTTACTAGAGGGTTTTACTAGCCCAGTGAGAGTGGTTTCAATAATTTATGATGATTGCCCATGTAACTCCTGATCTGACTGATTTTAATGAGTTATTCCTTTAGGCTGGCACGTGGTCGGGAGGAGTGGGAAAGTGCTGCGTTACAGAATGCGAACACCAAGTGTAATGGATTGCTTCCTGTGTGGGGTCCACACGTACCTGAATCAGCATTTGCTACGTGTTTGGCAAGGTGAGAGATTTAATTTAAACACAGGGTGTGAAGTTTAAGATCTTTCATTCTGAAATATTGCCTGTAATTTAAACAGGGGAAGTGAAGGACTTAGGAACTGAGGGAACAATATGAAAATTTGCTTATGACACCATATTTGGGGGGAGGGTGTGGCAAATTGTGATGAGGATTGTGAAAAACCACAGGAGGATGTAGAGAGGCAGGCAGACGGGTAGCAGATGCAGTTCAATGTAGAAAAATGTGGAGTCATGTATTTTGTAAGTAAGAATAAGCAAAGAAAATACATATTAAATGGTGAGCTTTTAAATGGAGGAGATGGGCAGAGGGTTCTTGGTTTACAAGTACACGTGTCATTTAGAGAAGCAGTTGGAATTCTTGGTTTACTTGGAGGCAAAGATTACAAAAGCAAGGAGCTAATGTTGAACATGTTAAGGAACGCTGTTAGACAACATGTGGAACATTGTGTACAATTTTGGGTACCGCATTATGGAAAGGATATAAAAGCAAAGAAAAAATGAAGGCTGTTACCAGAGTTGAGGGGTTAAATTTACAAAGACAGACTTGAGAAGTTGTGGCTTAAGTGATGACCTGATCAGAGTTTTGATATGGGAAATAGTAGTGGACTGTTTCCACTGGTTGACAGGAGAGTAACAAGAGATGGTAAATTTAAAATAACAAAAAGAAATAAAAGGGATGTTAAAAAAAAATGTCTTTACACAGCAGAATGTGGGATTCTCTGCCACAACCCCTTGATGAAGCAGAATTCATTAACTCTTTTAAAAGGCAATTAGATAGTTGCTTGAAAAAGAAAGAACTAACCTTTATAAAGTACCTTTCACATTCTCAGCACGCTTCAAGGAGCTTCACAGCCAATTAATTACTTTTGAAGCATAGTCACTTACTTTGTAGACAAACAGAAGAGGCAGCCAAATTGTGCACAGCAAAGTCCCACAAACAGCAATGAGATAAATACCCAGTTAATCTGTTTTAGTGATGGTTGAAGGATAAATTTTGGCCAGGACACCAGGAGAACCCCTTTGCTCTTCAAATAATGCCATGTGATCTCTTGCATCTACTTGTATAGACAGGAAGGGCCTCAGTTTAACATCTCATTTGAACTACGGAACCTCCAACAATGCAGTATTCCCTCAGTATTGCACTAATGTGTCAGCCTAGATTATGTGCTCAAGTCTCTGGAGTGAAACTTGAACACTTAATCTTCTGACTTGGGCAAGAGTGCTACCACTGGGCCAAGCTGACACTTGGAGGAATATTAAAAGTATGAGGAGTGAGCAGGATATTGGGATTGGTCCTCGTACGAGAAGATTCACTAGATTAATTCCTGGGATGAGAGGGTTTTCCTATGAAGAGAGGTTGAGTAGAATGGGCCTATACTCTCTGGAGTTTAGAAGAATGACAGGTGATCTCATTGAAACATAAAAGATTATGAGGGGGCTTGACAGGGTAGATGCTGAGAGGCTGTTTCCCATGGCTGGAGAGTCTAGAACTAGGGGGCATAGTCACAGGATAAGGGGGTCAGTCATTTAAGACTGAGATGAGGAGGAATTTCTTCACTCGGGGTTGTGAATCTTTGGAATTCTCTACCCCAGAGGGCTGTGGATGCTGAGTCATTGAATATGTTCAAGGCTGAGATAGATAGATTTTTGGACTCTAGGGGAAATCAGGGATATGGGGATCGGGCAGGAAAGTGCAGTTGAGGTTGAAGATCAGCCATGATCTGATTGAATGGCGGAGCAGGCTCGAGGGGCCATGTGGCCTACTCCTGCTCCTATTTCTTATGTTCTTATTAGACTAGGCGGCCCAAGGAGAAAAACACAGTGCAGTCTTGAGACAAATGGCCTGTTTCTGTGTTGTAACATTGTGTGATTCATTCAGATGTTTGTCAGATAGTTAAGTTCCTTGGTGGTATACTGTATATTAGATTACCTTGTTTCTGATTTCAGACACAATACGTACTTGCAAGAGTGTACAGGCCAGCGTGAACCCACCTACCAACTAAATGTTCATGATATTAAACTACTCTTCCTGCGTTTTGCAATGGAGCAGTCATTCAGCGTTGATACTGGTGGAGGAGGCAGAGAGAGTAACATCCATCTTATCCCATACATAATGCATACAGTCCTCTATGTTCTTAACACGTAAGTACAGTAAATTCCTCATTGAATTTTCACTCTTTCATAAATTGTAAATACAATGATGTTACTCAATCATGTTACAGGACCCGGGCAACATCCCGAGAGGAGAAGAACCTACAGAGTTTCTTGGAACAGCCAAAGGAGAAATGGGTTGAAAATGCTTTTGAAGTGGATGGAGCGCACTATTTCACAGTGCTGGCATTGCACATTTTTCCACCTGAGAAATGGAAAACTATCCGTGTTGATTTTCTAAAACGCCTCCTGGTCACCACCCAAGCAAGAAAAGCATCACCTAGTGGCTGCAACAAGTAAGAGAATCAACAGAGCCAGCAAAGTTTGTGCTTTCATGACTAGCAAATGTTTTAATATGAGGGAGTGTCTACACCGAATACTTACTGTAGGCATCATATGATCCTCATCAAATCAGAAAAGTATGATCTAATAGAACTTTTCCAGCACATTGTTATAATCCAAAAATTACATTTTTCCTCTTCAATTAAATCTCCACATATCCTTAGGAATTAACTCCATCTCCTTGAAGAAAATAGCTAGAGCACTGTCTCCTTAAAGATGACATGATCCTTGATCTGAGGCAGACAGCAAGCCAGTTTTAATTCCTGGCATTTGGTATTTTTGCATATTGCTAATTTTGGAGTCTCTTCAATCCTTTGGGGTTTTGGGAGAATGTTTTTCAAGTTACTTTTTATGTAAGCATATTCTGTGGTCCTTTGTCTCAATAGACTGTAGTTATGGCACTGATGCAGGTTGAGCCCAATGGAATTCAGTCCATTATAAGAACAAGAGGAAAATCAGGATCCTTTGAAGCCGTTCTATAGTTAACTCTCCCATCGAAGCCCATCCCCCGGTGAACGAGCTCGCCCGTCCCCCTGGTGAACGAGCTGTCCAATTGAAGTTCATTTCTCTGGTACATTAACTCTCATCATGACATCGACTTATATTTTGAACATCCCAAGCGTTTTCCTCTTTATTACTTTGCTCAGTAGATTATTCTAAATATTCATCACTGCGTAAAGAAGTTTTCCCTGCTATTAAGTTAACTTTTCACTAATTTTCATTTGTGTCCTCTGGCCCTCACTGTTTAGTATACTTTAAAATACTAATATAGATGTATCTGATCTATACTTTTATATACTTAAATGAGGTCCTTTGTCTTTGAAGTAATAGTATAGATAAGTTTACTTATGGCCCCTCTCATGATTAGACAGGAGACAGTTGGCACTCTGAACAGGAGCAAAATCCAGCTACGTGGATGAACCCTTCTCTTGAGGTAGCATTGATCTGTTGATACTGCCAGGGCATGGGCCTGCTTGATGGATAACATGCAGAGTCTTGTTAATCTAGACGGTTTGTTTTCTTTGGAGACCAGTCTTTAGGAAAACCCATTTCTAAGCAGCTGTTAAGAAATTGGATGGTGAGTGCAGCTTTCTCCATCTCCTCTGGCAAGACACAGGAACATTGCGCAAAGTTGAAGCTTCTTGTGCCAATGTGAAGGGTTCCTTTGAATCTATTTGAAAGGCAGCAACCTTTCATTAAATATTATTGCTTTGGCAGGTGAAGATAATAAGTGTTTTGACACTGCTGGTTGCAAGCTGGCCTGAATAAGTAGGTCCCCTGAGACTCAACACCTGTATTTGTGCTACTTTCATATATTTTCTGCCAGTTAGAAGTTCAGCTTCACAAACCCAGCCTTCTCATATTATTTTGGAATGGCTGGAATTTGTGTTTTACAATTTCATTGTTGAATAGAAAAGAAAGAGCTTGTATTAATATAGCACCTTTAACATCCTTGTGTGCCCCAAAGTGCTTTACAGCCATTGAAATACTTTTGAAGCATAGCTATCATTTTGTAGGCAAACCCGGCAGCCAATTTGCGCACAACAAGGTCCCACAATTAGCAATGAGATAAATGAGCAATGAGTTAATCTTTTTGGTAGTGGTGGTTGAGGGATAAATGTTGGCCAGGACACCAAAAGAACGTTGAGCTCCTCTTTGATTAGTACCATGAGATCTTTTACGGCCACTTGAACAGGCATAAGGGCCTCAGTTTAACATCTCATCCAAAACAGTACAGGACTCCCTCAGGACTGCATTGCAGTGTTAGCCTAGATGATCATAGAATCATGCGGCACTGAAGGAGACCGTTCAGCCCTTCGTGTCTGTGACAGCTCTATGAAAGAGCTATCCAATTAGTCCCATTCCCCTGCTCTTTCCCTATAACCTTGCAAATTTTTCCCCTTCAAGTAGAGATCCAATTCCTTTTTGAAAGTTACTATTGAATCTGCTTCCGCCACCCCTTCAGGCAGTTCATTCCAGATCATAACAATTTGTTGCGTAAAAAAAAATTCCCCTCATCTTTTCTTCCCCCCCCCCCCCCCCCCCCGGCATTTTTGCCGATTATTTTAAATCTGTGTCCTCTGGTTACTGACCCTCCTGCCAGTGGAAACAGTTTCTCCCTATTTACTCTATCAAAACCCCTCATTATTTTGAATACCACTATTAAATCTCCCCTTAATCTTCTCTGCTCTAAGGAGAACAATCCCAGCTTCTCTAGTCTCTCCAGATAACTGAATTCCCTCATCCCTGGTAACGTTCTAGGAAATCCCCTCTGCATCCTCGCCAAGACCTTGACCTCCTTTCAAAAATGCGGGGCCCAGAATTGGATTTGTTGCACTTCTTTGACTCTTTTTCAGTGCTTGCACATCTTACTTTAAATGTGATAACCAACAGCGTGTTCTCATAAATGTTTCATAAATCGTGGATGACCCTTTTAACTTTGAGGTATGCATCATGTACGCATGATCTCTCCCATGTTAATGGATCAACAACACAGGCTAAAAACAAAGAATCAAGTTTATTCAGAATAATATTAAACTAAAGCAAGATTAAAAACAGCAGAATTGACTAGGTTCCAATTTTTCACTTAACATTTAGTATCCGTTTTAAGACAAAAGTTCTAAGTCTTAACAGTTCTCTTCAGTAGTTTTGAGCAAGATGTCCGTGATGAAAAGTTTTAATTGAGATTGAACTTCCGAGAAGCTCCCAGCAGAGTATAGTGAGGTAGGAAAACACTGAAGAGTTTGCCAGCCTAACTATTTCCTTCTCTTCCTTTTGAAGTCTGGATAGTACAAAAGACAGATGATAACATTTTAACAATTAATCAACACATTCAATCAAAATAGATTTGAAAGCCTCAAAGCCATAAACTGTAGAAAATTGGCAGCTGACAGCCTGATGGTTAAGCTTTTAAACAATACCATTGTCCTGGAGCAAAAGCTTGTTTGTTCTCTTCCCTATCTGATCAGTTACCAGATCAGACGACTTGACCTGGTTGATGCACCCTGCTTGTATTCGGTATAATAACCTCTCCACATAACTGAAGTCTGTATCCCTGGTACTATTCTGGTAAATGTCCTCTGTACCGTCTCCAAGGCCTTGATATCCTTTCTAAAGTGTGGTGCCCAGAATTGGACACAATACTCCAGCTGAGGCCTAACCAGTGATTTATAAAGGCTAACCATAACTGCCTTGCATTTGTACTCAATGCCTCTATTTAGAAAGCCATGGATCCTGTCTGCTTTTGTAATATCCTTTTTTATGTGCTCAAGTCCTGGAGTGAGGCTTGAACCTTAAGTCTTCTGACTCAGAAGCAAGACTTTACCTCTCAGCTAAACTGGCATTCAGTGTTATGACTGTAATACTTTAATACTCTTTTGGTTATTTGCGTTTCACTGTTTGCTTCTCAGAGCAAAGTAGTGACAGTCTACCTGAGGTTGAGATTGATAGACTAGCGTGGAGAAAGATCACCTGATTGCCAAGGACATGAATATTCTTCAACGGACAGTGTTATTGGTGATTTTTTCCCTGTGCAAATTATAGTAATTATATGTGGAGGTTGAACTTCTTTCAAAGAATAAGGAAGACTGTATTTCCTACAGTAAACAATATATTGGTAGTCATTCTACTCTTGTCTCCTAAGCACCAAAAAGTAAAATTATATCTGTTAGAGCAGTTTGCAGAATGCTGTAAGTGACCTGTTCTTCTGATGAAATGTCTCGATTTTCAGATTGTCTGACAAATCCGTGAAAGAATACTCCGTGTACCGCCCTGTGCTGCTCTGCTGGGGATTAGTGGAACTTATCTATGGAATGTTTAAGGTATGGTGTATGTTGGGGTAGGCACCAGACACATTGCCCTGTCCTGTTGGGGTACAGATCAAAACCATTGCTCTGTCCTGCTCTGCATAGATTGACCACCAAACTCTGCTCTGATGGAGCACAATGATTCACCTAACTGAGCTGCGATTATTTAAAATAATCAAGTTTCCCCAAACAAAACTTTTGTAACACAAAAGTAAAAATTGAAGCAAAATGAGTTCCCACAGTTACTCCAAACTGGAAATGCAATCAGTGAGGGCAATAGTGTATGTTGTGTGATTCCAGCTTTGAATTGACTAGTAGAAGTTGGGATGAATTGTCCTGTGAGTTAGGTTACGTAACCCTCTGTGTACCTCATTCATTTTACATCTAATGCCACTTGATTTGTTTCTCAATAAATTGCAAGTACTCTTCAAAAATGCATTTTGATGCATCATCAAAAATAAGCCATATTATTTACATATTTACTGTGTTGAACACCATTGTGTTGTGAAATCTTTTACTACTTTGCCTCTACAGAAAGTCCCTACGAGTAACACAGAGGGTGGCTGGTCCTACTCTCTAGCCGAATACATTCGACACAATGACATGCCAATCTATGAGGCAACAGACAGATCTCTCAAAACTTTCCAGGATGAATTCATGCCTGCTGAATCCTTTGCTGAATTCCTAGATGTTGCAGGTTAGTATTTAAATAAATACTGTCCATTCATTTCCTTCCTCCACCCCAGTATAAAAAACTGCAAACCTTTCTCCCAAAGCAACCAGGTAGTTAAAATTGCCTCTATTTTCGGTACTTCTGAAGTAGAAATGCTAAGCCTTCAAATGCACATTCTGCCTGAGACGTTTGTCATGAAAGCTGGATACCAGCACCAGGGGGTGATCTTCATTATTCTATTGGATCATGGACATCAGAGAATTGCAAATTTGAATCACAGGCTTTACTTTCAGATTCTATCTCCTGCCTGGGTGATTTTCCTCATGACAGAGACAGTGAATAGAATTCTGTGCTCCAGTCAGGTGATTCATCTCTACAATGAGAAGTATTGTAACCGAAAATCAGACCTGCCTATCCCTTGGTGTTAGAAATAAGAAATAGGAGCAGGAGTAGGCCATACAATAAGATCATGGTTGATCTTCGACCTCAACTCCACTTTCCCGCCCAATCTTCATATCCCTTGATTCCCCAAGAATTCAAAAATCTATCGATCTCAGTCATGAATATACTCATTAACTGAGCATCCACAGCCCTCTGGGGTGGAGAGTTCTGAATATTCATGACCCTCTGAATGAAGAAATTCCTGCTCAACTCACTCCTAAATGTCCAACTCCTTATCCTGAGACTATTTCCCCTAGTTCTATTCTCTTCAGCCAGGGAAACAACCTCTCAGCATATACCCTGTCAAACCCTCTTAGAATCTTATATGTTTCGAGGAGATCACCTCTCATTCTTCTAAACTCCAGAGAATATAGGCCCATTTTACTCAATCGTCCCTCACAGGACAACCCTCTCATCCTAGAAATCAATCTAGTGAACCTTCGTTGCACCGCCTCTAAGGTAAGGAGACCAAAATTGCACACAGTAGTCCAGGTGTTGTCTCACCAAAGCCCTATACAATTGCAGTGACTTCCTTACTCTTGTACACCAACCCCCTTGCAATAAAGGCCAACATACCATTTGCCTTCCTAATTGCTTGCTGTACCTACATGTTAACTTTCTGTGTTTCTTGTACGAGGACATCCAAATCCCTTTGAACGCCAACATTTAATAGTTTCTCAACATTTAAAAAAAATCAGTTTTTCTATTTTTCCTACCAAAGTGAATAACCACGCATTTCCCCACATTGACATCAAGGCAGCATTTGACCGAGTGTGGCATCAAGGAGCCCTAGTAAAATTGAAGTTAATGGGAATCGGGGAAAACTCTTAATTGGCTGGAGTCATACCTAACACAAGGGAAGATGGCGGTGGTTGTTGGAGGCCAATCATCTCAGCCCCAGGACATTGCTGCAGGATTTCCTCAGGGCAGTGTCCTAGGCCCAACCATCTTCAGCTGTTTCATCAATGACCTTCCCTCTATCGTAAGGTCAGAAATGGGGATGTTCGCTGATTATACAGTGTTCAGTTCCATTCACAACCCCTCAGATAATGAAGCAGTCTGTGCCCGCATGCAGCAAGACCGGGACAACATCCAGGCTTGGGCTGATAAGTGGCAAGTAACATTTGTGCCAGACAAGTGCCAGGCAATGACCATCTCCAACAAGAGAGAGTCTAACCACCTCCCCTTGACATTCAAAGGTATTACCATGGCCGAATCCCCCACCATCAACATCCTGGGGGCCACCATTAACCAGAAACTAAACTGGACCAGCCACATAAATACTCTGGCTACAAGGGCAGGTCAGAGGCTGGGTATTCTGCGGAGAGTGACTCACCTCCTGACTCCCCAAAGCCTTTCCACTATCTATCAGGCACAAGACAGGAGAGTGATGGAATACTCTTCAATTGCCTGGATGAGTGCAGCTGCAACAACACTCAAGAAGCTCGACACCATCCAGGACAAAGAAGCCCACTTGATTGGCACCCCATCCACCACCCTAAACATTCACTCCCTCCACCACCGGCGCATCGTGGCTGCAGTGTGTACCATCTACAAGATGCACTGCAGCAACTCGCCAAGGCTTCTTCAACACCTCCCAAATCCGCGACCTCTACCACCTAGAAGGACAAGGGCAGCATGCACATGGGAACAACACCACCTTCACGTTCCCCTCCAAGTCATACACCATCCTGACTTGGAAATATATCGCCGTTCCTTCATCGTCGTTGGGTCAAAATCCTGGAACTCCCTACCTAACAGCACTGTGGGTGAACCTTCACTACACGGACTGCAGTGGTTCAAGAAGGTGGCTCACCACCACCTTCTCAAGGGCAATTAGGGATGGGCAATAAATACTGGCCTTGCCAGCGACGCCCACATCCCATGAATGAATTTTTAAAAATTATACTCCTCCTGCCACCTTCTTGCCCACTCACTTAACCTGTCTATATCCCTTTGCAGACTCCTTGTGTCCTCCTCACAGCTTACTTTCCCACCTAGCTTCGTATCGTCAGCAAATTTGGATACATTACACTCGATCCCTTCATCTAAGTCATTAATATAGATTGTAAATAGCTGAGGCCCAAGCACTGATCCCTGTGGCACCCCACTAGTTATAGCCTGCCAATCCGAAAATGACCCTACTCTCCTATTCCTACTCTCTGTTTTCTGTCCGTTAACCAATCCTTAATCCATGCTAATATTATATTTACCCCCAATCCCATGAGCCCTAAGTTAGGGGAGACTTGCTTTATCACACCTCCCAAAAATATCTCAAAGCACTTTTCATACAGTGAATTACTTTTACTTGCTATGTAGGCAAAATCCCACAATGGCCACTTAATGTACAATTCCTGTTGTGTTCACTTTCTTTAGGTCTTTTAACAGATGTTGAAGATCCTGACAACTTCCTGAAAGACCTTCTTAACTCTGTCCCTTAAAATGTTCCAAGTTCATCTGCTGAAAAACAAAGCAAATATTTAACTGTACTTTTAGAAATACTGTTTATGCATTTTCACTCATCCAAAGCAGTTGAAATTAATTTCAGGCTCAGTTCTGCAGCAACCCTTATTTAGTTACTGCTTCTTTTTGTGTGTGAACATTTTGGATTTAAGATTTTAACGTACATGTGTACAGAGGAATAGTACTGGAATCGTCATTTAACCTGACTGATTGCATGGAGTACAATTGGTTTAATTTTATGTTTTGTTCTTGTATCCCGTACTTCAGTGTAACATGTCACCTGTTTAAATGTTGTGCTAAAGCTCTGGTTCACTATTACATCCAATAAAGTTAAATCATGATCCTTCTCTTGATGTCAATCTATAATCTGATTTAATGTTGAAACACAGACTAACCTTGTCCAGCTCCACCTCACATTAGGGCTTGTGTAGAATTCTTTGTATGTATAGGCAGTAAATAGCAGTTATTTTTCACTAGCTTAGCAATCAAAAAAAAACTTCAAACGAATAATGTTCATGTTAAAATTGATATTAAATGCATCAGGTCGTGAACCTCACTAAAACGGGTGCTAGTGATTGGATTAATTAAAAACAAAACTGAAAAGACAGTTGGCTGGGTTAGTGTCACATTTGAAATGTTCACAATTGAAGACATTGCTTGGTTAAAATGTAACAACACTTGTGAAACAACAACAACTTGTATTTATATAGAACTTTTAAATGTAGTAAAATGTCCCAAGGCGCTTCATAGGAAATATTAGGACAGGTGACCCAAAAGCTTGGTCAAACAGGTAGGTTTTAAGGAGCACCTTAGAGGAGGCTGAGAGGTTTAGGGGGGCAATTCCAGAACTTAGGGCCTAGAATGGAGTTCGTGGTGGGGGTCGAAGACGATGGCTTCGGACTTCCCAATATTTAATTGGAGGAAATTTCTGCTCCTCCAATGCTGAATGTCGGACAAGCACCATGACAAATCAGGTGCAGTGGACAGATCAAGAGTGGTGGTGGTGAAGTAGAGCTGGGTGTCGTCAGCGTACATGTAGAATCTGACATGTTTTCGGATGATGTCACTGAGGGACAGCATGTTGATGAGAAATAGGTGGGGGCCAAGGATAGATCCTTGGGGGACTCCAGAGGTAACAGTGCAGGAGCAGGAAGAGAAGCAAATTGCAGGAGATTCTCTGGCTGTGAGTGGAAAGATAGGAATGGAACCAGGCGAGAGCAGTCCCACCCAGCTGGGCGACGGAGGAGAGACGTTGGAGGAGGATGGTGTGGTCAACCCTGTCAAACGCTGCAGACAGGTCGAGAAGGATGATGCGGCATGACTCCTTAATGGAAATGGAAAGACTCTTGTACTGTTTGACTCCAAATGTTTTAACTACTAAACAGTTTTACAGAGATTTACAGCAACACGCAGTTCAGTAAAACTGAGCATATTAAATTGAAATGTTTCTTCACTTGAGTTGAGTAATTCCGTTTCTTCCTTATTCATTCAAAGTTTGCATTCAAGTATAAAAGTTTGCATTCGACACAGATACCACCATCACACGAGATGACACCACCCACCAGGTGCATGGTTCATACTCCTGTGACTCGGCCAACGTTGTCTACCTCATACGTTGCAGGAAAGGATGCCCCAGAGCATGGTACATTGGCGAGACCATGCAGACGCTGCGACAACGGATGAACGGACACCGCGCAACAATCGCCAAACAGGAGGGTTCCCTCCCAGTCGGGGAACACTTCAGCAGTCATGGACATTCATCCACCGACCTTCGGGTAAGCGTACTCCAAGGCGGCCTTCGAGACACACGACAACGCAAAATCGTCGAGCAGAAATTGATAGCCAAGTTCCGCACCCATGAGGACGGCCTCAACCGGGATCTTGGGTTCATGTCACGCTACACGTTACCCCACCAGCGAACAAATGTTATCTGTTTTTAATATAATGGGTCATTTGCTGGCTCTCTCTGCCTTCCGGATGTTTCTGCCTCTCTCTGTGTTTTTTTTCTCTTTTTTTCCCTGTTTGTTTTTTTGTTGAATGTGTATTCGGGGGTTCTGCAGGTGACACCTCTCTGTCTGAACACGGTGATTGCCTTGGCAACGGGCAGTTGCAGGGGCAGTCTGTAAACACCATGTATTGTTCAATATGTATAAATGCGTAGGCTTCAAGGAGCTCTTGAAACATTTGCCTGAGGAAGGAGAAAATCTCCGAAAGCTTGTGAATTTAAAATAAAATTGCTGGACTATAACTTGGTGTTGTAAAATTGTTTACAATTGTCAACCCCAGTCCATCACCGGCATCTCCACATCATGCATTCAAGTAGGAATTACTGCCACGCTTTGTGTTGGAGAGTGGAATCACTAAGGAATGCCAAACCTATAAAGGAACATCGCACCTGGGGTCAAATGGTCCTTTCCCCTGGCTCCAGAGTCATAGGACTAGAAATTTTCTGGCACCGTACCCGTTTTACAGGTGTAAAAGGGGCACCTAAGTGTCCAATATGGTGGGCGGCGATCCATGCCGGAAGTATGCCGCCCACCATATTGGTACGGCTCCAGTGTAGGCGTCCAGGGCCCGCCCCTGAAACAGGCATTAGACCCTTTATATTTTCAGAGTACCTAGCACCTGTTTTAGGATCCTTGACTTTCATCAAGTGATAATGTGACTTCATTGCAGAAAAAGACCTACAGTTGGGAGAACTATGTAGTCTGCACTAAATTGTGAGATCTTCCTCTTTTCTGTGAAGCAGTTGTGTGGGAAATGGTGTACGGTATGCAGAGTAATAACGAGACGAAGGGGAGCAATCGTCTTTAAAAGAGTCATTCTTTGAATGAAGGTTATGATTCATGTACTAGAAACCCTCTGTTCAGACTAATCTGTGAGGTACAAGTCTTTGGGGAGTATTGGCATCTCAATTCATGGTGATCGTTATTACTTATGTAACAAAAGGTGGAGTTTATTCACTTTTCAATGTTTCTAAAAGCTTTACAGCAATCTAGTTGATGCAGAATGTTTCCACACCCTGTTACTGTATCGAATATACCTTTTATCGTTCAGCAATATCTTAAGGGAGTGGTTCCTGTCTAAAAAATCTCTCCGCGCAAAAGGTGTGTCACTTATGTTTGGTTGCATAACTTGCCTTAATCATATGGTTTAAAACCTAACCTTTCAAATAATTGCAATTATACAGAAGGGTGTGTAATCTGACTTTATTATTTACGCATAAGTGTAAAGAGTTGCTGACATTTTTGCTATTAACCCTCAATTGTTTTCAGAAGTACAAGAGAAGTGAAGCTTAAATGGTGCCTTTTCAACTCTGCACTATTAATATCTTTTTCTATGAGTTTTTTTTATTTATTGGTTTATTATTTTTTACTCAAAACAAAGGAGGAATTCTCCAGGTTCATTAGCTACAAATATCTGATCCTTGTCTATACCCAATTGCATTAACTAAGTTCTGCTGCAAATATTTAACTGTGTTTTCTGTCTCTACTGGTCTTCCTGGAACATAAGAAATAGGAGCAGGAGCAGGCCATACGGCCCCTCGAGCCTGCTCCGCCAATCAATTAGATCATGGCTGATCTTCAACCTCAGTCCACTTTCCTGCCCGATCCCCATATCCCTTGATTCCCCTAGAGTCCAAAAATATATCTATCTCAGCCTTGAAGATACTCAAAAACTCAGCATCCACAGCCTTCTGGGGTAGAGAATTCCAAAGATTCACAACCCTCTAAGTGAAGAAATGCCTCATCTCAGTCTTGAATGGTCGACTCCTTATCCTGCGACTATGCCCTCCGGTTCTAGGCTCTCCAGCCACGAGAAAAAACCTCTCAGCCTCTACTCTTGTCAAGCCCCCTCAGAATCTTATTTGTTTCAATGAGATCACCTCTCATTCTTCTAAACTCCAGAGAGTATAGGCCCATTCTACTCAACCTCTCCTCATAGGATAACCCTCTCATCCCAGGAATTAATCTAGTGAACTTTCATTGCACTGCCTCTAAGGTAAGTATATCCTTCCTTACGTAAGGAAACCAAAACTGTACACAGTACTCCAGGTGAGGTCTCACCCAAGCCCTGTACAATTAGTAAGACTTCCTTACTCTTGTACTCTAACCCCCTTGCAATAAAGGCCACATGCCATTTGCCTTCCTAATTGCTTCCTGTACCTGCATACTAACTTTTTGAGTTTCTTGTACCAGGACACCCAAGTCTCTCTGGACACCAACATTTAATAGTTTCTCACCATTTAAAAAATAGTCTGTTTTTCTATTCTTCCTACCAAAGTGAATAACCTCACATTTCCCCACATTATACTCCATCTGCCACCTTCTTGCCCATTCATTTAACCTGTCTATATCCTTTTGCAGACTCTTTGTGTCCTCCTCACAGCTTACTTTCCCACCTAGCTTTGTATCGTCAGCAAACTTGGATACACTACATTCGATCCCTTCATCCAAGTCATTAATATAGATTGTAAATAGCTGAGGCCCAAGCACTGATCCTTGCGGCACCCCACAAGTTACAGCCTGTCAACCTGAAAATGACCCGTTTAACCCAACTCTCTTGCCCGTCCATTAACCAATCCTCCATCCATGCTAATTTACCCTATTTTAGTGTTGTCTGCAAATTTATAGGTTTGAGCATCCAGGTAATTTAGGTGGATAGAAACAACAGATGTCCAAGCACTGGCCCAACTAGACTCATTATCTCCCCTCAGCTCGACACCACTTAGTGCCATTAATTCATCTATCTTGTTACGAGTGCTTCGTGCATTCAGATATAGCGCCTTTAATTTTAACTTTTTACTATTTTTCCCTGATGTGACCTTAGTCACTAATGCCCTATTACCTTTGTTAAACTCTGTCCCTTTTTTTTATTCATTCATGGGATGTGGGCGTTGCTGGCGAGGCCATCATTTATTGCCCATCCCTAATTGCCCTTGAGACGGTGGTGGTGAGCCGCCGCCTTGAACCGCTGCAGTCCATGTGGTGAAGGTTCTCCCACAGTGCTGTTAGGTAGGGAGATCCAGGATTTTGACCCAGTGACGATGAAGGATCAGCGATATATTTCCAAGTCGGGATGGTGTGTGACTTGGAGGGGAACGTGCAGGTGGTGTTGTTCCCATGTGCCTGCTGCCCTTGTCCTTCTAGGTGGTAGATGTTGTGAGTTTGCGTGGTGCTGTCGAAGAAGCCTTGGCGAGTTGCTGCAGTGCATCCTGTGGATGGTACACACTGCAGCCACAGTGCGCCGGTGGTAGAGGGAGTGAATGATTAGGGTGGTGGATGGGGTGCCAATCAAACAGGCTGCTGTGTCCTGGATGGTGGTGTTGGAGCTGCACTCATCCAGGCAAGTGCAGAGTATTCCATCACACTCCTGACTTGTGCCTTGTAGATGGTGGAAAGGCTTTGGGGAATCAGGAGGTGAGTCACTCGCCATAGAAACATAGAACGCACCTGGCCTCTGACCTGCTCCTGTAGCCACAGTATTTATGTGGCTGGTCCAGTTAAGTTTCTGGTCAGTAGTGACCCCCAGGATGTTGATGGTGGGAGATTCGGCGATGGTAATGCCGTTGAATGTCAAGGGGAGGTGGTTAGACTCTCTCTTGTTGGAGATAGTCGTTGCCTGCCACTTGTCTGGCGCAAATGTTACTTGCCACTTATCAGCCCAAGTCTGGATGTTGTCCCGGTCTTGCTGCATGCGGACACGGGCTGCTTCATCATCTGAGGGGTTGCGAATGGAACTGAACACTATGCAATTATCAGCGAACATCCCCATTTCTGACCTTATGATGCAGCAGCTGAAGATGGTTGGGCCCAGGACACCGCCCTGAGGAACTCCTGCAGCAATGCCCTGGGGCTGAGATGATTGGCCTCCAACAACCACTACCATCTTCCTTTGTGCTAGGTATGACTCCAGCCACTGGAGAGTTTTCCCCGATTCCCATTGACTTCAATTTTACTGGGGCTCCTTGGTGCCACACTCGGTCAAATGCTGCCTTGATGTCAAGGGCAGTCACTCTCACTTCACCTCTGGAATTCAGCTCTTTTGTCCATGTTTGGACCAAGGCTGTAATGAGGTCTGGAGCAGAGTGGTCCTGGCGGAACCCAACTGAGCATCGGTGAGCAGGTTATTGGTGAGTAAATGCCGCTTGATAGCACTGTCAACGACACCTTCCATCACTTTGCTGATGATTGAGAGTAGACTGATGGGGCGGTAATTGGCCGGATTGGATTTGTCCTGCTTTTTGTGGACAGGACATACCTGGGCAATTTTCCACATTGTCGGGTAGATGCCAGTGTTATAGCTGTACTGGAACAGCTTGGCGCACACACTGCTTGTTTTTACCCAAATCGCTACTCTGCTCTACAGCCTTTACTTTTCTCTTTAGACTTATAAATTTACCCTTATCTGAACCCTCCCCCCTCTTGTTAGTTTAAAGCTGAGCAGAGCAAATGAACAATATTTCTGATTTTCAGTTTCAAATGACATTAGTAGTGGAAGCAGCATTGCCTTTTAGTGAGTAGGATATGTTAGAACATGAATAATCCCGATTAAAAAGATTGTTCTCACAATTACTGAACTCAACACCTGCCACCTACACAGGGTGGAGAAAGGTCTTTGTTGTACCTGGAATTTCAACGCCAAAGGCGCTCAAAGGCTACAATTAAACATGTGTTCATTTTTTGTACAAAGTTTACATACAAAAGAATCCAGATATACAAAGTAAAGTGTTTACAACTACAGTACGCCTCAATAGGTCCTTCCTCAGACCTGTTTTATACTCGAAACATTGGCTGAAGGTTATCAGATAAGGCTATAGACATGGAAAGGATACTACAGTATAGATTTTCTTTTCTAACCTTTCTGAAAGTAAATAAAACGGAACTATGCAATGACAGCTGAATTTCCAAAGCTTACCTCCTGTAATATACATCTCATGCAGCAGAGTGTTGTCACAACCCTGCTGTACTTTGCATTCCTTTTTAGAGGTGGTTCATTCCTTGCCATTAATGACAAATTTTAAACGCACATATCTTAATTGTATCAGTTAGTGAGCATCAGAATTGTGTGGTTACCCGTGCCTTTCGAAATGAGATGTGGGACCCCCACCCCTATTGTGGAAATGACCGTGTCCCTGCGATTTGGATGGGGTCTACAAAGTTGGCAGAAGGCTATGGGAGTCCTGCTCCACCACAGTTCCACTGGTGGAGTGGAACTCCCAGAATTTGGATCCTTATCATAAAAGAGTGACAGAAAATGCTGGACATACACAGCAGGCCAGACAGCATCTGTAAAAACACAAATTAATATTTTGGGTAAAACCCTTTATCAGAAAACATTAACGTACCCTTTCTGTTCCCAGATGCTGTTTGGCCTATTGTGTCTTTCCAGCATTTTCTGTTATTTTTATTTTAGATTTTCAGCATTAGCCGTTTTTATTTATTTTTTATTTGGACTATTAAACAGTCCAGGAGGGTACAGCATCCATAAAGGCAATTATCTCAGCCAATATAAGTTTATGAAAAACAGATCAAGCCTAATAAATTTATTGGATCCGTATTAGATGTAATTGAATTGATGCTTGTATGACAGCGTGCACTACATATCTAGGCTTTCAGAAATAATTTGATAAGCTCTCCGGAGGCGACTTGTACCTAAAGTGAAAACTTAGGAGATCCAAGGTGAAGTTTAAATTGTATTATTAATTTGTTAGATAACAGGAATCAGAGGTAAACATAGTTGTCCTGACCAATATTTATCCCTTAATCAGTATTAAAACAGATTATCTGGTCATTTATCTCATTGCTGTTTGTGGGACTTTGCTGTGTGCAAATTGGCTGCTGTGTTTCCTACATTACAACAGTGACTACACTTCAAAAGTACTTCATTGGCTCTAAAGCACTTTGGGATGCCTTGAAGTTGTGAAAGGCGCTATAGAAATGCAAGTTCTTTCCAAAAGAATATATCAAAATTCAGAGATGAGAAACATTCATTCAGACCATCACAGAACCATTACAAATTTCACGGGACTATAGTAAATATTCTCATAGGCTCAACATCACTGGTCACTCCCGTGAGCAGACCTCGCGTTGCCTATGTACGTCTCTGACTGCCCAGAGACAGAGAAACAAAAGACAGTCCTCTGACCTCTCCCTCAACTGTGACATGGATTGGTCCACCATGCTGCCAATCAAAATACTATCTTGAATAAAAAGCCACCTCCTCTTGATGTGACATCTGGATGCTTGGTTCAGCCAAGCCCTCTGAAAGACACAATGAACGAAAACTATTCTAGCACCAGTATGCGAAATGCTACAGAAAGTACTCTATTTTCCATTATCTCAAAACTGATGTAATATACAAAAATCCAGTTTGTTCCATCTGGAGCCTCATTCTGGGAACCATCCTAATCAATATTCTAAATGGCTTGTGTTGCTCTTGAATTAACCCTTTCTCAGATGAATATGACCTTAATATCATAACATGAATTAAAACAAAATCCCTTTCAGGTCAAATAGGTGAAAGTCCCAAAATGCTACAAGTATGTTAATTCTCCCTCTGCAATATCTGATTGAAATTTGAATACCTCCAGTATTTTCACCTCCATTACCTTACTTGGTATGAAGTGCAGAGCACACTGCGAACGAAGTGGATTGCGAAATGTGTGGGAACTTGAGAATTTGGTAAGGGCGGGGGGGGGGACTCTGTTAAAGTAGTGGGTGAATTGAAATTAAAATTTAGTTTAAAATTTAACATAGAACTTTAAAAGAAACTGCAAGTTAGGTAACAGTTAACAGAAACTGCAAGTCAGTGGCAGTTAACAGTTAATCAGCAGTAAGTGATTGTCTGAATAGAGAGTAATTACTGTGAGCTGGAAGCTGGCTGAACAGGTGTAACTGCTGTTCTACTTTATACACTTTTTGAGAAGGTTATCTGCTGAAGCACAATGCAAATGGAGTGGATTGTGAACCGAGTGGGAACTTGAGAATTTGGTGAGGGGGAAGGACAGTGAACAGAGAGGAAGAGCTCTGAGAGACTGGATTAAAGGGGTAGGTTAGTCGGGGTAAGTAAACAGTAAGTAAATTAATAATAATCGAGTAACTAAAGGGAGTTTAGAAAAGAAAAGTTTCTAAATATAATGGACAGGCAGCTGAGACCCATTGCCTGCAATTCCTGCGCCATGTGGGAACTTCAGGATACTTCATGTGTCCTGGAGGGCCACATGTGCAGGAAATGCCTCCGGTTGCTCGAGCTCGAGCTCAAGCTGAGGGTTTCTGAGCTTGAGGGGCAGCTGGAGTCACTGCAGAGCATAAAGGAGCTGAAGATTTCCTGGATGGTACGTTCCAGGAGGTGGTCACTCCGCAGCCAAAGAAAGTTCAGGATAGCAAGTGGGTGGCCATCTGAAAGGGTAGGAAGAGGCAGGCAGTGCAGGAATCTTCTGGGTGTGTGGCACTCTCAAACTGGTATTGCATTGAATACCAGTGACAGTGACAACACCCCGTGGGAGTGCAGTCCTGAGCATGGCACCCTGGGGCAAAGGACTGTGCAGGGGGGCACAGTGAAGTGTAGAAATGAAGTAGTCAAAGGGGATTCGATAGGGGGACAGGCAGGTATTTCTGTGACCATCGACGTGAGTCCCGCATGGTGTATTGCCTCCCTGATGCCAGGGTAAATGACATCATGGAGAGGGTGCAGAACATTCTGTGGGGGGGAAGGGAACAGCCAGAAGTTGTGGTCCATGTAAGTACCAACGACATAGGAAAGAAAAGGGATGAGGTCCTGCGGTCAGAGTTTCAGGAGCTAGGAAGGAAGTTAAAAAGCAGAACCTCAAAGATAGTAATCTCTGGATTACTCCCAATGCCACGCACTAGTGAGTACAGAAATAGGAAGATAAGGCAGGTTAATACGTGGCTAGAGATATGGTGCAGGAGGGAGGGCTTCAGATTCTTGGGGCATTGGGACCAGTTCTGAGGCAGGAGGGATGTGTTCAAGACGGATGGGTTGCACCTTAACAGAGCTGGGACCAATGTACTCGTGAGGAGGTTCACTAGTGCTGTGAGGGAGGGTTTAAACTAATTTGGCAGGGGGGTGGGCACCGGGATGTAGCATTAGAAAGGAGAAACAAGCTGCACTAGAGTCAGAAATAGTACAGTATTAGGTGGGATCAGACTAAGAGAGAATGCAAGGTCTAAGATAGCTTTAGAGTGCATGTGTGTAAACGCACGAAGCGTAGTAAATAAGGTTGGTGAGCTGCAGGTGCAAATAGCCACATGGGAATATGATGTTGTGGCGATAATGGAGACCTAGCTCAAAAAAGGGCAGGATTGGGTACTTTATTCCTGGATTCAAGGTGTTTAGGAAAGATAGGGAAGGAAAGAAAGGAGAGGGGGGTGGCAGTATGAAGGAGAATATTGCAGTGCTGGAGAGAGAGGATGTCCGTGAGGGGTCAAGGACAGAATCTATTTGGTTAGAGTTAAGAAACAATAGAGGTGCCATTACACTGTAATGAGGGAGTTCAGTGAAGGTTCACCAGACTGATTCCTGGGATGGCAGGACTGTCTTATGAGGAGATATTGAGTCGACTAGGCCTGTATTTTCTAGAGTTTAGAAGAATGAGAGGGAATCTCATTGAAATGTATAAAATTCTGACAGGGCTAGACAAGGAGGGTGTTTCCCCTGGCTGGTGTGGCGGTCTAGAACGAGGGGTCACAGTCTCAGGATACGGGGTAGCACATTTAGGACTGAGATGAGGAGAAACTTCTTCACTCAGAGGGTGGTGAACCTGTGGAATTGTCGACCACAGGAGGCTGTGGAGGCCAAGTCACTGAATATATTTAAGGAGATAGATAGATTTCTAGACACAAAAGGCATCAAGGGGTATGGGGAGAGCATGGGAATATGGTATTAAAATAGAGGATCAGCCATGATTATATTGATTGGCGGAGCAGGCTCTGAAGGGCCGAATGGCCTACTCCACTTCCTATTTTTTATGTTTCTATCTGTTCAAAATTATGAGGGGTTCTGATAGAGTAGATAGGGAGAAACTGATTCCACTGGCTGGAGGGTCAGTAACCAGAGGACAAAGATTTAAAATAATCGGCAAAAAAGCTAGGGGGTGATGAGAAGAATTTTTTTTTACGCTGGAAGTTGTTGTGATCTGGAATGAATTGCCTGAAGGGGTGGTGGAAGCAGATTAAATAATAAATTTCAAAAGGGAATTGGATCTCTACTTGAAAAGGAAAAATTTGCAGGGCTATGGGCAAAGAGCAGGGAAGTGGGACTAATTGGTAGCTCTTTCAGAGGGCTGGCACAGTCACGATGGGCCAAGTGACGGCCTCCTGTTCTGTATGATTCTATGAATGCATGGGTTCATGGAATGCATTCAGGACAGTGTCCTAGAACAATACGCCGTGGAACCAACCAGGGAACAGACTATTTTCGATCTTATCTTGTTTAATGAGACAGGGTTAATTAGTAATCTCATAGTAAGGGATCCTGAGGAAGAGTGAGCATAATATGATAGAATTTCACATTGAGTTCGAGAGCATGTAATTAAGTCTGAAACCAGAGTCTTAAACTTAAACAAAGCCAATTTCATAGGTATGAGGGGCGAGTTGGCTAAGGTTGATTGGGAAATTAAAGGATATGACAGAGATAAGCAATGGCGAACATTTGCAGAAATATTTCATAATTCTCAACGAATATACATTCCACTGAGGAATAAAAACTCCACGGGGAAAGTGATCCATCCGTGGCTAAAGAAGTTAAGGATAGTATTAGATTAAAAGAAAAGGCTTATAATGTTGCCAAGAACAGCAGTAAGCCTGAGGATTGGATGAGTTTTAGAAACCAGCAAAGGATGACCAAAAAATTGATAGAGGGAGAAAATAGAATATGAGGTAAACTAGCAAGAAATATAAAAAGTTTGTAAGAGCTTCTACAAGTATGTAAAAAGGAAGAGAGAAGCAAAAGTAAACATGAGTTCCTTAGAGGCTGAGACAGGAGAAATTATAATGGGGAATCAGGAAATGGCAGAGATTTTAAACAAATATTTTGTATCTGTCTTTATAGTAGAAGAAGCAAAAAACATACCAGAAATAGTGGGGAACCAAGGGTCTAATAAGAGTGAGGAACTTAAAGTAATTAATATTAGTAAAGAAAAAGCACTGGAGGAATTTTTTTTTTATTATTCGTTCACGGGATGTGGGCGTCGCTGGCGAGGCCAGCATTTATTGCCCATCCCTAATTGCCCTCGAGAAGGTGGTGGTGAGCCGCCTTCTTGAACCGCTGCAGTCCGTGTGGTGACCGTTCTCCCACAGTGGTGTTAGGAAGGGAGTTCCAGGATTTTGACCCAGCGACAATGAAGGAACGGCGATATATTTCCAAGTCGGGATGGTGTGTGACTTGGAGGGGAACGTGCAGGTGGTGTTGTTCCCATGTGCCTGCTGCTCTTCTCCTTCTAGGTGGTAGAGGTCGCGGGTTTGGGAGGTGCTGTCGAAGAAGCCTTGGCGAGTTGCTGCAGTGCATCCTGTGGATGGTACACACTGCAGCCACAGTGCGCCGGTGGTGAAGGGAGTGAATGTTTAGGGTGGTGGATGGGGTGCCAATCAAGCGGGTTGCTTTATCTTGGATGGTGTCGAGCTTCTTGAGTGTTGTTGGAGCTGCACTCATCCAGGCAAGTGGAGAGTATTCCATCACACTCCCAACTTGTGCCTTGTAGATGGTGGAAAGGCTTTGGGGAGTCAGAAGGTGAGTCACTCGCCGCAGAATACCCAGCCTCTGACCTGCTGTCGTAGCCACAGTATTTATATGGCTGGTCCAGTTAAGTTTCTGGTCAATGGTGACCCCCAGGATGTTGATGGTGGGGGATTCGGTGATGGTAATGTCGTTGAATGTCAGGGGGAGGTGGTTAGACTGTCTCTTGTTGGAGATGGTCATTGCCTGGCACTTATCTGGCGCGAATGTTACTTGCCACTTATGAGCCCAAGCCTGGATGTTGTCTAGGTCTTGCTGCATGCGGGCTCGGACTGCTTCATTATTTGAGGGGTTGCGAATGGAACTGAACACTGTGCAGTCATCAGCGAACATCCCCATTTCTGACCTTATGATGGAGGGAAGGTCATTGATGAAGCAGCTGAAGATGGTTGGGCCTAGGACACTACCCTGAGGAACTCCTGCAGCAATGCCCTGGGGCTGAGACGGTTGGCCTCCAACAACCACTACCATCTTCCTTTGTGCTAGGTATGACTCCAGGCACTGGAGAGTTTTCCCCCTGATTCCCATTGACTTCAATTTTACTAGGGCTCCTTGGTGCCACACTCGGTCAAATGCTGCCTTGATGTCAAGGGCAGTCACTCTCACCTCACCTCTGGAATTCAGCTCTTTTGTCCATGTTTGGACCAATGCTGTAATGAGGTCTGGAGCCGAGTGGTCCTGGCGGAACCCAAACTGAGCATCGGTGAGCAGGTTATTGGTGAGTAAGTGCCGCTTGATAGCACTGTCGATGACACCTTCCATCACTTTGCTGATGATTGAGAATAGACTGATGGGGCGGTAATTGGCCGGATTGGATTTGTCCTGCTTTTTGTGGACAGGACATACCTGGGCAATTTTCCACATTGTCGGGTAGATGCCAGTGTTGTAGCTGTACTGGAACAGCTTGGCTGGAGGCGCAGCTAGTTCTGGAGCACAATTCTTCAGCACTACAGCTGGGATGTTGTCGGGCCCCATAGCCTTTGCTGTATCCAGTGCACTCAGCCGTTTCTTGATATCACGTGGAGTGAATCGAATTGGCCGAAGACTGGCTTCTGTGATGGTGGGGATATCGGGAGGAGGCCGAGATGGATCATCCACTCGGCACTTCTGGCTGAAGATGGTTGCAAACGCTTCAGCCTTGTCTTTTGCACTCACGTGCTGGACTCCGCCATCATTGAGGATGGGGATGTTTGCAGAACCTCCTCCTCCCGTTAGTTGTTTAATTGTCCACCACCATTGACGACTGGATGTGGCAGGACTGCAGAGCTTTGATCTGATCCGTTGGTTGTGGAATCGCTTAGCTCTGTCTGTAGCATGTTGCTTCCACTGTTTAGCATGCATGTAGTCCTGAGTTGTAGCTTCACCAGGTTGGCACCTCTTTTTTTAGGTACGCCTGGTGCTGCTCCTGGCATGCTCTTCTACACTCCTCATTGAACCAGGGTTGATCCCCTGGCTTGTTGGTAATGGTAGAGTGAGGAATATGCCAGGCCATGAGGTTACAGATTGTGGTGGAATACAATTCTGCTGCTGCTGATGGCCCACAGCGCCTCATGGATGCCCAGTTTTGAGCTGCTAGATCCGTTCTGAATCTATCCCATTTAGCACGGTGGTCGTGCCACACAACACGTTGGATGGTGTCCTCAGTGCGAAGACGGGACTTCATCTCCACGAGGACTGTGCGGTGGTCACTCCTACCAATACTGTCATGGACAGATGCATTTGCGACAGGTAGATTGGTGAGGACGAGGTCAAGTAAGTTTTTCCCTCGTGTTGGTTCGCTCACCACCTGCCGCAGGCCCAGTCTAGCAGCTATGTCCTTCAGGACTCGGCCAGCTCGGTCAGTAGTGGTGCTACCGAGCCACTCTTGGTGATGGACATTGAAGTCCCCCACCCAGAGTACATTTTGTGCCCTTGCTACCCTCAGTGCTTCCTCCAAGTGGTGCTCAATATGGAGGAGGACTGATTCATCAGCTGAGGGAGGACGGTGGGTGGTAATCAGCAGGAGGTTTCCTTGCCCATGTTTGACCTGATGCCATGAGATTTCATGGGGTCCAGAGTCAATGTTGAGGACTCCCAGGGCCACTCCCTCCTGACTGTATATCACTGTACCGCCACCTCTGGTGGGTCTGTCCTGCCGGTGGGACAGGACATACCCAGGGATGGTGATGGAAGAGTCTGGGACATTGACTGTCAGGCTGTTGCTTGACTAGTCTGTGGGACAGCTCTCCCAATTTTGGCACGTCCCCAGATGTTGGTAAGGAGGACCTTGCAGGGTCGACTGGGCTTGGTGTTTTGCCGTTGTCGTGTCCGGTGCCGGGTGGTCCGTCCGGTTTTATTCTTATTATGACTTTTCGTAGCGAGATTTTACAACTGAGTGGCTTGCTCGGCCATTTCAGAGGGCAATTAAGAATCAACCACATTGCTGTGGGATTAAAAGCCGACATATGCCCTGGACCCGATGACCTACAGCCTAGGGTTCTAAAAGAGGTGGCTGCAGAGATAGCAGATGCATTGGTTGAGATCTTCCAAAATTCCCTAGATTCTAGAACGGTTCCAGCGGATTGGAAGGTAGCAAATGTAACGTCGCTATTCAAGAAAGGAGGGAGAGAGAAAACTACAGGCCAGTTAGCCGGACATCGGTCGTCGGGAAAATACTGGAATCTATTATTAAGGACGTGGTAACGCGGCACTTAGAAAATCATAATATGATTAGGCAGAGTCATCATGGTTTTATGAAAGGGAAATCATGTTTGACAAATCTACTGGAATTTTCTAAGGATGTAACTAGCAGGGTAGATAAAGGGGAACCAGTGGATGTCGTATATTTGGATTTTCAAAAGGCATTCAATAAGGTGCCACACTAAAGGTGTTACACAAGATAAGGGCTCATGGGGTTAGGGGTAATATATTAGCATGGATAGAGGATTGATTAGCAGACAGAAAACAGAGAGTAGGAATAAACAGGTCATTCTCAGGTTGGCAGGCTGTAACTAGTGGAGTGCCGCAAGGATCAGTGCTTGGGCCTCAGCTATTTACAATCTACATTACTGACTTAGATGAAGGGGCTGAGTGTAATGTATCCAAGTTTACTGACTAAACAAAACTAGGTGGGAAAGTAAGGTGCAAGGAGGAAACAAAGTGAGAAACTATTAAATGTTGGCGTTCGGATGGATTTGGGTGTCCTTGTACAAGAAACACAGAAAGTTAACATACAGGTACAGCAAGCAATTAGGAAGGCAAATGGTATGTTGGCCTTTACTGCAAGGGGGTTGGAGTACAAGAGTAAGGAAGTCTTGTTGCAATTTGTACAGGGCTTTGGTGAGACCTGGAGTACTGTGTACAATTTTGGTCTCCTTACCTATGGAAGGATATACTTGCCTTAGAGGCGGTGCAATGAAGGTTCACTAGATTGATTCCTGGGATGAGAGGGTTGTCCTATGAGGAGAGATTGAGTAGAATGGGCCTATACTCTCTGGAGTTTAGAAGAATGAGAGGTGATTTCATTGAAATATATAAAATTCTGAGAGGGCTTGATAGGGTCGATGCTGAGAGGGTGAAGCTGTTTCCCCTGGCTGGAGAGTCTCGAACGAGGAGGCATAGTCTCAGAATAAGAGGTCAGCCATTTAGGACTGAGGTGAGGAGAAATTTCTTCACTCAGAGGGTTGTGAATCTTTGTAATTCTCTACCCCAGAGGACTGTGCTCAGTAATCAAGTATATTCAAGACTGAGATCAATAGATTTTTGGACACAGACAAGAAATTGGATTGAGGTCGAAGATCAACCATGATCTTATTGAATGGCGGAGCAGGTCTGAAAGGCTGTATGGCCTACTCCTCCTCCTATTTCTTATGAAATATCGTGCCAACTCTTGAATTAATGAGCTACACAAAGAGCTTTATAGAAGTAAATCTTTCCTCGTTAAAAAGAAGTCTTGATGGGATTCTTTGGCTATGTTTTCATGGAAAGAACTTGACTATGAGCTCTTTTAAAATGTGAAAAGAATGCCTAAAAGGGTTAGCTTCTCAAGGCAGCCCCATGTCAGGTGGTGGATCCATAAGATGACGAAAGTTGATTAAAATGTGAGATGGAATTGTCCCTCTCAGAGACCAAACAATGGCTAATTCACTAGCGTATCTGGTTATTCAGAAAGACACCTAGCACTTTGGTGTTGAAGAACTCTTTTGTTCTCTGTAGGTGAGGAGTAAGACTTTTAAAAATTAAACAATGACACCAATGGGTCAGCCAAATAGCATAAAGCTGCATAGGGGAAGATCTCAGTCCTGGATAGTAGGACAAGGGGCACAGATTGTTTTTTTAAGTTGAGTAAGATGATGCAGTGGAACGGGCTAGTACTCACATATCTTTATTTTTGTTACAGTACACATACGGAAGTTGTACCGTTTGTACAAAGCAATTCTCATCAATTTTGTTGTCCTATATATTTACCTACTGTGGAATAAAGTAGTTTGTTTCGAACTAAACATAGCATCACCTAGTTCTAACTTGGACTGCCTCCAGAGAGGTTGAAGGAGTACACAAGTGTTAGACAAGGAGATCCTGTCCAGATCATAAGGGAGTTTCACTGTTACACTCCTGAGTTCAGCTACCACACAAGTAGATATAGGGCACTGAGAGTCAACTTCCACAGGTCATCAGACTGCTTGAGAGCAACTGACACAGCTGAACCAGAGATACCCAGGGCATTTGTAACATTTATAAATAATGAAGAAACTGTGGTGGGGTGGACTTAAAATTCTTAGTACTGAACTAGAAAAGAACTAGTAGATATTATTTTAAACTAAGAAAGCACAAGTTGGTTTAATGTAATTATAACAAAATAATGTAATTTTAGGAGGAAATACTACACACCTAGAGTTGATGAATTTTCCTTTTGTAATTAATTTGTTTTTATTCCCTAATTCCCTTCCTGTTGTCTCCATATGCCCTGTTTCTCTGTGAATCAAGGTGATGGCCTAGAGACTCTGCTACCAGGCAACTGTCCGTCTCAAGACTAAACCGGGTGTTTACTCCATGGGGATAATTTGTGGGATCTAGCTGTGTGTAAATTAGCTGCTGCATTTCCTACATTGCAAGAGACTACACTTCAAAAGTACTTCATTGGCTGTAAAGTGTTTTGGACGTCCTGAGGTCATGAAAGGCGCTATATTAATAGAAGTCTTTCTTTACATCGAGTTACATTGAAACTACTGCACAGAAATAAGCCATTCAGCCCAACTCATCTATGCCAGTATTTATGCTCCACACAAGCCTCCTCCCTCCCTCCCTACTTCATCTAACCCTATCAGGATACCCTTCTATTCCTTTCTCTCTCGCGCTTATCTAGCTTCCCCTTAAATGCATCTTTGCTATTTGCCTCAACTACTCCTTGTGGTATCGCGTTCTACATTCTTACCAGTCTTTGGGTAAAGAAGTTTCTTCTGAATTCCCTGTTGGATTTATTAGTGACTATCTTATATTTATGACCTCTAGTTTTGGACTCCCCCACAAGTAGAAACATTTTCTCTACGCCTACCCTATCATTATCTTAAAGACCTCTATCAGGTCACCCCTCAGGAAAGCCTGTTCAGCCTTTCCTGAAAAGGATACACTCTCAGTTCTGGTATCATCCTTGTGAATTTATTTGCACCCTCTCCAATGGCTCTATATCCTTTCAATAATATGGAGACCAGAACTGTGCACAATACTCCCAAGTGTGGTCTTTATATAAATGTAAATTGTTATCAAAGCATAGAAACTACCCTTACTGGAACTGCACACAGCGAGCAGTTCTCGTCAGGCTAAGGACTGCAATTAGCTCCAAATTGGGACCACAACGTGAGAGCTGCCTCTGTCAAGATTGCCTCTATTCTGGGAATGGCACAGATCCTGAAGCGCCACCCCATGGGAATTACTCTCAATCTGAAGATGGGACAGCACCTGGGAGCTTCCCTCAATGGGTCTTTGAACAGGGAGCTGTCCCTGTTAGCCTAATGTCTGTGATTTACTCATTATATGGGAATATTGCATGTGGTCAATTGAAATTTTCAAGACTAAGATAGATTTTTGGTAGTTAAGGGTATCAAGGGATATGGAACAAACGCAGGTAAATGGAGTTGAAATACTGATCAGCCATGATCTAATTGAATGGCAGAACAGGCTCGAGGGGCTGAAATGGCCTACTCCTTTTCCTATGAGCTGTGCCTGTTGGGCAGTGCCCAAGCAGATGGCCTTATCAGGATTACACTGTATGAGAATGGGAAAGTCTTCAGGCAGTTATTCCTGTTGGAATGATAGCCTTAGGGCTGCCATTATTAGGACGATGTCTGGTATACTCTCAGTCTGCTAGTGAGGAAATGGCCAAGGAGCTACATCTGTCAGAATTAGTACAAGCCTGGGAATGGGGTGGTGCCTAGGGAGTTGTCCTTGTAAGAATTATTCTCAGTCAGAATGTGATGGTACCCTCCAGGTTTTGGTATTTCTCTCATTCTGGGATGGAGTGATGCCAGAATGCTATCCCTGTTGTGATGGTGCATGGAAAACTGCTCCTATCAGAATTACTCAGTCCTGTATGGGATACAGTCGTCTTAATTCAAAGGTGATTAATTTAAATTATCTGTAAATTAAATTGAAATAGTGCAAAAATGCCATGTGCTGTTTTATTAAAATTGCTGAATTCAAACTACTGGATAATTCTAATTTTTTCCAGCAAAATTTGACTTCAAATTAACAGGAGTAAACAGTAATGCCAAATAATTCATATTATGGGACAGTGCCAGCTATTAGATTACTCCCAATCTGTGATGTGACAAAACCTAATTCAGGGATTCTCCAGGGCTCTGTTCTTTCTCCCACTGTGTTTTCTCCATATCATTCCCTTCCTCAACTCCACCATCATCCAACTCTATCCACTCCTTTGCTGATGATACCATTCCAAATGTATCAGCTTCTGTTAGGTGACGTGCCCTTAGTAGATAGAACCAGCAGTCCTCAGTGCAATGGCTGAATCACTAAATCTTGATGTACGTGCTCTTTGTTAGGGCAATAAAAGATTGATTCTATCAATTCTTCAGATACAACTTTTTCATCTCTTGCATGTTCATAACTATTATTTGTAACCTTCGATTGCTCCATCCTTAGAAACATAGAAAATAGGAGCAGGAGTAGGCCCTTCGAGCCTGCACTGCCATTCAATATGATCATGGCTGATCCTCTATCTCAATACCATATTCCTACTCTCTCCCCATACCCCTTGATGCCTTTTGTGTCTAGAAATCTGTCTGGCTCCTTCTTAAATATATTCAGTGACTTGGCCTCCACAGCCTTCCCTAGAGAATTCCACAAGTTCACCACCCTCTGTGAAAAAATTTCTCCTCATCTCGGTCCTAAATGTCCTGCCCCGTATCCTGAGACTGTGACCCCTCGTCCTGGACCCCCCACCCAGGGGAAACATCCTCCCTACATCCAGTCTGTCTAGCCCTGTCTTTCATCCTTTTTGATATTCTTGACCTCACTATCACCTCTGATTTCAAATAAAATACATCTCCACTGTTATGGCTGCCTTCAGAAGCTTGGATTTCTTTTTTGTGCCAAACTCTTTTCACCACTTACAAAAACTGTGAATAGCTGAAACCTGAATACTGCTCTCATATTTGGGGAGACTCTTCACTCCTGGCAACGATGGAAGTGGAAACTCGGTTTTTGACCACTCTTCTCACCTCTAGTCTCCAACCTCTTTCTGCATTCTAACTCTTGTCTTTGCTAATGGTTGGTGTTACTATAAACTTTCCACTCGTTTCCTCCTAAGCTTCAAATACACCGTTTCGCACACTGAATCCTCCTGTTAAAATCAGGACTCTTCCCAGGGCCACGACCTTTCCTCTCCTCAGCTCTTTAAAGCTTAGCCGCACCCAGTCACTACCTCACACTACGCCTCCTCCCCGGCTGCGGGGCCACGTCCCGTCCAGACCCTCCCCGGCCGCGGGGCCACGTCCCGTCCAGACCCTCCCCGGCCGCGGGGCCACGTCCCGTCCAGACCCTCCCCGACTCTCAGGGTTACTCATGGGGAGCGACGATAATCCGCTTCCGCCCGCCCAGCTCCATCGCGAGACCGGCTACGAAAGGGCGGGATCCGCGGCCGCGCGCTTTAGACGCGGCCGCGCTGCGGGAAGGGCGGTTGCGCAGCTCGGAGGAGGAGTCGGCGGGGAGATACCACCCAACGGCGGCCCCGCCTCCCCGTGCCGGTTACAGTCTCCCTGAAGGGGGTACGACGCAGCTTTGCTCCAAAGTGATTGACGATCGCGGACGTGAGGCCCAACTCCTCGCACGGAGCGAGTCGCCCAGGCCGAGTCCCTCAAAGCCTGCGCCCCGCCGGACCACGACCGAGATTGAGGCCCAGGTTGTCTGGCCCGCGCTCTTGCCTCTCGGCCTGTCTCCGGGCCATGGGCTGCTGTCGGCGGCCGCTTCAGTAACTCTCGAGTATCGGCGTGAAACATGAACCCGGCGGCAATGTCCCCGCTGCTGAGCTGCGGCCGGTCGGCCTGCGGCCTGTCCGAGCCCAACCCCGTCACCCTGGCGTTGCGGAACGACCTGGGCTCCAACATCAACCACCTCAAGACCCTCAACCTGCGCTTCCGCTGTTTCCTGGCCAAGGTCCACGAGCTGGAACGGCGCAACAAGCTGCTGGAGAAGCAACTGCAGGCGGCCCAGGAGCCGCGGAGGAGCCGGCTCGGTCGCACCCGGGCCGTGGCCACCCAGACCCAACTGGACTACGGCTACACGCCCGGCTCCGGCTACTCGGCGGGCTACACGCCCGGCTCCGGCTACTCGGCGGGCTACACGCCCGGCTCCGGCTACTCGGCGGGCTACACGCCCGGCTCCGGCTACACGCCCGGCTCGGCCTCGCTGCCTCATCACCATTACCCGAGCCGCCTACCCGGGACCATTTGGAGCTTCACCCACATCAGGAAGGTGGGAGGCGGCCTGGAGACCGTGCAGGGCCCCGGCGTGTCTTGGACCCACCCGGACGGAGTCGGTGTTCAGATCGACACCATCACCCCCGAGCTCCGCGCCCTGTACAATGTCCTGGCCAAAGTGAAGAGGGAGCGGGACGAGTACAAGAAAAAGTGAGTGGTTGTTACTGCGGAGCTTGGCGCAATATCCGAGAGTGGGGCAGGGAGATTGATTGGAAATTGTCTTCCCGAAGCTGAAAAATGAGCAGGAATCGGAGTTGCCTCGGGTGCCCCGGTGAAGCTCGGTGTCAGTGAGCTGGAGGATTATAATTCTTAGAAGTTAAATAGTTGAAGGCAACTTGTCGGTAATCAATACGATTGAAACTAGGAGCTAACGGAATATTTCCATAGGGAGTTAGAGAAAATAAACCGAGCGATGTTGCCATGTAACTGTCAAGTATTGCACATTCATGAGTTAGATCTGATGTGGAGATGCCGGTGATGGACTGGGGTTGTGAATTTAAAATAAAATTGCTGGACTATAACTTGGTGTTGTAAAATTGTTTACAATGAGTTAGATCAGCAGTTATAGCGGTCTGTTTGTGATCAGTCTCCAGCGTGTGTTTTGAGCAATAGATGTTTTACAAGTTTGAAATATTTTAAGAGTTTGGCAGAAGATGGGGGATAATGGTATTAGAGATCAGCACTAAACATCGCTGACTTTTGAGGTGCTCTACGAGAGATTATGGAATAGAGTTCTATTTGGGGCACTTATGGCCATATTCTAGAATACATTTGTGGTTTCTATCCAGCAGTAAGGGAGCTCCTGGTGAGATTGAAAACTATCAACGAATCTCTGATATTAAGTGATTGTTCAGGTCATCACGTTGGATCCTTTATAGGTCCATAGTGTGATCAAAAAAGAGCATGATAAATTTTATTCTCACAAGGAATGCATGAGCAAGTTTATTAAATTGGTTTCCCTAAGATGGTGAAACATTGTGCGGCTAAAAGGGAATCCATTTATATTACTTTGGGGTTTTCATAAGACTTTCAACTTAATGCCTAATGAGGTCCTCATGATGAAGCTATGGAGATCAATGATCAATTAATGTAAGAATAGATGGTAGAGGGAGAGTGAGCATGCCTCACTCAAAAGAGGAGTGATGCATGGTTGTCCACCATCACTAATCCTATTTGATGTCTTAATTAGATATATTAGATGGCATTAAGAGGGACAGATTCACATTGTGTACACATTATTAAAAGGAGCAGTGAGAGCAGACCTGAGTAGCCAATAAAAGAGGCGCAGAGAGCAGACCTGAGGGGCCGATAAAAGGAGTGGCAAGAGCGGACCTGAGGGGCCGATAAAAGGAGTGGCAAGAGCGGACCTGAGGGGCCGATAAAAGGAGTGGCAAGAGCGGACCTGAGGGGCCGATAAAAGGAGTGGCAAGAGCGGACCTGAGGGGCCGATAAAAGGAGTGGCGAGCGGACCTGAGGGGCCGATAAAAGGAGTGGCGAGCGGACCTGAGGGGCCGATAAAAGGAGTGGCGAGCGGACCTGAGGGGCCGATAAAAGGAGTGGCGAGCGGACCTGAGGGGCCGATAAAAGGAGTGGCGAGCGGACCTGAGGGGCCGATAAAAGGAGTGGCGAGCGGACCTGAGGGGCCGATAAAAGGAGTGGCGAGCGGACCTGAGGGGCCGATAAAAGGAGTGGCGAGCGGACCTGAGGGGCGAAATCAAAAAAAAATTAAGAAAAACGAAAAAATGATGTCACAGAGGAGCGCCGAGGGTAAGTCAGTGTAAGTATTTAGTTTATTGGTAAGTATTTTTAGGGTTAATGTCTTTAGTGGTGGTTAGTATTTTTATTGGTTAGTGTTAGTTTAAAAAGCCTTAAAACTAAACAAAGTTAAAGAGAGTGGGAAACCGGAGCAGTTAAACAAGCCCAGGGAAAAATCTCAAAAGGTGACATCATAGTCAGCAGAGTGGGGTGCGGCGGAACCCGAGGAAATTAAACTAAGTCTTTAAATTACTATACACACTATATCTTTAACTATAAGCAAATAGTTAAATAAATATTCAGAATAATTAATTAATTCAAAATCAAGCTAAAATCCATCTACTAAACATTATCTGGACAGTAATGTTTTCATAGAATCATAGAAAATTTACGGCACAGAAGGAGGCCATTCGGCCCATCGCCATTGACCAGAAACTTAACTGGACCAGCCATATAAATACTGTGGCTACAACAGCAGGTCAGAGGCTGGGTATTCTGTGGCGAGTGACTCACTTCCTGACTCCCCAAAGCCTTTCTACCATCCACAAGGCACAAGTCAGGAGTATGATGGAATACTCTCCACTTGCCTGGATGAGTGCAGCTGCAACAACACTCAAGAAGCTCGACACCATCCAGGACAAAGCAGCCCGCTTGATTGGCACCCCATCCACCACCCTAAACATTCATTCCCTTCACCACTGGCGCACAGTGGCTGCAGTGTGTACCATCCACAGGATGCACTGCAGCAACTCGCCAAGGCTTCTTCGACAGCACCTCCCAAACCCGCGACCTCTACCACCTAGAAGGACAAGTGCAGCAGGTACATGGGAACAACACCACCTGCACGTTCCCCTCCAAGTCACACACCATCCTGACTTGGAAATATTTCGCCGTTCCTTCATCGTCGCTGGATCAAAATCCTGGAACTCCCTTCCTAACAGCACTGTGGGAGAATCTTCACCACATGGACTGCAGCGGTTCAAAGCGGCGGCTCACCACCACCTTCTCAAGGGCAATTAGGGATGGGCAATAAATGCCGGCCTCGCCAGCAAAGCCCAGATCCCATGAACGAATAAAAAAAAAATAAGCCACCCAGCCTAATCCCACTTTCAAGCACTTGGTCAGTAGCCTTGTAGTCACGGCACTTCAGGTGCACATCCAGATACTTTTTAAATGAGTTGAGTTTTCTGCCTCTACCGCCCTTTCAGGCAGTGAGTTCCAGACCCCCTCCACCCTCTGGGTGAAAAATATTTCCCTCAGCTCCCCTCTAATCCTTCTACCAATCACTTTAAATGTATGCCCCTGTGGTTATTGACCTCTCTGCTAAGGGAAATAGGTCTTCCTATCCACTTTATCTAGGCCCCTCATAATTTTGTACACCTCAATTAAATCACCCCTCAGCGTCTTCTGTTCCAAAGAGAACAACCCCAGCCTGTCCAATCTTTCCTCATAGCTGAGATTCTCCAGTCCTAGCAACATCCTCCTAAATCTCCCCTGTACCCTCTCCAGTGCAATTACATCCTTCCTGTAATGTGACCAGAACTGTACACAGTACTCAAGCTGTGGCCTAACCAGTGTTTTACATGGTTCCAACGTAATCTCCCTGCTCTTATATTCTGTGCCTCGGCTAATAAAGGAAAGTATTCCATATGCCTTCTTAACCACCGTACCTACCTGTCCCGTAACCTTTAGGGATCTGTGCACTCCAAGGTTCCTCACTTCCTCTACACCTTTCAGTATCCTCTCATTTATTGTGAACTCCCTTTCCTTGTTTGTCCTCTCCAAATGCATTACCTCACACTTCTCCGGATTGATTTCCATTTGCCACTTTTCTGCCCACCTGACCGGTCCATTGATATCTTCCTGCAGTCTACAGCTTTCCTCCTCGCTATCAACCACATGGCCAATTTCTGTATCAATTGTAAACTTCTTAATCATGCCCTCTACATTTAAGTCCAAATCATTTAACATATACCACAAAAAGCAAGGCACCTAGTCCTGAGCCCTGTGACTCCACTGGAAACAGCCTTCCAGTCACAAAAACACCCGTCGACCATTACCCTTTGCTTCCTGCCACTGAGCCAATTTTGAATCCGAGTTGCCACTCTCCCTTGGATCCCATGGGCTTGTACTTTTTTGACCAGTCTGCCATGTGGGACCTTGTCAAAACCCTTGCTAAATCCATATAAACTACATCAAATGCACTACCCTCATCGACTTTCCTTGTTACCTCATCAAAAAATTCAATCAAGTTAGTCAGACATGACCTTCCCTTAACAAAGCCATGCTGACTGTCCTTGATTACTCCGTGCCTTTCTAAGTGACTGTTTATCCTGTCCCTCAGAATTGTTTTCAGTAATTTGCCCACCATCGAGGTTAGATTGACTGGCCTGTAATTACTTGGTCTATTCCTCGCTCCCTTTTTAAACAATGGTACAACATTAGCAGTCCACCAATCCTCTGGCACTACGCCTGTATCCAGCGAGGACTGGAAAATGATGGTCAGAGCCTCTGCTATTTCCCCACTTGCTTTTTTTTTTAACAGCCTGGGATACATTTTATTCGGCCCTGGTGATTTATCTACTTTTAAAGATGCTAATCCCCTTAATACTTCCTCTCTCACTAAGTTTATCCCATCCAATATTTCACACTCTTCCTCCTTAACTACAATGTCTCCGTCACCCCTTTCTTTTGTGAAGACAGATGCAAAGTATTTAAGAACCAGACCAACATCTTCCGCCTCCACACGTAGGTTTCCTTTTTGGTCTCTAATAGGCCCGACTCTTTCCTTAGTTATCCTCTTGCTCTTAATGTATTTGTAAAACATCTTTGGGTTTTCCTTGATTTTTCATGCCTTCTCTTTGCTCTCCTAATTTTCTTTTTAATTTCACCTCTGCACTTTAGGCTTTCTGTAGTATTGAGTTCTCAGTGTCTGACATAAGCTTTCCTTTTCTGCCTTGTCTTGCCCCATATGCTCCTTGACATCCAGGGGGCTCTAGGTTTGGCAGCCCCACCCTTTTCCTTTGTGGGAACATGTTTATTTGCATCCCTTGAATCTTCCCCTTGAATGCCTCCCACCACTCTGACATTGATTTACCTTCAAGTAGCTGTTTCCAGTCCTAAATCACTTCTTAACTTAGAAAAATTGGCCTTTCCCCAATTGAGAATTTTAACTCCTGTTCTATCTTTGTCCTTTTCCTTAACTATGCTAAAACTAACTGAATTATGATCACTACCACCAAAATGCTCTCCCACTGATACTCCTTCCAACTGCCTCATTTCCTAAAACTAAATCCAGAACTGCCCCTCTCTTGGGCTTGCTACGTACTGGCTTTAAAAAGTTCTCCTGAATGCAATTTAAGAATTTTGCGCCCTCTATACCCTCACACTGTTTGTGTCCCAGTTAATATTAGGTTGTTGAAATCCCCTACTATTATTGCCTACTGTTTTTGCGCTTCTCATAAATTTGCTTACATATTTGCTTTTCTATCTCCCTCTGACTGGGGGTCTTATAGTACTCTCCCAGTAGTGTGACTGCCCCTTTTTTTGTTCCTTAGCTCAACCCATATGGCCCCATTTGATGATCCTTCTAACATATCAAACCTTCTCTCAGCTGTAATTGTTTCTTTAACCAAAATTGCCACCCCCCCTTTTTATCCCCTTCTCTATCTCGCCTGAAAACCCTGTAACCAGGAACGTTGAGCTGCCATTTATGCCCCTCTTTAAGCCATGTTTCTGTAGTAGCTAAGATATCGTAGTACCACGTGTCTTACCTGTGCTCTTAGCTCATCTGCCTTATTCACTATACTCCCTGAATTGAGGTATATATCTTTAAGCACTGCCAAACTCCCTTGCTGTTTGTTTTCTGACCTTTGTTTCCTCTGCCTTCCTAAGTCACTTACTAATTTTCTGCCTTCTATCTCCAGTCCTGATTCTGTCCAGTCTGAATCTACACTCAGGTTCCCATCTCCCTGCCAAGCTAGTTTAAACCTTCCCCAACTGCACTAGCAAACCTCCCCGTGAGGATATTGGTCCTGACCCTGTTGAGGTGCAACCTGTCTGGCTTGTACAGGTCCCACCTCCCCCAGCACCAGTCCCAATGCCCCAGGAATCTAAAGCCCTCCCTCCTGCACCATCTCTGCAGCCACGTCTTCATCTGCCCAATCCTCCTATTTCTATACTCATTAGCGTGTGGCACCGGGAGTAATCCGGAGATTACTATCTTTGAGGTCCTGCTTCTTACTCTCTTTCCTAACTCCTTAAAATCTTCCTGCAGGACCTTATCCCTCTTTCTAACTTCAATCTCTAAGCAAGGGGAGTGGTTTAAACTAGGAACCTATAACTTGCTAATAAAGTAATCATTTGAAGTAGATAAATTAATTAGTTTTAAAAAAATACTAAAAATAAACCAAGTGAATTAATTACATAAAAACTTTGAATAAATAAAACAAGGTTAGATAGAGATGGCAGTGCAGGTGGTGTGGTGTAACTGCAGCTAGTGGGAGTTTTTGGAGAGCAGCGTGATCCCAGGCAACCACATCTGCAGTAAGTATCTGCAACTCAACGAACTTCGGCTCGGATTTGTTGAGCTGGAGTTCGAGGTGCAGACATTGCAATGCATCAGGGAGGGGGAGAGTTACCTGGACACTTTGAACTAGAAAATGAGGTTCTGCTGAGGGAGTTTGAGGAGCTAGGGTCCAAGTTTAAAAAGCAGAACCATGAAGGTAATAATCTCTGGATTACTACCTGAGCCACTTGCAAATTGGCATAGGGACAAACAGATTAGAGGGTTAAATGCGTGGCTGAAAGAGTGGTGTGGGAGACGGGTTTCAATTAATGGGGCACTGGCCCAGTAATAGGGAAAGAGTGAGCTGTTCCATTGGGACGGGCTCCATTTAAACCAGGCTGGAACCAGTATCCTGGCGAATCAAATAACTAGGGTGGTAGATAGGGCTTTAAACTAATGGAGGGGGGGCGGGGAAAAGAGATTCAGATAATGAGAAATTTATAAGTCTATAGAGAAAAATCAAGGCTGTAGAGCAGAGTAGCAATTTGGGTAAAAACAAGCAGTGTGTTTAACAAAGGTAATAGGGCATTAGTGCCTAAGGTCACATCAGGGAAAAATATTAAAAAGTTAAAATTGAAGGCGCAATATCTGAATGCACGCAGCATTCGTAACAAGATAGATGAATTAATGGCACAAAGAGATAAATGGATTTGATCTAGTAGCCATTACTGAGACACGGTTGTAGGGTGACCAGGTTCGGAACTAAATATTCCAGGGTACTTGACTTTTACAAAAGATAGGCAAAATGGAAAAGGAGGAGGGGTAGCCCTGATAAAGGGTGAGATAAAGACAGTAGTGAGAAATAATCTTAACTTGGAAAATCAGGATGTAGAATCAGTATGGGTGGAGCTAAGAAATAACATGGGGCAGAAAACACTGGTGGGTGTAGTTAGTGTTGGACATAGTATAAATCAGGAAATTAGAGGAGCATGTAACAAGGGTAATGCAATAATCGTGGGGGGTTTTAATCTTCAGACAGGGCAAACCAAATTGGCAAAAGTAGTTTGGAGGAGGAGTTCATGGAATGCATTCGAGAAAGTTTTCTAGAACAATATGCCGAGGAACTAACAAGGGAACAGGCTATTTTAGATCTAGTAATGTGTGATGAGACAGGGATAATTAGTAATCTTATAGTAAAGGATCCTCTGGGGAAGGGTGATCATAATAGAATTTCATAGAGTTTGAGAATGATGTAGTTAAGTCCGAAACTTGAGTCTTAAATTTAAACAAAGCCAATTACATAGGTATGAGGGACAAGTTGGCAAAGGCAGATTTGGAAATTAGATTAAAAGATATGACGGAAACAAACAATGGTGAACATTTAAAGAAATAATTCATAATTCTCAACGAATATACATTCCTTGAGGAACAAAAAATCTATGGGAGAAGTGGTCCAACCGTGGCTAACTAGAGAAGTTAAGGATAGCATTAGATTAAGAGGCTTACAATAGTGCCAAAAAAGTAGAAAGCCTGAGGATTGGGAGGGTTTTAGAAATCAGCAACGGGTGACCAAGAAATTGATAGAGGGAGAAAATAGAATGAGAGTAAACTAGCAAGAAATATAAAATCGGATTGCAAGAGCTTGTACAAGTATGTAAAAAGGAAGAGATTAGCGAAAGTAAATGTGGATCCCTTAGAGGCAGAGACACAAAAAATTTTTTCAGAAATAGCGGGGAACCAAGGGGCTGATGAGAGTGAGGAACTTAAAGTAATTAATATTAGTAAAGAAAAAGTACTGGAGAAATTAATGGGACTAAAAGCTGACATCCCCTGGACCTTATGGCTTAAATCCTAGGGTTTTAAGAGGTGGCAGCAGAGATAGTGGATCCATTGGTTTTGATCTTCTAGAATTCCCTAGATTCTAGAACGGTTCCCATGGATTGGAAGGTGGCAAATGTAGCCCTGGTATTCAAGAAAGGAGGGAGAGAGAAAACAGGGAACTATAGGCCAGTTAGCCTGACATCAGTATTAGGGAAAATGCTAGAATCTATTATTAAAGGTGTGGTAACAGGGCACTTAGAAAATCATATTAGGCGGAGCCAGCACAATTTTATGAAAGGGAAATCGTGTTGACAAATCTATTAGTGTTTTCCAGGGTGTGACTAGCAGGGTAGATAAGGGGGCACCAGTGGATGTAGTATATTTGGATTTTCAAAAGGCATTCGATAAGGTGCCACACAAGAGGTTGTTATACAAGACTAGGGCTCATGGGATTGAGGGTAATATATTGGTATGTATAGAGGATTGGTTGACAGACAGAAAACAGACATTAGGAATAAACAGGTAATTTTTGGGTTGGCACGTTGTAACTAGTGAGATGCCGCAAGGATTTGTGCTTGGCCCTCAGCAATTTCAATCTATATCAATGACATCGATGGGACTGAATGTAATGTATCCAAATTTGCTGACTATACAAAGCTAGGTGGGAAAGTAAGTTGTGAGGAGGACGCAAAGAGGCTGCAAAGGGATATAGACAGGTTAAGTGATTGGGCAAGAAGGTGGCAGATGGAGTATAATGTGGGGAAATGTGAAATTATCCACTTTGGTAGGAAGAATTGAAAAGCAGAATTTTTTTTAAAAGGTGAGTGACTAGTAAATGTTGATATTCAGATGGATTTGGGTGTCCTTGTACACAAATCACAAAGTTAATATGCAGGTACAGCAAGCAATTAGGAAAGCAAATGGTATAAAATTCTTAGAGAGCTTGACAGGGTAGATGCTGAGAAGCCGTTTCCCCTGGTGGGGAGTCTCGAACTGGGGGTCATAGTCTCAGGATAAGGGGTTGGTCATTTAGGATGGAGATGAGGAAAAATATCTTCACTCAGAGGGTTGTGAATCTTTGGAATTCTCTTCCCCAGAGGGTTGTGGATGCTCAGTTGTTGAGTATATTCAAAACTGAGATCGATAGATTCTTGGACACTAAGTGAATCAAGAGATATGAGGATAGGGTGGGAAAGTAGAAGATCAACCATGATCTTATTGAATGGCGGAGCAGGCTCGAGGGGACGTATGGCCTACTCCTATTTCTTATGTTCTTAATTGCAAATGCTGTCACTGGGAACTCTAGTCTACTGTATTGCCCATCCTGAACAGTGGGCTAACTAATAGGATATGGCAGTGGGTGCCTCCAATGTGATATTGTGGCTCTCTGTCACTTTGGAAGGTCTGGAAGGTTTTGATTGAAAGATATAAGGAACATCTGTCCTAACTGTTGATTTATTCAATTTTTTTAGTGAGTTGTATTGCTCACCATGCTGCACAAGGGTTGTTCCTGATGCCTGCTGTCTGTTTAACAAGGGCTTGATTCTTCTCACTCTACAAATAACTGAGCAAGTTAGTGCCCTAACAAATGGACAAACAGAGGGAGGCTGATTTTAGCTAATTAAACTCCACCAATATCCCCACGCATGTGTGAGGGTATCAAATGTGTAAATCCAGTAATAAGATGAGGTAAAAGGAGCCTAGATTGTCTAACTTCAGATACTTATTCCTAGTTAAACTTATTCTGAGTTTATCAGGCAAATAAAAATGCAACTTACGTGGTATCCCGAGTCATTTTGTTTGGAGACTTTTGCGATGGATTTTGTGTGATGCCTGACTGACAAAAAAAAATAATTTATTACGCTTGTCAGGCAAACTTAATGTTTCAGTGTAGAGTCGTGTATGTGGGGAAATCATGTGGTAGACAGTTTCTAATGTAGTAGCTGGACAGTGTTGTGAAATGGTGATGTTATAATGTTTCAGTGGTTGCTTGTGTGAATCAAAAACCAGTGCTTTGGACTTCAAGCCTATTTTATAAGTTTTCTTTTAGTATATTTCTCACGGAAGCAGAGGGGATGGCTGAGGTACTAAACGAGTACTTTGCATCTGTCTTTACCAAGGAAGATGATGCTGCCAGAGTCTCAGTAAAGGAAGATGTAGTTGAGATACTGGATGGGCTAAAAATTGATAGAGGTACTAGAAAAGCTAGCTGTACTTCAAGTAGATAAGTCACCCGGTCCGGATTGGATGCACCCTAGGTTGCTGAGGGAAGTAAGAGTGGACGTATTGGCCGTAATCCTGCTTCTATTTATAAAGCTCAGGATCACGTATGCTTTTTTAACCACTTTCTCAACCTGCCCTGCCACCTTCAACAATTTATGTACATATACCCCCAGATCTCTCTGTTCCTGGACCACTTTGAGTTTATATTGCCTCTCCTCGTTCTTCCTACCGAAATGTATCACTTCGTATTTTTCTGTGTTAAATTTCATCTGCCACGTGTCCACCCATTCCACCAACCTGTTTATATCCTCTTGGAGTCTATCACTATCCTACTTGCTGTTCACTACACTTCCAAGTTTTGTGTCATCTGCAAATTTTGAAATTGTGCCCTGTACACCCAAGTCCAAGTCATTAATAGGTATTAAGAAAAGCAGTGGTCCAAGTACCGACCGCTGGGAAACACCACTGTACACCTCCCTCCAGTCCAAAAAACAACCTTTCACCACTACTCTGTTTCCTGTGAGTTGGCCAATTTTACATCCATGCTACTACTGCCCTCTTTATTCCATGGGCTTCAATCTTGATGGCATGCAGCACTTTAACAAACGCCTTTTGAAAGTCCATATACACCACATCAACCGCATTGCCCTCATCTACCCTCTCTGTTACCTCATCAAAAAATTCTATCAAGTTAGTTAAATACGATTTGCCTTAAATAAATCTGTGCCGGCTTTCCCTAATCAATCTACTCTTGTCCAAGTGACTGCTAATTTTGTCCCAGATTATCGTTTCTAAAAGTTTCCCCACCACCGAGGTTAAACTGACTGGGTTTATCCTCGCACCCTTTTTTGAACATTTGCAATTCTCCAGTCCTCTGGCACCGCCCCCCCCCCCCCCCCCCCCCCAATCTAAGGATGTTTGGAAGATTATGGCCAGTATCCCTGCAATTTCCACCCTTCCCTCCCTCAGCAACCTAGGATGCATCCCATCCAGACTTGGTGACTTATCTACTTTACAGCTAGCCTTTCTAGTGCCTCCTTTATCAATTTTTAGCCCATCCAGTATTTCAACTACATCTTCCTTTACGGAGACTCTGGCAGCATCTTCTTCCTTGGTAAAGACAGATGAAAAATATTCATTTAGTACCTCAGCCATGCCCTCTGCATTCATGAGTAGATCTCCTTTATGGTCTCTGGCCCCACCCCTCCTCTTAATACCTGTTTACTGTTTACATGCCTGTAGAAGACTTTTGGCTTCTCTTTTAAGTTTGTCGCCATTCTATTCTCATACTCTATCTTCGCCCCTCTTATTTTCTTTTTCACTTCCCCTCTGATCTTTCCATATTGAGCCTGGTTCTCATTTGTTATTAATCTGACATGTATCATATGCCCCCTTTTTTTGTTTCATCTTACTCTCTATCTCTTTTGTCATCCAGGGAGCTCTGGCTTTAATTGCCCTACCTTTCTCCCTCGTGAGAATGTACCTAGACTGAACCCGAACCATCTCCTCCTTAAAGGCATTGTTCAATTACAGTTTTGCCTGCCAATCTTTTGATTCCAATTTACCCAGGCCAGATCTGTTCTCATCCCACTGAAATTGGCTCTCTGCCAATTGACTCTTTTTACTTGAGTGGTCCGTGTCCTTTTCCATAGCTATTCTAAACCTTATGATACTATGATCACTGTTCCTTAAATGTTCCCCCTCTGACACTTGCTCCACTTGGCCTGCCTCATTCCCCAGAACCAAGTCCAGCAAAGCCTCTTTCCTTGTTGGGCCGGAAACGTACTGGTCAAGAAAGTTCTCCTGAACACACTTCAAAAATTCTTCTCCCTCTTTGCCCCTTATTATTACTATCCCAATCTATATTAGGATAGTTGAAATCTCCAGTTATTACTACTCTATGGCTTTTGCACCTCTCTGTAATTGCCCCACAGATTTGCTCCTTTATCTCCTTCCCACTAGTTAGTGGCCCGTAGACTACAGCTATTCAAAATGATCATGGCTGATCGTCTGACTCAGTACCCTGTTCCCGCTTTTTCCCCATATCCCTTGATCCCTTTAGCATTAAGAAATATACCTATCTCCTTCTTGAATACATCTAATGACTTGGCCTCCACTGCCTTCTGTGGTAGAGAATTCCACAGGTTCACCACCCTCTGAGTGAAGAAATTTCTCCTCATCTCGGTTCTAAATGGCGTACCCCGTATCCTGAGACTGTGACCCCTGGTTCTGGACTCCCCAGCCATCGGGAACATCCTCCGTGCATCTAGTCTGTCTAGTCCTGTTAGAATTTTATATGTTTCGATCAGATCACCTCTGATCGAAACCGTAGCCCTGCAGCTTACAGCACTTTAGGTGCAGGTCCAGGTACTTTTTAAAAGAGTTGAGGGTCCCTGCCTCCACCACCAATTCGGGCAGCGAATTCCATACACCCACCACCCTCTGGGTAAAAAAGTTTTTCCTCATGTCCACTCTAATCCTTCCACCAATCAGTTTAAATCTATGTCCTCTCGTTCTTGAACTCTCCGCTAGGGGAAACAGGTACTTCCTGTCTATCTAGGCCCCTCATAGTTTTGTACACCTCAATCAAGTCACCCCTCAGCCTCCTCTGCTCCAAGGAAAACAACCCCAGCCTATCCCATCTCTCCTCGTAGCTGCAATTTTCAAGCCCTGGCAACATTCTTGTAAATCTTCTCTGCACTCCCTCCAGAGCAATTGCGTCCTTCCTGTAATGTGGTCACCAGAACTGTGCACAATACTCCAGCTGTGGCCTTACCAGCGTTTTATACAGTTCCATCATTACATCCCTGCTTTTGTATTTTATACCTCGGCTAATAACGGAGAGCATTCCGTATGCCTTCTTCACAACCTTATCTACCTGTACTGCCACCTTCAGGGACCTGTGCACATGCACTCCAAGGTCTCTCACTTCCTCTAGCCCTCTCAATATAATCCTGTTTACTGCGTATTCCCTTTTACTGTTTGCCCTCCCTAAGTGCATTACCTCACACTTCTCCAGATTGAACTCGATTTGCCACTTTCCTGCCCACTCCACCAACCCATTGATATCTTCTTGGAGTCGACAGCTATCCTCTTCGCTATCAACGACACAACCAATTTTTGTGTCGTCTGCAAATTTGCCAATCATGCCCCTACATTCAAGTCCAAATCATTAATATACACCACAAACAGCGAGGGACCCAACACTGAGCACTGTGGCACACCACTGGAAACGGATTTCCATTCGCAAAGACATCCATCGACCGTTACCCTTTGTTTCCTCTTACTGAGCCAATTTTGGATCCAATTCGCCACATTTCCCTGTATCCCATGGGCTTTTACCTTTCTGACCAGTCTGCCATGTGGGACCTTGTCAAATGCCTTTTTAAAATCCATGTAGACAACATCCATTGCACTACCCTCATCAATCCTCCTTGTCACTTCCTCAAAGAATTTAATCAGATTTGTAAGGCATGACCTTCCCTGAAGAAATCCATGCTGACTATCCCTGATTAAACCATGCCTTTCCAAGTGACAGTTTATCCTATCTCTCAGTATTGATTCTAATAGTTTGCCCACCACCGAGGTAAGACTGACCGGCATATAATTGTTAGGCCTTTCCCTCGTACCCTTTTTAAACAATGGTACTATGTTTGCAGTCTTCCAGTCCTCCGGTATCTGCCCTGTATCTAGTGAGGATTGGAAAATGATCCTCAGAGCATCCACTATTTCCTCCCTGACTTCCTTCAATAGCCTAGGAAACAATCCATGGTGACATATCAACTTTCAAGGATTCCAGTCCCTCTAGTACTTCCTCTCTCGTAATGTTTACCTTATCCAATATTTCACACGTCTCCTCTTTAACTACTACGTCCGGATCATCCCTTTCCTTTGTGAATACGGAGACAAAATATTCATTTAAAACCCTACCCACATCCTCTGCTTCTACACACAAGTTACCCTTATCGTCCCTGATATGTCCCACCTTTTCCTTAGCTATCCTCTTGTTCTTAATGTACTGATAAAACATCTTTGGGTTTTCTTTAATCTTACTAGCTAATATTTTTTTATGCCCTCTCTTTGGTTTCCTTATTTCCTTTTTTTATGTCATCCCTGTACTTCCTACACTCCTAGGCTTTCTACAGTATTTAGTTTTCTGTGACCGTCATAAGCTTTCTTTTTCTGCTTTATCTTGCCCTGTATACTTCTAGACAACCAGGGGGCTCTAAATTTGGCATTGCCACCCTTTTTTCTTTGAGGGGACGTGTCTGCATTGTACCCGTAGAATTTCACTTTTTAGTGCCTCCCACTAGCTTGCCACTGATTTCTCCTTAAGTAGTTGTGTCCAGTCCACTTCTGCCAAATCACCTTAGTTCTGTAAAATTTGCCTTCCCCCAATTTAAAACGTTTACTCCTGATTTAACTGTGTCCTTTTCCATAATAATGCTCAGACTAACTGAATTGTGGTCACTATACCCATTATGGTCACCCACTTGCCCATCTTCATTTCCCAGGACTAAATCTAGAATTGCATCCCCTCTTGTTGGGATTGTCACGTACTGGCTAAAAAAGTTCTCCTGGACACCGATCAAGAATTTTGCGCCCTCTGTGCCCCTCACACTGTTTGAATCCCAGGTGATGTTAGGGTAGTTGAAGTCCCCTACTATTATTGCCCTCTTATTTTTAGACTCAGAAATTTGCCTACATATTTGCTCTTCTATCTCCCTTTTGCTATTCGGGGGTCTATAGTACACTCCTAATAGTGTGACTGCCCCTTTTTTATTTCTTAGCTCAACGCATATGGCCTCGATTGGTGATCCATTTAGCATATCATCCCTTCTCACAACTCTAATTGATTCTTTAACTAATAATGCTACCCCTCCTTTTTTATCACCCACTCTATCCTGCCTGAAAACTCTATATCCAGGGATATTGAGCTGCCAATTATCCCCCTCTTTAAGCCAGGTTTCCGTTATAGCAATGATATGCTGCCATGTGTCTATCTGTGCCCTTAGCTCATCTGCTTTGTTTGTAATACTCCTTGCATTGAAGTGTATACCCTTTAACCCCGTCAAATTCCTGTGCTGAACACTATTTAACCTTTGCTTCTTTTGCCTTTCTGAGTCGCTAACTATGTCACTTTTCTACTTCCTGTTTCCTGGTCTGAATTTGTCCTATCTGTACCCGCCCTTTGGTTCCCGTCCCCCTGCCATACTAGTTTAAACCGTCACCAACAGAACTAGCAAATGTCTCCGCATGGATATTGGTCCCGGTTCTGCTTGGGTGCAACCCGTCCAGCTTAGAACATAAGAACATAAGAAATTGGAGCAGGAGTAGGCCAATCGGCCCCTCGAGCCTGCTCCGCCATTCAATAAGATCATGGCTGATCTGATCCCAACCACAAATCTAAAGAACACAAGAAGTAGGAGCAGGACCCGGCCACACAGCCCCTGGGCCCTCTGCGCCACCCACAGGGCATTGACCGATCCGAACTCAGCTTCATGTCCAATTTCCTGCCCGCTCCCCATAACCCCTAATTCCCTTTACTTCTAGGAAACTGTCTATTTCTGTTTTAAATTTATCTAATGATGTAGCTTCCACAGCTTCCTGGGGCAGCAAATTCCACAGACCTACCACCCTCTGAGTGAAGAAGTTTCTCCTCATCTCAGTTTTGAAAGAACAGCCCCTTATTCTAAGATTATGCCCCCTAGTTCTAGTTTCACCCATCTTTGGGAACATCCTTACCGCATCCACCCGATCAAGCCCCTTCACAATCTTATATGTTTCAATAAGATCGCCTCTCATTCTTCTGAACTCCAATGAGTAGAGTCCCAATCTACTCAACCTCTCCTCATATGTCCGCCCCCTCATCCCCGGGATTAACCGAGTGAACCTTCTTTGTACTGCCTCGAGAGCAAGTATGTCTTTTCTTAAGTATGGACACCAAAACTGTATGCAGTATTCCAGGTGCGGTCTCACCAATACCTTATATAACTGCAGCAATACCTCCCTGTTTTTATATTCTATCCCCCTAGCAATAAAAGCCAACATTCCGTTGGCTTTCTTGATCACCTGCTGCACCTGCATACCAACTTTTTGATTTTCTTGCACGAGGACCCCCAGATCCCTTTGTATTGCAGTACTTTCCAGTCTCTCGCCATTAAGAAAATAACTTGCTCTCTGATTTTTCCTGCCAAAGTGCATAACCTCACATTTTCCAATATTATATTGCATCTGCCACATCTCCGCCCACTCACCCAGCCTGTCTATATCCCCTTGCAGGTTTTTTATGTCCTCCTCACTCTCTACTTTCCCTCCCATCTTTGTATCATCTGCAAATTTTGATATGTTGCACTCGGTCCCCTCCTCCAAATCGTTAATATAGATTGTAAAGAGTTGGGGACCCAGCACCGACCCCTGTGGAACACCACTGGTTACTGGTTGCCAGTCCGAAAATGAACCATTTATCCCAACTCTCTGCTTCCTGTTCGATAACCAATCCTCCACCCATGCCAGAATATTACCCCCAATCCCGTGATTTTTTATCTTAAGTAATAATCTTTTATGTGGCACCTTGTCGAATGCCTTCTGGAAGTCTAAATACACTATGTCCACTGGTTCCCCTTTATCCACCCTATACGTTATATCCTCAAAGAACTCAAGCAAATTTGTCAGACATGACTTCCCCTTCATAAAGCCATGCTGACTTTGTCCTATTAAATTATGCTTATCTAAATGTTCCGTTACTGTCTCCTTAATAATAGACTCCAAAATTTTACCCACCACAGATGTTAAGCTAACTGGCCTATAATTTCCAGCCTTCTGCCTACTACCCTTTTTAAATAACGGTGTTACATTAGCAGTTTTCCAATCTGCCGGGACCTCTCCTGAGTCCAGGGAATTTTGGAAAACTATCACCAAAGCATCCACAATCCCTACTGCCACTTCCCTCAAGACCCTAGGATGGAAGCCATCAGGTCCAGGGGATTTATCCGCCTTGAGTCCCATTATTTTACTGAGTACCATCTCCTGAGTGATTTTAATCGTATTTAGCTCCTCCCCCCCGAGAGTCCCCTGTTTGTCCAGTGTTGGGATATTCTTAGTGTCCTCTACTGTAAAGACTGAAACAAAATATTTGTTCAGCATTTTTGCCATCTCCATGTTTCCCACCATTAATTTCCCGGTCTCATCCTCTAAGGGACCTACGTTTGCCTTAGCCACCCTTTTTCTTTTTATATAACTATAGAAACTCTTGCTATCTGTTTTTATATTTTTTGCTAATTTCTTTTCATAATCTAACTTCCCTTTCTTAATCAATCCTTTAGTTACTTTTTGCTGTCTTTTGAAGAATTCCCAATCTTCTATCCTCCCACTAAGTTTGGCTACCTTATATGTCCTTGTTTTTAGTCGGATACTATCCTTGATTTCTTTACTTAGCCACGGATGGCTGTCATTTCTTTTACACCCTTTTTTCCTCAGTGGAATATATTTATTTTGAAAGTTGTAAAATAACTCCCTAAATGAACACCACTGCTCATGTACCGTCTTACCCTTTAATCTATTTTCCCAGTCCACTTTAATCAATTCCGCTCTCATACCATCATAGTCTCCTTTATTCAAGCTCAGTACGCTTGTTTGAGAATCAACCTTCTCACCCTCTAATTGGATATGGAATTCAACCATGTTGTGGTCGCTCGTTCCAAGGGGATCCTTAACCAGGACATTATTAATTAATCCTGACTCATTACACAGGACCAGGTCCAAGGTTGCCTGCCCCCTTGTAGGATCAGTTACATACTGCTCAAGAAATCCATCCCTGATGCACTCAATGAATTCGTCCTCAAGGCTGCTCTGCTCAATTTGATTTGTCCAGTTAATATGATAATTAAAATCCCCCATAATTATGGCTGTTCCCTTATTACATGCCCCGACTATTTCCTGATTAATACTTCTTCCAGCAGAGTTGCAACTATTAGGAGGCCTATATACTACGCCCACTAATGTTTTTTTCCCCTTATTATTCCTTATCTCCACCCAAACTGTTTCATTATCTTGATGCTTTGTCCCAATATCATTTCTCTGTATTACAGTGATTCCTTCCTTTATTAACATAGCCACCTCACCTCCCCTTCCTTCCTGCCTGTCCTTCCTGATTGTTAAATACCCTGGCATATTTAATTCCCAGTCGTTGTCACCCTGCAGCCATGTTTCTGTAATGGCCACAAGATCATACCCATACGTAGTTATTTGTGCCGTTAACTCGTCCATTTTATTACGAATGCTACGTGCATTCAGATAAAGAACTTTCAAATCTGTTTTGTGACGCTTAGTTCCTGCTTTTTCCTTTTTTAACACTTTACCTATTACTCCATACCTTCTGTCCCTTGCTGTTACGCTTTCCTCTCTCTCCCTGCTCAGGTTCCCAACCCCCTGCCACTTTAGTTTAAACCCTCCCCAACAGCACTAGCAAACACTCCTCCTAGGACAGCGGTCCCGGCCCTGCCCAGGTGCAGACCGTCCGGTTTGTACTGGTCACACCTCCCCCAGAACCGTTTCCAGTGTCCCAGGAATTTGAATCCCTCCCCCTTGCACCATTCCTCTAGCCACGTATTCATTTGAAATATCCTCCTATTTCTACTCTGACTAGCACGTGGCACTGGCAGCAATCCTGAGATTACTGCCTTTGAGGTCCTATTTTTTAATTTACCTCCTAACTCCCTATATTCTGCTTTTAGGACCTCATCCCCTTTTTTACCTATATCGTTGGTGCCTATGTGCACCACGACAGCTGGCTGTTCGCCCTCCCCCTCCAAAATGTTCTGTAGCCGCTCCGAGACATCCTTGATCCTTGCACCAGGGAGGCAACACACCATCCTGGAGTCTCGGTTGCGGCCGCAGAAACGCCTGTCTATTCCCCTTACAATTGAGTCCCCTATCACTATAGCTCTTTCACTCTTTTTCCTCCCAGCCTGTGCAGCAGAGCTACCCGTGGTGCCAGGAAGTTGGCTGCTGCTGCCGCCTTCCCCTGATAAGTCATCCCCCCCCAACAGCATCCAAAGTGGCATATCTGTTTGAGAGGGGGATGGCCACAGGGGACCCCTGCACTACCTGCTTGCACCTCTTACTCTTCCTGGTGGTCACCCATTCACTTCCTGCCTGTATACCCTTTACCTGCGGTGTGACCAACTCGCTAAACGTGCTATCCACGAGTTTCTCTGCATCGCGGATGCTCCACAGTGAGTCCACCCGCAGCTCCAGCTCCGAGATACGATTGGTCAGTAGCTGCAGGTGGACACACTTCCCACACACATGGTCGGCAGGGACACTGGTAGTGTCCATGACTTCCCACATCTTGCAGGAGGAGCATATCACGGGTGCGAGGTCTGCTGCCATGACTTGCCTTAGCTTAGTTACCCCTTTTAAATTACGTTGAAATTAGAAAATGTTAACTATACTAGGGATCTAGGTTCACTAAAAAAAACACTATCTGCTATAAAACCTGCAGATCTTCCCTTTCTTATTACTTTACTTACAGTAAAATGGTAGAAATACTCACCTGAACCTACTCACCAATCAGCTGCCTCCCCTGTGCCGCGTCACTTTCTGACTGGTGACGTCACCCCGAACTGCCGCTGGTCTCAGAGTCTCGCTCTCAGAGCAAGCTCTGGTCTCGCTCTTTCCCGCCGCTCACCGACTGAACTCTCGCTCTCTCCACGCTGTTTATATCCCCGCTCTGGTCTCGATCTCTCCCGCCGCTCACCGACTGAACTCTCGCTTTCTCCGCGCTGTTTATATCCCCGCTCTGGTCTCGATCTCTCCCGCCGCTCACCGACTGAACTCTCGCTCTCTCCGCGCTGTTTATATCTCCGCTCTGGTCTCGATCTCTCCCGCCGCTCACCGACTGAACTCTCGCTCTCTCCGCGCTGTTTATATCCCCGCTCTGGTCTCGCTCTCTCCCGCCGCTCACTGACTGAACTCTCACTCTCTCCGCGCTGTTTATATCCCCGCTCTGGTCTCGCTCTCTCCCGCCGCTCACTGACTGAACTCTCGCTCTCTCCGCGCTGTTTATATCCCCGCTCTGGTCTCGCTCTCTCCCGCCGCTCACCGACTGAACTCTCGCTCTCTCCGCGCTGTTTTTATCCCCGCTCTGGTCTCGCTCTTTACCGCCGCTCACCGACTCTTGTACAGGTCCCGCCTTTCCCAGAATTGGTCCCAATGCCTCAGGAATTTAAACCCCTCCCTCCTACACCATCTTTCAAGCCACACATTTATCTGGTCTATTCTCCTATTTCTGCTCTCACTAGCACATGGCACTGGGAGTAATCCTGAGATTACTACCTTAGAGGTCCTGCTTTTTAATTTATTTCCTAACTCCCTATATTCTGCTTGCAGGACCTCATCCCTTTTTTTTTTACCTATGTTGTTGGTACCGATATGGACCATGATCTCTGGCTGTTTACCCTCCCCCTTCAGAATGTCCTGTAGCCGCTCTGTGACATCCTTGACCCTAGCAGCAAGGAGGCTGGAATCACGTCTGCGGCCGCAGAAACGCCTATCTGTTCCCCTTACCTCTGTCGTTCCCTGTTTTCTCTCCCTCCTTTCTTAAATAGTGGGATTACATTTGCTACCCTCCAATCTGCAGGAACTATTCCAGAATCTAAGAATTTTGGAAGATGACAACCAATGCATCCACTATCTCTATATAGCCGCCACTTTCAAAACCCTGGGATGTAGATCATCAGGTCCTTGGGATTTATCGACTTTCAGTCCCATTAATTTCTCTAGTACTATTTTTAAACTAATACTAATTTCTTTCAGTTCCTCATTCTCGCCAGACCCTTGGTTCTCTGGTATTTCTGGGAAGTTATTTGTGTCATCTTCCGTGAAGACAATCAGAAGGTATTTGTTTAATTTCTCTGCCATTTCCTTATTCCCCATTATAAATTCTCTCATCTCTGTGAGGAACCCGCATTTGCCTTTGCCAGTCTTTTCCTTTTTACATGCCTATAGAAGCTCTTACAGTCCGTTTTTATGTTTCTCGCTAGTTTACTCTCATTCTATTTTCCCTTTCTTTATCAATTTCTTGGTCCTCCTTTGCTGAATTCCAAAATACTCCCAATCCTCAGGCTTACTGCTTTTTCTAGCAACTTTATATGCCCCTTTGATTTAATACTATCTTTAATTTCTCTTGTTAGCATTGGTTGGACCACTTTTCCTGTTGGATTGTGCCTTAAAGGAATATATATTTGTTGCAAATTATGTATTAATTCTTTAAATGCTAGCCATTGCCTGTCTACCATCATATCTTTTAATGTAGTTCCCCAATCAACCACAGCCAACTTGCGCCTCTTACCTTTATAGTTTCCTTTGTTTAAATTTAAGACCCTAGTTTCTGATAGAATTCTTCATTATGTTTGAAAGTGATGTTGTTCAATCATATTATGGTCATTCTTCCCTAAGGGCTCTTTTACAACAAGATTATTAATTAACCCTTTCTCATTGCACAATATAGATCTAAAATAGCCTGTTCCTTGTTGGTTCCTCAACCTATCAATTTAGAAAACCATAAGAAATAGGAGCAGGATGAGGCCATTTGTCCCTTCAAGCCTGCTCCGCCATTTAATGAAATCATGACTGAACTTATTTTTACCTCAACTCAACTTTCCCGCCTTTTCTCCATATCCTTTGACTCCCTTGCTGATCAAAAATTTGTCTAACTCAGCCTTGAATGTATTCAATGACTCAGCCTCCACAGCTTCACGACCCTCTGGGAGAAGAAATTCCTCCTCATTTCCATCTTAAACAGGCGACCCCTTATTCTGAGACTATGTCCCCTAGTTTTTAGATTCTCCAATGAGGGTAACATCCTCTCAGCATCTACCCTATCAAGTCCCCTCAGAATCTTGTGTGTTTCAATAAGATCTCCTCTCATTCTTCTAAACTCCGATGAGTATAGACCCAACCTGTTCAATCTTTCCTCATAAGACAACAATACCATACTCTGAATCAACCTAGTGAACCTCTGAACTTTTTTCGTTATTCGTTCATGGGATGTGGGCGTCGCTGGCAAGGCCGGCATTTATTGCCCATCCCTAATTGCCCTTGAGAGGGTGGTGGTGAGCCGCCTTCTTGAACCGCTGCAGTCTGTGTGGTGAAGGTTCTCCCATAGTGCTGTTAGGAAGGGAGTTCCAGGATTTTGACCCAGCGACGATGAAGGAACTGCCTCCATTGCAAGTATATCCTTCCTTAAATAAGGGCACCAGAACTGTACGCAGTACTCCAGGTGTGGTCTCACCAGCACCCTGTACAGTTGTAGCATGACTTCCCTGCTTTTATACTCTATCCCCCTAAAAATAAAGGCCACTATTCCGTTTGCCTTCCGGATTACGTGCTGCACCTGTATGTTGACTTTTTGTGTTTCATGTACGAGGACACCCAGATCCCTCTGTACCACAGCATTTTGTAGTATTTCTCCATTCAAATAATATTTTGCTTTTTTATTTTTCCTCCCAAAGTGGATGACTCACATTTTCCCACATTTTATTCCATCTGCCAAATTTTTGCCCATTCGCTTAACCTGTCAATATCCCTTTGCAGACACTTTGTGTCCTCATCGCAACTTGCTTTTCCACCTATCTTTGTATCATCAGCAAATTTGGCCACAAGACACTCTTCCTTCATCCAAGTCATTGATATGTATTGTAAATAGTTGAGGCCCCAGCACTGATCCCTACAGCACCCCGCTAGTTACAGATTGCCACTTTGGAAAGGACCCTTTTATCCAGACTCTTTGTTTTCTGTTAGTTAGCCAATCCTCTATCCATGCCAGTATATTCCCCCCAACATCATGAGCTCTTATCTTGTGCAGTAATCTTTTATGTGGCACCTTATCGAATGCCTTTTTGAAATCCAAATACACTGCATCCATTGGTTCCCCTTTATCCACCCTGCCCATTACTTTCTCAAAGAACTCTAAGAAATTTGTCAGACACTATTTTCCCTTTATAAAACCATGTTGATTCTCCTTGATTGTATTGAGTCTCCAAATGTCTTGCTACTACTTCCTTAATAATGGATTCTAGCATTTTCCCAATGACAGATGTTAGGCTAACTGGTCTATAGTTACCTGCTTTCTGTCTCACTCATCTTCTTGAATAGGGGTGTTACGTTAGCGGTTTTCCAATCCGCTGGGACCTTTCCAGAATCTAGTGAATTCTGGAAGATTACAACCAATGCATCCACTATCTCTGTAGCCACTTCCTTTAAGTCCCTCAGATGCAAGCCATCAGGTCTAGTGGAATTAACCCTTTCTCATTGCACAATGCTAGATCTGAAATAGCCTATTCCCTAGTTGGTTCCTCAACATACTGATCTAGAAAAACCATCTCGTATACATTCCCGAAATTCGTCCTCCGCAGTCTTAGTGCTAATTTGGTTTGCTTGAGACACATCTTTCTTTCAATATGCAAGTTCTTTTTAAAAAGGTTTCCTTTTACAGCAAGTGAGAGTGAGAGACCCCCGTCTCCGTTTCCTTTTACAGCAAGTGAGAGTGAGAGTGAGAGACCCCCGTCTCCCATCCGATTGGTGGACTATGGGATTGAAAATCTAACTTTTAGTTTCAATGTAGGGGAGAGGGTGAACATAGCCCACACACTACCGCACGCGCGTTGATGTTGTAATATAGAACTGACGACCATGTGTGCGGGAAGTGTATCCAGCTGCAGCTACTGACAGACTGCATTGTGGCACTGGAGCTGCAGATGGATACATACTGGTGCATTCGTGATGCTGAGAACCACGTGGATAGCACGTTTAGCGAGTTGGTCACACCGCAGGTAAAGGGTGTACAGGCAGGAAGTGAATGGGTGACCACCAGGCAGAGTAAGAGGTGCAGGCAGGTGGTACAGGGGTCCCCTGTGGCCATCCCCTTCTCAAACAGATATACCACTTTGGATACTGTTGAGGGGGGATGACTTATCAGGGGAAGGCAGCAGCAGCCAACTTCCTGGCACCATGGGTGGCTCTGCTGCATAGGCTGGGAGGAAAAAGAGTGGAAGAGCTATAGTGATAGGGGACTCAATTGTAAGGGGAATAGATAGGCGTTTCTGCGGCCGCAACTGAGACTCCAGGATGGTGTGTTGCCTCCCTGGTGCAACGGTCAAGGACGTCTCTGAGCGGCTACAGAACATTTTGGAGAGGGAGGACGAATAGCCAGCTGTCGTGGTGCACATAGGCACCGATATAGGTAAAAAAGGGGATGAGGTCCTAAAAGCAGAATTATAGGGAGTTAGGAGGTAAATTTAAAAAAATAGGACCTCAAAGGTAGTAATCTCAGGATTGCTACCAGTGCCACGTGCTAGTCAGAGTAGAAATAGGAGGATATTTCAAATGAATACGTGGCGAGAGGAGTGGTGCAAGGAGGAGGGATTCAAATTCCTGGGGCATTGGAACCGGTTCTGGGGGAGGTGGGACCAGTACAAACCGGACGGCCTGCACCTGGGCAGGGCCGGGACCGCTGTCTTAGGGGGAGTGTTTGCTAGTGCTATTAGGGAGGGTTTAAACTAAAGTGGCAGGGGGTTGGGAACCTGAGCAGGGAGATAGAGGAAAGCGTGTCAGGAAGGGACAGGAGGTATGGAGTAAAAGGTAAAGTGTTAAAAAAGGAAAAAGCAGGAACTAAGTGTCACAAAACATATTTGAAAGTTCTTTATCTGAATGCACGTAGCATTCGTAACAAAATGGACGAGTTAACGGCACAAATAACTACATATGGGTATGATCTTGTGGCCATTACAGAAACATGGCTGCAGGGTGACAACGACTGGGAATTAAATATGCCAGGGTATTTAACAATCAGAAGGACAGGCAGGAAGGAAGGAAGGGGAGGTGGGGTGGCTATGTTAATAAAGGAAGGAATCACTGTAATACAGAGAAATTATATTGGGACAAAGGATCAGGACAATGAAACAGTTTGGGTGGAGATAAGGAATAATAAGGGGAAAAAAACACTAGTGGGCATAGTATATAGGCCTCCTAATAGTTGCAACTCTGCTGGAAGAAGTATGAATCAGGAAATAGTCGGGGCATGTAATCAGGGAACAGCTATAATTATGGGGGATTTTAACTATCATATTAACTGGACAAATCAAATTGGGCAGGGCAGTCTTGAGGAAGAGTTTATTGAGTGTATTCGGGATGGATTTCTTGAACAGTATGTAACTGATCCTACAAGGGGGCAAGCAACCTTGGACCTGGTCCTGTGTAATGAGCCAGGATTAATTAATGTCCTAGTTAAGGATCCCCTTGGAATGAGTGACCATAACATGGTTACATTCCATATCCAAGTTGAGGGTGAGACGGTTGATTCTCAAACAAGCGTACTGAGCTTGAATAAAGGAGACTATGATGGTATGAGAGCGGAATTGATCAAGGTGGACTGGGAAAATAGATTAAAGGGTAAGACAGTACATGAGCAGTGATGTTCATTTCAGGAGTTATTTTACAACTTTCAAAAAATATATTCCACTGAGGAAAAAAGGGTGTAAAAGAAATGACAGCCATCCGTGGCTAAGTAAAGAAATTAAGGATAGTATCCGACTAAAAACAAGGACATATAAGGTAGCCATACTTAAAGGGAGGATAGAAGATTGGGAAGTCTTTAAAAGACAGCAAAAAGTAACTAAAGGATTGATTAAGAAAGGGAAGATAGATTATGAAAATAAATTAGCAAAAAATATAAAAACAGATAGCAAGAGTTTCTACAGTTATATAAAAAGAAAAAGGGTGGCTAAGGCAAACGTAGGTCCCTTAGAGGATGAGACCAGGAAATTAATGGTGGGAAACATGGAGATGGCAAAAATGCTGAACAAATATTTTGTTTCAGTCTTTACGGTAGAGGACACTAAGAATATCCCAACACTGGACAAACGGGGCTCCAGGGGGGGAGGAGCTAAATACGATTAAAATCCCAAAGTAATTGGTACTCAGTAAAATAATGGGACTCAAGGCGGATAAATCCCCTGGACCTGATGGCTTACATCCTAGAGTCTTGAGGGAAGTGGCAGTAGGGATTGTGGATGCTTTGGTAATAATTTTCCAAAATTCTCTGGACTCGGCAAAGGTCCCGGCAGATTGGAAAACTGCTAATGTAACGCCCTTATTTAAAAAGGGTAGTAGGCAGAAGGCTGGAAATTATAGACCAGTTAGCATAACATCTGTGGTGGGTAAAATTTTGGAGTCTATTATTAAGGAGACAGTAGCGGAACATTTGGATAAACATAATTTAATAGGACAAAGTCAGCATGGCTTTACGAAGGGTAAGTCATGTCTGACAAATTTGCTTGAGTTCTTTGAGGACATAACGTACAGGGTGGATAAAGGGGAACCATTGGACGTAGTGTATTTAGACTTCCAGAAGGCATTCGTCAAGGTGCCACATAAAAGATTATTGCTCAAGATAAAGAATCACTGGATTGGGGGTAATATTCTGGCATGGGTGGAGGATTGGTTATCTAACAGGAAGCAGAGAGTTGGGATAAATGTTAGCTTTTATTGCTCGGGGGATAGAATATAAAAACAGGGAGGTATTGTTGCAGTTATATAAGCTATTGGTGAGACTGCACCTGGAATACTGCATACAGTTTTGGTGTCCATACTTAAGAAAAGACATACTTGCTCTCGAGGCAGTACAAAGAAGGTTCACTCGGTTAATCCCGGGGATGAGGGGGCGGACATATGAGGAGAGGTTGAGTAGATTGGGACTCTACTCATTGGAGTTCAGAAGAATGAGAGGCGATCTTATTGAAACATATAAGATTGTGAAGGGGCTTGATCGGGTGGATGCGGTAAGGATGTTCCCAAGGATGGGTGAAACTAGAACGAGGGGGCATAATCTTAGAATAAGGGGCTGCTCTTTCAAAACTGAGATGAGGAGAAACTTCTTCACTCAGAGGGTAGTAGGTCTGTGGAATTTGCTGCCCCAGGAAGCTGTGGAAGCTACATCATTAAATAAATTTAAAACAGAAATAGACAGTTTCCTAGAAGTAAAGGGAATTGGGGGTTACGGGGAGCGGGCAGGAAATTGGACATGAAGCTGAGTTCGGATCGGTCAAGGCCCTGTGGGTGGCGGAGAGGGCCCAGGGGCTGTGTGGCCGGCTCCTGCTCCTACTTCTTGCGTTCTTTAGATTTGAGGTTAGGATCAGATCAGCCGTGATCTTATTGAATGGCGAAGCAGGCTCGAGGGGCCGATTGGCCTACTCCTGCTCCTATTTCTTATTTTCTTATGTTGCCAATTTTCTATGTAAAGTCCCCCATGATTTCTGTGTTATCCTTGTTACATGCACTTCTAATTTCCTGCTTTATACCGTGCCCTACATTACCACTACTGTTTGGCCTATAAACAACTTCCACCAATGTTTTCTGCCCCTTGCTGCTTCTTGGCTCCACTCAAACTGATTCTGCATCATGATCTTCTGAGCCAAGATCCTTTCTCACTATTGTACTGATCTCATGCTTTATTAACACCACCTCCTTTTTCCTTTTTGCCCGTCCTTCCTAAATGTCGAATATCCTTGAATATTCAGTTCCCAGCCATGGTCACTCTGCAGCCACGTCTCTGTAATGGCAATTAGATCGTACCCATTTACTTCTATTTGTGCCATCAATTAATCATCTTCATTTAAAACAAACCATTTAAATAAAAGAAATCTGGAAGTCTCTTGTTAACTACGTATGTATGTAGAGTGTCTGCACATGTTGTGCAAATAAAATCCAATACATAGGGCGACAACTGCTTGTTTCTTCAAGCAATCGGAATGCAGAAAATGAATCAAGTATTTGTCATTTTGTTTAACTCAAACCTAAATCTCGGCAATTGCAGAACAGTTCTCCTCTGCCTCAGTGGAGCTCCATACCATTCTGAACAGACTTCAGGCTCGGATTTGTTTAAAATTCACTCATCAACTACAATACATTCACTTTTGTAGCAATCCTGTAGGGTCACTGATGCAAATACACTGTTGATTTGCAGGTCACACCTAGAATAAAATATTTTCTAGTTGTCTTGGATGACTTCAGCAAGTACCAGGGAGTAAATGGAAGAGATGTGTTCAATGTAACCTCTTTGGAATAAAAGGTGTTATTTCAAGAGCCAGTGCTGGTACAAATATTTTAGCTCATTCCCAATGTCCTGCGTTTGTTCCAAGATTTATTACCCAAGTACAGCAGTAAATTAAGCTAATAGAGAATGGAAAGCACCCAGCTGTAATGTGTTGGTGTGTACCAAACAGTTGTAGGATCAGAATTCAGAGGTGTAATTCTGTGTGATGACTTCCTGCCTTTAGAAGGACATTTGGAGTGCTTCCTAGTGAGATGCTTCCCAATCGGGTGGGAGTGAAAATCAGAGGACAAGTCAGCCTGTGCCTTTCTCCTGTAACTTCTAGTGCAACATTCCCAGAAACCTTGGAGCAAGTCTCCTCCATGCCCCCTCTTTGGATAGTTTGGGGAATCTAAAGAGGAAAAATATTTTTTTTTAAAGAAAAATCATGAGTTCAAAAACTACTGACTGATTAAAAGTCAGTCATTTTTCTCCTTGTTAGTTACTTTGTAACAAGTGCCAAACATTCCTATGTGGTGAGTTAGTGATTGCAGTCTGCCCAGGGGTGGGAAAATCTGAGGCAAAGTTAACCCAGGTTGTACTGTTGTGCAAATTGCAGACAGTTTACTGAACATAAGTAGGACCAGGTCTCCACTTGTCCACATTAGACACCGGAGGTTCGTTCATTCATGTGAAGAACTGCTATAAAATCACATTTGGCCATTTGGTCCATCACACTGGATTCAGTGCTTGCTCTTTAACTGTAGCTCTCCCTGCTCTTTCCCCAAATTTTTATGTCTCTACTTTTCAAATACTTACTGAATCCCTTTTTTAAATGATAGTCTGTACCCCAACAGCCATTTGTGGTAAAGCAACTTTGTTCTAATTATCCTGTTTGGAAATTCTTTGCCCCTTTGTTCTTGTAATCCTTGTCTATGCCCCTGTTACTGATTTATCAGCAATGAAAACAATCTATCTTTCTAAAACCTTTCATAATTTTGAAACCCTCTATTATATCCCCCCCCTTGATCATCTATGTTCTAGTGCCAAAAAACCCATTTTTTTTTCTTCATGACTTTTCATCCCTGGTATCATTCTAGTGAGATTTTTCTGTGCCCTTTTTATGGCTCTTATATCCTGATACTGACCGTATGAACTGGCATTATCGAGTTGCACCGCAGGGTGTATATTACCCTCTGTTCATAGAAAGCAGATGTGCACGTACAGAGCACCAGTCGCCATTGTCCACATATTTATAATGTTGGTGATGGACCGACAGGACAGTTGACTTTTTGCTAGGATTAAAAAGTTCTAAAGTTTAAAAAGTTCTCATTTTTTAAAAAGGTTAACTTTGCACCAATGTAAAACTAACACCTTAAGATGAATTGCATTTAAATCACTTCTGCTTATACTGTGTCATTTTACTAGTTTTCTCATTAAGCCAATGAAAGATGTACAGTATAATTTGCCCCTCTGATATTTTTTGGTTTGGTTGTCCCAGTTTTCATTTTGCTGTACAAATATCAATGGTGTGGTTATGTTGGACCAGGCTTGGAGTTCTTATCAACCTTTCAATTATTTGAGCTGAAAATTCTTTTGAGCTGAGAGCTTGTTTACAAAGAGGCCCAGTTGTAGTAGGGCTCTTCAGAATTGGAACAGTGAATTGCACTTCCTTCTGACCCGAATACTAATGATTAGTGTTGTGTTTTGGAGTTTTTTTTAAAACTCTTGATATTTTTGGCTTCCGTGTTTCAGACTAATCTTGTAGGTGAGGTCTAGCTCCCTATGTCCCTGAGAGAAGTGTTTTCATTTGCCATAATATCTAGGTAAATTTATAGTATGCTTAGGGAATGAACAGAGCACCTTCAGTTTATTTCAGCTACTGGCTTTATCACATGATCTTCCTGGCCTTTGGAAGGCAGCAAATAGCATTGTAGTAAACTTTCACTGAGGCTTTAACTGCCAAACAAATTTATTAAACTGTAAAAGAACCAAAAAATTGCATAATACAACATATGCTTACAGTAGCAATCGCTTCAAATTTCACTGCCACTTTTATTGTTTAAAATTCTAACTTCCTCTAATTGCTCTTCTACTAGGGGAATATCCTTAGCTGTATTCATTTCTAGGGCCCTCCTTGTATTTGCATGTTGCGCCCAATCCTAAATGCAAGACTATAGACTTGTCTGTAATGTACCCCTCACAATTTTGTATAATGCATACAAGGTGATTTTCTTCATGCTTTACACCTATAAAAAGTGGTTAGAGGCAGAAAAGTGTGAGGTAACTGCAGACAGGAGAGGGTGGGCTTGGGAATGAAAATGATGGTATAACTTCACGGGTATAAGAACAATGGGCGTCTGAGGCTGTATCCAATTATAGAAAGCATGTATTAGAAAGTAGTATTACTTTCATAAAAGAATGTGTGTCCTGGACCATAGCATAATGATGAATGTCTTCACTCATGAGTTATATTCAAGCTTATAAGCAGAAATTTTAAAAAATGCCACCCATGATCATTTTTTTTAATGACACTTGTAAGTTTTGAATGAGTATTTCTGCAGCTTAAGAAAAATAGTTGAAGCTATTTAATATTCTAAATAATGTTGAGAATATAAGTTGGGGACAAATGGATTTCAGAAAATGTGCCAAATGCCCCCCCCCCCCATTAATACAGATGTAAAGCATTGGATGTTGATTGAAAAATGAGTGAAATCAGTAACGTGTGAATGCTTATGACGTTAGGCTGGAGAATGTGGAACAAATAGCTGAGAGTTAGAAAGTTACTTATAACCATTAAGGGGGTCTTTGTAGTTTACATAGGCATATGGCTCCTTTAAACCTGGCCATAAAATTTTAAACTATTTGTGCTGCTGCACCTGACAGCACAGCTCACATTTTCATACATGTTCAATGTGTTGGTTGAAATAACTTAATATTGTCAAAAATGTAATGACATTCATAATGTGATCACATTACATAATGCATGTAGGGTAGTAGAAATCTGGAATTATCTCCCCCAAAAGACTGTGGCTGTTGGGATAATTGGAGCTTTTAAGAGAGAAAACAATATATTTTTGTTAGCTAAGTGTATCAAGGGATATGGAGCTATGGCGGGTATATGGAGTTGAGATACAGATCGGCCATGATCTAATTGAATGGCGGAGCAGGTTCAAGAGGCTGAATGGCTGGCTCCTGTTCCTAGGTTTGGTGGTAGCACTGTTGTTTGAGTCAAAAGGACGTGGGTTCAAGAGACTTGAATAAATAATCTAAGCTGACCGTCAGTGCAGTGCTGGGGGAGTGCTGCACTATCTGAGGTGATGTCTTTTGGATGAGACGTTAAATTGAGGCCCAGTCTGTCCGCTCAGGTGGTTGTAAAAGATCCCATGGCACCATTTGAAGAAGAGTAGGGGAGTTCTCTCTGTGTTCTGGCCAACAGCATCAAAAACAGATTATCTGGTCATTTTTCTTATTGCTGTTTATGGCACCTTGCTGTATGCAAATTGGCTCCCTACATTAAAGCACTGACAACACTTCAAAGGTACTTAATTGCCTGTGAAGCACTTTTGGATGTCCTGAGTTGGTGAAAGGTGTGATTATAAATGCAGGTTCTTTAAGGTTTGTTTGCTCTTTCAAATGTGCCCGATGCTTAGTGGATATGGGAGGGAGCAATGCTATGGTTCAGTGTTATTTCAGCTTGATATGTTTTGTGATTCTGCTGCATTCTAAATTCTTCAGACAAGTTGTAACACAAATCTTATCCCAAGGTGTGTCTGACTAAACACATCAAAGTTGATGACTCTTGAGATGGGAGCCTTTAGATCTTTTATCTTAAGGATTGCATGTACATCTGGATATAATTGAAAATAAATTAATGATGTACTGGGCAAGGCAGGGTGAGGCTGAAGCCTAATGTGAGTAATGCATTTTTGATATTGTAGACTTGAATATTTGCCTTGAGCTAAAATTCCACCATTTTTTTAATTCTGGAAAAACTAGTGGCACATGCTAGGGCGAGAGAGAAGCTGGTCAAGACGAGAATACCATTACTGTAGCATTAAGTATGAGCAAAGAAACTTCACGCCCTGTTTTTTTTCTAAAAAAAAATTCTACTTTGTTGTCATGGGTCAAAACAGCCTTTTTTTTTGAAGTGCTGTTAATGGAAAGGACACCCTTTTCTGAAGGTATTTTCTCTCTCTGCTTCCTACCACCTTCCATCTCTGCCATGTACCATCCCTCGTTGAGTAGACATTCTGATACTCTACTCCCATCAATGTTGCTGTGATGTTGGCTTTCAGAAGGTGTGTATGTGACTCTCCCTGTGGTGGTTTCTCCTTAGCATCCCCTGCATGGGCTTATCCTCCTTGGGATTGGGGACTGTGGAAAAGAGATGAGCAGGGTGTCTTTGGGGTCAAGTTGGCTTCAGAATGACATGCCTGGGATAGAAGATTTTTAACCTAGTCAACTCTCTTGAACAGTATCCCTGCACACCCTTGGGGGTTATAAAGCTTTGGCAATCTCTCTCTAAGATCTCACATTGGGTAAATGGGGATTATCCTTATAGGAAGAATGTGTGCCATCAAACTCTAGCTATGTGGATTTCTCGAGAGGAAAAAAATTCACATTTATTATCTTCTCACATCTGAATGCTTCATGTAGTGAAGAATTTTTTTTTAAGTGTTCACTGGTTGTAGATCTGGAGGTAAATATGGTAGCCATTTTATGTTAACAATGTCCTACAAATGCTGTGAGGTAAGTGAACAGTTAATCTGTTTCTAGTGAAATTTGTCATGAGGAATGTTAGCCAGAACTTTGAGTAACATCATGGGGGCCTGTAAAAATCAGGCTGGGGCGCTAACCATGCAGCACTCATAGAATCATAGAAAAGTTACAGGACGGAAGGAGGCCATTTGGCCCATCGAGTCCGTGGCGGCTTTATGCAAGAGCAATCCAGCTAGTCCCACTCCCCCTGCATATTTTTTTCCTTTCAAGTACTTATCCAGTTCCCTTTTGAAAACCACTCCCTTGGTACTGCACTGAATTGTTAGCCTAGGTTATGCGCTCAAGTTTTGAAAAGGACCTTGAACTCTCGACAACCTGATCCAGAGGTGAGAATGCTGCCAACTAAGTCAAGCTGGCAAAATTGGACAAAAGGTTGATGAATGCAATCTAAAGGAATAGCGGGCACAAGACAAAATTAGCAAGTCTCATGTGAGATTCGAAATCTTTTCTCAGGGTAGTGGTATGGAACAGACTTGCATCACATGCAATGAATGCTGCATTAGCTTTTAGGGATAAGTACAGACATAGGTGACCAAATACTCCAAAGAATACTTTGGCCCAGGCTTTGTGCCTCTCTTTCCCTCCCCACCCCAACCACCAATTTCGCAGCAGATCTGGAACATGCAGAGGTGAAAAGCAACTATACAGCCTCACTGCTGTTTTCCGGGGCAATTCCTGTCATATGTAAGCTGGAGTATGATAAGTGAGGCGAAATGGGGCTTCCGCTGTGATTTTTTCCCCCCACTGCACTCTGAATGCTGTACCGGTGAAGAATGGTAAAAAAAAACAAAATTAAAGGTTCTCTATCTGAATGCGTGCAGCATTCGTAATAAGATAGATGAATTGACAGCACAAATAGAAACAAATGGGTATGATCTTGTGGCCATTACAGAGACGTGGTTGCAAGGTGACCAAGGTTGGGAGCTAAATATTTTTTATTCGTTCATGGGATCTGGGCGTCGCTGGCGAGACTGGCATTTATTGCCCATCCCTAATTGCCCTTGAGAAGGTGGTGGTGAGCCGCCTTCTTGAACCGCTGCAGTGCGTGTGGTGAAGGTTCTCCCACAGTGCTGTTAGGAAGGGAGTTCCAGGATTTTGACCCAGCGACGGTGAAGGAACGGCGATATATTTCCAAGTCGGGATGGTGTGTGACTTGGAGGGGAACGTGCAGGTGTTGTTCCCATGTGCCTGCTGCTCTTGTCCTTCTAGGTGGTAGAGGTCACTGGTTTGGGAGGTGCTGTCGAAGAAGACTTGACGACTGGCTGCAGTGCATCCTGTGGATGGTACACACTGCAGCCACTGTGCGCCGGTGGTGAAGGGAGTGAATGTTTAGGGTGGTGGATGGGGTGCCAATCAAGCGGGCTGCTTTGTCCTGTATGGTGTCGAGCCTCTTGAGTGTTGTTGGAGCTGCACTCATCCAAGCAAGTGGAGAGTATTCCATTACACTCCTGACTTGTGCCTTGTAGATGGTGGAAAGCCTTTGGGGAGTCAGGAGGTAAGTCACTCACCGCAGAATACCCAGCCTCTGACCTGCTCTTGTAGCCACAGTATTTATGTGGCTGGTCCAGTTAATTTTCTGGTCAATGGTGACCCCCAGGATGTTGATGGTGGGGGATTCAGCGATGGTAATGCTGTTGAATGTCAAGGGGAGGTGGTGAGACTCTCTTGTTGGAGATGGTCAATGCCTAGCACTCGTCTGGCGCAAATGTTACTTGCCACTCATGAGCCCAAGGCTGGATTTTGGCAAGGTCTTGCTGCATGCAGGCTCTGACTGCTTCATTATTTGAGGGGTTGCGAATAGAACTGAACACTGTGCAATCATCAGCGAACATCCCCATTTCTGACCTTATGACAGAGGGAAGGTCATTGATGAAGCAGCTGAAGATGGTTGGGCCTTGGACACTGCCCTGAGGAACTCCTGCAGCAATGCCCTGGGGCTGAGATGATTGGCCTCCAACAACCACTACCATCTTCCTTTGTGTTAGGTATGACTCCAGCCGCTGGAGAGTTTTCCCCCTGATTCCCATTGACTTCAATTTTACTAGGGTTCCTTGGTGCCACACTCGGTGAAATGCTGCCTTGATGTCAAGGGCAGTCTCTCTCACCTCACCTCTGGAATTCAGCTCTTTTGTCCATGTTTGGACCAAGGCTGTAATGAGGTCTGGAGCCAAGTGGTCCTGGCGGAACCCAAACTGAGTATCGGTGAGCAGGTTGTTGGTGAGTAAGTGCCGCTTGATGGAAGGTGTCGTCGACAGTGCTATCACTTTGCTGATGATTGAGAGTAAGCTGATGGGGCGGTAATTGGCCGGATTGGATTTGCTCTGCTTTTTGTGGACAGGACATACCTGGGCAATCTTCCACATTGTCAGGTAGATGCCAGTGTTATACCTCTACTGGAACAGCTTGGCTGGAGGCGCAGCTAGTTCTGGAGCACAAGTCTTCAGCACTACAGCCAGGATGTTGTCGGGCCCCATGGCCTTTGCTGTATCCAGTGCACTCAGCCGTTTCTTGATATCACGTGGAGTGAATCGAATTGGCTGAAGACTGGCTTCTGTGATGGTGGGGATATCGGGAGGAGGCCGAGATGGATCATCCACTCGGCACTTCTGGCTGAAGATGGTTGCAAACGCTTCAGCCTTGTCTTTTGCACTCACGTGCTGGACTCCGCCATCATTGAGGATGGGGGTGTTTATAGAACCTCCTCCTCCCGTTAGTTGTTTAATTGTCCATCACCATTCACGACTGGATGTGGCAGGACTGCAGAGCTTTGATCTGATCCGTTGGTTGTGGAATCGCTTAGCTCTGTCTATAGCATGTTGCTTCCACTGTTTAGCATGCGTGTGGACCTGTGTTGTAGCTTCACCAGGTTGGCACCTCATTTTTCGGTACGCCTGGTGCTGCTCCTGGCATGCTCTTCTACACTCTTCATTGAACCAGGGTTGATCCCCTGGCTTGTTGGTAATGGTAGAGTGAGGAATATGCCAGGCCATGAGGTTACAGATTATGCTGGAATACAATTCTGCTGCTGCTGATGGCCCACAGCGCCTCATGGATGCTCAGTTTTGAGCTGCCAGATCTGTTCTGAATCTATCCCATTTAGCACGGTGGTAGTGCCATAGAACACGTTGGATGGTGTCCTCAGTGCGAAGATGGGACTTGGTCTCCACAAAGACTGTGCGGTGGTCACTCCTACCAATACTGTCATGGACAGATGCATTTGCGACAGGTAGATTGGTGAGGACGAGGTCAAGTAAGTTTTTGTGTTGGTTCGCTCACCACCTGCCGCAGGCCCAGTCTGGCAGCTATGTCCTTCAGGACTTGGCCAGCTCGGTCAGTAGTGGTGCTACTGAGCCACTCTTGGTGATGGACATTGAAGTCCCCCACCCAGAGTACATTCTGTGCCCTTGCTACCCTCAGTGCTTCCTCCAAGTGGTGTTCAACATGGAGGAGGACTGATTCATCAGCTGAGGGAGGGCGGTCGGTGGTAATCAGCAGGAGGTTTCCTTGCCCATGTTTGGCCTGATGCCATGAGATTTCATGGGGTCCCGAGTCAATGTTGAGGACTCCCAGGGCCACTCCCTCCTGACTATATAACAGTACCACCACCTCTGGTGGGTCTGTCCTGCCGGTGGGACAGGACATACCCAGGAATGGTGATAGAATAACAAGGAATAACATTTGCTGTCTGCTAGTCCTCTGGCACTATCCCATTTCTAGTGAATTTTTCTATATATACGTAATAGCACCTCTGCTATCTCCTCCCTAACTTTTAATATTCATGGATGCAATCGATCTGGACCAGGGGTCTTATCCTCCCCAAGTTTGATTTAGTTTATCAATTATCTCCCCCCTTTCTATCTTAAATGTTTTAATATCTTTTTCTACCTTTTCTAATGTCCTGCCCACCTTTCAGAAATGTTTTTCTGTTGTGTACAAAATTCAAGAACCAGTGGGTTATAGTTTCAAATCAAGTATGACGAGAAAAGGTAAGTTCATGCAAAATATTTTTAGTGGACCAGTGATAAACATGGAACTAGGCGGCGCGATAAACCTCAATTTTTTTTTCTGGTTCTATACATTCCTATGTAAATGTGGAATTTATTACCAACATGGATCGTGGAACAAGAAAATAGGATTGGATTTAAAAAGGGCTTGGACAGGTTCCTGCCAGCAAATAGGATTCAAGGTTACTGGATTTAGAAATGCATCAAGGTAATCTTGTTGGAAGTTGGATAGACAATCCAGATGGACCAATAGAATACTCCTGCATGAAAATAGTTGTCATGTAGTTATTCTGGTCACATAGAGCATCTGTTAATCAAGTGAATAAAACTTACCACTTTGATCTTTTGATCAAAAGATAGTGTGCTCTTGGAATGAAACAAGCCATTTGCACTTTGTGACAAGAATCATATGGAACTGACTGACAGTTCTTAGAATAACAGCACAGGAGGAGGCCATTTGGCCCACCGTGACTCTGCCAGCTCTTTATAAGAGCTATCCAATTTGTCCCACTCCCTGTGCTCTTTCACCATAGCCCTGCAAATTTTTCCTTTTCGTGTACATACCCAGTTCCCTTTTGGAAGCAAATTCAGTAGTAACTTTCACTACCCTTTCAGGCAGTGCATTCTAGATCATAATAACTGTTTCTCCCTATCTACTCTCGATCAAAACTCCTCATAATTTTGAACTCTTGAATCTCTTAACCTTCTCTAAGGAGGATAATCCCAGCTTCTCCAGTCTTTCCACATAACTGAAGTCTTTCATCCCTGGTACCATTCTAGTAAATCTCCTGCACCCACTCCAAGGCTAGAATCTATTATTAAGGAGGTTAGAGCAGGGCACTTCGAAAATCTCAATGCAATCAGGCAGAGTCAACACGGCTTTGTGAAAGGGAAATCGTGTTTGACTAATTTATTAGAATTCTTTAAGCAACATGGATAAAGGGGATCCTGTGGATGTGGTGTACTTGGATTTCCAGAAGGCTTTTGACAAGGTGCCACATCAAAGGCTACTTCACAAAATAAGAGCTCATGGTGTACGGGGTTACATATTAGCGTGGATAAAGGATTGGTTAGCTAACAGGAAACAGAGAGTAGGCATAAATGGGTCATTTTCAGGTTGGCAAGATGTAACGAGTGGAGTGCCACAGGGATCAGTGCTTGGGCCTCAACTATTTATAATTTATATCAATGACTTGGATGAAGGGACTGATATATGGTTGCTAAATTTGCTGATGACACAAAGGTATATTTAAATGGAGAGAGATTGCAGAACTCTGAGGTACAGCGGAACCTGGGTGTCCTAGTACACAAAAAGTTAATGTGCAGGTACAGCCACTGATTAGGAAGGCAAATAAAATGTCATTTATTGCAAGGGGAATGGAACATAGAAGTAGAGATGTTTTGCTACAGTTGTACAGGGCATTGGTGAGATCACATCTAGAATACTGTGTGCAGTTTTGTTCTCCTTATTTAAGAAGGGACATAATTGCTTTGGAGGCGGTTCAGAGAAGTTCACTGGACTGATTCCTGGGATGAGGGGGTTATCTTATGAAGAAAGGTTAGACAAGTTGGGCCTGTATACGCTGGAGTTCAGAAGAATGAGAGGTGATCTTATTGAAATATAGAAGATCCTGAGAGGACTAGAAGGGGTAGATGCTGAGGGGATGTTTCCCCTTGTGGGAGAAATTAGAACTAGGGGCTACAGTTTTAAAAAATAAACGGTCTCCCATTTAAGACGGAGATGAGGAGAAATTTTTTCTCTGATGGTCATGAGTCTGTGGAACTCCCTTCCCCAGAAAGCAGTGGAGGCAGGGTCATTGAATATTTTTAAATGTAAGGAATCTTACAACACCAGGTTATAGTCCAACTGTTTTAACCTGACTATAACCTGGTGTTGTAAGATTCCTTACATTTGTCAACCCCAGTCCATCACCGGCATCTCCACATCATGAATATTTTTAAGGCTGAGTTAGATAGATTCCTGATTAACAAGGGAGTCAAAGGTTATAGTAGGTAGATGGGAAAGTAGGGTTGAGGTCACAATCCATGATTTTATCAAATGGCAGAGCAGGCTCGAGGGGCTGAATGGCCTACTCCTGCTCTTAGTTCATATGATGACATCCTTCCTAAAGTGTGGTGCCCAGAATTGGACACACCACTCCAGCTGGAGCCTCTCTTTGCCTCTTATTTCCTTTGCACTTCTCCTCTGCACTTTCTATATTCAGCTTCATTTTCTACTGTATCGTGAGCCTGATATTTAATGCAGAGAACTTCAAAGTGATACATTTTGGCAGGAAGAACGAGGAGAGGCGGTACAATTCTTCTAAAAGGGGTGCAGGAATAGGGAGACCTGGGGGTACATTGGCACAAATCCTTGAAGGTGGCAAGACGGGTTGAGAAAGCAGTTATAAAAGCTTTAACCTGGGCTTTATAAATAGAAGCCATGATGTGGAGATGCCGGTGATGGACTGGGGTTGACAAATGTAAGGAATCTTACAACACCAGGTTAGAGTCCAACTGTTTTATTTGAAAATCACAAGCTTTCGGAGGCTTTCTCCTTCGTCAGGTGAGCAAGTGTGGGATTCCATGGAAGGTTGCCGCATTTATATTCAGAGAACAATACCTGGTGATTACAGATAATCTTTCCAACTGCCTGTTGTCAAGGCAATCAAAGTGTTCAGACAGAGTGATGTTACCTACAGGACCACCGAATACACAAACGGCCAGAACAAAAGAGAGAGAGAGAGAGAGAGAGAGAAACATCCGAAAGGAAGAGAAAGACAGAGAATGACCCGTTGTGTTAAAAACAGATAACTTTTTTTCGCTGGTGGGGTTACATGTAGCGTGACATGAACCCAAGATCCCGGTTCATGTCACGCTACACGTAACCCCACCAGCGAAAAAAAGTTCTGTTTTTAACACAACGGGTCATTCTCTGTCTTTCTCTTCCTTTCGGATGTTTCTCTCTCTCTCTCTCTTTTGTTCTGGCCGTTTGTGTATTCGGTGGTCCTGTAGGTAACATCACTCTGTCTGAACACTTTGATTGCCTTGACAACGGGCAGTTGGAAAGATTATCTGTAATCACCATGATGTGGAGATGCCGGTGATGGACTGGGGTTGACAATTGTAAACTGTAATCACCAGGTATTCTCTGAATATAAATGCGGCAACCTTCCATGGAATCCCACACTTGCTCACTTGACAAAGGAGAAAGCCTCCGAAAGCTTGTGATTTTCAAATAAAACAGTTGGACTATAACCTGGTGTTGTAAGATTCCTTACATTTATAAATAGAGGCATAGAGTACAAAAGCAAGGAAGTTATGCTGAACCTTTATAAAACACTGGTTCAGCCACAACTGGAGTATTGTGTCCAATTCTGGGCACTGCACTTTAGGAAGGATGTGAAGGCCTTAGAAAGGGTGCAGAAAAGATTTACTAGAATGGTTCCAGGGATGAGGGACTTCAGTTACGTGGAGAGACTGGAGAGCATTTGTGCCAATGTACCCCCAGGTTGTTCTTAGAACAGAGAAGGTTGAGAGGAGATTTGATAGAAGTGTTTAAAATCATGACAGATTTTAAACAAGTAATTGAAGAGAAACTGTTCCCTTTGGCAGAAGGGTGAAGAACCAGAGGAAACAAATTTAAGGTGATAGGCGAAAGAACCAAAGGTGACATGAGGAAAAACTTTTTTACGCAGCAAGTACTTTGATCTGGAATGTACTGCCTGAAAGGGTGGTGGATGCAGATTCAGTCTTGGCTTTCAAAAAGGAATTGGATAAATATTTGAAGAGAAAAAATTTGCTGGGCTACGGGGAAAGAGCAGGGGAATGGGACTAACTGGATTGCTCTTACAAAGAGCCAGCACAGGCTCGATGGACCAATTGGCCTCCTTCTGTGCTGTAACGATTCTGTGATTCTATAAGCCTCCTTTTTGTTTTATTTTAATTGCAATTTATTTAGTCATCCAGGGAGCTCTACCTTTTAGAGACCCTTCCTTTCCCCCTCATGGGAATGTATCTAGTTTGTACCCGAACCATCTCCTTGAAGGCCTCCCATTGCTCATTTACTGTTTTACCTGCCAATCTTTGTTTACAATCCACCTGAGCCAGATTCCTTTTCAACTCACTGGAATTAGTCCTCTTCCAGTTGAGTATTTCCACCTTTGATTACTCCTTGTCCTTTTCCATAATTACTCTAAACATAATATTGATATCACTCTTTCTCAAATGTTCTCCCACTGAAACATGCTCCACTTGTCCCACTTCATTCCCCAGAACTAGATCCAGTACTTCTTCCTTCCTCATTGGGCTGGAAACACATTTCAGATATTCGTCCCCCTCCTCGCTTTCGAAACTTTTTTTCCCTCCCAGTCTATATTGGATAATTGAAGTCCCCATTATCACTACTCTATTGTTTTCACTTCTTTCTGAAATTTGCTTGCAGATTTGCATCTTTATCTGCTTCCCACTATTTGGTGGTCTGCAGTATACACCCAGCAGCGTAACAGCTCCTCTATTGTTCCTTAACTCTAACTCTTTCTGGACTACTCTTTATTCTATTGCTGTTTGTCTTTCCCAGTCCTCAATGCATCTTGTTTCTCCTCTCTGATACTTCATCCTGGTGCCCCTCCCCCTGCCAAATTAGTTTAAACTCTCCCTCACAGCATTCGTTAGCCTCCCCGTGAGGACATTGGTCCCAGCCTTGCTCAGGTGCAACCCGTCCATCTTGTACAGGTTCCTCCTGCCCCAGAACTGGTCCCAATGCCCAAGAATCTGAAGCCCTCCCTTCTGCCCCATTTCTCCAGCCACGCATTAACCTGCATTATCGTGCTGTTGCTATACTCACTAGCACATGCCATTGGGAGTAATCCAGAGTTTCCTTCCTAGCTCCTGAAACTTTGTAGGCCCTCAACTCTTTTTTTCCCTGTGTCATTGGTTCCAACATGGACCACAACTTCTGGCTGTTCCTCATCGCCCGCCCCCCCCCCCCCCCCCCCCCCCCCCGGCAGAATGTTCTGTAACCGTTTTGTGACCTCCTGTACCTTGGCACCAGGGAGGCAACACACAATGCACGACTCTCATCGGCGGTTGTAGAAACAACTGTTCTTGGAGCTGCTTTGGTGATTAAACTAACTCTAATTTCAGTTGGTTATCCCAACTCCATATTATCTAGTGATAGTTTAAGGCTTTTCTAACACTCATGAAGTGTGAGGTAATGCATTTGGGGAGAGCAAACAAGGCAAGGGAATACACAATAAATGGGAGGCTACTGAGAGGTGTAGAGGAAGTGAGAGACCTTGGAGTGCATATCCACAGATCCCTGAAGGTAGCAGGACAGATAGATAAGGTGGTTAAGAAGGCATATGGAATGCTTTCCTTTATTAGCCGAGGTCATAGAATATAAAAGGGATGTTATGCTGGAACTGTATAAAACACTAGTTAGGCCACAGCTTGAGTACTGCGCACAATTCTGGCGGTTACATTACAGGAAGGATGTAATTGCACTCAAGAGGGTGCAAAGGAGATTTATGAGGATTTTGCCAGGACTGGAGAATTTTAGCCATGATGACAGATTGGATAGGTTGGGGTTGTTTTCCTTGGAACAGAGGAGGCTGAGGGGTGATTTGATTGAGGTGTACAAAATTATGAGGGGCCGAGATAGAGTGGATAGGAAGGAACTATTTCCCTTAGTGGAGGGGTCAATATCCAGGGGGCATAGATTTAAAGTGATTGATAGAAGGATTAGAGCGGAAACGAGGAAAAATGTTTTCATCCAGAGGGTGGTGGGGGTCTGGAACTCATTGCCTGAGAGGGTGGTAGAGGCAGAAACCCTCAACTCATTTTTAAAAATACCTGATGTGCACCTGAAGAACCGTGACCTGCAGGGCTACAAACCAAATGCGGGAAAGTGGGATTAGGCTGGGTGACTTGTTTCTCAGCCGGTGCGGACACGATGGGCCAAATGGCCTCCTTCTGTGGCGTAAATTTTCTATGATTCTATGATCCTGTATTTAACTTCAGGGAAACTTTAACTTGCAGGAATGAGCATCAAAACAAGTTCAAGATACTAAATAGAATTGGTGGCAGAATGTTGATATTGGGAAATTGCTAGGCAGAAAATATATACCTGTATCCTTGGTGCACATAACATTTGAGGGAGATGATGGCAATCTGTTTTATTTGGAGGTGCCTCTGATGTTGGGACATGTTTTTTTTTTATTCGTTCACGGTATGTGGGCGTCGCTGGCAAGGCCGGCATTTATTGCCCATCCCTAATTGCCCTCGAGAAGGTGGTGGTGAGCCACCTTCTTGAACCGCTGCAGTCCGTGTGGTGACGGTTCTCCCACAATGCTGTTAGGAAGGGAGTTCCAGGATTTTGACCCAACGACAATGAAGGAACGGCGATATATTTCCAAGTCGGGATGGTGTGTGACTTGGAGGGGAACGTGCAGGTGGTGTTGTTCCCATGCGCCTGCTGCCCTTGTCCTTCTAGGTGGTAGAGGTCGCGGGTTTGGGAGGTGCTGTTGAAGAAGCCTTGGCGAGTTGCTGCAGTGCATCCTGTGGATGGTGCACACTGCAGCCACAGTGCGCCGGTGGTGAAGGGAGTGAATGTTTAGGGTGGTGGATGGGGTGCCAATCAAGCGGGCTGCTTTATCTTGGATGGTGTCGAGCTTCTTGAGTGTTGTTGGAGCTGCACTCATCCAGGCAAGTGGAGAGTATTCCATCACACTCCTGACTTGTGCCTTGTAGATAGTGGAAAGGCTTTGGGGAGTCAGGAGGTGAGTCACTCGCCGCAGAATACCCAGCCTCTGACCTGCTCTCGTAGCCACAGTATTTATATGGCTGGTCCAGTTAAGTTTCTGGTCAATGGTGACCCCCAGGATGTTGATGGTGGGGGATTCGGCGATGGTAATGCCGTTGAATGGCCGAGCAAGCCACTCAGTTGTAAAATCTCGCTACGAAAAGTCATAATAAGAATAAAACCGGACGGACCACCCGGCATCGGACCACTAGGCACCGGACACGACAACGGCAAAACACCAAGCCCAGTCGACCCTGCAAGGTCCTCCTTACTAACATCTGGGGACTTGTGCCAAAATTGGGAGAGCTGTCCCACAGACTAGTCGAGCAACAGCCTGACATAGCCATACTCACAGAATCATATCTTTCAGCCAACGTCCCAGACTCTTCCATCACCATCCCTGGGTATGTCCTGTCCCACCGGCAGGACAGACCCACCAGAGGTGGCAGTACAGTGATATACAGTCAGGAGGGAGTGGCCCTGGGAGTCCTCAACATTGACTCTGGACCCCATGAAATCTCATGGCATCAGGTCAAACATGGGCAAGGAAACCTCCTGCTGATTACCACCTACCGTCCTCCCTCAGCTGATGAATCAGTCCTCCTCCATGTTGAACACCACTTGGAGGAAGCACTGAGGGTAGCAAGGGCACAAAATGTACTCTGGGTGGGGGACTTCAATGTCCATCACCAAGAGTGGCTCGGTAGCACCACTACTGACCGAGCTGGCCGAGTCCTGAAGGACCTAGCTGCCAGACTGGGCCTGCGGCAGGTGGTGAGCGAACCAACACGAGGGAAAAACTTACTTGACCTCGTCCTCACCAATCTACCTGTCGCAAATGCATCTGTCCATGACAGTATTGGTAGGAGTGACCACCGGACAGTCCTCGTGGAGATGAAATCCCGTCTTCGCACTGAGGACACCATCCAACGTGTTGTGTGGCACTACCACCATGCTAAATGGGATAGATTCAGAACAGATCTGGCAGCTCAAAACTGGGCATCCATGAGGCGCTGTGGGCCATCAGCAGCAGCAGAATTGTATTCCAGCACATTCTGTAACCTCATGGCCCGGCATATTCCTCACTCTACCATTACCAACAAGCCAGGGGATCAACCCTGGTTCAATGAGGAGTGTAGAAGAGCATGCCAGGAGCAGCACCAGGCGTACCTAAAAATGAGGTGCCAACCTGGTGAAGCTACAACTCAGGACTACATGCATGCTAAACAGCGGAAGCAACATGTTATAGACAGAGCTAAGCGATTCCACAACCAACGGATCAGATCAAAGCTCTGCAGTCCTGCCACATCCAGTCGTGAATGGTGGTGGACAATTAAACAACTAACGGGAGGAGGAGGCTCTGCAAACATCCCCATTCTCAATGATGGCGGAGTCCAGCACGTGAGTGCAAAAGACAAGGCTGAAGCGTTTGCAACCATCTTCAGCCAGAAGTGCCGAGTGGATAATCCATCTCAGCCTCCTCCCGATATCCCCACCATCACGGAAGCCAGTCTTCGGCCAATTCGATTCACTCCACGTGATATCAAGAAACGGCTGAGTGCACTGGATACAGCAACGGCTATGGGCCCCGACAACATCCCAGCTGTCGTGCTGAAGACTTGTGCTCCAGAACTAGCTGCGCCTCTAGCCAAGCTGTTACAGTACAGCTACAACACTGGCATCTACCCGACAATGTGGAAAATTGCCCAGGTATGTCCTGTCCACAAAAAGCAAGACAAATCCAATCCGGCCAATTACCGCCCCATCAGTCTACTCTCAATCATCAGCAAAGTGATGGAAGGTGTCGTCGACAGTGCTATCAAGCGGCACTTACTCACCAATAACCTGCTCACCGATGCTCAGTTTGGGTTCCGCCAGGACCACTCGGCTCCAGACCTCATTACAGCCTTGGTCCAAACATGGACAAAAGAGCTGAATTCCAGAGGTGAGGTGAGAGTGACTGCCCTTGACATCAAGGCAGCATTTGACCGAGTGTGGCACCAAGGAGCCCTAGTAAAATTGAAGTCAATGGGAATCAGGGGGAAAACTCTCCAGTGGCTGGAGTCATACCTGGCACAAAGGAAGATGGTAGTGGTCGTTGGAGGCCAGTCATCTCAGCCCCAGGGCATTGCTGCAGGAGTTCCTCAGGGCAGTGTCCTTGGCCCAACCATCTTCAGCTGCTTCATCAATGACCTTCCCTCCATCATAAGGTCAGAAATGGGGATGTTCGCTGATGACTGCACAGTGTTCAGTTCCATTCGCAACCCCTCAGATAATGAAGCAGTCCGAGCCTGCATGCAGCAAGACCTGGACAACATCCAGGCTTGGGCTCATAAGTGGCAAGTAACATTCGCGCCAGATAAGTGCCAGGCAATGACCATCTCCAACAAGAGAGAGTCATGGTAATGGGTTGTAATCTAAGGTGTACTCACTGGTTGAACAAAAAGCCTGTGTGATTTTGTTTTTGTTTGTTTTGGTGTAAGTCAATGTTTGCTGTACTGTGGTAACTTAGCTAGGCTATTACTGTTTTGTGATGAATGCTGTTGATTCAAAAATTGTGGCGATATGATCCCTGTAGTAATAATACTTATCTGTTTTCTGTCTTTAGGTGGGAACAAGAACTCTATCTCAGACAGCATGTGCAGGAGATTGTGGCTGCACTGCAGGTGGTAAGATACAACAATTATATATTTCATGAGCTACTCCAAGACATTCAAGTGAACTTTTGAGGGCTAGTGTATGTGTGCTTTGGATTGGGTTGGTGGGGGGTGGTGGCGGCGGCGGATTAAGTGGATTGTTAGTTCCAAAAAAAAATGTCACCTGTACTAGTTATAAAATCTGGACTGCATTGACACCCATTGCCTAAAGTAAGAATGGAATTCAATTTCTTTTGAAGACTAACAACCTTGACTTTGGAACAATTGTATTAATCTAAACGCTAGTCACACCAGTTTTAACATTTGAAGCATGAACTGATTAATAATTGATGGTCCCAAATTTCTCTACTGTGCAGCTCAATGCAAATAAACTCAGGATCACTACTAGGGGTACACACTAGCCAGTGGAGTAACAGGTGCAGAATAGAGGGATGGTGATGTAGCTGGAGCCAATGGCATAAGAGGGAAGGGTTCAGATTCTTGGGGTATTGGGATCCATTCTGGGCAGGAGTGATTTTTTAAAATTCATTCATGGGATGTGGGCGTCGATGGCGAGGCCCGCATTTATTGCCCATCCCTCATTGCACTTGAGAAGGTGGTGGTGAGCCGCCTTCTTGAACCGCTGCAGTCCGTGTGGTGACGGTTCTCCCACAGTGCTGTTAGGAAGGGAGTTCCAGGATTTTGACCCAGCGACAATGAAGGAACGGCGATATATTTCTAAGTCTGGATGGTGTGTGACTTGGAGGGGAATGTGCGGGTGGTGTTCCCATGTGCCTGCTGCTCTTGTCCTTCTAGGTGGTAGAGGTCACGGGTTTGGGAGAAACTGTCGAAGAAGCCTTGACGAGTTGCTGCAGTGCATCCTGTGGATAGTACACACTGCAGCCACTGTGCGCCGGTGATGGAGGGATTGAATGTTTAAGGTGGTGGATGGGGTGCCAATCAAGTGGGCTGCTTTGTCCTGGATGGTGTCGAGCTTCTTGAGTGTTGTTGGAGCTGCACTCATCCAAGCAAGTGGAGAGTATTCCATTACACTCCTGACTTGTGCCTTGTAGATGGTGGAAAGGCTCTGGGGAGTCAGGAGGTGAGTCACTCGCTGCAGAATACCCAGCCTCTGACCTGCTCTCGTAGCCACAGTATTTATATGGCTGGTCCAGTTAAGTTTCTGGTCAATGTGACCCCCAGGATGGTGATGGTGGGGGATTCGGCGATGGTAATGCCGTTGAATATCAAGGGGAGGTGGCTAGACTCTCTCTTGTTGGAGATGATCATTGCCTGGCACTTATCTGGCGCGAATATTACTTGCCACTTGTGAGCCCAAGCCTGGATGTTGTCCAGGCCTTGCTGCATGCGGGCTCGGACTGCTTCATTATTTGAGGGGTTGCGAATAGAACTGAACACTGTGCAATCATCAGTGAACATCCCCATTTCTGACCTTATGATGGAGGGAAGGTCATTGATGAAGCAGCTGAAGATGGTTGGGCCTAGGACACTGCCCTGAGGAACTCCTGCAGCAATGCCCTGGGGCTGAGATGATTGGCCTCCAACAACCACTACCATCTTCCTTTGTACTAGGTATGACTCCAGCCACTGGAGAGTTTTCCCCCGATTCCCATTGACTTCAATTTTACTAGGGCTCCTTGGTGCCTCATTCTGTCAAATGCTGCCTAATGTCAAGGGCAGTCACTCTCACCTCACCTCTGGAATTTAGCTCTCTTGTCCATGTTTGGACCAAGGCTGTAATGAGGTCTGGAGCCGAGTGGTCCTGACGGAACCCAAACTGAGCATCGGTGAGCAGGTTATTGGTGAGTAAGTGCCGCTTGATAGCACTGTCGATGACACCTTCCATCACTTTGCTGATGATTGAGAGTAGACTGATGGGGCGGTAATTGGCTGGATTGGATATGTCCTGCTTTTTGTGGACAGGACATACCTGGGCAATTTTTCACATTGTCGGGTGGATGCCAGTGTTGTAGCTGTACTGGAACAGCTTGACTTGTACCAACTTGACAGCCTACTTGAACACAGCTGAGACCAGAGTCCCAGTGGGGAGATTAACTGACGCTGTGGGAGGTGCCTTAAACAAATGCATCAAAGGGGAAGGGAAAAGTAAGCGAGTAGAGTAGGCAACTTGGAAGCAAAAGTAAGCTTTGGGTGTATAAGGAGGTAGAAAAGATTAAGCTGGATAAGAAAGTAAAAAAGATGAATTCCAGATAAATGAAATTAAAAAAGGAAAAATTGCCATACCACAGGAATCCAAACTAAAATATATATAATAGTGTCCAGAGTGTTTTTTTTAAATTGAGAACTACAGCAATTTTTTTTTTTGAAAAAAAGAAAATTGTGACATGATGGCAGTAACTGAAATGTGGCTGTTGCAAACATGATTGGCAATTAAATCTACCTGGTAAAACTTTCAGGGGGATATGGAGGGAAGAAAGAGAGATGGGGTATTAATTAGTGATAATGTCATAGATTGTAGGAATTTAAATGGAGAAGTGGTGCAAATAGAATCCTTTTGGATTGAGCTGAGGAATAGCAAGGGATTGGTCACATTATGGGGAATATATTATGGACCGCCAAACTGTGGAAAGAAAATTGAAGCTGAAATTTGGATACAAATTAGACAGGCATGTATTAACAATAGCATTTTAATTATCCAAAAATGGGATAGCGAAATTGCTTGTGGATAAAAAGATTTTTTGTATTCGGGACTGTTTTCTTAGTCAACTCGTTGCTACTTTAACAAGGAAAGGAGGACTACTAGATTAGTTCTCGGTATTGAAGCAGAGAAAGTAGGCAATCTGAAAATAGAGCAATGTTTTGGAAACAGTGATCACAATGTAATTTAGGTTAAGTGTAACAATAGAAAAGGAAAAAGAAAAGTTTAGGACTGAAGGGAGAGGGTGAACAACCAGAGGTTGTGGTCCATATCGGTACCAACGACATAGGTAGAAAGAAGGATGAAGTCCTGCAGGCAGATTTTAGGGAGCTTGGAAAGAGATTAATAAGCAGGACCTCAAAGATAGTAAACCCCTGGATTACTCCTGGTGCTACGTGCTAGTGAGTTTCGAAATAGGAGGATAGAGCAGATGAATGCGTGGCTGGAGAGATGGTGCAGGAGATTCCTGGGGCATTAGGACCAGTTCTGGGGGTGGAGGGACCAGTACAGGCCGGACGGGTTGCACCTCAACAGAGCTGAGACCAATGTCCTCGTGGGGAGGTTCACTAGTGATGTGGGGGAGATTTTAAACTAATTTGGCAGGGGGATGGGCACCAGGACGCAGCATTGGAAAGGAGAAACAAGGTGCACAAATGATTGGGAGAGACAGATAGCACTAGAGTAAGAAATAGTACAGTGTTAGGTGGGATCAGACTGAGAGAATACAAGAAGGTCTAACATAGGTTTACAGTGCATGTGTGTAAACGCATGAAGCATGGTAAATAAGGTTGGTGAGGTGCAGGTGCAAATAACCACATGGGAATATGATGTGCCAATGAGAGTCCTCGTTCAAAAAAGGACAGGATTGGGTACTAAATATTCATTGATACGAAGTGTTCAGGAAAGAAAGGAGTTGGGTGGGGGGGGGGCGGGTGGCAGTATTGATTAAGGAGAATATTGCAGTGCTGGAGAGAGAGGATGTCCTGGAGGGGTCGAGGACAGAATCTATTTGGTTAGAGTTAAGAAACGATAGAGGTGCCATTACACTACTGGGTGTATTCTATAGGCCACCATCTAGTGGGAAGGATATAGAGGAGCAAATTTGCAGGGAACTTCGAGGCGCAAGGGCCATAGAGTAGTGATAATAGGGGATATCAGTTATTCTAATATAGACTGGGTTAGTAATAGTGTAAAGGGCAGAGAGGGGGAAGAATTTCTGAAGTGTGTTCGAGAACTTTCTTGATCAGTACATTTGCTGCCCAATGAGGAAGGAGGCATTGCTGGATCTGGTTCTGGGGAATGAGGGCCAAGTGGAGTAAGTGTCAGTAGGGGAACATTTAGGGAACAGTGATCATAGTATTATAAGGTTTAGAGTGCTATAGAAAAGGACAAGGAGTAATCGAGAGTAAAAATACTTAATTGGAGGAGGGCCAATTTCAGTGGGTTGAGAATGGATCTGGCCTGGGTAAAATGGAATCAAAGATTGGCAGGCAAAATTGTAATCGAACAATGGGCGGCCTTTAAAGAGGAGATGGTTCGGGTACATTCTAGGTACATTGCTGCAGGAGTTCCTCAGGGCAGTGTCCTAGGCCCAACCATCTTCAGCTGCTTCATCAATGATCTTCCCTCCATCAAAAGGTCAGAAATGGGAATGTTCGCTGATGATTGCACAGTGTTCAGTTCCATTCACAACCCCTCAGATAATGAAGCAGTCCGTGCCCACGTGCAGGGCTGATAAGTGGCAAGTAACATTAGTGCCAGGCAATGACCATCTCCAACAAGAGAGAGTCTAATCACCTCCCCTTGACATTCAATGGCATTACCATCACAGAATCCCCCACCATCAACATCGTGGGGGTCACCATTGACCAGAAACTTAACTGGATCAGCCACATAAATACTGTGGCTACAAGAGCAGGTCAGAGGCTGGGTATTCTGCGACGAGTGACTCACCTCCTGACTCCCCAAAGCCTTTCCACCGTCTGCAAGGCACAAGTCAGGAGTGTGATGAAATACTCTCCACTTGCCTGGATAAGTGCAGCTCCAACAACACTCAAGAAGCTCAACACCATCCAGGACAAAACGGCCCGTTTGATTGGCACCCCATCCACCACCCTAAACATTCACTCCCTTCACCACCGGCGCACAGTGGCTGCAGTGTGTACCATCTACAGGATGCACTACAGCAACGCGCCAAGGCTTCGACAGCACCACCCAAACCCGCGACCTCTACCACCTAGAAGGACAAGGACAGCAGGCACATGGGAACACCACCACCCGCATGTTCCCCTCCAAGTCACACACCATCCCGACTTGGAAATATATCGCCATTCCTTCATCGTCGCTGGGTCAAAATCCTGGAACTCCCTTCCTAACAGCACTGTGGGAGAACCTTCACCACACGGACTGCATGGTTCAAGAAGGCTGCTTACCACTACCTTCTCAAGGGCAATTAGGGATGAGCAATAAATGCTGGCCTCGCCAGCGAAGCCCACATCCCATTAACAAATTTAAAAAACATTCCCATGAGGGGGAAATGTAGGGCAAACAAAGCCAGAGCTCCCTGGATGATGAAAAAGATAGAGTAAGATGAAGCAGAAAAAGGGGGTGTATGACAGGTGTCAGGTTGGTAATACAAGTGAGAACCAGGCTGAATATAGGAAGTTCAGAGGGGAAGTAAAAAAGGAAATAATTGGGGCAAAGAGAGAGTACGAGAATAGACTAGCAACTAACATAAAAGGAAATCCAAAAGTCGTCATTACCCATTTACTATTTATATGCCTAATGAGAGGAGGGGTAGGGCCAATTAGGGACCAAAAAGGAGATCTATTCATGGAGACAGAGGGCATGGCTGAGGTACTAAATGAGCTCTTTGCATCTGTCTTCACCAAGGAAGAAGATGCTGCCAAAGTCACAGTAAAAGAGGAAGTAGGTGAAATACTGGATAGTCTAAAAATTGATAGAGGAGGTACTAGAAAGGCTGGCTGTACTTAAAGTAGATAAGTCACCAGGTCCGGATAGGATGCATCCTAGGTTGCTGAGGGAAGTAAGGGTGGAAATTGCGGAAGTACTGGTCATAATCTTCCAATCATCCTTAGATACTGGGTGGTGCCAGAGGACTGGTGAATTGAAAATGTGCCATTCTTGTTCAAAAAAGGGTGCAAGGATAAACCCAGCAACTACAGGCCAGTCAGTTTAACCTCGGTGGTGGGGAAGCTTTTAGAAACTTCAATCTGGGCTAAAATTAACAATCGCTTGGACAAGTGTGGATTAATTAAGGAAAGCCAGCACGAATTTGCTAAAGGCAAATCGCGTTTAACCAACTTGATTGAGTTTTATGATGAGGTAACAGAGAGGGTTGATATGGGCAATGCGGTTGATGTGGTGTATATGGACTTCCAAAAGGTGTTTGATAAAGTGCCACATAATAGGCTTGTCAGCAAAGTTGAAGCCCGTGGAACAAAAGGGGCAGTGACAGCATGGATATGAAATTGGCAAAGTGACAGGAAATTGAACGGTTGTTTTTCGGACTGGAGGAAGGTATGCAGTGGTGTTCCGCAGGGGTCAGTATAAGGACCACTGCTTTCCTTGATATATATTGATGCCTTGGACTTGGATGTACAGGGCACAATTTCCAACTTTGCAGATGACACAAAACTTGGAATTGTAGTGAACAGTGAGGAGGATAGTGATCGACTTCAAGAGGACAAAGACAGGCTGGTGGAATGAATGGACACGTGGCAGATGAAATTTAACACAGAGAAGTACAAAGTGATACATTTTCATAGAATCATAGGTTACAGCGCGGAAGAAGGCCATTCGGCCCATCGAGTCCATGCCGGCTCTATGCAAGAGCAATCCAGCTAGTCCCACTCCCCTGCCCTATCCCCGTAGCCCTGCAAATTTTTTCCTTTCAATACTTATCCAATTCCCTTTTGAGAGCCACGATTGAATCTGCCTCCACCGCGCACCCCCGGCAGTGCATTCCAGATCCTAACCACTCGCTGCGTAAAAAAGTTTTTCCTCATGTCACCTTTGGTTCTTTTGCCAATCATCTTAAATCTGGTTCTTGACCCCTCCGCCAATGGGAACAGTTTGTCTCTATCTATTCTGTCCAGACCCTTCATGATTTTAAATACCTCTATCACATCTCCTCTCAACCTTCTCTGTTCTAAGGAGAACAACCCCAGCTTCTCCAGTCTATCCATGTAACTGACGTCCCTCATCCCTGGAATCATTCTAGTAAATCTTTTCTGCACCCTCTCTAAGGCCTTCACATCTTTGCTGAAGTGCCGTGCCCAGAACTGGACACAATACTCCAGTTGTGGTCGAACCAGTGTTTAATAAAGGTTCATCATGACTTCCTTGCTTTTGTACTCTGTGTCTATTTATAAAGCCCAGGATCCTGTATGCTTTTTTAAACGCTTGCTCAACCTGCCCTGCCACTTTCAATGATTTGTGCACAGAAACCTCCAGATAAATTTTGTTAGGAAGAACGAGGAGAGACGATATAAACTAAAAAGTACAATTCTAAAAGAGGTACAGGAACAGATAGATCTGAGGGTATATGTATACAAATCGTTGAAGGTGGTACAGCAGGTTGAGAAAGCGGTTAAAAATGCATAAGGGCCTCCTTCCGCGCTGTAACCTTTCTATGATTCTGAGTCTCTCCTCATAACTAGTTTTCTATCCCTGGCATCTTCCTGGTGAATCTTCACCATGTTCTCTTACGAATAATGGGTTGTTCAAAACTGCACACAGTACTCTGACAATGGCCTAACCATTGCCTTGTACAAATTCACTCTTGTACTTTATGCCTCTATTTATAAAAGCCAAAATACTATTAACCTTTTTTTATGGCTTTTTCTATCTGCACTTGCACTTTCAAAGAATTGTGTATTTGAGTTTTAGGAATTTCTCTCCATCCACATCCTTCAGTGTCTTTCCATTGAGTTTATTCTCCCATTTCTTATTTTTCCTCCAAAATGCATAACTTCTCCGCATTGAATTGCATCTGCCACCTGTCTGCCCATTCTGCTAATGTATCTGTCCTCCTAAACTCTTTTACAGTCCTCCTTACTAGAACCGTGTCATTGGGTACGGTAGCATAGTGATTATGTCACTGGACTAGTAATCCAGAGGCCTGGACTAATAATCTGGAGTCATGAGTTCAAATCCTGCCACGGCAGCTGGGGAATTTAAATTCAATTAATTTTTTTTTAAATCTGGAATTAAAATACTAGTATCAGTAATGATGGCCATGAAACTACCGGATTGTTGTAAAAACCCATCTGGTTCACTAATGTCCTTTAGGGAAGGAAACCTGCCGTCAGTATTTATGTGGTTGGTTCAGTTAAGCATGGGAACAACACCACCTGCACGTTCCCCTCCAAGTCACACACCATCCTGACTTGGAAATATATCGCCATTCCTTCATAGTCGCTGGGTGAAAATCCTGGAACTCCCTTCCTAACAGCACTGTGGGATAACCTTCACCACACGGACTGCAGCGGTTCAAGAGGGCGGCTCACCACCACCTTCTCAAGGGCAATTAGGGATGGGCAATATATGCTGGCCTCGCCAGCGACGCCCACATCCCATGAATGAATTTTTTTAAAAACCTAAGAAATAGGAGCAGAAGTAAGCCATATGGCCCCTCGAGCCTGCTCTGCCATTCAGTAAGGTCATGGCTGATGATCAACCTCAACTCTGTTTTCCACTCCATCCCCATATCACTTGATTCCCCTAGAGTCCAGAAATCTATCTTTCTCAGCCTTGAATATATTCAATGACTCAGCATCCACAGCCCTCTGGGGTGGAGAATTCCAAAGATTCACAACCCTCTGAGTGAAGAAATCTTTCCTCATCTCAGTCTTAAATGAGCGACCTCATATCCTGCGACTATGCCCCCGAGTTCTGGACTCTCCAGCCAGGGGAAACAACCTCTCAGCATCTACCCTGTCAAGCCCCTTCAAAATCTTATATGTTTCAATGAGATCACCTCTCAATCTTCTAAACTCCAGAGAATATAGGCCCATTTTACTCAATCTCTCATCATAGGACAACCCTCTCATTCCCGGAATGAATCAATCTAGTGAACCTTTGTTGGACCGCCTCTAAGGGAAGTGTATCCTTCCTTAGATAAGGAAACCAAAACTGTGTGCAGCACTCCAGATGTGTTCTCACCAAAGCTCTGTACAATTGCAGCAAGACTTCCTTACTCTTGTACTCCAATCTCCTTATTGTTTGCTCCCTACTTTTGTATCATCAGCAAATTTCAATAATTGTGCTTTCCATGCCCGAGTGCAAATTATCTCCAGGCAATTTTTTTTTTACTATTGTCCTCGCTCTCCTGGCTCCATTTCACAAGATCCTTTTTATGGTCTGGGATAGATTTAAACGTTTATCCCAAAGATGAGAGGATAGTGTTTAAACCTACTATGCCATTCACCTTTTTATTTATGTGTTTGTTTTTCTAATTGTCATTGTATAGCAAGTCTGAAACAGGGATAATATTGGCTTCCAATCTTATAATTTTCATTGTGCAAAAAGTAGATTTTAGTGGTATGTTGGTTTGATCACTGACTACCTACTTCCCTGAGTACAGTTGATGATTTTCTCTGATTGATGGTGACATCATGACTAAACCTGTTCTTTGTTTCATTTTTACAGCCGTACCATGGTTTTCTGTGTGTGATACTTTTGGGCCTGCAGCTGAGAGTCTGAGAACTCAGCTGTGTGTTTGTGATTTCAGGATGCTCAGGATGCTGAAGCCATTCAGAAGGAACTCAATGGGAAAGTGGAAAAGTTGAAGTCAGAGCTAGTAGTGTTTAAGGGCCTGATGACTGATGTAAGTACTTTACAGGTGAGCGGACAAGCTGTCGGCGTGATTTGTTTTCAGCAAGAAATCATTAATGCAATGCAGTAATTTTTCCAAGATGAAATGAAAAATAGGAAACTAGCCACCTTTGTGTGTTTCAGGTTTTTTTTTAAAAAACCACAAGGCATTAACCATCTTCCTCACATTCATATGGTGTATAAAGTGAGAAGAGGTTTTTCGTATTTCCATGGTTTATATGTCCACCAGGTACATCTGTCATTTTTTTCCAGTGCAGCTTGCTTCCATCTCATTTCTGGTTTGACATTGGCTTCTCCCACATACACGTTCATCTTTGTTGATAATCCCTTGAAATATGACCTTGCCATACACCATCTTGTGATGACTGCCTATCAGCCCATTTCATCGGGAGCTCCAGGTGGTTGAAGTTTTCAGTGCCTAAACAAATTATGCTTAGGGGACTGAACCTGAGTGACTAGGGCGATGTCATTGTCGTGCTGCACCTGAACTTCTAATTTCTTATTATAAAGCAAAATGAACTTCCATTTTAAATTTAAAAATCAGAATTGTCAAGTAAATAATTAATGAAGGAAGTTAAATTTGAAAAATATAAGTGGATCACAGATGTCTGCAATATCAACTGTTCCTCATTTGCTTGATTTTGACCTATGCTGACAGCAGTGGTATTGTTTTTTTTTTGTATGTAGTGTGTGTGAGATTCTATGGTTATAAGATTGGCCTGATCCTGTTTTGTCAGTGACAGAGTAAAAGCATCCAGTGTGACGGGCACACAATTGTACTGCAGCCAACTTCAGCCAGTATTGCTCTCCAGGGAGGATGAGAGTGACACTGTATTTAAAGCTTTTGGATTTCATTTTTGTTCTTCAGAAACTGTATGTCATTAAAATACATATTTCATTTTAAAAACTATCCCCAGTTGCTTTGTTCAGAACATGACTAGATTGGGCAGCCACCAGCCAGTACAGTGTGCTGGTTTCCACTAACTACCTTACGCTCCCTTAGCCCCTTCTGCTCTCCTATTTTCTCTCAATCTTATCCTTCATATAAACTCTCCACCCACATCCTTGGCGATCCCTTAAACCCTAAAGTGGTAGTCACCACTTCTAGCCTCTCTGCACCAGAGGTCCTAATCTCGAATGAGATCATCTCCTCATCTCCCTTACCACCCAGACCTCCTTTCTTTCGCTCCCATCCCACCATTTTCTCTGACTGTCATGACATTCTGGTGCTGTTGCCCTGATAAACTGCTCCCTCAGCTCGATCTACATCATCTTTATTCCCAGAAAATCAATCTCTGCTTCCCACCCTTTTGTTCCTGCTGGTACAGCCCTCATCTTTGCTTCAAGTTTGAGGAGTATAAACTTGTACGTACCGGGCATGCTATCCAGATTGCCAGATTTGGCTTGACCATATCAAGTGTAACCATGTCTTAATCTCCTTAGCCAAATTTACCTCCTGCATCAGAATGATCTCTGAAGGGAAGGACAGTCCCATGCTCCTTTTCTCCACTGTAAAATTCTTCCTGAAACCCCTTATCCCTGTCCCATGCATCCTCACTTTCAATACCGAGAGAGAAACTCATGGATTTCTTCATTTCTAAGATCAAGTCTATCTATGCAGCTGCCTTTGCTGCATCATCCCTTATAATTCCTTCCTGGCCCCTGACCAACCGCCAGTCTCCCACCCAGTCCTGTCCTTGTCATTTTGCAGCTCTTCCCCCAACTCCCCCTCTGCCCCCTGTTCAACAAGAAGCACCCCTTGCTTTCTCGATCCACTCCCGACTCAATTCCTGATCACTCTCCTCCCTTTCCTGGCTCCCATGCCAGCTGATATTGTCAGTGGTTCCTTCTCGAGTATATAGAATTAATTACATTACATAGGATTACATTACATAGAATTTACAGCACAGAAACAGGCCATTCAGCCCGACAGGTCTATAAATCATAGAAGTTACAACATGGAAACAGGCCCTTCGGCCCAACATGACCATGTCGCCCAGTTTATACCACTAAGCTAGTCCCAATCGCCTGCACTTGGCCCATATCCCTCCACACCCATCTTACCCATGTAACTGTCCAAATGCTTTTTAAAAGACAAAATTGTACCCGCCTCTACTACTGCCTCTGGCAGCTCGTTCCAGACACTCACCCTTTGAGTGAAAAAATTGGCCCTCAGGACCCTTTTGTATCTCTCCCCTCTCACCTTAAATCTATGCCCCCTCGTTATAGACTCCCCTACCTTTGGGAAAAGATTTTGACTATCTACCTTATCTATGCCCCTCTTTATTTTATAGACTTCTATAAGATCACCCCTTAACCTCCTACTCTCCAGGGAAAAAAGTCCCAGTCTATCTAACCTCTCCATATAAGTCAAACCATCAAGTCCCGGGAGCATCCTAGTAAATCTTTTCTGCACTCTTTCTAGTTTAATAATATCCTTTCTATAATAGGGTGACCAGAACTGTACACAGTATTCCAAGTGTGGCCTTACTAATGTCTTGTACATAGTACTTCATCAAGACATCCCAACTTGTATTCAATGTTCTGACCAATGAAACCAAGCATGCTGAATGCCTTCTTCACCACCCTATCCACCTGTGACTCCACTTTCAAGGAGCTATGAACCTGTACTCCCAGATCTCTTTGTTCTATAACTCTCCCCAACGCCCTACCATTAACGGAGTAGGTCCTGGCCCGATTCGATCTACCAAAATGCATCACCTCACATTTATCTAAATTAAACTCCATCTGCCATTCATCGGCCCACTGGCCCAATTTATCAAGATCCCGTTGCAATCCTAGATAACCTTCTTCACTGTCCACAATGCCACCAATCTTGGTGTCATCTGCAAACTTACTAACCATGCCTCCTAAATTCTCATCCAAATCATTAATATAAATAACAAATAACAGCGGACCCAGCACCGATCCCTGAGGCACACCGCTGGACGCAGGCCTCCAGTTTGAAAAACAACCCTCTACAACCACCCTCTCTGTCTTCTGTCGTCAAGCCAATTTTGTATCCAATTGGCTACCTCACCTTGGATCCCGTGAGATTTAACCTTATGTAACAACCTACCATGCGGTACCTTGTCAAAGGCTTTGCTGAAGTTCATGTAGACCACGTCTACTGCACAGCCCTCATCTATCTTCTTGGTTACCCCTTCAAAAAACTCAATCAAATTCGTGAGACGTGATTTTCCTCTCACAAAACCATGCTGACTGTTCCTAATCAGTCCCTGCCTCTCCAAATGCCTGTAGATCCTGTCCCTCAGAATACCGTCTAACAACTTACCCACTACAGATGTCAGACTCACCGGTCTGTAGTTCCCAGGCTTTTCCCTGCCGCCCTTCTTAAACAAAGACACAACATTTGCTACCCTCCAATCTTCAGGCACCTCACCTGTAGCTGTCGATGATTCAAATATCTCAGCTAGGGGACCCGCAATTTCCTCCCATAACGTCCTGGAATACATTTCATCAGGTCCCGGAGATTTATCTACCTTGATGCGCGTTAAGACTTCCAGCACCTCCCTCTCTGTAATATGTACACTCCTCAAGACATCACTATTTATTTCCCCAAGTTCCCTAACATCCATGCCTTTCTCAACCGTAAATACCGATGTGAAATATTCATTCAGGATCTCACCCATCTCTTACGGTTCCGCACATAGATGACCTTGTTGATCCTTAAGAGGCCCTACTCTCTCCCTAGTTACTCTTTTGCCCTTTATGTATTTGTAGAAGCTCTTTGGATTCGCCTTTGCCTTATCTGCCAAAGCAATCTCATGTCCCCTTTTTGCCCTCCTGATTTCTCTCAACTCTACTCCGGCAATCTCTATACTCTTCAAGGGATCCACTTGATCCCAGCTGCCTATGCATGTCACATGCCTCCTTCTTTTTGACTAGGGCCTCAATCTCCCGAGTCATCCAAGGTTCCCTACTTCTACCAGCCTTGCCCTTCACTTTATAAGGAATGTGCTTACCCTGAACCCTGGTTAACACACTTTTGAAAGCCTCCCACTTACCAGTCGTCCCTTTGCCTGCCAACAGACTCTCCCAATCAACTTCTGAAAGTTCCTGTCTAATACCATCAAAATTGGCCTTTCCCCAATTTAGAATTTTAACTTTTGGGCCAGACCTATCATTCTCCATAGCTATCTTAAAACTAATGGAATTATGATCACTGGTCCCAAAGTGATCCCTCACTAACACTTCTGTCACCTGCCCTTCCTTATTTCCCAAGAGGAGGTCAAGTTTTGCCCCCTCTCTAGTCGGGCCATCCACATACTGAATGAGAAATTCCTCCTGAATACACTCAACAAATTTCTCTCCATCCAAGCTGGGAAAGTTAAAGTCCCCTACTATTACCACCCTATTTTTCTTGCAGCTGTCTGTAATCTCCTTACATATTTGCTCCTCAATTTCCCATTGACTATTTGGGGGTCTGTAGTACAATCCTATCAAAGTGATCTCTCCCTTCTTATTTTTCAGTTCTACCCACATAGACTCAGTGGGCGAACCCTCGGATATATCCCCTCTCACTACTGCCGTGATGTTCTCCCTAATCAAGAACACAACTCCCCCTCCTCTCTCACCTCCTGCTCTATCTTTCCTATAGCATCTGTACCCTGGAACATTGAGCTGCCAGTCCTGCCCCTCCCTTAGCCATGTTTCAGTAATAGCTATAACATCCCAGTCCCATGTACCCATCCATGCCCTGAGTTCATCTGCCTTGCCCATCAGACTTCTTGCATTGAAATAAATGCAGTTTAATCTAGACTTCCCTTGGTCTTTGCCCTGCTTTCTCAGACCATCTGTCCGGTCATGTTTTGTACACTCTCCCTTACTGCCTTTTGTTTCTGTCACCAATTTACTTCCCACTGACTTCCTGCATCGGTTCCCATCCCCCTGCCACATTAGTTTAAACCCTCCCTAACAGCACTAGCAAACACTCCCCCTAGGACATTGGTTCCAGTCCTGCCCAGATGCAGACCGTCCAATTTGTACTGGTCCCACCTCCCCCAGAACCGGTTCCAATAGCCCAGGAATTTGAATCCCTCCCTCTTGCACCATCTCTCAAGCCACGTATTCATCCTAGCTATCCTGTCATTCCTACTCTGACTAGCCCGTGGCACTGGTAGCAATCCTGAGATTACTACCTTTGAGGTCCTACTCTTTAGTTTAACTCCTAACTCCCTAAATTCAGCTTGTAGGACCTCATCCCATTTTTTACCTATATTGTTGGTACCTATATGCACCACGACAACTGGCTGTTCACCCTCCCCCTCCAGAATGTCCTGCAGCCGCTCCGAGACATCCCTGACCCTTGCACCAGGGAGGCAACATACCATCCTGGAGTCTCGGTTGCGTCGGCAGAAACGCCTGTCTATTCCCCTTACAATCGAGTCCCCTATCACTATAGCTCTGCCACTCTTTTTCCTGCCCTCCTGTGCAGCAGAGCCAGTCACGGTGCCGTGAACCTGGCCGCTCTCACCTTCCCCTGGTGAGCCATCTCCCCCAACAGTATCCAAAACGGTATACCTGTTTTGGAGGGAGGTGACCGCAGGGGACCCCTGCACTGCCTTCCTACTCTTCCTCTGTCTGTTGGTCCCCCATTCACTATCTCCCTCAGTAATTTTTATCTGTGGTGTGACCAACTCACTATGCCAGTGTTTATGCTCCACACAAGCCTCCCCTCACCTTGAATTCATCTCACCCTATCGACAATTCCTTTTATTCCTTTCTCCTTCATGTACTCATCTAGCTTCCCCTCAAATGCATCTATAGTATTCGCCTCAACCACTCCATGTGGTGGCAAGTTCCACATTCTAACCACTCTGAGTAAAGACGTTTCTCCTGAATTCCCTATTGGATTTATTAATCACTATCTTGTATTTATGGCTCCATATCTTATACTTACAGCCCCATATCTTATATTTATGGTATCATCCCATTACCTTTCCAAATCACTGTTCCCATTCTAATCTTCAAAAATTCATCCTCATCCCATCTTTCCTCTCTACTTTCCCCAAATGTGTCACCTCTCTGAATCCCTGCAGTCAATCCATTTAAAAACAACCCTAGCTAAAATCATGAATTACGTTCTCTGTGACTATGGTGCATTATTACTCTTTGTCCTCCTCAACCTCTCTGCAGCCTTGGACACAGTTGATCATGTTATCCACCTCCATTTTCCAGCTCCAACCTTTGAATTGCTACCTGTCCAAATGCAGCCAGTTTCCTTCCTTGCACTGTCACCTCAGGATGTCTCCAAAGATTTATCCTTGATCCTTGGATATGAGACATGCAAACATGATGTTCTCCAGGAATCAGTGTTGCGACCATTGCTGTTTTCAATATATTACTGTTATAAAGGGATATGGAGCATAAAATTAAAATTTGCAGGTGACACAAAAATAGGGAATGTGTTTACCTGAGAGGACTGTAAGTGACGGCATAGGCAATTTAATGAGCTGGGCAGATAGAAGTTTAATGCAAAGAAATGTGAGATGATACATTTTGGGAGGAGGAATAAAGAGGAAATATACACTGAATGGTAAAACTTTAAAAGGAGTAGAGAAGTGTAGACTCGGGAAATCTTTAAAAGTGAGAGGATAAGTTCAAGCAGTTTTTTTTTTAAAAAGCGTACAAGATCCTAGGTTTTACAAAAGCAAAAAGGTAATGCTACACCTATGTAAATCATTGGTTAGATTGCAGATAGAATGTTGTGTCCAGTTTTTTACTTTAGAGAGGCTGTCAAAGCCATGGGTGCAGAAGATGACTTCCAGTATGATGTCAGGGATGAGAGGTTTTAATTTTGAGGAGAAACTAGGTGTCCTTTCATTACAACAAAGAAAGTTAAAAGATGTGATGAAGGTGTTCAAAATTATGAGGGGTTTTGATTAGGTAAATCAGGGGGAAAAAAAACTTTTCGACTGTTCAGCAAGCATAGATTTAAGATAATCAAAAGAGCAAAGGGAAATGTTAGGAGAATTGTTTTTACTCACAGGGTTGCCAAGAACCTCGTGGAAGTAGAATCCACAATAGTTTTTTAAAGAATCATAGAATCATACAGCACAGAATTCAGCCCATCGTGCCTTTGCCAGCTCTTTGAAAGAGCTATCCAATTAGTCCCACTCCCTTGCTCTTTCCCCATAGTCCTGCAAATTTTTTTCGCCTTCAAGTGTATATCCAATTCCCTTTTGAAAGTTACTATTGAATCTGCTTCCACCGACCTTCCAGGCAGTGCATTCCAGATCATAACAACTCGCTGTGTAAAAAAAGTTCTCCTCATCTCCCCTCTGATGCTTTTGCCAATTACCTTAAATCTGTATCCTCCAGTTACCAACCCTGCTGCCAGTGGAAACCGTTTCTCATGATTTACTCTATCAAAACCCCTCATAATTTACAATACCTCTATTAAATCGCCCCTTCACCTTCCCTGCTGTAAAGAGAACATTCCCAGTTTCTCTTGTCTCTGCACATAACTGAAGTCCCTCGACCCTGGTACCATTCTAGTAAATCTCTGCGCCCTCTCTAAGGCCTTGACATCCTTCCTGAAGTGTGGTGCCCAGAATTGGACACAATACTCCAGCTGCAGCCTAACCAGTGTTTTATAAAGATTTCGCATAACTTCCTTGCTTTTGTACTCTATGCCTCTATTTATAAAGCCCAGGATCCTGTATGCTTTTTTAACAGCCTTATCAACTTGTCTTGCCGCCTTCAAAGATAAATTTAAAAAATTAAAAGAGGGGGGGAAAAGGGACTCAGGATTGCTCTTTTAGAGAGCCGGTACAGGCTTAAGGGGCCACATGACTTCTTTTTGTACAGTAAAATGCCACTTTTTAATTTTAATCCTTCTAAAGGTCTCCTTGCCCCTCATCCTCCACCCTCCAAAAACTCCAATTGGTCAAAAACTCTGGCCTGCACTGAGTATCGCTTGTCCATTACCACTGTCTTCACTGAACTACTTTGTGTTCCTGTTCCCTAACACAAATTTAAAATCTTCATCCTTAGATCCCTCCATGGCCTCACGCTGGCGGCCTCACGCTGGCAACCTCCCTTCCATCTTGAGTTTTCTCTAGCCTATGCCCACTCCCACAAGCTTCAGGTCACTGACTCAGGTCTTGTGTATATTCCCCCTCTCAGCCTAACCACTGGTGATGGAGCCTTTGCCTGTCTCATCCCTGCTGTCTGAAACACACTTCCCCGACCCTCTCTTTGCTCTGCTTTCTTAAAACCCAGCTTTTCAACCAAACATTTGTCATCACTCCCAGTTTTACTTCCAGGCTTAGTATCTGTTTTTATTTATTTCTATTTTGTGGAGTGCCTGGAGATGTTTTTGTGCTAAATGCATGTCATTGTCATTGACTCTCTAGCTGGAGTGTACTGATTTTCAGTTTTTATCTGTCTTGCCAATGCACTTTTAACTGTGAGCGACAGTTTATGAATGTTTGAGAATTATCACTTATTTTTTGACCTCCCTTTGCCACACTTTTTCCTGCACGAAAAGACAGGTGATGTGATCCTGCCGATGTTGAACCGATTACTAACTAGTGCATGAGTGGATCGGGTGACTAGCCCTCTGTTTTTGGTCCCCCTCCCTATGGGGAAGTTTCTGCCTTTCATAAAGCTGTAATGGAAATTTCAGTTGGTGTCATGTAATGAATGTGAGAAAAGTGACTCACCTAAATGCTGATGCACATAACACCTGTTACTGTTTTTTTACTATGTATTTTTTATTTTTAATAAAATATACAGTAATGTGGGCTGAATATAAACTGCACTAGTGGAGCTGAAATTACATTGAAACTTGAGGCCAATGTGGTGTTACCACTGGGAAATAATACCCATCGTGTGGTTCTCAGGAGGGTGAAACAAGGAATCATTTTGCTTGTGGGAAACAGAAATTTGGGTTTGAGATCATCATGATGATGCAGAAGCATTGATGGGGCAGATTGAAGTTGAAAATGTGTACATTTCTGAGAGATCATCTGGAGCAGGGACCCAGCTGAAGATCGCCTGAGCTAATCACATTCTGAACAGATATAGTAATAGGAAAGTTTAGCAGAGGGTATTTTTAAGAATTCATTTTGACTGGATATTCTTGACAGTAACTAGGTAGGATTAGCTCAGGTACAGTATATATAACAAAACCCAAATTGTATAAAATAAAGCAGTAGTGGGACAGTTTATTAAAAAAAATTCACACTAAATGGTGAGACATGACATACCTAATGTGTCAGGATGATGTCGCATCTCAAATAAAACTTCAGCTAATATTTCATTTTGTTTATCTGGAATTCTCATTAGTGTGTTTGACTTGTCCAGACTCCAGATGGTAATGTACTACGTTTGACTGTTCTAACTACGGTTGTGGGCATTGCTAACAGTCTGGGTGTACAAGGCGGAGCAAAGTCTAGCAAGACTTTATCACATTGTCATGTGTTTATTCTGATACCATATTTGGTAGAATTGCTGTTGGAATGTGACCATGTGATTTTGCTGCAAGGATCCAATTTTCAGACAGGGTTTTCACTTGAATGCAGTTTGATGTACAGCAGTTGAAGATGCAGTCAAATATTTTCTTGAATAATGAGCCACTCTTAATTCTGATTACTGAAAGAGCTTTTCATCATTGAAAGATATTTTTGTTTCCTGATAGATCAAACATAAATAGACGTTTATAGCACAGGAGGAGTCCATTTGGCTCATTGTTTGAGAAATGGTTGAATGATGGGTTCATTCATCATTATGGTCTTAAAAATGGTATTAGTTCATGGGCAGAAATAATATTGCAGTGTTGAAGTGGATTTGTGTTTTCTACAGTAGTTCAGAAGTGGAGGCCTGTGATCCTGACCATTTGTCAAAATCTTTCCTCCTTCACCCCTCCCCTCCCCAAACTAAAAAAGTAGTTGCAACAAATAGTAAGCTCAGGAATCAATTAGGTTCTTTGCAGTGTGTGCACTGATACTCATTGTGGACCCTAGAGTCTCTTTGGTCATAATGAGGACTGATAAATGTTCATGATTGGTTTTATCTTTGAGTTCAGGGGAAGAACTGATGGCTGGACAGCAGGTTGCGAGAAGGCATTTTATTAATAGCAATGTGCAGACACTCTGGTTTTAGAAGTGCTGCATATTCAAAGGACTGGATTAAGCAGTGGCTTGAATGTTTAATTTACTTATAATGTATGATGAAGAGGCGAAACCATGATTCCTCTAAGGGCACCACTTCTAAATATGAACCAGCTGGATTGTGGTGATGTGCTGTATTGTAGATGGTTGATGCAGTCATTGTTCTAACTAGGTTAGGACTGAGATCAGAAGTTTCAACTGGAGTCTCGCTGGGTGCAATGACCTTATTAGCCAGTGTACATGCCTTCCTGATGTGAATCGTAGAAAGGTTACAGCACCGAAGGAGACCGTTTGGCCCATCGAGTCCGCGCCGGCTCTATGCAAGAGCAATCCAGCTAGTCCCACTCCCCTGCCCTATCCATGTAGCCTTGCAAATTTTTTCCTTTCAAATTTTTTCCTTCCCTTTGGAAGGCCATGATTGAATCTGCCTCCACCACTCCCTCGGGCAGTGTATTCCAGATCCTAACCACTCGCTGTGTTTTAAAAAAAAGTTTTTCCTTAGGTCACCTTTGGTTCTTTTACCGATCACCTTAAATCTGTTTCCTCAGATTCTTGACCCTTCCGCAGTGGGAACAATTTCTCTCTATCTACTCTGTCTGGACCCTTCATGATTTTGAATACCTCTATCAAATCTCATCGCAACCTTCTCTGTTCCAAGGAGAACAACCTCAGCTTCTCCAGTCTATCCACATAACTAAAGTCCCTCGTCCCTGGAATCATTCTAGTAAATCTCTTCTGCACCCTCCCTAGGGCCTTCACCTCTTTCCTAAAGCACGGTACCCAGAATAGGACACAATACTGCAGTTGTGGCCGAACCAGTGTTTTATAAAGGTACATCATGACTTCCTTACTTTAGTACTCCATGCCTCTATTTCTAAAGCCCAGGATCCCGTATGCTTTTTTAACCGCTTTCTCGACCTGCCCTGCCGCCTTCAACGATTTGTGTACATATACCCCCAGATCGCTCTGTTCCTTTACCCCTATTAGAATTGTGCCCTTCAGTTTATATTGCTTCTCATTTTTTATACAGAAATGCATCACCTTGCATTTTTCTGCATTAAATTTCATCTGCCACATGTCTGCCCATACCACCAGCCTGTCTATGTCCTCTTGAAGTCTATCACTATCCTCCTCACTGTTCATTACCCTTCCAAGTTTCGTGTCATCTGCACATTTTGAAATTGTGCCTTGTTTACCCAAGTCCAAGTCGTTACTATATATCAAGAAAAGCAGTGGTCCCAGCACCGACCCCTGGGGAACACCAATGTGTGTCTCCCTCCAGTCCAAAAAACAACCGTTCACCACTACTCTCTGTTTCCTGTCACTTAGCCAATTCTGTATCCATGTTGCTACTGCCCCCTTTATTCCATGGGCCGCAATCTTGGTGACAAGCCTACCGTGCGGCACTTTATCAAACTCCTTTTGAAAATCCATATACACCAGTTCAACTGCATTGCCCTCATCTACCCTCTGTTACCTCAAAGAACTCTATCAGGTTAGTTAAACATGATTTGCCTTTTTAAAAAAATCCATGCTGGCTTTCCCTAATCAATCTATGCTCGTCCAAGTGACTGTTAATTCTGTCACGGATGATTATTTCTAAAAGTTTCCCCACCACTGAGGTTAAACTGACTGGCCTATAGTTGCTGGGTTTATCCTTACACCCTTTTTTGTAACATTTGCAATTCTCCAGTCCTCTGGCACCACGCCCATATCTGTGGATGTTTGGAAGATTATGGCCAGTACCTCCGTAATTTCCACCCCTACTTCCCTCTGCAACCTAGGATGCATCCCATCTGGACCGGGTGACTTATCTACTTTAAGTATAGCCAGCATTTCAAGTACTACTTTATCCATTTTTAGTCCATCCCTTCTTCCTTGGTAAAGACAGATGCAAAGTACTCATTTAGTACCTCAGTCATGCACTCTGCCTTATGTATAGTAGCTTCAACCTTTACTATCCACTAATATGTCATGCCATAAATATGTCACTGTAGTCTGTACATTTGAAAGTTTTCACAGCCAGGTGAATATTTGCAGTTTCAAGGTTGAGATTGGAGGATTTGATTGCATTGATCCCTTGGTGCATACAGGTGTATATTACAATAAAGGCAAACAAGCATTGACAACTTTGCAAATCAAATATTTTGACTTTAGAAGCAAGGATGGGGTGGCAAGTCAGTGTAATAGTGTTAGGGGAAGTAGGATGTAGTTTTTTGGGTTTGTAAATCCTTAGGTGGCGAATTCCTTATTTCGGAAATGTCAGACACCATGAGAACTGCATTGGACCATCTTACACTGACCCTGCAATAGCATGACACATGTTTCTCATGTAGCTGTTGCATGTGTGTGACTAAGGAGCGTACCAGAGATGTTGCTATATCAGAGTGACTCACCTCCTGACTCCCCAAAGCCTTTCCACCTTCTACAAGGCACAAGTCAGGAGTGTGATGGAATACTCTCCACTTGCCTGGATGAGTGCAGCTCCAACAACACTCGAAGTTCAACACCATCCAGAACAAGGCAGCCGCTTGATTGGCACCCCATCCACCACCCTAAACATTCACTCCCTTCACCACCGGCGCACTGTGGCTGCAGTGTGTACCATCCACTGGATGCACTACAGCAACTCGCCAAGGCTTCTTCGACAGCACCTCCCAAACCCACGACCTCTACCACCTAGAAGGACAAGAGCAGCAGGCACATGGGAACAACACCACATGCATGTTCCCCTCCAAGTCACACACCATCCCAACTTGGAAATATATCGCCATTCCTTCATTGTCGCTGGGTCAAAATCCAGGAACTCCCTACCTAACAGCACAGTGGGAGAACCTTCACCACACGGACTGCAGCGGTTCAAGAAGGCGGCTCACCACCACCTTCTCGAGGGCAATTAGGGATGGGCAATAAATGCCGGCCTCGCCAGCGACGCCCACATCCCATGAACGAATATAAAAAAAAGAATAACTGGCCATGAACAGGGTGGAAATAAAACTGTAAATATTTTAAGTCTCAGTGACCAGTCACTCCACTCAAGTTAGTGCTGTATTGCTGCAGTACAGGATTGAAACAATAAAAAATTATAAGTGAGCTGGGTAAATGTAATCCATTGGCAAAGGTGGGTGCTGTAAACTATGTGGCCCATTACCATTATAAAATGGTCTCTGGCAAATTGAAATTTCCTAAGTTTCCTCTTCCCTCAGCAAATGATAACAAGTGAATCAGGACCTGGACATTGATCGTTAGCATGTCCAGCCCTGTGCAGAAGTAAATGGATTAATGACCCCCATATTACTGACTCCCCAACCAATGGAAATAATCTTTCCCTATTCACCCTATCTTAACCCTTCATAATTTTTAAAAGCCCCCATTAATTCTCCTTTAAAGTTTCTTTACACCGGTGGAAATACCCTGTCTCGTGACTATAGTTTTCCATCCCTGGTATCATCTGGTGAATTTATGCTGTATGCTCTCTATGGCTTTAATGGGCTCGATATTAGGAGGGTGGCGGGGGGGGCGATTGGGCGCATGGGTAACGCGCCCAGTGAAATCAGTCTGCTCCGCGCGCAATCGCAGCCTAATTGGATCCACTTAACTGGTCTTCTGGGTTCCCTGCTGCTGAGCTGCACGTCGGGCTGACTGCACATGTGCAGTAAGGTCTGTCAGCTGGAGGAGCTCTATTTAAAGGGGCAGTCCTCCACTGACTGATGCTGCAAGAAATAGGAAAAATTACAGCATGGAGCAGCCCAGGGGGAAGGCTGCTCCCAGGTTTAATGATGCCTCACTCCAGGTATCATTGGATGGGGTGAGGAGGAGGGGGAGGACAGAGATCTTCCCCTCCCCCGGCGGGCGGGAGGAAGCGGCCTGCCTCTGCCACCAAGAAGGCCTGGCTCCACCAACATATCGCCCACCTGCATACAGTGCAGGAGGCGCTGCAATGACCTAAGGAGGTCAGCCAAAGTGAGTATGCTTACTCATTCCCCGACACTCCGTCTGCCACATCACCGCCCTCACCCCACATCTCCTTCTGCACTGCCAACACTACTCTGTCACATCACCCCTCACACCCACTCAAACCTCATCCTCATCTTACCTGCACTTACTCACCTCGCCAGTACTCATCCCGCCACTGCCACTCAACCCAATCCTCATACGATCTCATGGCTCTATCTCATACTCACCCTCTTGTGCATCTCTTTCACGGTCAGCCTCACTCAACCTGCCACTACCTGTGCTGCAGCCACAGGGCAAGCATCACATATGTGCAGTAGGCAGCGTAAGGCAAACGTGTTGTGAGCATGAAGGGGATGCACAAGGGTGTTTGAGGGTTTGTCATGGTTTTTACTTATATTTAATTTCTGACCAACTCACATCACATATTATATTGGCACCACTACTGCCACGTCTTTGCGAATCTTGTCTGGTTTGTGCAATAGTGCCCTTTCCTGAGGATCACAATGAAGACCCACAACTGATGCCACCCATTGTGTCACTGCAGAGTGGGTGTAGGTGCATTTGCAGGGCTCTTTTGTGCAGACGACAGATGTCGGCGATGTCCCCAGTGGCACCCTGGAAGGATGCGGAGGAGAAGTTGTTGAGGGCAGTGGTGACTTTGACAGTGACAGGTAAGAAGATGGTGCTTGGGCCAGCCGGGAGCAGCTCGGCATGAAGGAGGCTGCAGATGTCCATGACTACATGTCGAGTGACTCTGAGCCTCCGTGTGCACTGCTGCTCAGAGAGGTCCAGGAAGCTGAGCCTCGGTCTGTGGACCCTGTGGTGAGGGTAATGCCCTCTGCGACGCATCTCTCTCTGCGGTTGCCCTCCCTCCTGCTGTGCAGGTGGATGTGTCACAGCACTGTGTTGTGGAGCTCCACTTGTCAGAGGTGGACGGCGAGGCTGGTGATGCTGTTCGCCCTCCGAGGAGGTCATGACTGCAGCTACGGCGGCCACCATCCGGAAGATATACATCTGAGGGGGTCCGCAAGGTAGGTACATGTGTCTGGACACCAGGGTAAGTGTGCAAGTTGGTGAATTTGATTGTTAGGAGGAGGGTGGTGGAGGCCAAACTTTGTCCAAAGTGACAGAGTGGCCTCCTGCAATGAGTGAGGGTCTCCCCCCACCCCCCATCTGTCAAATGGACCTTTGCAACTGCCACAGGCTAATAGCTGCAACACGTCCATTTCAACTGGGATTGTTTCCCCCAGTACGGGAAACAGTCCCGGTTGTTTGTAAAATCCCACCCCTCCTGAAATGTTCCCTTAATCAGGTCTGTTAATGACCTGAAATACCAGAATAAATACTGTTGAGTGGCACCCCGCCGGCTTTAATTGCCTGCGGGAGTCCCACGTGCGGGGGCTGCGCGCACACGTCAGCGCGTCTGTGGGGAACCCGGAAGTGGGCGGGTTGGAGCCGGGCTCCCGACCCGCTCCGGGATTCCCCGATTTTCGGAGCCCCTCCGCAAGGAACGCACCCGATAGCGGGTGCTAATATCGGGCCCAATGTCTTTTCTATAATTAAACACTCTAAACCACACACACACTAATCTAACTGTAGCCTAACCATTGTATTGTACAAATTTATCATTACCTCTTTGCTCTTATACTCCTATGCCTTATCTGTAAAACCGAAAATGCTATTGGCCTTTTTATGGTTTTATCCACCTGCACTCACACTTTCAAGCAGTTATACATTTGAATCACTAGGTGTTTCAGTTCATCCATACCCTTCAGCATCTTTCCATTCCTTGTTCTGCCACCCAAAATGCATTACTGCACACTTCTCCACATGACATCCTGTGTAATGAGCCAGGATTAATTGTGTAATGAGCCAGGATTAATTAATAATGTCCTAGTTAAGGATCCCCTTGGAATGAGTGACCATAACATGGTTACATTCCATATCCAATTAGAGGGTGAGAAGGTTGGTTCTCAAACAAGCGTACTGAGCTTGAATAAAGGAGACTATGATGGTATGAGAGCGGAATTGATTAAAGTGGACTGGGAAAATAGATTAAAGGGTAAGACGGTACATGAGCAGTGGTGTTCATTCAAGGAGTTATTTTACAACTTTCAAAAAATATATTCCACTGAGGAAAAAAGGGTGTAAAAGAAATGACAGCCATCCGTGGCTAAGTAAAGAAATTAAGAATAGTATCCGACTAAAAACAAGGACATATAGGTAGCCAAACTTAGTGGGAGGATAGAAGATTGGGAAGTCTTCAAAAGACAGCAAAAAGTAACTAAAGGATTGATTAAGAAAGGGAAGATAGATTATGAAAATAAATTAGCAAAAAATATAAAAACAGATAGCAAGAGTTTCTACAATTATATAAAAAGAAAAAGGGTGGCTAAGGCAAACGTAGGTCCCTTAGGGGATGAGACCGGGAAATTAATGGTGGGAAACATGGAGATGGCAAAAATGCTGAACAAATATTTTGTTTCAGTCTTTACGGTAGAGGACACTAAGAATATCCCAACACTGGACAAACAGGGGGCTCTGGGGGGGGAGGAGCTAAATACCATTAAAATCACTAAGGAATTGGTACTCAGTAAATTAATGGGACTCAAGGTGGATAAATCCCCTGGACCTGATGGCTTACATCCGAGGGTCTTGAGGGAAGTGGCAGTAGGGATTGTGGATGCTTTGGTAATAATTTTCCAAAATTCTCTGGACTCGGCAAAGGTCCCGGCAGATTGGAAAACTGCTAATGTAACACCCTTATTTAAAAAGGGTAGTAGGCAGAAGGCTGGAAATTATAGACCAGTTAGCCTAACATCTGTGGTGGGTAAAATTTTGGAGTCTATTATTAAGGAGACAGTAGCAGAACATTTGGATAAACATAATTTAATAGGACAAAGTCAGCATGGCTTTACGAAGGGTAAGTCATGTCTGACAAATTTGCTTGAGTTCTTTGAGGACATAACGTACAGGGTGGATAAAGGGGAACCAGTGGACGTAGTGTATTTAGACTTCCAGAAGGCATTCGACAGGGTGCCACATAAAAGATTATTGCTCAAGATAAAGAATCACTGGATTGGGGGTAATATTCTGGCATGGGTGGAGGATTGGTTATCTAACAGGAAGCAGAGAGTTGGGATAAATGGTTCATTCTCGGACTGGTAACCAGTAGCCAGTGGTGTTCAACAGGGGTCGGTGCTGGGTCCCCAACTCTTTACAATCTATATTAACGATTTGGAGGAGGGGACCGAGTGTAACATATCAAAGTTTTCAGATGATACAAAGGTGGGAGGGAAAGTGGAGAGTGAGGAGGACATAAAAAAACCTACAGGGGGATATAGACAGGCTGGGTGAGTGGGTGGAGATTTGGCAGATGCAATACAATATTGGAAAATGTGAGGTTATGCACTTTGGCAGGAAAAATCAGAGAGCAAGTTATTATCTTAATGGCGAGAAACTGGAAAGTACTGCAGTACAAAGGGATCTGGGGGTCCTCGTGCAAGAAAATCAAAAAGTTAGTATGCAGGTGCAGCAGGTGATCAAGAAGGCCAACGGAATGTTGGCTTTTATTGCTAGGGGGATAGAATATAAAAACAGGGAGGTATTGCTGCAGTTATATAGGGTATTGGTGAGACCGCACCTGGAATACTACACACAGTTTTGGTGTCCATACTTAAGAAAAGACATACTTGCTCTCGAGGCAGTACAAAGAAGGTTCACTCGGTTAATCCCGGGGATGAGGGGGCGGACATATGAGGAGAGGTTGAGTAGATTGGGACTCTACTCATGGGAGTTCAGAAGAATGAGAGGCGATCTTATTGAAACATATAAGATTGAGAAGGGGCTTGATCGGGTGGATGCGGTAAGGATGTTCCCAAGGATGGGTGAAACTAGAACTAGGGGGCATAATCTTAGAATAAGGGGCTGCTCTTTCAAAACTGAGATGAGGAGAAACTTCTTCACTCAGAGGGTAGTAGGTCTGTGGAATTTGTTGCCCCTGGAAGCTGTGGAAGCTACATCATTAAATAAATTTAAAACAGAAATCGACAGTTTCCTAGAAGTAAAGGGAATTATGGGTTTCGGGGAGCGGGCAGGAAATTGGACGTGAATTTAGATTTGAGGTTAGGATCAGATCAGCCATGATCTTATTGAATGGCGGAGCAGGCTCGAGGGGCCGATTGGCCTACTCCTGCTCCTATTTCTTATGTTCTTATGACATTGCATTTGCCACTAATCTGTCTACGTCCAATATCTTAGATTGGAGAGCATTTAATAAAGTAGGAACAGGAGGAGGCTATTCAGCCTCTCGAGCCTTGCAATTAGATCATAGCTTATCTGTATCTTAACTCCATCTACCCGCCTTGGTTCCGTAACCCTTAATACCATAGCCTATCTATTGATCTCAATTTTGAAATTCTGAATTGACCTAGTCGCAACAGCTTTTTCGAGGAGAGAGATCCAGATTTCCACTACCCTTTGTGTGAAGAAGTGCTTCCTGACATCACCCCTGAATGGCCTAGCTCTAATTTTAAGGTTATGCCCCCATGTTCTGGGCTCCAACACCAGAGGGAATAATTTCTATCAACCCTATCAACTCCTGCAATCATCTTAAACATATCAATCCTTAATCTTCTATACTCAAGGGAATACAAGCCTAGTCTTTCACCCTCCATAAACTTGAGCTCATTCGAAACTCTGCTGCCCGTCTCCTAACTTGCACCATGTCCCCATTCACCCATCACCCCTGTGCTTGCTGACCTACATTGGCTCCCGGTCCGGGAACGCCTCAACTTTAAAATTCTCATCCTTGTTTTCGAATCCCTCCATCGCCTCACCCATCCCTATCTTGTCAACCTCCTCTAGCCCTACAACCGTCCGAGATCCCAGAGCTCCTCCAATTCTTGTCTCTTGGGCTTCCCCGATTTTAATCACCACCATTGGCAGCAGTGCCTTCAGCTGCCTAAGCCCTATTCCCTTCCTATACCCCTCCACCACTCCACCTCACCCTCCTCCCTCAAGACACTTCTTTGACCAAGCTTTTGGTCACCTGTTCTAATATATCTTTGTGGCTCGGTGTCAAATTTTGTTTGAAAATCGCTGCTGTGAAGCACCAAGAGACGTTTTACTACATTAAAGGCGCTATATAAATGCAAGTTGTTGTAGTCTATGCAACCTGTCCTCATAATTTAACCCGTTTAGCCCTGGTATCATTCTGGTGAATTTGCACTGCATCCCCTCCCAGGCTAATATATCCTTCCTGAGCAGCGGTGCCCAGAACTGAACGCAGTACTGTGAATGGGATCTAACCATAGCTTTATATAATTAACGTAACTTCCAACCCTTTGTATTCCAGCCCATTTGAGATAAAGGCCAACATTCCATTTGCCTTTTTAATTATTTTTTGAATCAATGTCCCTTTGCAACTTACTGCTCCCATCTATTATTTACTGTGCCACCTAACCTGGTGTCATAGCAAGTGTAAATATATTGCTCTCTTTTCTTTCATCAAAGTCATTTATAAATATAGTGAAAAGCTGCAGCCCTCGTACATATCCCTGGGGAACACCACTAGTCACATCCTGCCAATTTGAGTACATACCCATTGTTCGTACTCTTTGTCTCCTACCTCCTAACCAATTCCCTACCCATGTCAATAATTTTTTAATTCATTCATGGGATGTGGGCGTCGCTGGCAAGGCCAGCATTTATTGCCCATCCCTAATTGCCCTTGAGAAGGTGGTGGTGAGCCACCTTCTGGAACCGCTGCAGTCCATGTGGTGAAGGTATTCCCACAGTGCTGTTAGACAGGGAGTTCCACGATTTTGACCCAATGACGATGAAGGAACGGCGATACACCATCCTGACTTGGAAATATGTGACTTGAAGGGAACGTGCAGGTGGTGATGTTCCCATGCGCCTGCTGCCCTTGTCCTTCTCGGTGGTAGAGGTCATGGGTTTAGGAGGTGCTGTCAAAAAAGCCTTGGCGAGTTGCTGCAGTGCATCTTGTAGATGGTACACACTGTATCCACGGTTTGCCGGTGATGGAGGGATTGAATGTTTAAGGTGGTGGATGGGGTGCCAATCAAGTGGGCTGCTTTGTCCTGGATGGTGTCGAGCTTCTTGAGTGTTGTTGGAGCTGCACTCATCCAGGCAAGTGGAGAGTATTCCATCACACTCCTGACTTGTGCCTTGTAGATGGTGGAAAGGCTATGGGGAGTCGGGAGGTGAGTCACTTGCTGCAGAATACCCAGCCTCTGACCTGCTCTTTCAGCCACAGTATTTATGTGGCTAGTCCAGTTGAGTTTCTGATCAGTGGTGACCCCCCAGGATGTTGATGGTGGGTGGTTTGGCGATGATAATGCCGTTGAATGTCAAGTGGAGGTGGTTAGACTCTCGTTGGAGATGGCCATTGCCTGGCACTTGTCTGGCGCGAATGTTACTTGCCACTTATCAGCCCAGGTCTTGTGCATGCAGGCATGGACAGCTTCATTATCTAAGGGGTTGCAAATGGAACTGAACACTGTGCAATCATCAGCGAACATCGCCATTTCTGACCTTATGATGGAGGGAAGGTCACTGATGAAGCATCTGAAGATGGTTGGGTCTAGGACACTATCCTGAGGAACTCCTGCAGCGATGTCCTTGGGCTGAGATGATTGGCCTCCAACAACCACTACCATCTTCCTTTGTGCTAGGTACGACTCTAACCACTAAAATTCATGTAGACTACATCAAACGCGCTACCTTCATCGAGCCTCGTGTTACCTCCTCAAAAAATTCAATCAAGTTAGTCAACCTTCCCTGAACAAATCCATGCTGACTGTCCTTGATAATCCTGTGTCTTTCTAAATGACTATTAATATTGCCTCTCAGAATTGATTCCACCGAGGTTAGACTGAGTGGCCTACAATTACTCGGTCTTTCCTTTTCTTTGTAAACAACAGTACAATATTAGCAGTCCTCCAATCATGCCTGTAGCCAGAGAAGATTTGAAAATGATGGTCACGCCTCTGCTATTTCCTCCCTTGCTTCTCTTAACATCCTGGGATACGTTTCATCTGGGCCTGGCGATTTATCTACTTTCAAAGATGTTAATCCCCTTAATATTTCCTCATTCACTATGTTTATCCCATCCAATGTTTCACACTCCTCTTCCTTAACTACAATGTCTGCATCGTCCCCCCTCTTTTGTGAAGACAGATGCAAAGTATTCATTAAGAACCACACCCACATCATCCGCCTCCACACATAGGTTACCTTTTTGGTCTCTAATAGGCTTTCCTGAGTTATCCTCTTGCTCTTAATGTATTTATAAAGCATCTTTGGGTTTTCCTTGATTTTACTTGTCAGTATTTTTTCATACCTTCTCTTTGCTTTCCTAATTTCCTTTTTAATTTCACCCCTACCCTTTATATAGTCCTCCAGGCTTTCTGCATTATTGAGCTCTCTCTGTGTCTGTTATAAGCTTTCCTTTTTTGCCTTGAATGAAGAATGTTGATCAGAACACTGGGGAGCTCCCTGCACTTCTCCAAATAGTGCCATGAGTTCTTCAACATCCATTGGAATTGTATTCCAGCACAATCTGTAACCTCATGGCCCAGCATATTCCTCACTCTACCATTACCAACAAACCAGGGGATCAACCGTGGTTCAATGAGGAGTGTAGAAGAGCATGCCAGGAGCAGCACCAGGCGTACTTAAAAATGAGGTGCCAACCTGGTGAAGCTACAACTCAGGACTACATGCATGCTAAACAGCGGAAGCAACATGCTATAGACAGAGCTAAGCGATTCCACAACCAACGGATCAGATCAAAGCTCTGCAGTCCTGCCACATCCAGTCGTCAATGGTGGTGGACAATTAAACTAACGGGAGGAGGAGGCTCTGCAAACATCCCCATCCTCAATAATGGCAGAGTCCAGCACTAGCTGCGCCTCTCGCCAAGCTGTTCCAGTACAGCTACAACACTGGCATCTACCCGACAATGTGGAAAATTTCCCAGGTATGTCCTGTCCACAAAAAGCAGGACAAATCCAATCCGGCCAATTACCGCTCCATCAGTCTACTCTCAATCATCAGCAAAGTGATGGAAGGTGTCGTTGACAGTGCTATCAAGCGGCACTTACTCACCAATAACCTGCTCACCGATGCTCAGTTTGGATTCGGCCAGGACCACTCTGCTCCAGACCTCATTACAGCCTTGGTCCAAACATGGACAAAAGAGCTGAATTCCAGAGGTGAGGTGAGAGTGACTGCCCTTGACATCAAGGCAGCATTTGACCGAGTGTGGCACCAAGGAGCCCTAGTAAAATTGAAGTAAATGGGAATCGGGAAAAACTCTCCAGTGGCTGGAGTCATACCTAGCACAAAGGAAGATGGTAGTGGTTGTTGGAGGCCAATCATCTCAGCCCCAGGGCATTGCTGCAGGAGTTCCTCAGGGCTAGTTCTGGAACACAAGTCTTCAGCACTACAGCCAGGATGTTGTCGGGGCCCATAGCCTTTGCTGTATCTAGTGCACTCAGCCGTTTCTTGATATCAAGTGGAGTGAATCGAATTGACTGAAGACTTACTTCTGTGATGGTGGGGATTTTGGGAGGAGGCCGCAATGGATCATCCACTCGGCACTTCTAGTTGGAGATGGTTGCAAACGCTTTACCCTTGTCTTTTGCACTCACCTGCTGGGCTCTACCATCGTTGAGTGTCCTCCTCCCGTTAGTTGTTTAATTATCCACTACTGGATGTGACTGTACTGCACAGAGCTTTGATCTGATCCGTTGATTGTAGGATCGCTGTGCTCCGTCTATAGCATGTTGCTTCTGCTGATTAGCATGCATGTAGTCCTGTGTTGTAGTTCCACCAGGTTGGTGCCTCATTATTAGGTACGCCTGGTGCTGCTCCTGGCATACTCTGTTGCACTCCTCATTGAACCAGGGTTGATCCCCTGAGTTGGTGGTAATGGTAGAGTGAGGGATATGCCAGGCCATGAGGTTACAGATTGTGGTGGAATACAATTCTGCTGCTGTTGATGACCCACTGCGCCTTATGGAGGCCCAGTTTTGAGCTGCTAGATCTATTATGAATCTATCCCATTTGACACGGTGGTAGTACCACACAACATGATGGACGGGGTTCTGAGTGTGAAGAAGGGACTTTGTCTCCACAAGGACTGTGCGGTGGTCACTCCTATCAATACTGTCATGGACAGATGCATCTGTGACAGGTAGGTTGATGAGGACGAGGTCAAGTAGGTTTTTCCCTTGTGTTGGTTCTCTCACCACCTGCCGCAGGCCCAGTCTGGCACCTATGTCCTTCAGGACTTGGCTACTCTCTGCTTCCTCCGTGATGCTCAACATAGAGGAGTACTGATTTCATCAGTTGAGGGAGGGCGGTAGATGGTAATCAGCAGGAGGTTTCCTTGCCCATGTTTGACCTGATGCCATGAGACTTCATGGGGTCCAGAGTTACTGTTGAGGTCGCCCAGGGCCACTCCCTCCTGACTATATCACTGCACCACCTCTGGTGGGTCTGTCCTGCCGGTGGGATGGTGATATAAGAGTCTGGGACATTGGCTGAAAGGTATGATTCTGTGAGTATTGCTTGACTCGTCTGTGGGACAGCTCTCACAATTTTGACACAAGTTTGACACAAGTCCCCCAGATGTTAGTGAGGAGGACTTTGTAGAGTCAACTGGGCTTGGTTTGCCTTTGTCGTATCCTGGTGGTCTGTCCGGTTTTATTCTTATGTCTCTTTGTAGCGGGATTGTACAACTGAGTGGCATGCTAGGCCATTTCGGAGGGCGATCAACCACATTGCTGTGGGTCTGGAGTCACGTAGGCCAGACCGGGTAAGGTCAGCAGGTTTCCTTCCCTAAAGGGCCAGATGGGTTTTTACGACAATCCGGTAGTTTCATTACCAGATTTTTTTATTTAATTAACTGAATTTAAATTCCCCAGCTGCTGTGGTGGGATTTGAACTCATGTCTCCAGATTATTAGTCCAGGCCTCTGGATTACTCGTCCAGTAATATAACCACTATGCCACTGTACACTCACCTTGGTTGCCTCCAATCCCATGTGCTCTCATTTTTATTAACAGTCTCTTGTGTGGAACCTTATTGAATGCCTTATGGAAGTCCATATAAATAACATCCATAGACACATTCCCATATCTGCCATCTTAGTTACCGTCTCAAAAAATTCGACTCGGTTCATTAGACATGACTTTAAGAATTCATGCTGACTCTCTCTGGTCAGTTCATGTTTGTCCAAGTGCTCAGTTACTCTCTGCCTAATAATTGATTCTAGTAACTTCCCCGCCACAGACGTTGGACTAATAGGCCTATAATTTCCAAGTTTTTTCTTTCTTGCCCTTATATAGTGGAATGACATTGGCAATTTTCCAATCCAAGGGCACGATTCCTAAATCGAGCGAGTTTTGGAAGATCATCAACAATTTCCTCACCTACTTTGGTTAATATCCTGGAGTAGAAACCATCAGGTCCTGGAGATTTGTCTATCTTTAGTCTCATTAGTTTCTCCATTACCATTATTACTTGTATTGAATTTAGTTAGTTCCTCCCCTTGATTTAGTTTTATTTTTCCTCGTATTTCTGGTACTTTATCCTCTTCCTCTACTGTGAAGACCAAGGATGGTGAAGGAAAGAAGAAATAATAAAGGGGGAAGGATACTGAGGAGTATGAAGGATCATGGTTGCAGAATTTGTATGCGCACATGCAAAGAAATAGAAATAAATTTGGAGAATGAGAGGCCCTAATTAGAATGTACGGTAGTCTTGATTGAAACTTGGCTTCAGCTGAAGCAAGTTTAGGAGCTAAATCTTCCTGGCTATAAAATTTTCAGGAGGGATAGAAAAGGGAAAAAGGGAGAAGGGGTAGCCTTATTAAGAACGCAATTATCGGTGTAGAAAGAGTTTTATAGATGGTGCTCAGGCAGAGTCCGTCTGGGTTACGTTGAGAGTTATTAAGGGACCACATTGGGTGGGATTGTTTTATAGACCACCAAATAGTGGGAAAGAAATTGAGAATGAGATTTGTAGTTAACTTAGAGAGCCTGTAGTGTAATTATGGGGGACTTTAACGATCCTAAGGTAGAGTGGGATAAGACAATAGTTTGTGATCAAAATAGGGAGGAGTTCCCAGAACACATCCAGGACTGTTTCCTTATTGGATATATCCTTATATGTTGCAAATCTAATGAGGAAAGATGCATTGATAGATTTGGTTCTGGGCAACAAAACAGGAAGTTAGGAGAACACTTGGGATATAGTGACTATAACCTAATTGTGTTCACTTTGAAATTATTTAAAGGAAAAGAAGTGCCGGAGTGGAAAATGATGGGCTGGAAATTAGCTAATTTTAGTGAGATGAAAGGGGACCTATCATCAATGAATTTGGTGGAAACATGACAAATCAAAGAGACCAGCAATGTGGAATATTTAACCGAGATCAATAAGGCACATGTTAAATATATTCTGGCTGGGAATATTACTGTGGTTGGAGTAATAATTAGATTTTCCACAAAAGTACACGATAAATATAAGTAGATACTACAAATGAAAGCAAATATAAAAAGCATAGAAGGGAACCAGAAAAGGAGATTAGGAATACTGGAAATATGAAATAAAACTGTTGGTCAACATAAAGGGAAATAACAAGGACTTTATGAAAGCATATAAATGATAGGATAGTCAAAGAAGGGGCCCCATACCACTTGGAGATGAAAGTGGTCATCTTGTACAAGTGTGGTAGTGATTCTGAAGTATTTCACTTCTGTTTTTACAGAGGACACTGACAGTGAATAGGAGCAACTAAACAGAATTGGAAAAGTATTCGAAAAATAACAACGCCATAAATACAAGGCGGGAAAAGGACAAGGAAATGGGATAAGAGTAGATAGCTGCAGCTGAAAAGCCAAATGACAGCCTCCTGTGTTGTAGTTTATATTCTTGAGCCAAGAAAAGATGTGAAAAGAAACAATGCAAAGCTATTAATTAGCTCCTTCACTCACATCAACAACTGATCAGTGCACTTCTCTCCAATCTCTCTCAAACGCTGCCATTGAGCCTTGATCTCTTCTACAATTCTCTGTGCATTTTATCTCTTCAAATCTTTTGTCAGCTGAAGAACACAGTGGAATTTGGACACTGTTGTCTTTACCTATTTTGATTACTACAACTGACTGAGCAGTACATGAGAAGTGCATCTGCTCATCTGAGTCCTGATCTTGCTGCATCCCCACATCCTATAACAATTGTTTCACCTACATTGATGCTAATCGGGGTGCACTAGCATTATGTACAGATTAGTGCTAGGACTAGTAAAACAATAGATTTATTTAAGATTACTAATGAGCTGTAGTTCAAGAGCTGCTCATCAATAGCTTTGGTTAAAGGGCTACTAAATGATATACACTACCTGCCCTGCAAGATTAAAATGTGTGCGCTACTGCTAGAGTCCCAATGCCTGCGAGGAAATTGCCAGCTGATTAACTTTAAACATGCCCAATGTTTGAAGTGCTGATGAACGGAGCATATATTTAATATAACATCAGGTGGTTATTGTACCAGCTGGTAACCACAGCATTAGGACACTGAGAGCAGCACGCATCTTTTAATCTGGCAAGGAATATAGCACACATTTCTGTTTAGCAACTGTTTAACACTATTTTTCACTTGTGCTAGTCTTTGTGCACTATTAAGCACACCACTGACAACTGAAGCTAAGCAGTTAAAGCCACTCTGTATAGCAATGTGTGTTGTGCTCCCAAATCCCTTGAAAATTCTCAAGAAATGAGAATAGGGATAATGGGAGCATGGATAATTGAGATTAGTTGTATGTACTCCATTACTTTCATGTATTTACATGTTATGATCATCTGTCAGTGTAATCATTAAATTTGCCTACAACTAATCTCTAATATCAATCAACCCTTTAAAAACTGGAACATCTACTTCATAAAATTCTTCAGGAACTGATTGTGTATTAAGCACCTTGGGACATTTTACTGCGTTAAAGACGCTATATAAATGCAAGTTGTTGTTGACTGTTCTATTTGACTTTAGAGGAGCAGTTGTTAGTGTGTGGTCCATGCTCTCTTTTCTCCACCCCCCTCCCTCCCCCCCCCCCCCGGCCTATATCTTGGGGACAAAATGGTTAGAATGGTATGAAGCCATATTTATGTTTTAAAATCATAAGTGCATGCTGCAAACAGCAGAAACCAAGTTGCCAGGGCAATTTCTTTGTAATTGCTACACCCCAGTGAAATGAGCAAAGTGTTTTTTTTACCGTTTGAGGTTGTCTTATGCAGGTGTCTTTTGCATTGATGATCTGGCTTTGACCGGAACAATTAATCAAATTTGTGTGTATTTCATTTTCATCACCTGATCCAAAAGCATAGTTCATAAAACCTATAATAAAATTACCTTCTGTACCATTTCAGCAAATGTCCGATTTGGATACCAAGATTCAAGAGAAGGCTATGAAGGTGGATATGGATATCTGCAGGAGAATCGACATCACTGCCAAACTGTGTGACGTGGCACAGCAGCGAAACTCTGAGGACATGAGCAAAATGTTCCAGGTGAATGGAAACAGCTGTTGGGATTCAGTTAATGTGCATGGAAATGAAGGCTTTTTTTTTATTCGTTCATGGGATGTGGGCGTCGCTGGCAAGGCCAGCATTTATTGCCCATCCCTAATTGCCCTCGAGAAGGTGGTGGTGAGCCGCCTTCTTGAACCGCTGCAGTCTGTGTGGTGACAGTTCTCCAACAGTGCTGTTAGGAAGGGAGTTCCAGGATTTTGACCCAGCGACAATGAAGGAACGGCGATATATTTCCAAGTCGGGATGGTGTGTGACTTGGAGGGGAACGTGCAGGTGGTGTTGTTCCCATGTGCCTGCTGCTCTTGTCCTTCTAGGTGGTAGAGGTCGCGGGTTTGCGAGGTGCTGTCGAAGAAGCCTTGGCAAGTTGCTGCAGTGCATCCTGTGGATGGTACACACTGCAGCCACAGTGCACCGGTGGTGAAGGGAGTGAATGTTTAGGGTGGTGGATGGGGTGCCAATCAAGCGGGCTGCTTATTCTTGGATGGTGTCGAGCTTCTTGAGTGTTTTTGGAGCTGCACTCATCCAAGCAAGCGGAGAGTATTCCATCACACTCCTGACTTGTGCCTTGTAGATGGTGGAAAGGCTTTGGGGAGTCAGGAGGTGAGTCACTCGCCGCAGAATACCCAGCCTCTGACCTGCTCTCGTAGCCACAGTATTTATATGGCTGGTCCTGTTAAGTTTCTGGTCAATGGTGACCCCCAGGATGTTGATGGTGGGGGATTCGGCGATGGTAATGCCATTGAATGTCAAGGGGAGGTGGTTAGACTCTCTCTTGTTGGAGATGGTCATTGCCTGGCACTTATCTGGCGCGAATGTTACTTGCCACTTATGAGCCCAAGCCTGGATGTTGTCCAGGTCTTGCTGCATGCGGGCTCGGACTGCTTCATTATTTGAGGGGTTGCGAATGGAACTGAACACTGTGCAGTTATCAGCAAACATCCCCATTTCTGACGTTATGATGGAGGGAAGGTCATTGATGAAGCAGCTGAAGATGGTTGGGCCTCGGACACCGCCCTGAGGAACTCCTGCAGCAATGTCCTGGGGCTGAGATGATTGGCCTCCAACAACCACTACCATCTTCCTTTGTGCCAGGTATGACTCCAGCCACTGGAGAGTTTTGCCCCCGATTCCCACTGACTTCAATTTTACGAGGGCTCCTTGGTGCCACACTCGGTCAAATGCTGCCTTGATGTCAAGGGCAGTCACTCTCACCTCACCTCTGGAATTCAGCTCTTTTGTCCATGTTTGGACCAAGGCTATAATGATGTCTGGAGCAGAGTGGTCCTGGTGGAACCCAAACTGATATTGGTGACACAGTAAATTAACATATTCTCTGCCATGGAGTGATTTAAGATGTAGTATAATTAGGAACTAGGAATGAGGTTCTGCTGAGACAGTTTGAGGAGCTAAGAGTCTAAATTAATAAGCAGAACCTCGAAGGTAATAATCTCTGGATTACTACCTGAGCCACTTGCAAATTGGCATTGGGACAAACAGATCAGAGAGTTAAATGCGTGGCTCGAAGAGTGGTGTGGGAGGAAGAGGTTTCGATTCATGGGGCACTGGCACCAGTACTGGGGAAAGAAGGAGCTGTTCCGATGGGACGGGCTCCACTTAAATCAGGCTGGGACCAGCGTCCTGGCGAATCGAATAAGTAGGGCAGTGGATAGGATTTTAAACTAAAAAGTTGGGGGGAAGAGGTCAGGTTGAGAGGAAATTTAGAAATCTAATGAGAAAAGTTAAGACAATAGAACAGTGTAGTGACTTGGGTAAAGATAAGCAGAGTGTGGCAGGAAGAGACAGAGAGTTTACCAATAATAGTGCAACAACAAGGAAGGTCAAAGCAGGAAAAAATGGTAAAAAGTCAAAATTAAAGGCTGTTTATTTGTGCAATTAATTCATCTATCTTGTTACGAATGTTCCATGCATTCAGATAGAGATAAATGGTTTGATCGAATAGCCATTACAGAGACGTGGTTGCAAAATGACCAAGGTTGGGAACTAAATATTCCAGGGTACATGATATTGAGAAGACAGGCAGAATGGAAAAGGAGGGGGTGTAGCCCTAATAATAAAGGATGACATAAGGACAGTAGTGAGAAAGGATCTTGGCTTGGAGGATCAGGAAGTAGAATCAGTATGGGTAGAAATAAGAAATAACGAGGGGCAGAAAACACTGGTGGGAGTAGCTTATAGGCCCCCTAATAGTAGCTGTACCGTTGGACAGAGGATTAATCATGAAATAATAGGAGCTTGTAACAAAAGGAATGCAGTAATCATGGGGGAACTTTAATCTGCATATAGATGGGGCAAATCAAATTGGCAAAGGTAGTTTGGAGGACAAGTTCATGGAATGTATTCAAGACTGTTTCCTAGGGCAATATGTCATGGAACCAACTAGGGAACAGGCTATTTTAGATAGAATCATAGAAAGGTTACAGCATAGAAGGAGGCCATTCGGCCCATCGAGTCCGCGCCGGCTCTATGCAAGAGCAATCCAGCTAGGCCCGCTCCCCCGTCCTTTCCCTGTAGCTCTGAAAGATCTTGTGTAATGAGATAGTGTTAATTAGTAATCTCACAGTAAAAGAACCTCTCGGGGGAAGAGCAATCATAATATGATAGAATTTCACATTGAGTTTGAAAGTAACGTACTTAAGACAGAAACTAGAGTCTTAAACTTAAATAAAGCCAATTACATTAGGTATGAGGGGCGTGTTGTCAAAGGTAGGTTGGGAAATTAAATTAAAGGGTTTGACAGTTGAAAAGCAATGGCAAACATTTAAAGAAATATTTCAATATTCTGAATAAATATACATTCCATTGAGAAATAAAAACTCCACGGGAAGATTGATCCACCCGTGGCTAACTAAAGAAGTTAAGGAGAGTATTAGATTGAAAGAAGAGGCCAGTAATGTTGCCAAAAAGAGTAATAAGCCTGGGGATTGGGAGAGTTTTAGAAAAGGACAACCAAAAAATTGATGATACGGGAGAAAATAGAATATGAAAGTAAACTAGCAAGAAATATAAAAACTGATTGTAAGACCATCTACAAGGATATAAAAAGGAAGAGTAGCAAAAGTAAATATTGGTCCCTTGGAGACTGAGGTAGGAGAAATTAAATGGGGAATCAGGAAATGGCAGATGCTTTTTTTAAAAAGAATTCTATCTGTCTTCACAGTAGAAGACACAAAAAGTATACCAAAAATAATGGGGAAGCAAGGGGTAAATGAAAGGGAGGAACTTGAAACAATTAATATCAGTAGAGAAAAAGTACTTGAGAAACTAATGGGACTAAAAGCTGACAAATCCCCTGGACCTGATGGTCGACATCCTAGAGTTCTAAAAGAGGTGGCTGCAGAGATAGTGGATGCATTGGTTATGATCTTCCAAAATTCTCTAGATTCTGGAACAATCCCAGTGGATTGGAAAGCAGCAAATGTTACCCCGTTATTCAAGAAGTGAGGGAGAGAGAAAACAGGAATTATAGGCCATATAGCCTGACGTTGGTCGTCGGGAAAATGCTGGAATCTATTATTAAGGAAGTGGTAACAGGGCACTTAGAAAATCATAATATGATTAGGTAGAGTCAACATGGTTTTATGAAAGAGAAATCGTGTTTGACAAATTTATTAGTTTTTTGAGGATGTAACAAGCAGGGTAGATAAAGGAGAACCAGCGGATGTGGTATATTTGGATTTTCAAAAGGCATTCGAGAAGGTGCCACATAAAAGGTTGTTACACAAGGTAAGGGCTCATGGGGTTGGGATAATAGCATGGATAGAGGATTGGTTAAAGGACAGAAAACAGAGAGTAGGGATGAACGGGTCATTCTCAGGTTGGCAGGCTTTAACTAGTGGGGTGCCTCAAGGATCGGTGCTTGGGCCTCAGCTATTTACAGTTTATATTAATGACTTAGATGAAGGGACCGAGTGTAATGTATCCAAGTTTGCTGACGATACAAAGGTAGGCGGGAAAGTAAGCTGTGAGGAGGACACAGAGTCTGCAAAGGGATTATGGACAGGTTAAGTGAGTGGGCAAGAAGGTGGCAGATGGAGTGTAATGTGGGTAAATGTGAGGTTATTCACTTTGGTAGGAATAGAAAAACAGAATATTTTTTAAATGGTGAGAAACTATTAAAAGTTGGTGTCCAGAGAGACTTTTGGGTGTCCTTGTATGAGAAACACAAAAAGTTAATATGGAGGTACAGCAAGCAATTAGTAAGGCAAATGACATGTTGGCCTTTATTGCAAGGGAGTTGGAGTACAAGAGTAAGGAAGTCTTACTACAATTGTACAGGGCATTGGTAAGACCTCTCCTGGAGTACTGCATACAGTTTTGGTCTCCTTATCTAAAGAAGGATATAATTGCCTTACAGGCGGTGCAACAAAGGTTCACTAGATTAATGCCTGGGATGAGAGGGTTGTCCTATGAAGAGAGGTTGAGTCGAATGGGCCTGTACTCTCCGGAGTTTGGAAGAATGAGAGGTGATCTCATTGAAACATATAAGATTATGAGGGGCTTGACAGGGTAGATGCTGAGAGATTGTTCCCCCTGGCTAGATGCTGAGAGATTGTTTCCCCTAGGCCACCAACTAGGGGGAAGGATAATGAGGAGCAAATTTGCAGGGAAATTACAGAGAGGTGCAAAAGCCATAGAAGAGTGATAATAGGGGATTTCAACTGTCCTAATATAGACTGGGATAACAATAATATAAAGGGCAAAGAAGCATTGCTGGACTTGGTTGTAGGGAATGAGACGGGCCAAGTGGAACAAGTGTCAGTGGGAGAGCATTTAGGGAGCAGTGATCATAGTATCATAAGGTTTAGAGTAGCTATGGAAAAGGACTTTGTCCACTCTGAAGTAAAAATACTCACATGGAGGAGGGCCAATTTCAGTGGGATGAGAACAGATCTGGCCCGGGTAAATTGGAATCATAGCTTGACAGGCAAAACTAAAATTGAAAAGTGGGCGGCCTTTAAAGAGGAGATGATTTGGGTACAGACAAGGTACATTCCAACGATGGAGAAAGGTAGGGCAGAGCCCCCTGGATGACAAAGGAGATAGAGAATAAGATGAAGCAGAAAAAAGGGGCATATCACAGGTGTCGGGTTGATAACACAAGTGAGAACCAGGCAGAATATAGAAAATTCAGAGGGGAAGTGAAAAAGGAAATATGAGGAGCAAAGAGAGTATGAGAATAGACTAGCGATGAACATAAAAGGGAATCCAAAAGTCTTCTACATACATGTTAACAGTAAATGGGTAGTGAGGAGGGGTGGGGCCGATTCGGGACCATAAAGGAGATCTGCTCATGGAGGCAGTGGGCATGGCTGATATATTAAATTAGTACTTTGCATCTGCCTTTACCAAGGAAGAAGATGCTGCCAGAGTCTCGGTAAAGGAAGGTTTGGTTAAGATACTGGATTGGCTAAAAATTGAGAAAGAAGAGGTACTGGAAAGGCTAGCTGTATTTAAAATAGATAAGTCACCTGGTCCGGATGGGATGCATCCTAGGATGCTGAGGGAAGTAGGGGGTGAAATTGCAGACGTACTGGCCATAATCTTCGACATCCTTAGATATGGGGATGGTGCCGGTGCCAGAGGACTGGAGAATTGCAAATGTTACACCCTTGTTCAGAAAAGGGTGTAAAGATAAAGCCAGCAACTATAGGCCAGTCAGTTTAACCTCAGTGGTGGGGAAACTTTTGGAAATGATAATCCGGGACAAAATTAATAGTCACTTGGACGAGTGTGGATTGATTCGGGAAAGCCAGCATGGATTTGTTAAAGGCAAATCGTGTTTAACCAACTTGATAGAGTTCTTTGAGGTAACAGAGAGGGTAGATGAGGCCAATGCAGTTGATGTGGTGTATATGGATTTTCAAAAAGCGTTTGATAAAGTGCCACATGGTAGGCTTGCTATTAAGATTGCGGCCCATGGAATAAAGGGGGCAGTAGCAACATGGATACAGAATTGGCTAAGTGACAGGAAACAGAATAGTGGTGAGCGGTTGTTTTTCGGACTGGAGGGAGGTGTGCAGTGGTGTTCCCCAGGGGTTGGTGCTGGGACCACTTCTTTTCTTGATTTAAATTAATGACTTGGACTTGGGAGTACAGGGCACAATTTCAAAACTTGCGGATGACACAAAACTTGGAAGAGCAGTGAACAGTGAGGAGGATAGCGATAGACTTCAAAAGGATATAGACACTCTGGTGGCATGGGCAAACACGTGGCAGATGAAGTTTAACGTGGAAAAATGTGAGGTGATGCATTTCGGTAGGAAAATGAGGAGAGGCAATGTAACAGATTTGGGGGGGGGAAGTGCATAAATTGTTGAAGGTGGCAGGGCAGGTTGAGAAAGCGGTTAAAAAAGCATACAGGGTCCTGGGCTTTATAAATAGATGTAAGGAATCTTACAACACCAGGTTATAAATGAGGGATTTAAATTACGTGGATAGACTGGAGAAGCTGGGAATTGTCCTCTTTGGAACAGAGAAGGTTGAGAGGAGATTTGATAGAGGTATTCAAAATCATGAAGGTTCTGGACAGAGTGGATAGAGAGAAACTGTTCCCATTGATGGAAGGGTCAAGAACCAGAGGGCATAGATTTAAGGTGATTGGCAAAAGAACCAAAGGTGATATGAGAAAAAATGTCTTTATACAGCGAGTGGTTAGGATCTGGAATGCACTGCCCGAGGGAGTGGTGGAGGCAGATTCAATCATGCCCTTCAAAAGGGAACTGGATAAGTACTTGAAACGATAAAATGTGCAGGGCTACAGCGATAGGCCAGGGCAGTGGGACTAGCTGGATTGCTCATGCATAGATCCAGCACGGACTCGATGGGCCGAATGGCCTCCTTCCGTGCTGTAACCTTCTATGATTCTATGATTTCACCAGGACAGTCTGCATGGGAATCATTTATTGCAGGAAATGGTCTGCAGAGTGATGTTGGCTTAAGCCTAATAACTGGTCACCTGTTTTACAAATTCTACCATTGTAAATTTAAATTCTGTTTGGAGTTCAACTGTTTTGTAGAATTTCTGAAAGAATTAGTTGGCAATTTAAACAGTAGAAATGGCTTTGTCAAACATATTTAAATGAAAAGTAGAATGATTCCAATTTGTTGGCAAGGAATTTTTAAAATATTAAAAGACTGATTTAATTACCTCAGGAATGTGGTTTCTGTCAGGTTTGGAACTTCCCAGATTCATTAACCATTTGGTCTTTCCCACAACACACTGACGCTCATTCCTGGTATCATTTTGGTGAATCTCTTATGCACCCTCTTCTTCACGGCCTTTACGTTCAAGTGCGATGTCCTGCATTTCCTTTATCAATGCATTGTTATTTCTTCAAAGGACTCCATTAAGTTTGTTAAACACAATGTGCCTTTTACAAATTTGTGCTAGTTGTTCTTAACTCATATCTTTCTAAGTGAGTATTACCGTTATCCTGTATTATGAATCTCACTACTGAAGTTTGGCTGACAGGTCTTTAGTTACCTGATTTAATCTTTCTATCTTCATTCCATCTTTCGAATGAGACCCTAGACCGAGATCCCATCTACCCTATCAAGTTTAAAAAAAAATCCCATGATACTATTCGAAGAATTGAAGGGGAGTTCTTCCCGGTGTCCTGGCCACTATTCACAATATATATCAATGATTGGATGAGGGAACTGAATGTAACATTTCCAAGTTTGTAGACGACACAAAGCTGGGGTGGAATGTGAGCTATGAGGAGGATGCAAAGAGGCTCCAATGTGATTTAGACAAGTTGGGTGAGTGGGCAAGAACATGGCAGATGCAGTATAACGTGGATAAATGTGAGGTTATCCACTATGGTTGTAAAAACAGCAAGACAGATTATCATCTGAATGGTGATAGATTGGGAAAAGGGGAGGTGCTACGAGACCTGGGTGTCCTTGTACACCAGTCACTGAAAGCGAGCATTCAGGTGCAGCAAGCAGTTAGGAAGGCGAATGGTATGTTGGCGTTCATTGCAAGAGGATTTGAGTACAGGAAGAGGGATGTCTTACTGCAGTTGTACAGGGCCTTGGTGAGACCACATCTGGAGTATTGTGTGCAGTTTTGGTCTCCTTATCTGAGGAAGGATGTCCTTGCCATGGTGGGAGTGCAACGAATGTTTACCAGACTGATTCCTGGGATGGCAGAACTGACGTATGAGGAGAGATTGGGTCGACTAGGCCTATATTCGCTAGAGTTTAGAAGAATGAGAGGTGATCTCATCGAAACATAAAATTCTAACAGGACTAGACAGACTGGATGCAGGGATGATGTTCCCGATGGATGGGGAATCCATAACCAGGGGTCACAGTCTCAGGATACGGGGTATGCCATTTAGAGCTGAGATGAGGAGAAATTTCCTCACTGAGGGTGGTGAACCTGTGGAATTCTCCACCACAGAAGGCAGTAAAGGCCAAGTCATTAAATATATTCAAGAAGGGAGATATATTTCTTAATGCTGAAGGGATCAAGGGATATGGGGAAAAAGTGGGAACAGGGTACTGAGTTAGATGATCAGCCATGACCATTTTGAATGGCGGAGCAGGCCCAAAGGGCCGAATGGCCTACTCTTGCTCCTATTTTCTATGATTCTATAATTTTACCCTCAATCCACATCACTAAAATAGATTATCTAGTCATTATCTCATTGCTGTTAATGGGACCTTGCTGTGTGCAAATTGACTACCATGTACATAGGAACAGGAGTAGTCCATTCAGCCCCTCGTGCCTGCTCCGCCATTTGATAAGATCATGGCTGATCTGTGATCGAACTCCATATACCTGCCTTTGGCCCCATATCCCTTAATACCTTTGGTTGCCAAAAAGCTATCTATCTCACATTTAAATTTAGCAATTGAGCTAGTATCAATTGCCGTTTGCAGAAGAGAGTTCCAAACTTCTACAACCCTTTGTGTGTAAAATGTTTTCTAATCTCGCTCCTGAAAGGTCTGGCTCTAATTTTTAGGCTGTGCCCCCTACCCCTAAAATCCCCAACCAGTGGAAATAGTTTCTCTCTATCCACCCTATCCGTTCACCTTAATATCTTATAAACTTCGATCAGCTCACCCCTTAACCTTCGAAACTCTAGAGAATACAACCCCAATTTGTGTAATCTCTCCTCGTAACTTAACCCTTGAAGTCCGGGTATCATTCTAGTAAACCTACGCTGCACTCCCTCCAAGGCCAATATGTCCTTCCGAAGGTGCAGTGCCCAGAACTGCTCACAGTACTCCAGGTGTGGTCTAACCAGGGTTTTGTATAGCTGCAGCATAACTTCTGCCCCCTTGTACTCTAGTCCTCTGGATATAAAGGCCAGCATTCCATTAGCCTTCTTGATTATTTTCTGCACCTGTTCATGACACTTCAATGATTTATGTACCTGAACCCCTAAGTCCCTTTGAACATCCACTGTTTTTAACTTTTTACCATTTAGAAAGTACCCTGTTCTATTCTTTTTTGATCCAAAGTGGATGACCTCACATTTGTCTACATTGAATTCCATTTGCCACAGTTTTGCCCATTCACCTAATCTATCAATATCGCTTTGTAATTTTATGTTTTCATCTACACTGCTTACAATGCCACCAATCTTTGTGTCATCGGCAAACTTAGATATAAGACTTTCTATGCCTTCATCTGAGTTGTTAATAAATATTGTGAATAATTGAGGCCCCAAGACAGAGCCCTGCGGTACTCCACTAGTCACATCCTGCCAATGTGAGTACCTACCCATTATCCCTACTCTCTGTCGCCTTTCGCTCAGCCAACTTCCTAACCAAGTCCATACTTTTCCCTTGATTCCATGGGCTTCTATCTTAGCTAACAGTCTCTTATGTGGGACCTTATCAAATGCCTTCTGGAAGTCCATATAAATAACATCCATTGACATTCCCCTGTCCACTACTTTAGTCACCTCTTTAAAAAATTCAATCATGTTTGTCAAGCACAACCTACCTTTCACAAATCCATGCTGGCTCTCTCTGATTAACTGAAAATTCTCGAGGTGTTCAGTCACCCTATCCTTAATTATAGACTCCAGCATTTTCCCCAAAACAGATGTTAGGCTAACTGGTCTATAATTCCCTGGTTTCCCTCTCCTTTCTTAAAAAGCGGAGTGATATGCGCAATTTTCCAATCCAGAGGGACAGTTCCTGAATCTAGAGAACTTTGAAAGATTATAGTTAGGGCATCTGCAATGTGCTCACCTACTTCCTTTAAAACCCTGGGATGGAAACCATCTGGTCCTGGGGATTTGTCACTCTTTCGTGCTATTATTTTCTAAATTACTGTTGTTTCACTTATGTTAATCTTATCGAGTCCCTGTCCCCGATTCAATATTAGTTTTCTTGGGATTTCCGGCATGCTGTAAATACTGACGCAAAGTAATCGTTCAACATGTCCGCCATTTCCCCATTGTCAATGACAATATCCTCACTTTGTTTTTAAGGGGCCAACACTGCTCCTGACCACCCTCTTTTTACTAATATAACTATAAAAGTTCTTCATATTGGTTTTGATATGCCTTGCAAGTTTCTTTTCATACTCTCTTTTTGTAGCCCTTACTAACTGTTTTGTGACCCTTTGTTGATCTTTGTGTTTTTCCCATTCGTCAGGATCTCTGCCATTTTTTGCCCTTTTGTATGCCCTTTCCTTATGTTTTATACTGTCCCTTACCTCTTTAGTTGTCCATGGCTTTTTTTTGGCAAGTAGACTTCTTGCCCCTCGGGTATAAACCGATTCTGTCTCATGTTAAATGTTTCTTTAAACATTTCCCACTGATAATCAGTCATTTTACCCGTTAACAGATTTGCCCAGTTTACTGTGGACCGTCTCTGTCTCATCCCATTGAAGTCGGCCTTACCCAAGTCTAGAATCTTAGCAGCTGATTCACTTTTTTCGCTTTCAAACACCACATTGAACTCAATCATGTTACGATCACTATTGGATAGATGTTCACGCACAGTTAAGCTGTTAGCTAAATCTGGTTCATTACTCATTACTAAATCTAGTATGGCTTGCCCCCTTGTTGCCTCTAGGACATATTGCTGTAGAAAACTATCCCGGACACACTCAAGAAATTCACTACCTTTCTGACAGTTGCTAGTCTGCTTTTCCCAATCTATGTGAAGGTTAAAGTCCCCCATTAAGACCGCTCTGCCTTTTTTACACGCTTGTCTAATCTCTGCATTTACACAATCTAGCACTTCAGAGCTGCTGCCAGGGGTCCTATACACAACTCCCACCACAGTCTTAGATCCTTTCCTATTTCTCAATTCAACCCATAAGGTCTCTGTTGGCTGCTTACCTCTCGTTATATCCCCCTTTATCATTGAAGTGATTTCATCTCTAATCATTAAGGCTATTCCTCCCCCTCTTCCATTTTCCCTATCTCTCCTGTAGACCTTATAACCTGGTATGTTTAGTTCCCAATCCTGACCATCCTGCAGCCATGTCTCAGTAATAGCTATCATGGCATACCCTCCAATTTGAATTTGAACCTGTCATTCATTTAATTTATTCCTTATACTCCGTGCATTTGTATATAGAACTCTTAGTTGGGCCACACACCCTAGCCTGACCTTCAGCTTTGATGCTGGGTTAATCGCCTTATGCCTTCTAGTTTTTATTTTATCTGTCGTGCCTAAAGTACACTTTCTTTCTGCTGCTCTACGCGTTTCCTTTTCGCTTGTTCTTGAACAACTGTTTGTACTATTTGTATTGTAAATTTCCCCTGGGTCTTCCCCTCTCTTGCTGCTCTCAACTTTATTCCCTTCTGACTCCCCGCTAAGGTTCCCATCCCCCTGCCATTCTAGTTTAAACCTTCCCCAACAGCACTAGCAAACACCCCCGCGAGGACATTGGTCCCGGTCCTGCTCGGGTGTAACCCGTCGCGCTTGTAAGGTCCCACCTTCTCCAGAACCGGTCCCAATGTCCCAGGAATCTAAATCCCTCCCTCCTACACCATCCCTGCAGCCACGCATTCATCCTGTCTATTCTCCTGTTCCTATACTCACTATTACGTGGCACTGGTAGTAATCCTGAGATCACTACCTTTGAAGTCCTGTTTTTTAATTTATCTCCTAACTCCTTAAATTCACCTTGCAGGACCTCATCCCTTTTTTTTTTTTACCTATGTCGTTGGTACCAATATGGACCACGACTACTGGCTGTTCACCCTCCCCCTCCAGAATGCCCTGCAGCCGCTCTGTGACATCCTTGACCCTAGCACCAGGGAGGCAACATACCATCCTGGAGTCACGTTTGCGGCCGCAGAAACGCCTATCTGTTCCCCTTACAATTGAATCCCCTATCACTATAGCCCTGCCACTCTTCTTCCTCCCCTCCTGTGCAGCAGAGCCACCCATGGTGCCCCGAACTTGGCTCTTGCTGCTTTCCCCTGATAAGCCATCTCCCCCAACAGTATATCTGTTTGAGAGGGAGATGGCCCCAGAGGACTCCTGCTCTACCTGCCTAGTCCTTTTACTCTGCCTGGCGGTCGCCCATTTCCTTTCTGCCTGCGTAATCTTTACCTGCAGTGTGACCACCTCACTGAACATGCTATCCACAATAGTCTCAGCATCACGGATGCTCCACAGTGAATCCACCCGCAGCTCCAGCTCCGAAATACGGTTAGTCAGTCGCTGCAGCTGGACACACTTCCTGCACACATGGTCGCCAGGGACACTGGTAGTGTCCATGACTTCCCACATAGTGCAGGAGGAGCATATCACGGTTGCGAGCTGTGCTGCCATGACTTGCCTTAGACTCTCAGATTCTCCTCCCGCTCTAGGTTTCTCCTTTTATACTGTGCTCACCTCTTGGACTCTCCTGCCGCACCTGTGACGTCGCACAGTAGTTTTCTCTTGTTGCAGGTCTGCTACTGCTTTTATTCCCCAGTCTCAGTCTTCTACGCTCAGGTCTACTGCTGCTATGTGGGAAAAGCAAGGCAAAGCAGCACCTCCTTCCCCCAACTCCCACACTTACCAAACTCTCAGCAGTTCACACTGTGTTGTCTGCACACCGCGCTGTCGCACTGACAGGCCCCTGTATTTCTTGGTTTGTGACTCAGATGAGTCAGGCCTGCTCCACCTTCAGGTACCAGTTTAATCTCGCTAACCAATTAACTAACTACAGCAGCTCTCTCTGCTGAAGCCTGACAGAAACTTAAAAATTTAAACTTTAAAATTGAACTTAAACAGTTGATAGCAATTGAACTTTAACAGTTGATAGCAATATGCACTAGATTTTAAAGAGATTAACCCTTAAACTCCCACACTTACCAAACTCTCAGCAGTTCACACTGTGTTGTCTGCAACTGTGTTTCCTACATTATACCAATGACTACACTTCATGTAAAGTGCTTCAATGGTTGTAAAGTGCTTTGGGATGTCCTGTGGTCCTGAAAGGTATTATATAAATGCAAATCTGTCTGTCTTAATCAGAGGTGTTACACTGATAATGCTCCAGTCCTCTGACATAGATTTCATATCCAAGGATGTTTGAAACATTGGTGAGAGGCCCTGAGAAACCCCTCAATTTACTATATAAAGTCCGTATGGAATTGGGTGTAAGTTCCAGAGTAGAAATGCATTTATCTTGCGCCTTACAAGATCTCGGGATTTCCTAAAACGCTTCACAGCCAATGAATTAACAATGTAGTCACTGTTATGTAGGGAAATGTGGCAGCCAAATTGTGCAAAGCAGTGTCCTACAAACAACAATGAGATAAATGTCCAGATAGTCTGTTTTTGGTGGTACATGAAGGATAAATATTGGCCAGGACACTGGAAGAACTCCATTGCTCTTCAAATAGTATCATGGAATCTTTTCCATCCACCTGAGAGGGCAGATGGCCTCAGTTTAATATCTCATCCGAAAGAAGTTAAATACCTGTCAAATCAGAACATTTTACCCATCTTTTGTGGTAGTGTTGGTATGTTTCTCTCATCCTGTGATGTTTCTTACTCCAGCGCATGCAACTGGTGCATGGAAGTTTATACAGCTCCAATATAACCTGCAGACATCGCAAGTGTAATACTTGTGATGCATATAATTCGTCGACTGAATTCTACATCCTAGTTATTACAACTCTCTCCTATTAAGGTGGTGACTGTCAGCAAAAAGAAAGAAAAGAAGCCAGCATGCGATGACGAGAGCTCAGAAACTGATGGGGATACCACACGGCACTCTGATGATGATGTCAGCACATCCCTCAATATAACTGATGAAATGAAGCGAATGCTCAATCAACTGTAAGTAAAGGGCTCCTCTGGTCAGTTAATGCACATTGTATAAAATTACAGTTTGCCTTCTGTGACTAATAACAAAGTGGCTTTTCTGTTAATTTTATGTCATTAACTTGGGGAGGGTGGGGAGGAGCAGCTAAATTAATTGAACTCATTATGTAGCTTTAAAGTAACACTTTAAAGCTACATAATGAGTTCAATTAATTTAGCTCTATTAAGGTGTTTAATTTTGGATATTGGGGACAGGGTGTGTAGGTGGATGCGCTAGAGGAGAAATGAGGATAATGGTTTTTCTCTAAATGCTAGAATGCATCATTGTGCTATGCCCTTAGAGGTTCTTTCCTAAAGGTGACTATTGCTGCAACATGGAGGTCTAAGAATGCATCTATGTGCTGTGTTTTTAGAGGTAGAAAGAGGGATTGATATCTGCCATTTTCTACTCAGTAAATTAATTCCAGACTTGAGGGAAAAAGCATCAATAAGGGTGAGGAACATGTCCAAGGAGGGAAAGAAGAAAAATCAGAGCATAAATCATTTTGGATGTGGCTTAGTGGACAGTTATAGAAAGAAAAAAACTTGCATTGTTGATTGACTAGCAAACCTGGATCATCAATGAGACCTGGCATTTGGAGCTGAAATTCTTCCACATGGCTTCAGATAACTCTCTAGGCTTCAAATAACCCTTCATGCTAATACCCTAATGAGTAGGATGGTCCTCGGTGAACAAGTAGCAGGAACCATACTGGTGATCTGTACTTATTTTTTATTCATTCATTGGATGTGGGCGTCGCTGGCAAGGCCAGCATTTATTGCCCAACCCTAATTGCCCTTGAAAAGGTGGTGGTGAGCCATCTTCTTGAACTGCTGCAGTCCGTATGGTGAAGGTTCTCCCACACGCTGTTAAATGTGCTCACCTGACGAAGGAGCAAAGCTCCGAAAGCTTGTGATTTCAAATAAAGCTGTTGGACTATAACCTGGTGTTGTATGACTCCTTAAATTTGTCCACCCCAGTCCATCACCAGCATCTCCACATCACACGCTGTTAGGCTGTGTTGTTTTAGTTGGTTAAACTGCCAACAGTAGCCCTTTGCACATTTAGGTGTCCATATGACTACGCTATCTGGACTTCAATAAATGGGATATATCCCTACAAGGAGAATGCACATTACAAATCAGACAAATAAAAACACTACTTACGTGGATTTTTCAGTAGCTCGGTTTGGAGACTTAAGTGTAGTTATGGGTTGCTGCACATGTCACTCTTCCTGCTGACCAAAAAAGTTACACACATCACTACATGTCACAGTAATTTGTATGTAAATCACTTAGAGAGATGATGAGGTATTATATAAGTGGAAGTCTTCCTAAACTTTTCTTTGAAGGTTGCATACAGTACACAGTCAGAGGATATGGGCTTGTTCTCAAATTCCCCCAAATGGTTTGTTTCTGAGCTTGGCTGGACAGTCTCAAGTTAGCAATATGGGATTTTAAACATGTACAATGTACAATGGGTGAAAAATAGCTTTTCACATCTAGCACTAGCTTGTTTGTGCCAATGTATGAAAGAAACCACAGATTCTGTTTTCTACCAGTATTTACTTTTATGCTGCCTATAATATGTCAAAATTCTCAGTGGTGTGGAGGAACAGAAATTAAAAGTTGTACAAACACAGATTTTATGACTTTTGATAAATTTACTCCTTCAATCATTCCTTTTTAAAGAGGGCAAATGGGATCCTGACTTTTATAAGCAGGCAAGTGATGGTGAATCTGTAGCAATCTTACATAAAATTTACAGCACAGAAACAGGCCAGGTCTTGTGCGAAAGCAGAGTACTAGATGTAGTTTTGGACCCCCCATTATAGAAAGGATATTGGAGCCATTGAAATGGTGCAAAGTAGATTCACTAGAATGACATCAGTGATGAGAGGATATAGTTGTGGTGGGAGATTTGGGGGGAAAAAAATAGAACTGTTAGAACAGAGAAGATTAAGGGGGTTCTAATGGAAGAGTTCAATTTTGAAATGGATTGAGAGGGTAATTGGTGAAAGCTTATTTTCACTAGTCAGTAAATTGGTAACAATGAGGCAGAAAACTTGGGATTGGTACTAGAAGCATAAATAAAGAGGTTATCAGAATATGGCATACATTACTGCAACAAGCTATTGAAGCCAAGTTCATCACAGCATTTGAAGAGAAAATTTGTGCACATGTATCCCCAGATCTCTCTATTCCTGTACCCCTTTTAGAGTTGAGCCCTCTAGTTTATATTGCCTCTCCTCGTTCTTCCTACCGAAATGTATCACTTTGCATTTTTCTGCGTTAAATTTCATCTGCCACGTGTCCGCCCAGACCACTAGCCTGTCTATATCCTCTTGAAGTCTACCACTATCCTCCTCAATATTTACTACCCTTCCAAGTTTTGTGTCATCTGCAAATTTTGAAATTGTGCCCTATACACCAAGTCCAAGTCATTAATATATATATCAAGAAAAACAGTGGTCCCAGCACTGACCCCTGGGGAACACCACTGTACACACCCCCCTCCAGTCTGAAAAACAACTGTTCACCACTACTCTCTCTTTCCTGTCCCTTAGCCAATTCTGTATCCATGTTGCCACAGCCCCCTTTATCCATGGGCCACAATCTTGATGAAAAGCCTATTGTGTGGCACTTTATCAAACGCCTTTTGAAAGTCCATATACACCACATCAACCACATTGCCCTCATCTACCCTCTCTGTTACCTCATCAAAAAACTCTATCAGGTTAGTTAAACACGATTTGCCTTTAACAAATCCGTGCTGACTTTCCCTAATCAATCCATACTCGTCCAAGTGACTGTTAATTCTGTCCTGGATTATCATTTCTAAAAGTTTCCCCACCACTGAGGTTAAACTGACTGGCCTATAGTTGCTGGGTTTAACCTTACACCCTTTTTTGATCAAGGGTGTAACGTTTGCAATTCTCCAGTCCTCTGGCACCACCCCGATATCTACGGATGGTTGGAAGATTATGACCAGTACCTCCGCAATTTCCACCCTTACTTCCCTCGGCAACTTAGGGTGCATCCCATCCAGATCGGGTGACTTATCTACTTTAAGTACAGCTAGCCTTTCTAGTAGCCCATCCAGTATCTCAATTTACCCGGGCCAGATCTGTTCTCATCCCATTGAAATTGGCCCTCCAATTGAGTATTTTTACTTTAGAGTGGTCTGTGTCCTTTTCCATAGCTATTCTAAACTTTATAATACTATGATCGCTGCTCCCTAATTGCTCGCTCACTGACACTTGCTCCACTTGGCCCACCTCATTCCCTAGAACCAAGTCCAGCAATGCATCCTTCCTCGTTGGGCTGGAAACGTACTGATTAAGAAAGTTATCCTGAACACATTTCAAAAATTCCTCCCCCCCTACGTCCCTTATTATTATTATCCCAGTCTATATTTGGATAGTTGAAGTCCCCAGTTATCACTACTCTATGGCTTTTGCACCTCTCTGTAATTTCCCTGCAACGTTGAACTCGATCATATTATGATCGCTATTAGATAAATGTTCACGCACCATTAGGCTGTTAACTAAATCTGGCTCATTACTCATTATTAAATCTATTATGGGCTACCCCCTTGTTGGTTCTAGGACCTATTGTTATAGAAATCTGTCCTGAACACACTCAAGAAATTCGGTACCTTTCTGTCATGAGCTCATCTGCTTATCCTAATCAGTATGAAAGTTAAAATCCCCCATTAAAACCACGCTGCCATTGCTACATTCTTGTCTAATCTCTGCATTTATATATTCTGCCACTTCACAGCTGCTACCAAGGGGCCTATACACAACTCCCACTAAAGTCTTAAATCCTTTTCTATTTCTTAATTCTACTCATAAAATCTCCACTGCCTGCTTACCTCTCGTTATATCCTCTCATTATTGAAGTAATTTCATCCTTAATCACTAAGGCTACTCCTCCCCCTCTACCAGTTTCCCTATCCTTCAATGGACCTTATAACTTGGTATATTCAGTTCTCAGTCCTGACCATCTTGCAGTCATGTCTCAGTAATGGCTACCATATTAAGTTGAATTTGCATCTGCAGTTCATTCAATTTGATCCTTATACTCCATGTGTTTGTATAAAGAATTGGGGCCACACACCCTAACCTGTCCTTCTGCTCTAATGATGTTTTTCTTAAACATTTCTTATTTCTCTCTCCCAATTTAATTACTTTACATCTTTTAGTTTTCCCTTTACCCATAGTGCCTAAAACATAATTTCTGACCATCACTCTACACTCTCTTCCTTTTCGTTTGTTTTAGAATTATTATTCATACTACCTATTCCAACCGAGCTCTCCCCGCCCCCCCCCCCTCCATTTACTAGTTTAAAGTCCTTGTGACTGTCCTATTCATCCTTTCCGCTGGGGCCCTGGTCCCGGACTGGTTCGGGTGGGGCCCATCCCAATGGTGCAGTTCCTTCCTGTCCCAGTGCTGGGGCCAGTGGCCCATGAAATGGAACCCCTCTTTCCCACACTAAAGCTACGTGTTCACATCCCTAATCTGCTTATCCCTACACCAACATGCAGGTAATGTTATCACAAAGGGTTTCAGTTCGTGGGGCACTGGCACCATTGCTGGTGAGGGAGGGGGCTGTTTCGTTGGGATGGGCTTCACTTGGACTGGGCTGGGACCAGTGTCCTGGCGGATCTATTAATTAGGGTGGTAGGTAGGGCTTTAAACTAACGAGAGAGGAGGAGGGTGATTGTAGAGGGTTGTTTTTCAAACTGGAGGCCTGTGACCAGCAGTGTGCCTCAGGGATCGGTGCTGGGTCCGCTGTTATTTGTTATTTATATTAATGATTTGGATGAGAATTTAGGAGGCATGGTTAGTAAGTTTGCAGATGACACCAAGATTGGTGGCATTGTGGACAGTGAAGAAGGTTATCTAGGATTGCAACGGGATCTTGATAAATTGGGCCAGTGGGCCGATGAATGGCAGATGGAGTTTAATTTAGATAAATATGAGGTGATGCATTTTGGTAGATCGAATCGGGCCAGGACCTACTCCGTTAATGGTAGGGCGTTGGGAAGAGTTATAGAACAAAGAGATCTGGGAGTACAGGTTCATAGCTCCTTCAGAATGGAGTCACAGGTGGATAGGGTGGTGAAGAAGGCATTCAGCATGCTTGGTTTCATTGGTCAGAACATTGAATACAGGAGTTGGGATGTCTTGTTGAAGTTGTACAAGACATTAGTAAGGCCACACTTGGAATACTGTGTACAGTCCTGGTCACCCTATTATAGAAAGGATATTATTAAACTAGAAAGAGTGCAGAAAAGATTTACTAGGATGCTCCCGGGACTTGATGGTTTGACTTATAGGGAGAGGTTGGGTCGACTGAGACCTTTTTCCCTGGAGAGTAGGAGGTTTAGGGGTGATCTTATAGAAGTCTATAAAATAATGAGGGGCATAGATAAGGTAGATAGTCAAAATCTTTTCCCAAAGGTAGTGGAGTCTATAACGAGGGGGCATAGATTTAAGGTGAGAGGGGAGAGATACAAAAGGGTCCAGAGGGGCAATTTTTTCACTCAAAGGGTGGTGAGTGTCTGGAACGAGCTGCCAGAGGCAGTAGTAGAGGCGGGTACAATTTTGTCTTTTAAAAAGCATTTGGACAGTTACATGGGTAAGATGGGTATAGAGGGATATGGGCCAAGTGCAGGCAATTGGGACTAGCTTAGTGGTATAAACTGGGCGACATGGACATGTTGGGCCGAAGGGCCTGTTTCCATGTTGTAAACTTCTATGATACAGGGTAAGAGCAGAGAAATGGGATTAAAGTGGATAGTTCTGATCTTGAGCTAGCATTGGCACAAGCAAAACGAAAGCCTTGTGCTGAAATTTCTAGGATTACGTCTCTTACAGAATATGAAGTCCATGTCTATCACTATCTCCAATTTGTTCTGCAATACATGACAGCAAAAAAACTTCAAATATAAAAAGAAATGTTATACAGTAACAGTTTCAGGCAGGAGAAGACCTTCAGTCCATCTCGCCCACCTATCCGCAGTATTCCCTCGGTGCATTTCTAATAACCCTGAATTCCTATTTATTTATTGACCAGAACCTGTCTAGTTCCTTCTTTAAACTCATTAATGTTTATTGTACCACCATCCTTGCGGGTAATCTTACCACCCTTTTGGTTTTAAAAAAAAAAGTTCCTCCTACACTTCTATTTTCTTTCATTGTCCTTAAATATGTCTCTTTGTGCTTAAATTCTGTACACAGTGGAAAAGCTTACTTGAATCTAATTTGTCCAAACACTTCTATCGTATCACCTCTCGGTCTTCGCTTTTCAAGAGAGAAAAGATCCAGGGTACTCATTCTTTCCTCATACGTCATTCCCATAAGTTCTGAAATCAACAGTATAGCCCTTCTCTGTACCCCTTCCAAACACTCTATCCTTTTTGAAATAGGGAAACCAAAACGGCACGCAGTACTACAGATGTCGTTTCACCAGGACCAAATACTGTTTTAAAATGATTTCTCTGGATTTAAATGTTATGTCCCTTGCTATGCATCCCAACATTCTGTTTGCTTTTTTTTTTAAAGTATTGTCACTGTTCTACTAGGTCTGTCATCTCATCTAAGAAATTAAATAATCATCACCTCCCACTCCTAAAACTATGCTGACTGTCTCAGATTAGCTCATGCCCCTCAAAATGCTCCCTTATATTATCTCATAATACAGTATTTTCAAGCACTTTCCCAACAGTGGAAGTAAAACTTAGGTGTCTATAATTTGTGGTCGGGTGGTGCAGTGATTGTTACTGGACTAGTAATCCATACAAGTAAGTTCAAATCCCAATATGAGAATTTGAATTTTTTTAAAATCTGGAAATACAGAGTTCGTATCGGTAAAAGTGATCATGAAGCTGTCGGATTGTCATTAAAAACCCAACTGGTTCACTAATGTCCTTTTAATGAAGGAAACCTGCCGCCCTTTCCTGGTCTGGCCTATATGTGACTCCAGTTCCATAACTAAGTGGTTGACTCTCAACGGCCTTTTGAAGTATATCACCAGCTTCTCAGGGCAACTAGGATTGGGCAATAAATGCCAGCCTTGCCAGCGACTCCCACCTCCCAAGAATTAATATATTTTTAAAAATTGATGGTACATCCCTCACCCCTTTTTTGAAGATGGGAGTCACATTTACTATGTTTCCAATCCTCTGGGATTTGGCCGGAGTCCCTGAAAAATATAAGAACATAAAGAAATAGGAGCAGGAGTAGGCCAATCGGCCCTTCGAGCCTGCTCTGCCATTTAATAAGATCATGGCTGATCTGATCCCAACCTCAAATCTAAATTCATGTCCACTTTCCAAGAGTTGTCTCAATCATTTGTGCCAATTCCTTCAAAACCCTGGGTTGAAAGTTCCCAAAGTGTCTTCTCCTGATTTAAAAATTTTTTCAGTCCACATTCATCTTTAAACTGTATCCCCAATTCTGGCATTTCTCCCCTCATTTCTTTTGTGAGCATTGTTGAAAAATAATGGTTAAATTCTTCAGCAATATCTCCATCTTCAGAAACCATTTTCCCATTATCATTGTTTGGTGGGCTAATCCCTCTTTGCACCATTGTTTACTGCTGACATATTGAAGAATGCTTTACTGTTGTGCTTTGTTTCCAGATATATTTTCCTCCTGATCCATCTTTGCAGCACTCAGTTGATTTCTTGGCATTCCTCAGCCTGTATTTACAGATCTCCTTACTTCTTGTTCCTTTTCCCTATCTCCCTTTCCTGAACACTTAATAATTTAGAATGCTTTCTCTTTCTCCCCAATGTCTTTCACAATTTTGTTAGGAAGCAAAACTGGTCTTATGCAGTAAAGGAGGAGGTAGTGATATTGGATATGATAAAAATAGATAAAGAGGAGGTACTTAAAAGATTAGCAGTACTCAAAGTAGAAAAGTCACCCGGTCCAGATGGGATGCATCCTAAGTTATTGAAGGAAGTACGGGTGGAAATTGCGGAGGCTTTGGCCACAATCTTCCAATCCTCCTTGGATATGGGCTGGTGCCGGAGGACTGGAGGATTGCAAATGTTACACCACTGTTGAAAAAAGGGAAGAGGGATAAACCTGGCAATTACAGGCCAGTCAGCCTAACATTGGTGCTGGGGAAACTTTTAGAGACAATAATCCAGGACAAATTTAATTGGCACTTGGAAAAGTATGGGCTAATAAATGAAAGTCAGCACGGATTTGTTAAAGGAATATCGTGTTTGACTAACTTGATTGAGTTCTTTGATGAAGAAATGGAGAGGGTTGATGAGGGTAGTACGGTTGATGTGTATGTGGACTTTCAAAAGGCATTTGATAGAGTACCACATAATAGCAAATGTTAGCAAAACTAAAGCCCATGGAATTAAAGGGACAGTGGCAGCGTGGATACAAAATTGGTAGGGGACAGAAAGCAAAGAGTAGAGGTGAACAATTGTTTTTCAGTGGTGTTCCGTATTAGGACCACTGCTCTTTGATATATATTAATGACCTGGACTTTGGTATAGAGGGTATAATTTCAAAGTTTGCAGATGACACGAAACTCATAAATGTAGTAAACAATGTGGAGGATAGTAACAGACTTCAGGAGGACACACAGACTGGTGAAATGGGCAGACACATGGCAGATGAAATTGAACGCAAAGAAGTGTGAAGTGATACATTTTGGTAGGAAGAATGAGGAGAGGCAATATAAACTAAATGGTATAATTTTAAAGGGGGTGCAGGAACAGAGAGACCTGGGGGTGCGTGCACACAAATTTTTGAAGGTGGCAGGACAAGTTGAGAAGGATGTTTTTTTTTAAAAAAAAGCATATGGGATCCTGGGCTTTATTAATCGAGGCATAGACTACAAAAGCAAGGAAGTATTGCTAGACCTAGATAAAACACTGATTAGGTCTCAGCTGGAGTATTGTGTTCAATTCTGGGCACCACACTTTAGGAAGGATGTCAAGGCCTTAGAGAGGGTGCAGAAGAAATTTACTAGAATGGTACCAGAGATGAGGGACTTCAGTTATGTGGAGAGACTGGGGAAGTTAGGGTTGGTCTCTCCTCTGGCAGAGAAGGTTAAGGGAAGATTTGATAGAGGTGTTCAAAATCATGAAGGGTTTTGATAGAGTAAATAAGGAGAAATTGTTTCCAGTGGCAGAAGCATTGGTAACCAGAGGAAACAGATTTAAGGTGATTGGCAAAAGAACCAGAGGCGACATAAGGAAACAATTTTTTACACAGCAAGTTGTTATGATCTGGAATGCACTGCCTGAAAGGGTGGTGGAAGCAGATTCAATAGTAACTTCAAAAAGGAATTAAATAAATACTTCAAGGGAAAAAAATTACAGGGCTATGGAGACAGAGCAGGAGAATGGGACTAATTGGATAGCTGCTTCAGAGAGCCGGCACAGACACGATGGGCTGAATGGCCTCCTGTGCTGTACCTACTATGATACTATGATTCTTTTATTCTGTCCCTAATCTTGTTCAGGGATAAATTCCTTTTGCATCTCAAACTATCCCTTTTGAAACTATTCCACATTTCTTACAAATCTTTTCTTTCCAGTATCTCTTCCCATTCTACCTTACTCGTGCATTCTCACCTACCCTTAAAATCAGCTTGTTTAAAATTTAGCTTTTTTAAATTGTCTTCCTTTTGTTTTCTATCCTCATGTCCCCCTGAATGTCAGAACGTTACGATCACCAGATCCCAAATGTTCCCTTACTTCTACTTGCAAATTGTTCCCTCCTCGTGTTGATTCCTTGATGACATTGGGAGAGAAAACATGCGGAACACAACCTGCTTTACCCATATGCACATTGGGAATTGATATTTTGTATGTTTCTCCCCAGGCGAGAGACTTTTGACTTTGAGGATGACTGTGATAGTTTGAGCTGGGAAGAGAATGAAGAGACCCTACTGCTTTGGGAAGATTTCTCTGAGTACACAACCACCGTGGAACCTCCAGCAGAGGTACCCCTATTCACAAGTGAATAATTCAATGAATGCTGGGAGGGGGTCAGTGATGGAGTCTGTCAGCGATAGTCTAAAAATCTCTGACTGGTGTGCAGTTCCACATTACATTAGGGTGTTATTCATCAGTGAAGCCCTTGTCCAGAATGAATTGCCTGACCCAGAGATTCTGATTGAATAGAGAGTAACATTTCCTCATGCTTGAGATCTCATTGAAACCTTTGGAGATTTAAAAGTAAATAAGTAGTTTGTGCCCCTCTAGAATATAAAAAGCAGAGGGAGTCCAGTAATACCCTTCTTACCCTAATATGTTGGTGAAGTGACCTCCTTAACCCCAGATGAAATATTTCAGGGTAATATGTTTGATTATTCAGATGTACAAATCGGCTGTGAGCAGGTTGTGTAATTTGTTTGTTTTTTGACTCCTTGCATCATATGCGATGTTACTATGTGCCATTTCTCAGCTGACAAGGCAGCAGGTGATCTGCTCTCCTTCCCTGCCAGCAGTTGTGTGTTAGTGACCTGCTCTCCCAATCTGCCAGCGATTGCATGTTAGTGATCTTTCTCAACCTGCCAGCAGTTGTGTTAGTGACATGCTCTCCTGATCTGCCAGTGGTTGTGTGTTAGTGACCTGCTCTCCCCGAACTGCCAGCGGTTGTGTTAGTGACCATTAGAGAGTGTGCGTGAATGGGCTGAATAAATTGGCTCCAGCTTACCCCTCTTCTGTTCTTTTCTTTTCCCTCCCCCCACCCCAGGCTACCTGGATGGCACATTGTATGGAGATTGCAGTAAGTACTAGCCTGTACTCCCATGATATCTATATCTGAGTGGTGTAACACTGCCAGTTATGGGTAATTTAATTCCATCGTCAGTGGTGCTTGCTGCCCTAGAGCAGGCCTTTGCACAGAATGTGTCCTCTAGTGGCCCAGGTATCTCTGGACAGCAGTGGCAGAATAAGGTGCAGGTTGTGGATGGAGAGAGGAAACGTTTGCTCCCAAAGGAACTCATGTCACTTTCAGGTCTCAACACTAAATCTCAGTTACGTACAGAGAACCTACACTATCAATAGCAACAATCATGTTTCTCAGCCTGAAAGAAGTGTTTTCTCTGCTGAAGTGATTCGATAATGAAGTTGTTCATTGCTCATGCTGATCTCAAACTTTGTGAAGGGTGACTTGATATGTTTACCTAGTCCGGTCTCGAACACTTGGGTACAGAGTATGTGCATTTGTGATCCAATAGGGAATTTTTCTTTTAATATTTATTTGTAGATATTGGTGAAGAGTGGTTAAAAATGTATTAATGTTTTACTCAAAGGATGAAACATTGGAAAATGTGATCCAAGAAACTGAATCACTCTTCAAAACTAGAGAAAAGGAGTATCAGGAAACTATTGACCAAATCGAGGTGAGAATCTTTATGTACATTAGACATTGCCAAATATTTTACTAACAGTAATCTCATGCTCTGCCCCCACTTGCTGTGCCACTTTCTATTTCTCCTCACCCGATGCATGAGTTGCCACCTCTCTTTCACCCCCACCCCACACATCACACTTCACTCTCACTGCGTCTTTCTTTTGGTTTAGCTGGAGTTGGCCAGTGCCAAAAGTGATATGAACCGCCACCTCCATGAATACATGGAAATGTGCAGCATGAAGCGTGGCCTCGATGTGCAGATGGAAACCTGTCGTCGGCTCATTAAACAATCAGGAGGCAGGTAAGAAAATCCATGATGTTAAACTTCATGTAATTTTTAAATCTGTCTAATCTTTAAGTGGAGAAAGTTGCTACACATTTACTGACGTGTGGTATCCTGACCCTAACAATAGGCTGATCCAGCAGTTTTTGGACCTGATTTCAAATGATCTTTAACGTGGAGGTCAATGGTATGAACGTTTCAGCAGGAGTTGAATAGTTTCTCTCAAATTGTCCACTCAAGTTTCTAATAATGGGCTACATCTTGCTGGAGGGGGGCATCTCAAGCCTTTAGTCAGACTTTTTTCTGCACCCTTCAGCTCAAAAAAATTTTGCACAGGCTCATGGGTCAAATGGCTGCCTTCTGTGCCACAACCATTCTATGATTCTGAATTTATTGGAAATGCGAGTTGATAGTGCGGCAAGGGAAATATAGACCTTAGTGAACGACGGGACCAACAGTGTATCTCCTTAACCAATGAGATTTAAGGATTGAGAAAGAAACAGGAATGACTGCGAAGGAGTGTGAATTAGAGTCAAATCAGGTACAGAAACAGATAGAGAGGGAAAGAAAGATTGGATTGAGAGAGAGAAAGAAAGAAACAAAGGAAAAGTAAGAAAAAGATTATAAAATTTAAAATTTGACATTTTTAAATTCTCTAACCATAATTTACCACCTGAATGAGATGCCACAATTTAAATTGTTCAATTTCTGGGCCAGAGAGATTGATTGGCATTGCATTAACAATTATCACATTGTTAAAAAGGTACTAGCCCTATTAATTACCAGACTTAACTTTCTGTGGCAAATTTAATGGACAATTAATGTGCAAATCTAGCAAGTTCCTAAAAATGACGGGGAAGCCGAGCGCAAGATGCCATTTGTGGGAAGTAAATGGCGGAGCAATGTAAATCGACCAGAAAATTCTGGAGATTCTCATCTCACAGCATAGCTCTTAATCCACTGCATTTATTGGCCGATTTGCAGAATAGCAGCATGTGTCATTAACACCCCCTTATTTTTCCAGCAAGATTCGGCCCATTAGTTGAAGTCTAGGAGTTTCCCTCCAGAGGGCTCTTCAACTCTGCTATAATTTCATCATGTGATTGTACTTTAGCTGAGTTCAGTTATAAAGCAAGAACTTGCATTCATAAAGCACCTTATCACAAATTCAGTATGCCCCAAAGCACTTCACAACCAACAAATTAATTTTGAAGTGCAAGAATTGTTATGTAGACGAGTTAAATTTCCAAAATTATATGAAGGGTTTTTCCTTCTCTGTATTCTCTGTGATTAGAGTATGGCCATCCAGATTAATGGGCTGGCAAGATTATGACTGAATGTATTATTGACTGACTTGGTATTCTTTGTTTTTATCTATTTTAGTGGTTATTTCTTATATTTTTCTCTTTAAAAAATATTGTCTACTCTCTCCCCTCCAATTCCCAAAATACTGCATGTTATTCCCTGGTCGCATGGATGGGTAATGAGGCCTTTGCTAGTGATGACGTGACTGCATGTCAGGAAATGGATGACAGCTGCCCAGGCAGCCTGTCCTGTATTCAGCATCGCTCCCTGACAAATGGACCAAGACCAGGAACTTATGTAAGGAACTGTAGGCACAATCCTGCAGCTTTTTGCATTCCATGGCAAAGTGCATTGGAGCAAAGCACCATCTTTTATGATTTGTACAAAAAAAATTAAAGGATCTCCCAAGGATCAGTGGAGAGATTAGAGAAGCTGGGGTTGTTCTCCTTAGAGCAGAGAAGGTTAAGAGGAGATTCAAACGGTGTTCAAAATTATGAGGGGTTTTGATAGAGTATATATTAATATTATTGATATATATTAATGACCTGGACTTGGGTATAGACGGTATCATTTCCAAGTTTGCAGATGACACAAAACTCTGAAGTGTAGTAAACAATGTGAAGGATAGTAACAGACTTCAGGAGGACATGGACAGACTGGTGAAATGGGCAGACGCATGGCAGATGAAATTGAACGCTGTGAAGTGATACGTTTTGGTAGGAAGAATGAGGAGAGACAATATAAATTAAATGGTATAATTTTAAAGGGGTGCAGGAACAGTGAGACCTGGGGATGCACACCTGGGGATCAACTTGTCCTGCCACCTTCATCTTTGAAGGTGGCAGGACAAGTTGAGAAGGCTGTTTTTTAAAAAAAAAGCATATAGGATCCTGGGCTTTTTTTAATTGAGGCATGGAGTATAAAAGCAAGGAAGTTATGCTAAACTTTTATAAACATAGGAACGGGAGTAGGCCATTCAGCCCCTCGTGCCTGCTCCGCTATTTGATAAGATCATGGCTGATCTGTGATCTAACTCCATATACCTGCCTTTGGCCCATATCCCTTAATACCTTTGGTTGTCAAAAAGCTATCTATCTCAGATTTAAATTTAGCAATTAAGCTAGTATCAATTGCCGTTTGCGGAAGAGAGTTCCAAACTTCTACCACCCTTTGTGTGTAGAAATGTTTTCTAATCTCGCTCCTGAAAGGTCTGGCTCTAATTTTTAGACTGTGCCCCCTACTCCTAGAATCCCCAACCAGCGGAAATAGTTTCTCTCTATCCACCCTATCTGTTCCCCTTAATATCTTTTCAACTTCGATCAGATCACCCCTTAACCTTCGAAACTCCAGAGAATACAACCCCAATTTGTGTAATAAAACACTGGTTAGGCCTCAGCTGGAGTATTGTGTTCAATTCTGGGCACCACACTTTAGGAAGGATGTCACGGTCTTAGAGAGAGTGCAGAAGAGATTTACTAGAATGGTGCCAGGGATGAGGGACTTTAGTTATGTGGAGAGACTGGAGAAGCTGGGGTTCTCTGAACAGAGAAATATTAAGGGGAGATTTGATAGAAGTGTTCAAAATCATGAAGGGTTTTGATAGAATAAATAAGGATAAATTGTTTCCAGTGGCAGAAGGGTCGGTAACCAGAGGACACAGATTTACGGTGATCGGCAAAAGAACCAGAGGCGACATGAGGAAACATTTTTTTACGCACCGAGTTGTAATGATCTGGAATACACTGCCTGAAAGGGTGGTGGAAGTAGATTCAATAGTAACTTTCAAAAGGGAATTGGATAAATACTTGAAGGGGAACAATTTACAGGGCTATGGGGGAAAAAGCAGGGGAATGGGAATAATTGGATAGCTCTTTCAAAGAGCTGGCGCAGGCACGATGGGCCAAATGGTCTCCTTTTGTGCTGTATGATTCTATGATCTCATTTGCGCCTGATTTTATGATGTTTAATTTGAGATTACTTTTTTTCTCATCTCTTCCTTCCCCCCCAACCCCGAACAGAAAATCCCCATCATTCAGTTCTGCAGCAAGCAGTGACTCAGGAAACACAGACGAAATCACTGATGAATTTGAGCGAGATGGAGAAGGTGATGCTTCTGTGAGCTGATGAATGGATATGTGTGAAATGGACTCGCAACCTGCCTGTACCTACAGCAATGACCTTTCAACCCTATTTTTGCTAGGGTGCAAAGAGTACATGTACATATAGTGAAGCCCTGAGCATTGGTGCTGTACATTTGTACGGTTGTACAGAGCAGTACCATCAGACGGAATAGGAAAAACATTGAGGACTTCTAACTGGTGCAGAAACCCACCATGATGTTAACTACTATGCAAGTGGCTTGCCTTACACATCAAGAACCTTCACCTCCCTGGGGGAGACAAACTCCACAGCATTTCTGAAAGTAGCTAAAGTATCTTTTGAAAATGCATGTGGCAGCTGTTAAATAACTATAGAATGGGTTAAAGGAGTGGTTTATTTACTAGGTGTGTTCATGTTATTTGATTGATGGGATCAGTACTGGCCATTCTGGGTTTCTACAGGTCTTTAATGTAAACAATTTGAATCTGATTAAACTGCTGTCACTAAATAAGCAATCACTGAAACAGTAGGAGCTGTTTGGTATGGTCTATTCGTTCTGCACTGAAAGTTACTAACATCATAAACCTGTATTTTGATTCTCTGTAAACCGATGTTGCTAAAGGGCTGGATTATTGTGACCTGTGCGGAAGCACTGTTTCATTGGGTTGTATTTAATACCTTAATACTGCCAGGGCTGTGAGGAAGTAGAGTGTTGTATTCGGGGAAAAATGATTATAGAATCCATGTAGTGTGCTCTTTGTCTCTGAAGAATTAGATTAAATTTATAGACTGAAAACTGGATACTTTATCCAATTGCTTAACCTCTACTCCCACAAAAAATAAATAAGGGTCAACCATAGTGTAATCTGGAGCACCTTGATTTTTACCCCTTTCTGAACTGTTTGGCTTCACTTCTACACTCTGTGGTCCTTGAAAGAAGCTAGATGGAATCTAGCAGAATAGGAACAGACTGGAGTGAATAATTGATGACTTTTGTGCTTCTGTTCTGTAAATTTGGCATTTTACATCAATTGCTATCCCTAGAATCCTTCTGTAATTCAGTTTTAAACAAAACAAAAATACCTCAAGGTCCTGACTGAAAGGATATTATTAATGGATAACAGTAGTTTTTAGAGTGTTCGAATAAATTATCCACTAACCAGCAGCAGCTTCACTCGGGATATTGCTTCAGCGTTGGACTTTGGATATAAAAGATCCAAAACCAGCTAACACCACAGACACCTGAGCTTTGAGCCTTTGTCTCGCAGTCAACAGATGTTTCAGTCACAGCAGTTTTATTCCGTCCATAAGTGGTGATGCTTGTTACACAATGTTAGTTCACTACCGTCCTTTTCTGTTTTATCAATTTAGCATGTATATTATCTCAGTTTGTAAAGTAAGCACTTGGTTGCTCGAGACTGTATAATACTACTTGGGAGGTATTTGTATTAAAATTACCAGTGCTGGAATCTGGCCATGGTGTAGAGTACATTAAAACCTGTATAAACGGACACTTATTAAGAGACCCAAATAACTTGCATGGTAAAATATACAAGAGGCACTCTGAAACCATGGACACTCGCAAATTACAAACTACGGACTGCCTTCAATGCTCCAAGCCCTTTTACAACTTAAAACACAGGACATAGCCTGTTGCAAAGCTGCTATATCTGGAACTTTCACTGAGTCGGGATCACTGGCGTTTCCCTTTGCAGCTTGCTTTCTTTCTGCCCCCAAATTCTTGAGGTCAGTGTGTACCAGTTCGCGCGAGGCGGCAGTGGGTTTTGTGAAAGAAACGGCTTTTGTTGAACGGGGAACTCTTCAGCCAGCATATGTAGCAGCAGAGAAACCGCTCTATTTCTGGGATTGAATGCTTGCACGGCTCGATCCCAGGGATAGAGCGGTTTCCCTGTCGCTATGGATGCTAGGTGAAGAACTCCCCATTGTACTGAAAATTTTTACATTACGTATAATGACCATTTTGAAAATAATGACACCTGCAAAAAAAAGGACTGCTGATGCCAGTCTCTAAGGTGCCTGTAATTTACAGGTTTCACTTTCTAGTTATCAGTAACACCCTGACTTGGGAATGTTGACAAAAAAGCAGCTGTCCTGAACTTACAAAACAGAAAAATAAATTCAATTTTTAAGTGGACCTTCCCCCCCCCCCCACCATTTGAATTTTACATATTTTCCCAAATTCTTTGGCAAATCAGGTTAGTAAGTGACCGGCTACCGGGCTCACCCCTGCTAATTTTGAGCTGCTGTTTGGTAGGTTTATTTCAGCAGCATGGATAACTGGATCTGTGATGATTTATGTTTGCCTTAGTTTTTGTGGGAATGTCTCATCTGCCTCTGTTAAGTCACCTAAGACTTTTATCAGCATACGGTTATAGGAAGACAATTTCAGTGATTGGGTGACGTTCTGGGAATGAAGACTCTATTTTTGTACATACTCAAAGACTTTCCTGTCTAAAACTATGTATACTGACTAACACAATTAGAGTGAGTGATCCGAACAGGAGAGCAATCCCTAATGCTAATTATTGCTAGACATGGTCCCATCTTTCAAATAGCTAAAGAGCTCCATTCTGTCTCCAAAATCCACATTTTAATAACAATATACATTAGTAGTGTAGGACTGAGTAGTATAATCAGTTAAAATATTGTCCTGTCACCTGTACAATCTGGCTTCTAATGCCATGATTGACAATCTCAGGCCATAATAAATAGTTAGTGGTATAAAATGGAAATGTGTCTCTGTTGCAGCAGGTGGTGCTCTGCTGTAAGTGGGAGACCTGTGGCACATTGAGGCAGAGTAAAGGGAAAATTGCTCTGGAATAGTAAAAAGATCTTTACTCTGCATCTAACTTGTTCTGCATCTAACTTGTTCTGCACCTGACCTAGGAGTGATGCTGACAATGTGGCAAAAAAATGGAAAAACACTTTATTTGATAACATTTACATGCCTTACCTGGGCAACTGCTAAATTCTAAGAACAAGAAATCGCCATTAGGCCCAACAAGCCAGTTCCTTATATTAAATGTAATAGTAGCTAGAATTAATAAATCTATAATTTACCCACTCTGTTGTGAAGTATTTACAATTGATGCTTGAATTGAATGGGGTATAACTGAAGAGGCCTGCAGAGAAGTTGTTCCATATTACAGATTTTACAGTCTTTAGATATTGGTATTTCTGTAAGTAAATAGAGCAATATCCTGATTTTTGAAAGATTAACGTTGTATTGATGCTTCCATCAAGAATGGGTGTCACTTGGCAACCCAGGAAAGAAAGGAACTTCCTCCTTTAACCCCTAACTAAATATTAGTGTATCCAAGTAATCCACCTCTATTAAAATTTTGATTTTTTTTTTAAAAACTGGGGCAGCTTTAGTGAGAATAAATGTTACTTTAATTCTAAACCCCTTTTTTATGTCTTGAAGCCATTTCAGTAAATAGATGGAATAATTAGCAAATATTTGTTTCCTCCACTTGTATCTTTTTATTTTTTGTGATCTTAAAAAGTCACCCTAACCACTTGGATGACAGTTTTCCAAAGCCTTTGTCTGTTGTAGACACGGCTACAGTCAAAGCCATCATGTTCCACTGTCGTTGGTTCTCTTGAAACTCTAAATTTAATTTTTTGATAGAATGTCAAGCTTAACTTTCCAGTATCAAGATATTTTGTCATTATTGTGCAGTAGTTTTCTCTTTAAAGAATAAACCATTTAATAAGCTACCTGTGAACAGAGCAAAGATCTGTAAAACTGTTAGTCAAGAAACAAGTGAATGTTTTGACTGTAGTTACTGAATGTTCAGCTGGCATGTGTGTGTCTCTCTCCTGAAGCCTGTCCATTGTATGGGACAGTTTTCTGTTTGTTTTTTCCCGCAGGGTTCAGTTTAGCAATTTGACAGTATTGTTTAATATTGTAAATAGTTGAATAGGTTTATTATTTAAATGAGTGTCATTCAAAACAATTGTCATGACATTAATTCCCAGAATTGTAATGAAAGTTATGTTATTAAATGTACCTGCTGCAAAGGTAATTGAAAGGGCAAAGAAATTGTCCAATGCTGATTTGGTAGCTGATTACACGAATCTCTTGGTTTCAGAAAGATCTGAAAATAAACTCCATAAACTCTAGTTAGTGCTTCCATGGTGGCGGTTTGTTCAGTTAATGAAAGAACTGGGAACATTGCATGTTTAATGGATTTGACTTCTGCAAATTGTGCCCGTTCCCACTCGATGTGCAATTTCCTTAGGTGGCCACAACTGGCTTCCAGTAGTTGCCTATATTTTCTCTGTTTAAACTTGGTACCCATGGCAAGGATGGCTGTGCAGTGGTTATTAAATTGGTTGCTTTGCGGATCTTTGTAGGCAGGACTGTTCAGAGCTTGTTAGTATGAGTTAATGTGGAAGAGGATTGGATGCAACAAATTAAACCCAGAATGTTGTTTTCTTATGATTAAAGGATGGTAATATTTCAGTTTTATTTCTCTTTGGATATTTGTATCGACAGAGAAACAGGAGCTCGAGTTGGCTGCTGAACAATAACTGAAATGGCAAAATAACGCACTCTAATTCAAGCGGCTGCCGCCACCATGTGGCGATGTACAAATGGTAACTAATTTTCCTCTTAAGAAAATACCGTACATGGAGTTTTTAATGCACTAACTTGGTATTAGCCATTTTATTTATTTCAGCAATTTCTGAAAACGTGGATTATGAAATAATTAATCAAAGTATGAATGGGACACTGACCTGCTTGACTGACTGTCAGCCACGTGGGATCCCCTGAAGATGCAAAATTGTGAATTTATTCTCAATTAATAGCTGTATTGAATTAAAATGCAAAAGGTGCCAATAAAGTGGATGATTAATTTACCTCGTGTTTGCAGACACTGCAGCATATATCAGGCAATCATGACACTAGGCGGGAAAAGTAAAATCTCCCGTCTGTGTAATTTCTGGTGTCAGTTACTGGGCTTGACGCGGTTAGTTGAATTATGTTTGCCTTTGTACTCTATCATTCTGGGATTTATTTTTGCATTGTTTTTGTTTCTGCGGCTGCATTGTATTTTTGAAAATGTAGAAAAGATCAGCAGGCGCTAAATTGCTCTTGTGGTTTGAACGGACGTCATTGGACATTGCTTATAAATTAAATCACATGCTTGCATTGGAACTGGAGATTGAATTTATTCTAGAACAGCGGCATATTGGGGAAAAGGTAGTGAGATGACTGCAAAAGCTACCGTTTCTCAGCAAGTCTGATGGCTGCCATCCTGTGAAGAGCTTTCTGAAGTCACTGGCATTGCCTGACTCCGGATGAACTGTACGAGTCTGGCACGTTGTCAAGAGCAATATTCTGTCAACATGTCATAGTTCTAACAGTAATGCCTAACATTGAAAGGTTGGAATTACTAACATGGTAAGTTAATCTTTTTTTACCTGCATTTTTTAATATTACCCACGGTATTGTAAATATTCGTACTAGGAAACATGCATATTAATGGCTGCCGCGCAGAATGCCGATAGCCAAACCTGAAAAAGTTATCACTTATCAGCTTTCATCGGTGATTTTAAACTTCTATGTGGGGAGCCCTGTCCTAATTTCCTTCTATTTGAAGAGACAGTGGTATAATTACTGAAAACTTATATTTCTGTTGCGATATTCAAAATAAAGAAATCTACTAAATCAAAAACAGTAATCTGACGGGCCAATAGAAATCCGATTACCTCATGGCCCCTGGATCCTAGTTTGGAAGCCGATGGCTTTCATCAGAGGAGGTGAGAGGAAAGAAGCAAGAAAAATTGGAATAAAGATTCTTTTTTTAAAAACCCGCAAAATAGTAACTGGTGAAATTATCAAATTAATTTATTTAATCTCAATATATCTATCTTATCCAAATAACAAAGTGGATTATTTTCCCTCTGAGTTGGGTTCTATACAGGGGCTATATGAGGTCTACTCGATAAGTGTAGATGCCATGTTTTGGAAGCAGATTTCCTCTTTTGAAAGGAAATTACATCAGGGAGAGCAACAGGATACAACAAGGAAATTAAACGCAAATATACCATCTTTGCCAGGTCAGAAAAAGAAGTGAGAGCTGATATGGGCAGATCTAAATCAGAGGTTCCTAAACATTTTTTGCTGAGCTCCCTTTGGAGATTCCCCCCACCCGCCATGTGCACCCTCTCTTTCCAAGAAACAGTATTTTTGCACAGAACTAGAGGATTTTATTTTCTTGACTAACCTATTACTTAAGACAGAAAGCAACATAAATAGCACAGTACCACTCAGGAACAGGAGTAGGTCATTCAGCCCCTCTAACCTGCTCTGCCATTTACCTTAGTTCCATTTCCCTTAATACAGTTACCTAACAAAAATCTACTCATATCAGTTTTGACATTTTTAATTGACCCAGTCTCAACAGCTTTTTGGGGGAGAATATTACAGATTTCCACTACCCTTTGTGTGAAGAAGTGCTTCCTGACGTCACCCTGACTAGCTTAGCTCTGATTTTAAGGCTATGCCCCCTTGGTCCAGACTGTCCCATCAATAGTTTCTTTCTCTTTACCCTGTCAAATCCTTTAATTGTCTTCAACACCTCAATTAGATCACCCCTTAATCATCTATACTTGAGGGAATACGAGCCGAGTCTATGCAACCTCTCATAATTTAACCCTCTAAGCCCCCAATATTCTGGTGAATCTGCGATGCACCCCCTTTCAAGGCCAATATATCCTTCCTGAGTTGCGGCGCCTCACCATTTAGAAAATACTCTGATCTATCCAAAGTGGATGGCCTCGCACTCTGAACTCCACCTGCCACAGTTTTGCCTACTCACTAATCTATCAATGTCCCTTTGCAACTTTTTGCTCCCATCCACACTACTTACTGTGCCACCTAATTTTGTGTCATCAGCAAACTTGGATATATGGCTCTCTATTCCTTCATCTAAATCATTAATAAATATAGTGAATAGCTGAGGTCACAGTACAGATCCCTGAGGGACACCACCAGTAACATCTTGCCAATTGGTGTACGTACCCATTATCCCTACTTTCTGTCTCCTGCCTCCTATCCAATTGCTGACCTATGTCAAAAGGTTGCCTCCAATTCCCATGCACTTTCATTTTTGCTATCAGCCTCTTGTGTTGAATCTTAGAATCTTACAGCACGGAAGGAGGTCATTTGGCCTGTGCCGGCTCTTTGAAGGAGCTGTCCAATTTAGTCCCATAACCCTGCAAATTAGTCCTCTTCAAGTACATGTCCAATTGCCTTTTGAAAGTTCCTATGGAATCTACTTCCACCACCCTATCAGTGCATTCCACATCTTAACAAACTTTGTGGAAAAAATGTCTCCTCATATCCCCTCTAGTTCTTTTCCAATTATTTTAAATCTATGACCTCTGGTTATGGACCCACTTGCCAAAGGAAACACTTTCTCCCTACTTGCTCTTCTCAAAACCACTCATAATTTTGAATACCTTTTATTAGGTTCCCCCCTTAACTTTCTCTGCTCTAAGGAGAACAATCCCAGCTTCTCCAATCTCTTCACCTAACTGAAGTCCCTCATCCTGGTAAACCTTCTCTGTGCCCTCTCCAAGGCCTAAAGTGCAGTGCCCAGAATTGTACATAATACTCCAGCTGAGGTATAACCAGTGATTTGTAAAAGTATAGCATAACTTCCTTGCTTTTGTTTACAATGCCCCTATTTACAGAGCCAGGTATCCCATATATTTATCTACTTTGAGATGCTAAACCCCTTAATACTTCCTCTCTCACTATGTTTATCCCATCCATTATTTCTCACTCCTCCTTAACCACAATCTCTACATCGTCCCCCTCTTTTGAGAAGATAGATGCAAAGTATTCATTAGGACTGAGGCCTAACCAGTGATTTGTAAAGGTTTAGCATGACTTCCTTGTTTTTGTACTCAATGCCCCTATTTACAAAGCCAAGTATCCCATACACTTTCTTAACCACCTTATCACTTGCCCTGCTACCTTCAAAGATTTGTGAATATGCACCCCCCCTCAAAATGGTACAATTTAGATTATATTGCCTCTGCATGTTGTTCCCCTCAAAGTGTATCACTTCACACTTACCTGTATTAAATTGCATCTGCCATTTGTCTGCCCATTTAACCAGTCTCTCTGTCCTCCTGAAGTCTGCTACTACCCTCCCCACTATTTACTATGCTGCCAAGTTTTGTATCATCCGCAAACTTCGAAATTGTACTCCCTATAGCTAAGTCCATGTCATTTATATATAACAAGAAAATCAATGGGCCTAATCAAATGCTTTCTGGAAGTCCATATAAATATCATCCATAGACACACTCCCTTATCTACCACATTAGTGACTAGGTTAATTAGACATGACTTTCCAGCCAAGCTGTTCCAGTACAGCTACAACACTGGCATCTACCTGACAATGTGGAAAATTACCCAGGTATATCCTGTCCAAAAAAAGCAGGACAAATCTAATCTGGCCAATTACCGCCCCATCAGCCTACTCTCAATCATCAGCAAAGTGATGGAAGGTGTCGTCGACAGTGCTATCAAGCAGCACTCACTCGCCAATAACCTGCTCACCGATGCTCAGTTTGGGTTCCACCACTCGGCTCCAGACCTCATTATAGCCTTGGTCCAAACATGGACAAAAGAGCTGAATTCCAGAGGTGAGGTGAGAATAACTGCCCTTGACATCAAGGCAGCATTTGACTGAGTGTGGCACCAAGGAGCCCTAGTAAAATTGAAGTCAATGGGAATCAGGGGGCAAACTCTCCAGTGGCTGGAGTCATACCTGGCACAAAGGAAGATGGTAGTGGTTGTTGGAGGCCAATCATCTCAGCCCCAGGAGATCGCTGCAGGAGTTCCTCAGGGCAGTGTCCTAGGCCCAGCCATCTTCAGCTGCTTCATCAATGACCTTCCCTCCATCATAAGGTCAGAAATGGGGATGTTCGCTGATGATTGCATGGTGTTCAGTTCCATTCGCAACACCTCAAATAATGAAACAGTCCGAGCCCGCATGGAGTAACAGCTGGACAACATCCAGGCTTGGGCTGATAAGTGGCAAGTAACATTCGCGCCAGACAAGCGCCAGGCAATGACCATCTCCAACAAGAGAGAGTCTAACCACCTCCCCTTGACATTCAACGGCATTACCATCGCCAAATCTCCCACCATCAACATCCTGGGGATCACCGTTGACCAGAAAATTAACTGGACCAGCCATATAAATACTGTGGCTACAAGAGCAGGTCAGAGGCTGGGTATTCTGCAGTGAGTGACTCACCTCCTGACTCCCCAAAGCCTTTCCACCATCTACAAGGCACAAGTCAGGAGTGTGATGGAATACTCTCCACTTGCTTGGATGAGTGCAGCTCCAACAACACTCAAGAAGCTCAACACCATCCAGGACAAAGCAGCCCACTTGATTGGCACCCCATCCACCACCCTAAACATTCACTCCCTTCATCACCAGCACACTGGCTGCAGTGTGTACCATCCACAGGATGCACTGCAGCAACTCCCAAACCCACAACCTCTACCACCTAGAAGGACAAGGGCAGCAGGCACATGGGAACAACACCACCTGAACGTTCCCCTCCAAGTCACACCCTAACCCAACTTGGAAATATATGGTCGCTGGGTCAAAATCCTGGAACTCCCTTCCTAACAGCACTGTGGGAGAACCTTCACCACACGGCCTGCAGCGGTTCAAGAAGGCGGCTCACCACCACCTTCTCAAGGGCAATTAGGGATGGGCAATAAATGCTGGCTTCGCCAGTGACGCCCACATCCCATGAACGAATAAAAAAAGAACTTAACTTTTACAAATCCATATTGGCTCTCACTACTAAATAGACTTGAACATAAGGGTGATGACTCACCCTTATCATAGAAAGTTACGGCACAGAAAGAGGCCATTCGGCCCCTCGTGACCGTGCCGGCTGAAAAAGAGCTATCCAGCTTAATCCCACTTTTCAGCACTTGGTACATAGCCCTGTAGGTTACGGCACTTGAAGTCCTCATCCAAGTACCTTTCAAATGAGTTGAGGGATTCTGCCTCTACCACCCTTTCAGGCAGTGAGTTCCAGTCCCCTACCACCCTCTGGGTGAAAACAGCTCCCTCTAATCCTTCTACCAATTACTTTAAATCTATGCCCCTGATCACTGACCCCTCTACTAACGGAAATAGGTCCTCCCTATCCACTCTATCTAGTCCTGTCATAATTTTACATACCTCAATTAAACTTCCCCTCAGCCTCTTTTGTTCCAAAGAAAACAACCCCAGCCTATCCAATCTTTTCTCACAGCTAAAATCCTCCAGCCCTGGCAACATCCTCGTAAATCTCCTCTGTACCCTCTCTAATGCAATCACATCTTTCCTGTAATGTGACCAGAACTGTGTGCGGTACTCCAGCTGTGGCCTAACCAATGTTTTATACAGTTCTAGCATAACCTCCTGCTCTTATATTCTGTGCCTTGGCTAATAAAGGAAAGTATCCTGTATGCCTTTTTAACCACCTTATCTATCTGTCCTGCCAGCTTCAGAGATCTGTAGTCATGTACTCCAAGGTCCCTTTGTCCCTCTACACCTCTCACTATCCTCCCATTTATTGTGTGCTCCCTTGCCTTGTTTACCCTCCACAAATGCATTACCTCACACTTCTCTGGATTGAATTCCATTTGCCACTTTTCTGCCCACCTGACCAGTCCATTGATATCTTCCTGCCGTCTACAGTTTTCCTCCTCACTATCAACCACATGGCCAATTTTTGTATCATCTGCAAACTTCTTGATCAAGGCCCCACATTCAAGTCCAAATCATTAACATATACCACAAAAAGCAAATGCTGAGCCTTGCAAAACTCCACTGGAAGCAGCCTTCCAGTTGCAAAAACACCCGTCAACCATTTTCCTTTGCTTCCTGCCACTGAGCCAATTTTGGATCCAACTAGCCACCTTGCCTTGAATTCCATGGGTTTTTACTTTTTTGACCAGTCTGCCATGTGGGACCTTGTCAAAAGCCTTGCTAAAATCCATGTACACTACATCATATCAAACGCGTTACCCTCATCGACCCTCCTTGTTACCTCCTCAAAAAATTCAGTCAAGTTAATCAGTCACGACCTTCCCTTAAGAAATCCATGCTGACTGTCCTTAATTAGCCAATACCTTTCTAAATGATGATTTATGCTGTCCCTCAGAATTGATTCCAATAATTTGCCCACCACCGAGGTCAGACTGACTGGCCTATAATTACTCTGACTATCTCTCTCTTTTTAAACAACCGTTCAATGTCAGCAGTCTCCAATCCTTCGGCACCACGCCTGTAGCCAGGGAGAATCGGAAAATGATGGTCAGGGCATCCGCTATTGCTATTTCCTCCCTTGCTTCCCTTAACGGCCTGGAATACATTTCATCCGGGCCTGGCGATTTATCTACTTTCAGAGATGCTAAACCCCTTAATACTTCCTCTCACTATATTTATCCCATCTAATATTTCACACTCCTCCTTAACTACAATCTCTGCATCATCCCCCTCTTTCGTGAAGACAGATGCAAAGTATTGATTAAGAACCATATCCACATCTTCTGCCTCCACACAAGGTTACCTTTTTGGTCTCTAATAGGCCCTATTCTTTCCTTAGTTATCCTCTTGCTCTTTATGTATTTATAAAACATTTTTGGGTTTTCCTTAATTTTACTTGCCAGTATTTTTTCATGCCCTCTCTGCTTTCCTAATTTCCTTTTTAATTTCACCCCTGCACTTTTATTACTCCTCTAGGCTTTCTGCAGTATTGACCTCTCAGTGTCTGACATAAGCTTCCCTTTTTTTTGCCTTACCTTACCCTGTATGCTCCTCGTCATTCAGGAGGCTCTAGATTTGGCAGTCCCACCCTTTTTCTTTGTGTGAACATGTTTATTCTGAACCCCTTGAATGCCTCCCACTGCTCTGACACTGATTTACCGATTTGAGTAGGATGACTGTTTGCTAGAGCACAATTAGTGGAATCTCAGTTTGATTTTGGAGAATATCAAATCAGTCTTAACATTCAAGCCACTTCTGTACTTTTTTTTGAGATAAGTGAATAAAAACCCACTACACAGATATGTTGAGGCAAAAGTGATGAAGTATTTCAGCAGCCCTTTGGGACAACTCAGAAATCTTTTTGAATTGAGAGCCAGAACTGATCAAGAGGCATAACTTTAAAATTCTCTCTCAAAAGAGTCACCAGCAACATTGATCAAATTCTCTTTTAGACTCACGCCCAACTTGCTCTTTGCTATCAAGTCCCCTGGAAATGGATTTTAAACCCGGGCAAAATCCTGCAATTCATTTGCCTCTTTCTGGAAAATATTTGCTGAATTTCGTGCAAAGCTGTGACAAATGTTCCAGAATTACATCTTTAACTTCTAGAACCCACATTCACAGTTTATAACGACAGAAGACAATGTTGGGAATGTTAGTTACATAGCAAAAGTTTTTTGGCAAAGCTGTACTTTATTGTGCATAGTAAAAATCTTGCCTTGCACAGGAAGGTTAAGTTCATTCAGCTTGTCAAATATGTCAACCAAACAGCCTAGTAAAACCTGGAAGCGCTGGTTAAGGCAGCGATGAGGCAGTTATAAACTGTGGTGATTGACTCAATCAAAAACATATGGCACTCCTACCTGAGTTTGCAGATTCTTACCAAAACTTTACCATGAGACAGACACTGAACTTCTGCATGAAGCAGAAGTTGCTGGTGCAATGATCCCATCTCTTCACATAACACTGAGAAGAGGCATAAGTTCAATGGTCAAGCTTTTAGATGATTCACAACCTCGACAGCATCAGTTAGTACACCTGACAGATCTTTTGACATTGTATTTGTGGCTAGCGCCTCCCTGTGTGTACAACAGTAGTGCCATACACAGCACGGTGCAACAGCTTTCATCTGCCATATGAGCAATTTTGCGGCTAACCATGTTGTCAGATAGTGGGATGAGACTAAGCTGATCAGCAACTTTGCTTCCACCTACTATCGATGCCATTTCAATCACTGCTGGCAGTATAAGACTATCACCAATCGAATGAGATTTTTCACTTGCTATTTGATATGAGACAGCATAGGATGCTTCAAGTACTTTGACGGGTAGCACTGGGTACTTTGATTACCTTCATCTGACAGTTGAAAGAGTTTGCATTTGAAAAAAAATCTTATGGTTTATCTTTTGAGGGCAGGATATTTGTTTTAAGCTTGACAATTTTACATTAATATATCTGTACATGTAGGTGTTCCTCAGGGTTCTCATTTCTAAGTGCAGTGTTCTACTCAAATGTGAATAAATATGATTATTTCCTATTTAAAACATGATTGGGACAGTTGAGCTTCAACAAGAAACAAAGTTATTTGTGCATCCAAGACATAATCTGACTCTAGCAAAGAGCACAGTTTGATGAACACTATGAATTATACAGAGATCTTCAAGAAGCATTTTGGATTAATGGACTACAGGAATAAAATGTTGCCAATATTTGCCTATGTTCCAGAAACCGATTCATTGGTTTCGCCTAAAATGCTATATATCTCCCTAGTCTCAAACTTTATACCAACTACTACTGTCATGTAATAAAAAGAATGAAAACAACTGAGATGAAAGAAACTCATCAATTCCATTTCAGCAGATCCTGAAGCCTCCAATGTCATAGAAACATAGAAAATAGGGGCAAGAGTAGGCCATTCGGCCCTTCGGGCCTGCTCCGCCATTCAAAATGATCATGGCTGATCGTCTAACTCAGTACCCTGTTCCCGCTTTTTCCCCATATCCCTTGATCCCTTTAGCATTAAGAAATATATCTATCTCCTTCTTGAATACATCTAATGACTTGGCTTCCACTGCCTTCTGTGGGAGAGAATTCCACAGGTTCACCACCCATTGAGTGAAGAAATTTCTCCTCATCTCGGTTCTAAATGGCATACCCCATATCCTGAGACTGTGACCCCTGGTTCTGGACTCCCCAGCCATCGGGAACATCCTCCCTGCATCTAGTCTGTCTAGTCCTGTTAGAATTTTATATGTTTCGATGAGATCACCTCTCATTCTTCTAAACTCTAGTGAATATAGGCCTAGTCGACCCAATCTCTCCTCATACATCAGTCCTGCCATCCCAGGAATCAGTCTGGTAAACCTTTGTTGCACTCCCTCCATGGCAAGGACATCCTTCCTCAGATAAGATGACCAAAACTGCACACAATACTCCAGATGTGGTCTCACCAAGGCCCTGTATAACTGCAGTAAGACATGCCTGCTCCTGTACTCAAATCCTCTTGCAATGAAGGCCAATATACCATTCGCCTTCCTAACTGCTTGCTGCACCTGAATGCTCGCTTTCAGCGACTGGTGTACAAGGACACCCAGGTCTCGTTGCACCTCCCCTTTTCCCAATCTATCACCATTCAGATAATAATCTGTCTTGCTGTTTTTACCACCAAAGTGGATAACCTCACATTTATCCACGTTATACTGCATCTGCCATGTTCTTGCCCACTCACCCAACTTGTCAAAATCACATTGGAGCCAATTTGCATCCTCCTCACAGCTCACATTCCACCCCAGCTTTGTGTTGTCTGCTAACTTGGAAATGTTATATTTAGTTCCCTCATCCAAAACATAGATATATATTGTGACTAGCTGGGGCCCAAGCACTGATCCCTGCGGTAGCCCACTAGTCACTGCCTGCCACCAGGAAAAAGACCCGTTTATTCCTACTCTCTGTTTCCTGTGTCAACCAATTCTCAATCCATGCCAGTATATTCCCCCAATCCCATGTGCTTTAATTTTGCACACTAACCTCTTGTGTGGGACCTTATCAATAGCCTTCTGAAAATCCAAATACACCACATCCACTGGTTCTCCCCTATTCTACTAGTTACATCCTCAAAAAACACCAGTAGATTTGTTAAGCATGATTTCCCTTTCATGAACCTATGCTGACTTTGTCCAATCCCGTTAATGCCATCCAAGTGTTCTGTTATCACATCCTTTATAATAGACTCTAGCATTTTCCCCACTACTGATATTAGGCTAACTGGTCTGTAATTCCCTGTTTTTTCTCTCCCTCCTTTTTTTAAATAGTGGGGTTACATTTGCCACCCTCCAATCTGTAGGAACTGTTCCAGAGTCTATAGAATTTTGGAAGATGATCACCAATGCATCCACTATTTCCAGGGCCACTTCCTTTAGTACTCTGGGATGTAGATTATCAGGCCCTGGGGATTTGTCAGCCTTTAGCCCCATTAATTTCCCTAGCACTTTTTTTTTACTAATACTGGTTTCCTTCAGTTCCTCCCTCTCACTAGACCCTTGGTTCCCTAACATTTCTGGGAGGTTATTTGTGTCCTCCTTTGTGAAGACAGAACCAAAGTATGTGTTTAATTGTTCTGCCATTTCTTTGTTCCCCATTACTGACTGTAAGGGACCTACATTTGTCTTCACTAATCTTTTTCTCTTGACATATTGATAGAAGCTGTTACAGTCAGTTTTTATGTTCCCTGCTAGTTTACTCTCATACTCTATTTTTCCCCTCTTAATCAATCTCTTTGTCCTCCTTTGCTGGATTCTGAACTGCTCCCAATCCTCAGGCTTGCCGCTTTTTCTGACAATTTTATATGTCTCCTCTTTGGATCTAATACTATCCCTAATTTCTTTTGTAAGCCACGGTTGAGCCACCTTTCCTGTTTTATTTTTGCGTCAGACAGGAATGAATAATTGTTGTAATTCCTGCATATGTTCTTTAAATATTAGCCATTGCCTATCCACTGTCATCCCTTTTAGTAAAGTTCCCCAATCTATCATAGCCAACTCGCAACTCATACTTTCGTAATTTCCTTTATTTAGATTCAGGACCCTATTTTCGGATTCAACTACTTCACTCTCCATCTTAATGGGGAATTCTATCATGTTATGGTCGCTCTTCCCTAAGGGACCCTGCACAACAAGATTGTTAATTAATCCTTTCTTATTGCACAATACCCAGTCTAGGATCGCCTGTTCTCTAGGTGGTTCCTCAATGTATTGGTCTAGAAAACCATCATGTACACACTCCAGGAATTCCTCCCCCATAGCATTATTGCTAATTTGGTTTGACCAATCTATATGTATATTAAAGTCACCAGCAACCTGGCACCCATTGATGCATCAAACTCTTTCCATCAACAATATTTTTGGGGTTAAATCAGTATTCTCCTGTCCACCTTCTAGGCATCACCATCCCCATTGCTGAAACTGGGATTTCTCATGAGTGCAAGTTTGTTCAATGTCTCTTATAGAATCATAGAAAATTTACAGCACAGAAGAGGGCCATTCAGCCCATCGTGTCCGTGTTGGCAGAAAATGAGTCACCCAGCCTAATCCCACTTTCCAGCACTTGGTCCGTAGCCTTGTAGTCACGGCACTTCAAGTGCACATCCAGGTACTTTTTAAATGAGTTGAGGGTTTCTGCCTCTACCGCCCTTTCAGGCAGTGAGTTCCAGACCCCCACCACCCTCTGGGTGAAAAAAATTCTTCTCACCTCCCCTCTAATCCTTCCACCAGTCATTTTAAATCTACACCTATCCACTCTAGGTTTTCATAATTTCGTACACCTCAATTAAATCACCCCTTGTTCCAAAGCAAACAACTCCATCCTATCCAATCTTTCCTCATAGCTAAAATTATCCAGTCCTGGCACTACCCTCGTAAATCTCCTCTGTACCCTCTCTAGGGCAATTACAGCCAGTGGGCTGTGGGTTCAAGTCACACTCCAGAGGATTCAGTACAGCACTAACAGCGCGCCTCACTGTCGGGCGGTCAGCGCCGAGGGAGCGCGCCTCACTGTCGGGCGGTCAGCGCCGAGGGAGCGCGCCTCACTGTCGGGCGGTCAGCGCCGAGGGAGCGCGCCTCACTGTCGGGCGGTCAGCGCCGAGGGAGCGCGCCTCACTGTCGGGCGGTCAGCGCCGAGGGAGCGCGCCTCACTGTCGGGCGGTCAGCGCCGAGGGAGCGCGCCTCACTGTCGGGCGGTCAGCGCCGAGGGAGCGCGCCGCACTGACCATGGGGCCGTCTTTCGGATGAGACATTGAACCGACATCTAACCGACATCTAACCGACATCTGCTCTCCAGGGTCCGGGCGGGTCAGTGTCTGGTTGGCGGTTGGCGGTTGTTTTTTAAAGGAAGCCCCAAGTTTAAGACGTGACATTTCCACACTTAGACTGATCTGTACTCGCCCCTCTCATTGGCTGGTGATGTGAAAACGTGAATCTCATTGGTCAATGCGGGCTCGCCCCTGGCCGCCCATTCTGCATGGGTTTCCACAATTCCCCGGGGGGAGGGGTAAATAAAAACCGGGACAAAAACGAGAGAAATTAGAGAAAGGACGCCGCAAACTCACTACTGTCCCCAGGAGCCGAAGCATAAACACAGGCTATCGAATAAAATTCTTGGTCGGGAATCGGCGGGACCACCCGACTCCCTGTAGTTGGAACCGAGTGGACGAGTCCGCGGAGCTGCGAGCTGGAGGGCGGTCAGTGCGTCACAAGGCTGGGATTCAGTTCCTTGTGGACGGTGCCACGATGTTAAATTTGAGGCGGCTTCTGGCGAAGAGCCGGTTAGGGTGAGTGAGCTTCATCAGCTGACCGGCACTGACTGCTGTAGGTCTCCGGTCGGATAGCCACGGCGCCGTCGGGAGCAGCTTTAGAGGTCGGCTTGCGGGACGGATTACTGGACCGAAGGAGAAACAAATAGGCGGCGGGTCGGCCAGTCAGCGCTGGAAATAGGCGGCGGGTCGGCCAGTCAGCGCTGGAAATAGGCGGCGGGTCGGCCAGTCAGCGCTGGAAATAGGCGGCGGGTCGGCCAGCGACTGGGAAGGGAAAGCGCGGTTTCGCGTTTGCTATGGGACCTTTCTCAGGAGTTGTTACCGTGCGGGGAGCGGCGGATCGGCTCTTTATATTGAAATAATGTGGAGATGCCGGTGATGGACTGGGGTTGACAATTGTAAACAATTTTACAACACCAAGTTATAGTCCAGCAATTTTATTTTAAATTCACAAGCTTTCGGAGGCTTCCTCCTTCCTCAGGTGAACGTTGTTGGAAAATTTATATTGAAATACGTAGAAGCCCAGTTTGGCTCAACTAGTCCCTGCCAGCATTTACCCAATACTGAGCTTACCGCCCTGTTGCCATATCACAAGGTCATTCACAGAAGCCTAATCAAACAATTGGCCACCAAGCCAAAGAAGGTGATGTTAGGAGGACTGAGGGAGGGAGGCAAGAGTCTGAGGGACGGAGAATTATGGGAGAATTATGGGTGGACGGAGGTTTCAGGGGTATGGCCAATAAGAGTTTTAAATATAGTGTGAATTTAAAATTTGAGGTGTTGGGGGACAAGGAGCCAATGTAGATGAGCGAGGATGGGCGAACGGGACTTCGTGTAAGTTAGGATTTGGGCAGCAGAGTTTTGGATGAGCCGAGGTTTACAGATTATGGAGGATGGGAGGCTGGCCAGGAGAGCATTGGAATACTCTGGTCTGGAGGTGACAATGGCATGGATGAGACTTTCAGCAGCAGATGGGCTGAAGCAGGTGATATTATGGAGGTGAAAGTAATCGGTCTTTGTGATGGAGGGGATATGGGATCAGAATCTCAGCTTGGGGGTCAAATAGGATGCCGAGGTTGCAAACAGCTTGGTTCAACTTGAGATGGAATCAGTGACAAGGGTATGGAGTTTGTGTCGGAGCCAAAGACGGTGGCTTTAGTCGTCCTGATGTTTAAACGGAGGAGATTGTGGCTCATCCAAGACTGGATGTCGGTCAAGCACAAAGGCAGTGGAGGAGTCAAGAAAGGGGATGGAGAGATAGAGCTGGGTATCGCCAATGTATATGTGGAAGCTGACCCTATGTCTTCAGATGATGCCATTGTGGAAGAGGAGTGGGTAAAGGCAAGATCCTGGAGGGAGGGGGGGTATCGCTTGGTAACAGTGTGGGAAGAGAAGCCATTGCTGGAGATACTCGGGCTACGATTTGATAGGCAAGAGTTGAACCAAGTGAGGGCTGCCCCACTCAGCTGGGTAAAGGAGTGGAGTATGGTGTGGTCCGTCTGTCTAAAGCTGCAGCGGGGCCAAGGAGGGAAAAGGGAACACACTTACAGCCACAGTGACTTTGATTGGAGCCATTACAGTGCTGGGTCAGGGCTGGAAATTTGATTTTAGAGATTCAAACTTGGAGTTGTGGGAAAGAAGGATACGGATTTGGGAGAAGGCAACATGTTAAAGGACTTTGCAGAAGAAAGGGAGGTTGGAAATGGGGCGGAACTGTACAAAGACTGAGGAACCAACAGTTTTTTTGATGTGATGACGGCTGTTTTGAAAGGAGGAGGCAGTTCCTGAGGAGAGGGAATCATTTACAATGTCAGCCAGCATGAGGGTGAGGAAGGGAAGCTGGGTGGTCAACTGTTTAGTGGGAATGGGGTCAAGGGAGCAGGATGTGGAGCTCACGATGAGCTCAGAGAGGGCATGAGGAGAAATGGGAGAGAAACTAGAGAAGGACACTGAATCAGGACTAGGGTGGGGGGAGCCTGGGGGAGGTTTGGCTTGGTGGTCTAAGGAGTGAAGCGGCAAAGGCAGCTGAATGGAGTGTCTCAACGTTAGTAAAGAGGCTGATGAGCTCTTGTTTGAGATGAGGGTGGAGGGGGCAAGGCAGAGGGGTTTAAGTACACGATATGTAGTGAAGGAAAGAAGCTCGAGATTATGTTTGCTATCCAGGATGATCCTCGAGTAGTGGACGGTTTTGGCAGAGGAGAGTGAGGCATGATAGTGCTTGATGTGGTCCAGTCAGATCTGGCGATGGATTGCTATGTGCCAAATACACTCAGGTCTGCGAACCTTGGATTTGAGGGAGTGAAGATGGGCCATGTCATGGAACGGACAGGATGGGAGAGAGTAAAGGTTTTATTGGGGTCAAGGGCCTCAAAGGTGGAGATGAGGGAGTGATTGAGCAGATCAACAGCTGCAGAAATATCGTGGTGAATGGAAGGCCAAAAGATAGGCAGTTGGGATGAGTTTTCTAGGGGCCGACACAGAAGGAAGTGGGTTTTTGAGGGGTAGAAGAATATGGATGATTTAAGAAATACAAGGAAGTGGTCAGAGATGGCCTTTCTTGTGATCAAGACTGTGGAAGTTGAAAGGCCACTTGAGAAGGCAAGGTCGAGTGGGTGGCCATGAACATAGGTAGGAGAGTTTGTAGGGAGGGAGTGGTTTCGGAAGGACAAGAGGGCTGTGAAATCAAGGCAAGAAGGCAAGGTGAGTTAAGATGAATATTGAAATCACCGAGGATCAGGAGCCATTCTGTGCAGAGGCTGAGGGAGAAAAGGAACAGGGTTTCTCGGGGAGCAACTCGGCTTGGGGGCACGGTGGAGAGCGAGGATTTTAAAAGAGAGGCAAGGCAGGTGGCACAAAGTGAGGTGCCGGAAGAAGGAGGTGGTGTCAAGAGTAGAGGGCGAGCCCATTGTGTGATTTGATGATAAGGGCCAAACCACCACTGTGGCGGAGGGAAAGCCACGAGAAGATATGTTGCTGAAGATAACCCGAGAATCTAAAACAATTTCCCATTTGTACTACTGCTCAGTGCTGAATGACAGCTGTTTAATCAACTGTTCACCCTCATCAGTAAAGTATAAAGCGATCTGCTTCATCCTTGGAGAATTCAGTTATTCTGGGAATGAATTCAGAATAGGGCACGGTAGCATAGTCATTGTTACTGGACTAGTAATCCAGAGGCCTGGACTAAAATCCAGAGTCATGAGTCCAAATCCCGCCACGGCAGCTGGCGAATTTACAGTCAATTAATTAAATTCAATTAATTAAATAAAAATCTGGAATTAAAATACTAGTATCAGTAATGGTGGCCATGAAACTACCGGATTGTCGTAAAAACCCATCTGGTTCACTAATGTCCTTCAGGGAAGGAAATCTGCCGTCATTACCCGGTCTGGCCAATATGTGACTCCAGACCCACAGCAATGTGGTTGATTCTTAATTGCCCTCTGAAATGGCCTAGCAAGCCACTCAGTTGTAAAATCTCGCTACGAAAAGTCATAATAAAAATAAAACCGGACGGACCACCCGGCACCGGACACGACAACGGCAAACCAAGCCCAGTCGACCCTGCAAGGTCCTCCTTACTAACATCTGGGGACTTGTGCCAAAATTGGGAGAGCTGTCCCACAGACTAGTCAAGCAACAGCCTGACATAGCCATACTCACAGAATCATATCTTTCAGCCAACGTCCCAGACTCTTCCATCACCATCCCTGGGTATGTCCTGCCCACCGGCAGGACAGACCCACCAGAGGTGGCGGTACAGTGATATACAGTCAGGAGGGAGTGGCCCTGGGAGTCCTCAACATTGACTCTGGACCCCATGAAATCTCATGGCATCAGGTCAAACATGGGCAAGGAAACCTCCTGCTGATTACCACCAACCGCCCTCCCTCAGCTGATGAATCAGTCCTCCTCCATATTGAGCACCACTTGGAGGAAGCACTGAGGGTAGCAAGGGCACAAAATGTACTCTGAGTGGGGGACTTCAATGTCCATCACCAAGAATGGCTCGGAGGCACCACTACTGACTGAGCTGGCCGAGTCCTGAAGGACCTAGCTGCCAGACTGGGCCTGCGGCAGGTGGTGAGCGAACCAACACGAGGGAGAAACTTACTTGACCTCGTCCTCACCAATCTACCTGTCGCAAATGCATCTGTCCATGACAGTATTGATAGGAGTGACCACCGCACAGTCCTCGTGGAGATGAAATCCCGTCTTCGCACTGAGGACACCATCCAACGTGTTGTGTGGCACTACCACCGTGCTAAATGGGATAGATTCATAACAGATCTGGCAGCTCAAAACTGGGCATCCATGAGGCATTGTGGGCCATCAGCAGCAGCAGAATTGTATTCCAGCACAATCTGTAACCTCATGGCCCGGCATATTCCTCACTCTACCATTACCAACAAGCCAGGGGATCAACCCTGGTTCAATGAGGAGTGTAGAAGAGCATGCCAGGAGCAGCACCAGGCATACCTAAAAATGAGGTGCCAACCTGGTGAAGCTACAACTCAGGACTACATGCGTGCTAAACAGCGGAAGCAACATGTTATAGACAGAGCGAAGCGATTCCACAACCAACGGATCAGATCAAAGCTCTGCAGTCCTGCCACATCCAGTCGTGAATGGTGGTGGACAATTAAACAACTAACGGGAGGAGGAGGCTCTGCAAACATCCCCATCCTCAATGATGGCGGAGTCCAGCACGTGAGTGCAAAAGACAAGGCTGAAGCGTTTGCAACCATCTTCAGCCAGAAGTGCTGAGTGGATGATCCATTGCGGCCTCCTCCCGATATCCCCACCATCACAGAAGCCAGTCTTCAGCCAATTGCATTCGTTCCACATGATATCAAGAAACGGCTGAGTGCACCGGATACAGCAAAGGCTATGGGCCCTGACAACATCCCGGCTGTAGTGCTGAAGACTTGTGCTCCAGAACTAGCTGCGCCTCTAGCCAAACTGTTCCAGTACAGCTACAACACTGGCATCTACCAGACAATGTGGAAAATTGCCCAGGTATGTCCTGTCCACAAAAAGCAGGACAAATCCAACCCGGCCAACTACTACCCCAATCATCAGCAAAGTGATGGAAGGTGTCGTTGACAGTGCTAGCAAGCGGCACGTACTCACCAATAACCTGCTCACTGATGCTCAGTTTGGGTTCCGCCAGGACCACTCAGCTCCAGACCTCATTACAGCCTTGGTCCAAACATGGACAAAAGAGCTGAATTCCAGAGGTGAGGTGAGAGTGACTGCCCTTGACATCAAGGCAGCATTTGACCGAGTGTGGCATCAAGGAGCCCCAGTAAAATTGAAGTCAATGGGAATCGGGGAAAATTCTCCAGTGGCTGGAGTCATACCTAGCACAAAGGAAGATGGTAGTGGTTGTTGGAGGCCAATCATCTCAGCCCAGGACATTGCTGCAGGAGTTCCTCAGGGCAGTGTCCTTGGCCCAACCATCTTCAGCTGCTTCATCAATGACCTTCCCTCCATCATAAGGTCAGAAATGGGGATGTTCGCTGATGATTGCACAGTGTTCAGTTCCATTTGCAACCCCTCAGATAATAAAGCAGTCCGTGCCTGCATGCAGCAAGACCTGGATAACATCCAGGCTTGGGCTGATAAGTGGCAAGTAACATTCGTGCCAGGCAATGACTGTCTCCAACAAGAGAGCGTCTAACCACCTACCCTTGATATTTAACGGCATTACCATCGCCGAATCCCCCACCATCAACATCCTGGGGGTCACCATTGACCAGAAACTTAACTGGACCAGCCATATAAATACTGTGGCTACAAGAGCAGGTCAGGGGCTGGGTATTTTGCGGTGAGTGACTCACCTCCTGAATCCCCAAAGCCTTTCCACCATCTACAAGGCACAAGTCAGTGTGATGGAATACTCTCCACTTGCCTGGATGAGTGCAGCTCCAATAACACTCAAGAAGCTTGACATCACCCAGGACAAAGCAGCCTGCTTGATTGGCACCCCATCCACCACCCTAAACATTCACTCCCTTCACCACCAGAACACCATGGCTGCAGTGTGTACCATCACTGCAGCAAGTCGTCAAGTCTTCTTCAACAGCACCTCCCAAACCCGCGACCTCTACCACCTAGAAGGACAAGGACAAGGGCAGCAGGCACATGGGAACAACACCACCTGCACGTTCCCCTCCAAGTCACACACCATCTCGACTTGGAAATATTTAGTCATTCCTTCATCGCCACTGGGTCAAAATCCTGGAACTCCCTACCTAACAGCACTGTAGGAGTATCTTCCCCACATGGACTGCAGTGCTTCAAGAAGGCTGCTCACCACCACCTTCTCGAGGGCAATTTCGGATGGGCAATAAATGCTGGCCTTGCCAGCGACGCCCACATCCCAAGAACGAATGTAAAAAAAAAATCAGAAGGTCATGGGTTCAAACCCACCAGTACTTAAGCACATAACCTAAGCTGGCACTTAAGTGCAGTGCTGCATTGTTGGAGTTATTGTGCTTCAGATGAGATGTTAAACCAAGGCCCAGCTATCTGTTCAGGTGGATATAAAAGACCCAGTGGCACTATTTGAAGACGAGCAGGAGAGTTCTGGTGTCCCAGCCACTCCACTCCTCCAAAAATAAATGTAAGGAGTCGCACAACACCAGGTTATAGTCCAACAGCTTTATTTGAAATCACAAGCTTTCGGAGCTTTGCTCCTTCGTCAGGTGAAGTGTCCAAAAATAAATTAATCGGTCATTTATCTCATTGCTGTCTGTCATACCTCGGAAGCCTAACCCTAATCATGTGACGCGTTTTGGGTGGACTTGAAAGATGCTACATATATGCAAGTTCTTCTTTCTTACTAGTTGTAAACAATTTTACAACACCAAGTTATAGTCCAGCAATTTTATTTTAAATTCACAAGCTTTCGGAGGCTTCCCCCTTCGTCAGGTGAACGATGTGAAATTTCTTACTAGTGGTTGAGTTTGCAAAGCTTTCTTTGAGTAAGTGCTGCTTCTCTTGCTCCTTTCTTGATCGCTGTTGTCCCATTTAAGTTCACCTGTTACATTCTTTCTTGTTAGCAGAATAAAGTTCTTATTGGTCTTGACAAGTAACCCTGAGGGGTAATGAAAACAAGTTCCATTTGTAACAACTAAAAAAACAAAGATCCTGTGGTAGATGGGGAAGAGCAGACAACCAAGAGGACAGAAGACTGGTCCCAAAGTAGGATCATTATCACAGGCTCCCTGGAGGTCCCTAAATAAGAAATACTTTTCCAATATGCAAGACTATTACCCCTTTGTCAATTGTGTTTAGGCTCTTGTAAACGTAGTGAGCGAGAAACTGTTGCTACTTATCAATCATCGCATGTTATCTGGTTAATAATTCAACATTAGAGTAAACCAGTCAATATATGATGTTTTTAAATTCAGCCATAAACTGAATGACCTGCTTTGATGTTTAGCATAACATTACAGTAGTAATATACATTTGATAGGATATTGGGGCTGAAGAAGAGATTACTGGGTATGATTTGATGTGTTTAAAATGGTGAATGATGGGACAGAGTAGATAGAAACGGACCGTTTGCAGAAACTGAGGAGTCCAGCATGAATAGACGCAGCAATGGTAAAAGATTTAGGACAGAGTAGGAGAAATTTTTTTTACACAGTAGGTTGTGAGGCGGTAAGATACACCACCGGAATTAGTGGTTGAGGCAGAAACCATGTCAGCAATTAGATGGGTGATTGAAGGAGAGGGTCATAAAGGGATATGTGATTAGGATAAACACCAACACCACTTGTTTCTATGTTGTAATTTCTATGTATAACCATCTGACCCGGCAAGAAACCAATTGGTTAGGTGGTAACGCCCAACCTTTAAATGGACTTTATAACAATAACTGGTTACCAATGCATAGTCCTGAAAATAAGAGACGTACCTTCCAAAAACTTGACCAGTGTGTCCGAATGTTAGAGAAAAGCGGATCATGTTTACATTATCAGTGCCTTAATGTTCATTTGTGGATATATTTTAAACAAAAAAAAAATAACTGAATAGCTAAGTATTGAAAATGCATGTAAGACCGTGTAACTGGTCTTTCATAGTATTTGATAGGAAGCTGAGCTGAGTTAATTGTTTAAATGTTAATGATTAGACAATGGTGTGATTATTGTCCGTAATCATTTGTTGTAGGTTCCAGTTACAGCACACGGCTGCAGTAGCAGTGAAGAATGAACCAATCCTGGAATTCAAACCAGGGAGCTCAGAACGACAAGCACTAGAGAAGGTCGGGTCATAAACTTTACTTTTACTTTTTAAAAAAAAATCATGTAAAACTTTTGCAAAACATGAATGAATACAAGTCCAACAAGACATACAAAACCGCATCAATATTACAACCAGCCAGGTGAACAAAACAATAAGCTGAACAATGGTACTGCTTTCAAAATAATATACATCTTAGCACACCGACAGGAATAAATACACATGAGGATCTCTGAACCTTCTCGTATTCAGCCTCTTTGCATCAATGCCATCAGTCCAGCACGGTTTATTGCAGCATTGTCAGGAATGCATTTTTTGCTTCAACACATCATCTTTACACTGGATTGTTTTTTATTAGTTCCAGGGATGCAGTGTTGCTGGGAAGGCCGCATTTATTACCCATCTCTAGTTGCCCCAAGAAGGTATTGGGCCACCTTGAACTGCTGCAATCCGCTACTTTTTCCTTACTTTTGAACATTGTAGTAACGGACCACTTCAGAGGGCGTTTAAGAGTCAACCATGTAGGGTGGGACTGGAGTCACCTGTAGGTACAGCATTAGTTGGGTGTTTGAGAAGACAGCACATTTCATGATTCTTGTTCTGGAGCTAGCCCTCAAGTTAAATTCACTTTCACAAATTGCCATTCTGGGTTGCTAGTCCAGTGCCATAACCAGTACACTACACTGTTGTATCAGATTAAATTTGCTAAATTCTGTTTTGTTTACAAATTGATATTTTGCATGTTTTAAAAAACTTTATAATTTATTCTCTGATTTTTAAATACATTTTTAAAATGCTCAATTTCCCAGCAAGATGCTCCCGTCCTACAGTTTCCATAAGTCAGGTGAGCAGGTCTGTCTTAGTGAGCTCATTCCCTCAGTGTGCTTAGAATCGTAACATATTACTGCAAGAAGTAGGCTATTTGATCCATCAGGCCTGTGCTAGCTGTCCAACAGAGCTATCTACTTAGTTCCTCCCCTGTACTTTCCTTATACCCCTTTTCAAATAATTATCTACTTCCCTTTTAAGAGCTTTTATGGATTCTGCTTCCACTGTTTGTGGTATGACATTCCATGACTTAACGACCCTCTGTTTATGTAAAGAAAAATTCTCCTAACCCTTTCCCTTCATTCTTTTAGTGATGATCTTGAATTTATGCCCTCTAGTTAACGAATCACTGATCATTGGAAGTAGCATTTCCGCATTTATTTCTCTGCGATTGCTGTCAGTTTTGCATAACGAGCAGCCAAAAGAATTTGTGGTTACCGGATGGGCGATCGTTTCTTTTTCTTCTCTCTTTTCCCCCCAAGTTGTATGCTTCCTCATGACATGATTGTCTGGTCGATAATTTATTTCTGAACTGTAGTAGAAGGAAACTATTGACGTGCAACCTTGGAACTCTCAACCAAGTACTTGGAAGATGGGTAATCTATTTAATTTACTACTTAAAGATTGTTATTTCTTTGTTACAGCAAACCTTTAGGCTCCCCAGCACCACACTCCATTCCTCAGGCAAGAAGCAGGTGGCCCACTCTATAACTAGGTGTTAGTGGTGGCATTGCCTAGTTCATTCATCAACTGAATTTCACCCATGCCCAAAAGGTAGTTATTTTAGATCCTCTTCTCCAGATGGTAACAGTATTCAGCCTTCATCCTGATTTCTGCTTCTCTGTGGGGCTTGAGACTGTGGTCTCATAAAATACTAGATGTAATTCTGAGCAGGATGATGCCCCAACAATGAATAATTTTGCACAGATAAGCAACCAATGGCCTCCTCATAATTATTTCTATAGATTTTTCCAAATAAGACATTTCCTACAATCTGCTCCCAATAACCAGGTGACTAACCAACTCCTCCCATTAAAAAGACACCATTTCTGTTTGTAAAGACACTCTAGCTTAGAACTACAACTGTTTACCATGGCATACTACTTGGGAGTTAGCAGACCACATTTTGCCCATGAAAGCATTCCACTTGCAAGACAAACTGGTTGGCTTTGCTGAAGTGCTGTGAATTAGAAGCTAAATGTAAACAGAAATCCCCTGACCTCTTGAAAGCATTAAGACCTTACTCACTGGTACTCCTCAGGGAGGATTGATTTGAAATTGTTAAGGAATGGGTGTTCTTATTTGTAATTCCTTAAGATAATAGCGTTCAAAGGCATTTATTGGCTTCATAGGAATTAAGCATACTGTGATTATTAATAATTACACATATACTTAAAACACTTGTGGTACATGTTACTGGAGAATTCACACATTACAGTTTTCGAGCTCGAAGGGTTGATGGCTGGCTAAGCCTTGTCAAATTCTGAAGTATCTATTCTAACACCCACCTTTTAAACCTCTTTCACTCTGACTTTGTGAGAATCTGCATGTTTCCACATTACCTCATCCAATTAGCTGCAATAACTTCAGTTTTAACAAGAATCACTCCCAAGCCTTCACCTTGACTGAACTGTCAATCAAGTCATTCAACTGGAGACAGTTACAGAGAACAAAGGCCCTCTACAGGGATGTTACACAACTCTGAGGAGTCAACATGTAGAGCCATAGCTTCTTGACTTGATGGTCAAAACATGTCCACAGATACCTCCCTGCTAAGAGATCTATGATAGCTCTCAATATCTCAGTGCTGAGAGATCTACGGTAGCTCTCAAGACTCAGCAAACAAAGACGGTTTGTGGCCTCTGCTGAATCTCCTTATCAGCTACATGTCTGGTTGTGGAAACCCATATCTTTCAGGCCCTCCATTTTCTCTATCTCTGCAGTTTTATCGATCTTATTCTGATTCTGATTTTTTTTTGTTGCCCGTTCTCTAAACTTAGATAATATTTACTCAAATGCAGAGTGAAAATAAAATGTTGGACTCTTCTATATCCTGTTTCAAGTTATCAGGGAGTAGATTAAATCTGCAGGCTCTATTGTTAATCCATTATAACAGAAGAAGCCCTAATTTCTTATCTACAGTAACTAAAGTAAAAAGAAAGGTAAGGTCATAGAGTCATAGAAGTTTACAACATGGAAACAGGCTCTTCGGCCCAACATGTCCATGTCGCCCAGTTTATACCACTAAGCTAGTCCCAATTGCCTGCACTTGGCCCATATCCCTCTATACCCATGTAACTGTCCAAATGCTTTTTAAAAGACAAAATTATAGAGGATGTAAGGTCTGCAGGTCTTATAGCAAGTAGTGTTTTTTTTAGTGAATCAAGGTCCCTAGTGTAGTTAACATTCTCTAAATTAAGAATAATTTAAAGGAGTAAACTCCTTAAAGGGAGTGGTAAGTAGTTTTTCTTTTTTTTTTTCTCGACATTGTAGTTGTTGTTAAGCTAACTTAAGGGTTAAGTCATGTCAGGAGATCCCAGAGCCGTGTCATGTTCCTCTTGTGGGATGTGGGAATTCAGGGATCCTTCCTGTGTCCCTGATTCCTTCACCTGCGGGAAGTGTGTCCAGCTGCAGCTACTGTTTGACCGCTTGACGGCTCTGGAGCTGCGGATGGACTCACTTTGAAGCATCCGCGATGCTGAGAAAGTCGTGGATAGCACGTTCAGTGAGTTGGTCACACCACACATAAAAATTACTGAGGGAGATAGTGAATGGGTGACCAACAGACAGAGGAAGAGTAGGAAGGCAGTGCAGGGGTCCCCTGCGGTCATCTCCCTCCAAAACAGGTATACCATTTTGGATACTGTTGGGGGAGATGGCTCACCAGGGGAAGGTGGCAGTGGCCAGGTTCATGGCACCGTGGCTGGCTCTGCTGCACAGGAGGGCAGGAAAAAGAGTGGCAGAGCTATAGTCATAGGGGACTCGATTGTAAGGGGAATAGACAGGCGTTTCTGCGGACGCAACCGAGACTCCAGGATGGTATGTTGCCTCCCTGGTGCAAGGGTCAGGGATGTCTCGGAGCGGCTGCAGGACGTTCTGGAGGGGGAGGGTGAACAGCCAGTTGTCGTGGTGCATATAGGCACCAACGATATAGGTAAAAAACGGGATGAGGTCCTACAAGCTGAATTTAGGGAGTTAGGAGTTAAACTAAAGAGTAGGACCTCAAAGGTAGTAATCTCAGGATTGCTACCAGTGCCACGGGCACTGTAGGAATGACGGGACAGCTAGGATGAATACGTGGCTTGAGAGATGGTGCAAGAGGGAGGGATTCAAATTCCTGGGCAATTGGAATCGGTTCTGGGGGAGGTGGGACCAGTACAAATTGGACAGTCTGCATCTGGGCAGGACTGGAACCAATGTCCAAGGGGGAGTGTTTGCTAGTGCTGTTGGGGAGGGTTTAAACTAATGTGGCAGGGGGATGGGAACCGATGCAGGAAGTCAGTGGGAAGTAAAGTGGTGACCGAAACAAAAGGCAGTAAGGGAGAGTGTACAGAACATGACCGGACAGATGGTCGGAGAAAGCAGGGCAAAGACCAAGGGAAGTCTAGATTAAACTGCATTTATTTCAATGCAAGAAGTCTGATGGGCAAGGCAGATGAACTCAGGGCATGGATGGGTACATGGGACTGGGATGTTATAGCTATTACTGAAACATGGCTAAGGGAGGGGCAGGACTGGCAGCTCAATGTTCCAGGGTACAGATGCTATAGGAAAGATAGAGCAGGAGGTAAGAGAGGAGGAGGAGTTGCGTTCTTCATTAGGGAGAACATCACGGCAGTAGTGAGAGGGGATATATCCGAGGGTTCGCCCACTGAGTCTATGTGGGTAGAACTGAAAAATAAGAAGGGAGAGATCACTTTGATAGGATTGTACTACAGACCCCCAAATAGTCAACGGGAAATTGAGGAGCAAATATGTAAGGAGATTACAGACAGCTGCAAGAAAAATAGGGTGGTAATAGTAGGGGACTTTAACTTTCCCAACATTGACTGGGACAGCCATAGCATTAGGGGCTTGGATGGAGAGAAATTTGTTGAGTGTATTCAGGAGGAATTTCTCATTCAGTATGTGGATGGCCCGACTAGAGAGGGGGCAAAACTTGACCTCCTCTTGGGAAATAAGGAAGGGCAGGTGACAGAAGTGTTAGTGAGGGATCACTTTGGGACCAGTGATCATAATTCCATTAGTTTTAAGATAGCTATGGAGAAGGATAGGTCTGGCCCAAAAGTTAAAATTCTAAATTGGGGAAAGGCCAATTTTGATGGTATTAGACAGGAACTTTCAGAAGTTGATTGGGAGAGTCTGTTGGCAGGCAAAGGGATGTCTGGTAAGTGGGAGGCTTTCAAAAGTGTGTTAACCAGGGTTCAGGGTAAGCACATTCCTTATAAAGTGAAGGGCAAGGCTGGTAGAAGTAGGGAACCTTGGATGACTCGGGAGATTGAGGCACTAGTCAAAAAGAAGAAGGAGGCATGTGACATGCATAGACAGCTGGGATCAAGTGGATCCCTTGAAGAGTATAGAGATTGCCGGAGTAGAGTTGAGAGAAATCAGCAGGGTAAAAAGGGGACATGAGATTGCTTTGGCAGATAAGGCAAAGGAGAATCCAAAGAGCTTCTACAAATACATAAATGGCAAAGGAGTAACTAGGGAGAGAGTAGAGCCTCTTAAGGATCAACAAGGTCATCTATGTGTGGAACCACAGGAGATGGGTGAGATCCTGAATGAATATTTCACATCGGTATTTACGGTTGAGAAAGGCATGGATGTTAGGGAACTTGGGGAAATAAATAGTGATGTCTTGAGGAGTGTACATATTACAGAGAGGGAGGTGCTGGAAGTTTTAACGCGCATCAAGGTAGATAAATCTCCGGGACCTGATGAAATGTATCCCAGGACGTTATGGGAGGTTAGGGAGGAAATTGCGAGTCCCCTAGCAGAGATATTTGAATCATCGACAGCTACAGGTGAGGTGCCTGAAGATTGGAGGGTAGCAAATGTTGTGCCTTTGTTTAAGAAGGGCGGCAGGGAAAAGCCTGGGAACTACAGACCAGTGAGCCTGACATCTGTAGTGGGTAAGTTGTTAGACGGTATTCTGAGGGACAGGATCTACAGGCATTTGGAGAGGCAGGGACTGATTAGGAACAGTCAGCATGGTTTTGAGAGAGGAAAATCATGTCTCACAAATTTGATTGAGTTTTTTGAAGGGGTAACCAAGAAGATAGATGAGGGCTGTGCAGTAGACGTGGTCTACATGGACTTCAGCAAAGCCTTTGACAAGGTACCGCATGGTAGGTTGTTACATAAGGTTAAATCTCACGGGATCCAAGGTGAGGTAGCCAATTGGATACAAAATTGGCTTGACGACAGAAGACAGAGGGTGGTTGTCGAGGGTTGTTTTTCAAACTGGAGGCCTGTGACCAGCGGTGTGCCTCAGGGATCGGTGCTGGGTCCGCTGTTATTTGTTATTTATGATTGGATAAGAATTTAGGAGGCATGGTTAGTAAGTTTGCAGATGACACCAAGATTGGTGGCATTGTGGACAGTGAAGAAGGTTATCTAGGATTGCAACGGGATCTTGATAAATTGGGCCAGTGGGCCGATGAATGGCAGATGGAGTTTAATTTAGATAAATGTGAGGTGATGCATTTTGGTAGATCGAATCGGGCCAGGACCTACTCCGTTAATGGTAGGGTGTTGGGGAGAGTTATAGAACAAAGAGATCTAGGAGTACAGGTTCATAGCTCCTTGAAAGTGGAGTCACAGGTGGATAGGGTGGTGAAGAAGGCATTCGGCATGCTTGGTTTCATTGGTCAGAACATTGAATACAGGAGTTGGGATGTCTTGTTGAAGTTGTACAAGACATTAGTAAGGCCACACTTGGAGTACTGTGTACAGTTCTGGTCACCCTATTATAGAAAGGATATTATTAAACTAGAAAGAGTGCAGAAAAGATTTACTAGGATGCTCCCGGGACTTGATGGTTTGACTTATAGGGAGAGGTTAATAGACTGGGACTTTTTTCCCTGGAGAGTAGGAGGTTTAGGGGTGATCTTATAGAAGTCTATAAAATAATGAGGGGCATAGATAAGGTAGATAGTCAAAATCTTTTCCCAAAGGTAGGGGAGTCTATAACGAGGGGGCAGAGATTTAAGGTGAGAGGGGAGAGATACAAAAGGGTCCAGAGGGGCAATTTTTTCACTCAAAGGGTGGTGAGTGTCTGGAACGAGCTGCCAGAGGCAGTAGTAGAGGCGGGTACAATTTTGTCTTTTAAAAAGCATTTGGACAGTTACATGGGTAAGATGGGTATAGAGGGATATGGGCCAAGTGCAGGCAATTGGGACTAGCTTAGTGGTATAAACTGGGCAACATGGACATGTTGGGCCGAAGGGCCTGTTTCCATGTTGTAACTTCTATGATTCTCATGGTTTCTAGGAGTGGAGTTAGAAATTTTTGTTGGTAATCATTTCCAGTAGGATATCATCCACAGGCAAAGCCATTTTATGTTTATTACTGTTGGTTGTGAGCCACCTTCCCTGGAAGTCTGAATCACTGGAGTAGGGATAAGGTAATCTGACAATGGCCAAGTGGAAAGAAAAGAATAGCAAATATTAGTATACGCTGCTATAATCAGCTAACCCTATCCAGAGAATTATGCTTTGAACTTATGATTCTAACTTATTTCAGCTCAACAACACCCGTTATCTTTGTCCTCTACCATGAATTCTGCTCTTTTGGTACCGACTCCATCCTCCTCCTGGGCACCGTCTTGGGCTACTGTTCAACCCTAAGCTGAGCTACAAACATCACATCCTATCTGTCAATACCAATACCAATACCACTTCCACTCCACAACATTGTCTGTCTCTATCTCAGCCCTTCCACTGCTTGAAACTCTTGTACATGCCTGTGTTTCCTTCAGATTCAACTACTCTTAATGCTATCCTTGCTAGCCTCCCATTCTACACCTTCCATAAACTCCAACTTGTCCAAGACTCTGCTGCATATATCCTGTGCCACTGTTCGTCCATCACCCTGTCCTCACTGACCTACATTGGCTCCTGCTCCAAATGCATTAGCTTTAACATCCTCATCTTTAAATCTCTCCATGGCTTTGCCCCACTGTCTCTGCAGTCTCCTATATCTCCGTTCCTCTCGCTTTGCCATTCTATTCATTCACCCCATCATCTTGGTCCTATACTCCCTCTGTAAATCTCTACCATTAAAAGAACTTCTGAAAAGCCATCTCTGACCAATTTTTCAGTCATCCCTTCATGGCTCAGTGGTACATATTTGAGAAGCACCTTGGGACATTTATTTACATTAGATACATAAAAGAAATTGTATAAATGCAAGTTGTTGTGATAAGTGAGAGAACATGTGCAACCTGGCCAACTCCAATATAACAATCAGTATAATGAGATCTAATTCAAAATCTTCCAACTCCAATCCCTATATTATCATTTCAAAGAAGCTAAATATATCCACTGTGACCTGCTTTTAGAAAAATTGTAAGCAACTGGGTATAATATTGTTTGGGGATTACCCAAAGGTTACTGGGTCATTTATGGCTTGTTAAATTACTAGCCTTTTATTTTAGATGAATCTGATGCACAAGTTAATTCACTAAACCAGATCACTTGCATCCTATCCCATATTAAGCCCAACTCACCTGTTTCTCAAAACATTGACCTGAAAAGTTAACTCCACCTTCCTCTCTCCATAGATGCTGCCTGACCTGCGTATTTTCAGCATTTTCTGTTTTTATTTCAGATTTCCAGTATCTGCAGTATTTTGCTTTTTGTTTCATCTATTGCTCTTGTGCTGGTCAACCTCCACTGGCTCTTCAATCTTCAATGCATTAATTTCAAGATCCACATCCTCATTTATAAATCCCTACATGGCTTTGTCCCACCCTTCCCCTGCAACCTCCTCAACCCTGTATCCTAGCACCTCTGTTGTGACTAGTTGAGAATGTGGTCCTACTCCCAGCCCTCTAAATGTTGCTATGTTACTAAGCATTGTAACATGCACATGAGATTACGTGGAAGACTTTCATTTAAACCTTGCTTCTCTCAACACTTGAAAACTTCTTGTCCATGCTTAGTACCTCCCTGAAAACACAGCTTAATTAACAGTTTTTTTTCTTCCTGTATTTGGGAGGATAGGACTGTAGCAACTTGCATCTATAATGTGGTTAAAATGTCTGAGGAACTTTCCAAAGAGGTGGGGTGTAAGGGGAGACCAGACCACAAGCAAGAGTTAGCATAAGAGTTAGGCAAGGTAACTGAGGACGTGGTCAAAGAGAGGTTTTGAAGGTGGAGGGAGATATAGGGGTTTAGGAACAGAATTCCATATCGCATAGCTGAGGTTCCTGTCATTGATGATGGAGTGAGGGAAGGAAATGCAGAGTAGTTAGGAGTCTGAAGACTTGAGGGGGAGGGGGCTGAATTGGGATGTAGGGCTGGACTGGGTTGCATGTTTGAGGTGCTTTTTGTTCCTCTGCGAAGTGCAATAATTCCAGATTTGGGAAAGTGATGTGTGTTATTCCTTGTTCTGTCCTTTTGAATTTGATGAGATTGTCTTCTCGTCAGGCCCTGAATGATCTGAAGCAACAGACACTAGAGGTTCCCTGTGTGATTGGTGGAGAACATGCCTGGACTGATGAGATACGCTATCAGCTATGTGTAAGTATTAAAGTAGTAACATTGTGTTTGATGTGAATGAAACATTTATTCAGAGGAACCTTAAGAGAACTACTGAAGTCCACTGTAGAACTTGCTTCATTACAGCAACTCCACTAACACCATTTCTGTTCTACTGTATAAATTTGAACTGTTTGACCTTTGAACTCTTACGAACTTAACTGAGAAACCTCAATGTTTAATTTATTCACTAAAATGTGAAAATGTATTTACTTTTCTGGATGCTGAAATGGGGGTAGGACTGTAGGGTCTTTCTGGGTGGATGAATTAAAATGGGCCAAATGGCTATCCTCATCCATAATTATCTTGTCTAATCTCCACTTGGGCTTCTCTGCTCCAGTGGAAATAGTCTCATGGTAGACCATTAGCCTCTCGAGCCTGTTCTGCCACTCAATTAGATCATGGCTGACTCTAACCGTAACCTCAACTCCATTTACCCATCTTTGATCCCTATCCCTTGATACTCATACCTAATAAAAAAAATCTATCGATCTCAGTTTTGAAAATTTCAAATGTCCCAGTGTCCATAGACCTTTGGGGAAGAGAATTCCAGATTTTCACTACTTTGTGTGGAAAAAGTGCTACCTAATTGCACTCCTAAATGGCCTAGCTGTAATTTTAAGGTTTGCCACCTTGTTCTAGATTCCCTCACCAGAGGAAATAGTTTCTCTGTATCCACCCTATCAAATTCTTTTATCATTTTAAAAACCCAAGCTGGGCTTGTGAATGTAAATAAAGATCTGTTCCATATCAAACATCCTCATTATGACTTGACTCAGAGGCTTTATTAAAACAGTTGTCGGATCTGTCGCATTAGAACAAATATTTCTTTGGGACTCGGCAAGTTCCACTGAAGTCAGTAAAACAGTTTAAGCTCTGATGATAAAACACTTTGTATTGGTCCTTATAAGTTTACGATAATGAGCAGGGTAGAGAATTCATAGAATCGTAGAAATTGCAACACAGAAAGGCCATTTGTCCTATCACAGGTGGTGATTTATGGTGACTAAATAAGTTAAATTTTGTTTTCAATATGCTGGTAGGTGAGATGAAGTAAGATGGGAGGAGGCTGCTGTGGAGCATAAACACTAGCATAGACCAGTTGGTTTGCATGGCCTGTTTCTGTGCTGTAATTTCTATGTAATACACTTGTTTTGGGGATCAAATTCCACATTTCTTTCAATTTCTTTTTTTGAAAACTGAAATGGTGGCCTTGATGATTGGGTTTGACTGGACTGTCACATGTATGAACGTTACAGGAAATATGATTTCTGTTACATAGGGCCCGATATTACCAGGGCGGCGGGTTTGCGGCGGGGGTGGGGGGGGGCGCGATTGGGCACGTGGGTAACGCGCCCGGTGAAATCAATCTGCCTCGCGCGCAATCGCAAGCTAATTGAATCCACTTACCTCTTGTTCTGGGTTCCCCGCTGCTGAGCTGCGCAGCGGGCGGACTGCGCATGCGCAGTAAGGTCTGTCAGCTGGAGGAGCTCTATTTCTTGCAGCGTCACTCAGTCCTCCACTGACTGACGCTGCAAGAAATAGGAAAATTACGGCATGGCGCAGCCCAGGGGGAAGATGCCTCACTCCAGCTCTTACTGGATGGGGTGAGGAGGAGGGGGAGGACAGAGATCATCTCCTCCTCCTCCGCCCCCCCCCCCCCTCAGGCGGGCAGGAGGAAGCGGCCTGCCTCTGCCACCAAGAAGGCCTGGCTCAAGATGACAGAGGAGGTCACCTGCACCACCAACATATCGCGCACCTGCATACAGTGCAGAAAGCGCTGCAATGACCTAAGTAGGTCAGCCAAAGTGAGTATGCTTACTCATTCCCCGACACTCCGTCTGCCACATCACCGACCCCACCCCACATCTCCTTCTGCACTGCCAACACTACTCTGTCACATCACCCCTCACACCCACTCAAACCTCATCCTCATCTTACCTGCACTTACTCACCTCGCCAGTACTCATCCCGCCACTACCACTCAACCCAATCCTCATACAATCTCATGGCTCTATCTCATACTCACCCTCTCGTGCATCTCTTTCACAGTCAGCCTCACTCAACCTGCCACTACCTGTGCTGCAGCCACTGGGCATGCATCGCATATGTGCAGTAGGCAGCATAAGGCAAAAGTGTCGTGAGCATGAAGAGGATGCACAAGGGTGTTTGAGGGTTTGTCATGGTTTTTACTTGTATTTAATTTCTGACCAACTCACATCACATATTATATTGGCACTACTACTGCCACATTTTTGCGAATCTTGTCTGGTTTGTGCAATAATGCCCTTTCCTGAGGATCACAACGAAGACCCACACCTGATGCCACCCATTGTGTCACTGCAGAGTGGGTGTAGGTGTATTTGCAGGGCTCTTTTGTGCCGACGACTGAGAGACGTCGGCGATGTACCTGGTGGCACCCAGGAAGGATGCGGAGGAGAAGTTGTTGAGGGCAGTGGTGACTTTGACAGCGACAGGTAAGAAGATGGTGCTCGGGCCAGCCGGGAGCAGCTCGGCATGAAGGAGGCTGCAGATGTCCATGACTACATGTCGAGTGACTCTGAGCCTCCGTGTGCACTGCTGCTCAGAGAGGTCCAGGAAGCTGAGCCTCGGTCTGTGGACCCTGTGGCGAGGGTAGTGCCCTCTGCGACGCATCTCTCTCTGCCATTGCCCTCCCTCCTACTGTGCAGGTGGATGTGTCACAGCACTGTGTTGTGGAGCTCCACTTGTCAGAGGTGGACGGTGTGGCTGGTGATGCTGTTCGCCCTCCGAGGAGGTCATGACTGCAGCTACGGCGGCCCCCATCCGGAAGATGTACATCTGAGGGGGTCCGCAAGGTAGGTAAATGTGTCTGGACACCGGGGTAAGTGTGCAAGTTGGTGAATTTTGTTGTTAGGAGGAGGGTGGTGGAGGCCAAACTTTGTCCAAAGTGACAGAGTGGCCTCCTGCAATGAGTGAGGGTCTCCCCACCCCCACCTGTCAAATGGACCTTTACAGCTGCTACAGGCTGATGGCTGCAACACGTCCATTTGAACTGGGAGTGTTAGCCCCAGTACGGGAAAGAGTCCCAGTTGTTTGTAAAATCCCAACCCTCCTAAAATGTCTCGTTAATCAGGTCTGTAAATTACCTGAAATACCAAAATAAATAGCTTAAGTGGGATCCCGCCGGCTTTAATTGCCGGCGGGAGTCCTGCATGCGGGGGCTGCGCGCGCATGTCAGCGTGTCACTGGGGAACCCGGAAGTGGGCAGGTTGGAGCCGGGCTCCCGACCCGCCCTGGGAATCCCTGATTTTCGGAGCCCCCCCCCCCCACCGCCAGGAAGGCACCCGATCGCGGGTGCTAAAATAGAGCCCATAGTGTTATAGCTACAGAACATAGCCTCAGCATGAATTGAGAATGTCCTTGTTTTCTTTATTTTAGCCATTTAACCATTCACACAAAGTGGCCAAGTTCTGCTACGCTGATAAGGTAAGCTGACAGAGCGGAGACCAGTTGAACAGTATAAAGGACTCTCTGATTGGGTTGGGAAACAGGGAGCAGCAGCCCCAAGTTCTGTTGATTTGAAAAGTTATTGTATTAAAATGATCTACCTCAGTGGTAACACTCTCGTCTCCTTGAGTCAGAATATCGTGGGTTCAAGCTCCACTCCAGAGACTTAAGCTCATAATCCAGGCTGACATTCCCAGTACAGTACTGAGGGAGTGCTGCACTGTTGGAGGCACCATCTTTCGGATGAGATATTAAACAGAGGTCCCGTCTGCCCCCCTCAGGTGGATGTTAAAGTACCCATGGCACTATTTCGAAGAAGAGCAGGGGAGTTCTCTACAGTATCGTGGCCAATATTTATCCCTTAACCAACATCATTTCAAAAAAAAAAGTTTAATTCATCATTTGTCTCATTGCTGTTTGTGGGATCTTGCTATGTGCAAATTGGCTAGAGTTTCCCTACATTACAACAGTGAGTCCAGTTCGAAAAGTACTTCATTGATTTTGAAGCTCTATGGGGCATCTTGAGGTTGTGAAAGGCACTATATAAATGCAAGTCCGTTTGTTTGTATTTATTTATTTTATTTTCTAATCTATTTACCTGTCCAATCATGGTTCTGGCCAATAGCTCTGCACGTCTCGACCCACTGATGAAGTTGGCTACTTTTTTTTTTGAATAGTTTCATCCCCAAATTTCTTTTATATTAACTGAATTTGGATCATTTTCTAATCCGTAATAAAATGACAAGGGTTTGTGAGAGCCAATGTTCATTGGGAAGGACAGCAACTGTTAGATCAAAGTAGAAGAGTAGTCTTGAACCTGTTTCTTACACTGGCCTTTGCTCATTATAGTCCTTGTTTCACAGGCCATTGATAGAGTATACATTGCTGTTAAAACTGCTCAGACTGTTTCTAAAGCATTGACAGGAAGTAAATAGAATCATAGAAGTTTACAACATGGAAACAGGCCCTTCGGCCCAACATGTCCATGTCGCCCAGTTTATACCACTACGCTAGTCCCAGTTGCCTGCACTTGGCCCATATCCCTCTATACCCATCTTACCCATGTAACTGTCCAAATGCTTTTTAAAAGACAAAATTGTACCCTCTACTACTGCCTCTGGCAGCTCATTCCAGACACTCACCACCCTTTGAGTGAAAAAATTGCCCCTCTGGACCCTTTTGTATCTCTCCCCTCTCACCTTAAATCTCTGCCCCCTCGTTATAGACTCCCCTACCTTTGGGAAAAGATTTTGACTATCTACCTTATCTATGCCCCTCATTATTTTATAGACTTCTATAAGATCACCCCTAAACCTCTTACTCTCCAGGGAAAAAAGTCTGTCTATCCAACCTCTCCCTATAAGTCAAACCATCAAGTCCTGGTAGCATCCTAGTAAATCTTTTCTGCACTCTTTCTAGTTTAATAATATCCTTTCTATAATAGGGTGACCAGAACTGTACACAGTGTTGTTTTCAAAGTTCTGTTTAGTGGGTGGTAACAATGGTCCAGTAATACAAAGGATGGCCTTAGACTATACCTAAAGATGTATTCCAGTGGAAAAAAACTGGACATGACCTACAGGAGACCAAATTGAGCCATTGATCCCTTCCTCATATCAAAAACAAACCAAGATTAATCCTTTGCCTTCCCATTTCCGAAAGAGAAATGCTGTAGCATGTCATTTAAAATACTCTTGTTTCTGAATCTGGGTGCAGGAATTTGGTTTTTTCATTCAATTGATTGCTGTTTAACTTAAAGTAAATTTACATGCAAGTAAAATTGAACATTTGAATTCCACCTGTTTTTTTTACTCTGATATAGAAACCGATTTTCCTTTTCTCCTTTTACAGGATTTGATTAACAAAGCAATTAATGCAGCTCTGTCTGCCCACAAAGAATGGGATCTCAAACCTGTCGAAGATCGAGCACAAATATTCTTTAAAGCTGCCGACTTGATCAGTGGGTCGAGACGTGCGGAGCTATTGGCCAGAACCATGATTGGACAGGTAAATAGATTAGACTCCCATCAGTAAGGAGAGAAAGAACATTCATTTTATACAGCACCTTTCAGAACCTCAGGACATCCCAAAGCACTTTACAGCCAATGAAGTACTTTTGAAGTGTAGTCACTGTTGTAATGTAGAGAGATGAGGCAGCCAATTTGTGCACAGCAAGGTCCTACAATCAGCAATAAGATGATGACCAGATAATCTGTTTTAGTGGTGTTGGTTGAGGATAAATATTGACCAGGACACCGGGGAGAACTTCCCATCTCTTCAAATAGTGCCATGGGATCTTTTATCTTGAGGGAAGACGGGGCCTCGGTTTAATGTCTCCTCCGAAAGATGGTAATCTTTACAAAATTCTAATGATGGAATACACTAATATTGGACATTGGTTTTTGTTGTTTGTTCAGGGTAAAACAGTAATTCAAGCAGAGATTGATGCGGCAGCAGAACTAATAGACTTCTTCCGATTCAATGCTAAATACGCTGTGGAACTTCAACATCAACAGCCAATCAGTGAATCACCAAGCACCAACAGCACAGTGTACCGTAGTCTGGAGGTGAGTGTGCATGTAAGCGTAAAAGTAGAGATGGGCACAACTGATTTTTTTCACACCAACAAAAGACAAAGGAGGAATGATAGAGATATAGTGAGGGGGTCATTTTCACTTGCACCTCTTGAGCGGTAAACTGGTGGAGTGGACCGACCGACCGCCCGCGCATTCTAGAACAGACTGGATTTTCATTTCCATTGTTTTCAATGGAAATGAAAATGGGGCAAGTTCTAGAGTGGGCAGGCGGTGGGTTCTAGAGTGAGTGGGTGATCTGCTTTGCCAGTTCACTGCTCAAGTGATGAAGATGAAAATCACCACTGAGTGTGTCAGGCAAAGGTAAGCACGTGTATTGCAGTAAGTGATCAATAATGATATTTTATGCATTGTGTTCATTATATTGTGCTTTTTATCAATTTTTTTTCCCCTCTTCCAGGGCTTTGTAGCAGCTGTTTCTCCATTTAACTTCACTGCAATCGGTGGCAACCTGGCAGGAGCTCCAGCACTTATGGTGAGAAACAAGGATCAACAATTATTTTAAAAGTTCACAAAGTGGATCAGGCTCAGTATAAGAGAATCTCCTATATGGATAGGATCCAAAGGGATTTTGTAAATTTTAGTCCCATAAAAATCAATGAATGGAATTTGTTAACCTTTTTTAAGAACTGAGTCACAAGCAGTAATGTGACCTAACTGAACCCAAGGGATTATTTTTTTATTGCTACTGATCATCAGGTTACTTTCTGAGTTGGTAATGGTTTAAAGTTCCCATGTTTGTAAATGTCTGGATCTACTTCCAGCTGGGAATTAATAACTAAAAGTATTATTGAGGATGGAGCTGTTGAGTAAATGAACTCATTCCCATGTGGCTTGAGTCACCAGTTGGACCTAAATAATAACAAAGGAATTGAATCCTTTGCTAGGTGATGTAGACTTCAAGTTTGCTAAGGAGGGTCTAGAGAGTTAAGTTGATGAGAACACTGGCCTATCACTTTGGAGACTTGGATTTGAATTCAGTTTAGACTGGTACGGTGAAACACTTCTCTTGCTGCTGGATGCAAGATTAATAACTTTTAGTGGATGTGATCTCCCAGCAGAGAACTATCCAAAATCAGCACTAAATTAAGATCGTCACAGGCCACAGGAATGGCTGTTGTGGAACATGTCACATTGCTGCAGTCGAGGTGCCTTTCCATGATTAGCATAGAGTATAGCAATTTTACTCTGCGCCATGCCTGTCTTAGAACTGTTTCAAACTGACACCCATATTTTTAAAAAATGAAAACTATTCCCCAGGGTTGATGTCTATTACTTTTGAGCATAAAATGCTAATCCTGACCCCCCCACACCCTCCATTATAAAAGTGACAAAAAATGGAATTTTATTCCTTTGTTTTATCCCTCACATAGTAGAATTGAGCTGATTTAATATTTTTAATTTTCAAAATATTTATGGCCCAATGCCTTGGCACTACCTAAATTTATTATGCGGCTTATTTGAGATTTTATTTGGAATTTTCTGTCCCACAAAATGTGTCTGTTGCTCAGTTCTGCTGGATATCCTGTATTATGCGCCGTGTCATAATATACGGTTATGTCACAGAATTTGATTATAACAACTTGCATTTATATAGCGACTTTAACATACTAAGAACCTCCCGAAGGCGCTTCACAGGAGCGTTATCAGACAAAATTTGACACCGAGCCATATAAGGAGACATTAGAACAGGTGATCAAAAGCTTGGTCAAAGAGGTAGGTTTTAAGGAGTGACAAAGGAAGAGAGGTGGAGAGGGTTAGGGAGGGAATTCCAGAACTTGGGGCCTAGCTGAAGGCACCGCTGCCAGTGGTGGAATGGTGAGGTGGAAGTGGGCAGTCTTGATGATGGAGGGTATGTGGTCGGAAGCTCAGCTCAGGGTCAAATAGGACGCTGAGGTTGCGAACAGTCCTGACAGAGGCCAGTGAGAGGGATGGAGTTGGTGGCGAGGGAATGGAGTTTGTGGCGGGGATCGAAGACAATGGTTTCAGTCTTCCCGATGTTTATTTAATTGATGGAAGTTTCTACTCATCCGATACTGGATGTTGGACAAGCAGCTTAACAAATCCGAGGCTGTGGAGGGGCCAAGACAGGTGGTGGAGGTAGAGCTGGGTGTCGTCAGCGTACATGTGGAGGCTGATGCTGTGTTTTCGGATGATGTCACCGAAGGATACATTGGCCAAATTTGCTGATAATACAAAGATAGGTGGAAAAGCCAGTTGCGATGAGGACACAAAGTGTCTGCAAAGGGATATTAACAGGTTAAGCGAATGGGCAAAAATTTGGCAGATGGAATATAATGTGGGAAAATGTGAAGTCATCCACTTTGGGAGGAAAAATAAAAGAAGCAAAATATTATTTGACTGGAGAAATATTACAAAATGCTGCAGTACAGAGGGATCTGGTTGTCCTCGTACATGAAACACAAAGTCAACTTACAGGTGCAGCAGGTAATCCGGAAGGCAAATGGAATATTGGCCTTTATTTCTAGGGGGATGGAGTATAAAAGCAGGGAAGTCATGCTACAACTGTACAGGGTGCTGGTGAGACCACACCTGGAGTACTGCGTACAGTTCTGGTGCCCTTATTTAAGGAAGTATATACTGCATTGGAGGCGGTTCAGAGAAGGTTCACTAGGTTGATTCTGGGAATGGAAGGGTTGTCTTATGAGGAAAGATTGAACAGGTTGGGTCTATACTCATTGGAGTTTAGAAGAATGAGAGGAGATCTTATTGAAACATACAAGATTCTGAGGGGACTCGATAGGGTAGATGCTGAGAGGATGTTACCCCTCATTGGGGAAATCTAAAACTAGGGTGCATAGTCTCAGAATAAGGGGTTGCTCGTTTAAGACGGAAATGAGGAGGAATTTCTTCTCCCAGAGGGTTGTGAATCTTTGGAATTCATTACCCCGAAAGGCTGTGGAGGCTGAGTCATTGAATACATTCAAGGCTGAGTTAGACAAATTTTTGATCAGCAAGGGAGTCAAAGGATATGGGGAAATGGCAGGAAAGTGGAGTTGAGGTAAAAATCAGATCAGCCATGATCTCGTTAAATGGTGGAGCAGGCTCGAGGGGCCGAATGGCCTGCTCCTATCTCTTATGGCCTTGGAGGGGGTGAAGCGCAGATTCACCAGAATGATACCTGGGCTGAAGGGGTTAAATTATGAGGACAGGCTTCATAGACTAGGCTTGCATTCCATTGACTCGCTAACCCTACATTGGCTCCCGGTCTGGGAATGCCTCTTTCTTCAAATTCTCCCTTGTTTTCCAATCCTTCCAAGGCCTCTCCCTTCCCTATCTCTGTAACCTCCTCCGGCCCTACAACCCAGATGATACAAAAATTGGCCATTTGGTTGATAGTAAGGAGGAAAGCTGTAGACTGCAGGAAGATATCAATGGACTGGTCAGGTGGGCAGAAAAGTGTCAAATGGAATTCAGTCCAGAGAAGTGAGGTAATGAATTTGGGGAGGGCAAACAAGGCAACGGAGTACACAATAAATGGGAGGATACTGAGAGGTGTAGAGGAACAAAGGGACCTTGGAGCGCATATCCACTGATCCCTGAAGGTAGCAGGACAGGTTGATAAGGTGGTTAAAATGGCATAGGGATACTTTCCTTTAATAGCCAAGGCATAGAATATAAGAGCAGGGAGGTTATGCTAGAACTCTATAAAACATTGGTTAGGCCGCAGCTTGAGTATTGCGCACAGTTTTGGTCACATTACAGGAAAGATGTGATTGCACTAGAGAGGGTGCAGAGGAGATTTACGAGGATGTTGCCAGGGCTGGAGGAGTTTAGCTTTTAAAAAAACATTGGATTGGCTGGAGTTGTTTTCTTTGGAACAAAGGAGGCTGAGGGGAGATTTAAATGAGGTATGTAAAATTATGACGGGACTAGATAGAGTGGATAGGGAGGACCTATTCCCTTAGCAGAGGGGTCAGTGACCAGGGGGCATAGATTTAAAGTAATTGGTGGAAGGATTAGAGGGGAGCTGAGGAGAAAATGTTTCACCCAGAGCGTGGTGGGTGTCTGGAAGTCACTGCCTGAAAGGGTGGTAGAGGCAGAAACCCTCAACTCATTTGAAAAGTACTTGGGTGTGCACTTGAAGTGCCGTAACCTACAGGGATGTGGACCAAGTGCTGGAAAGTGGGATTAAACTGGATAGCTCTTTTTCGGCCGGTACGGCCACAGTGGGCCGAATGGCCTCCTTCTGTGCTGTAACATTCTATGATTCTAACCCTCTGAGATCTCTGTGCTCCTCCAATTCTGGCCTTTTGCACATCCCTGATTTTAATTGCTCCACCATTGGCGGCTGTGCCTTCAGCTGCCTAGGCCCCACACTCTCGAATTCCATCCCTAAACCCCTCTGCCTCTCTCTCCTCCTTTTAAGATGCTCCTTAAAATCTACTTCCGTCACCTATCCTAATGTCTACTTATGTGGCTCAGTGTCAAATTTTATTTGAAAATGCTCCTTTTGATCCGCCTTGGGACATTTTACTACGTTAAAGACGCTATATAAATGCAAGTTGTTGAGTATAGAAGATTAATGGGTGATCTAATTGAGGTGTTTTAAGATGATAAAGGAGTTGATAAGGTAGATAGAAACTATTTCCTCTGGTGGGGGAGTCCAGAAAAAGGGGGCATAACCTTAAAATTAGAGCTAGATTGTTCAGAAAGCACTTCTTCACACAAAGGTTAGTGGAAATCTGGAACACTCTTCCCCCAAAAAGCTATTGAGGCTATGGGTCAATTGAAAATTTCAAAACCAAGATTGATAGATTTTTGTTAGGCAAGGGTATTAAGGGTTACGGAACCAAGGCAGGTAGGTGGAGTTTAGATACAAATCAGCCGTGATCTAATTGAATGATGGCATGGGCTTGGGGGCTGAATAGCCTATTCCTATTCCTATGGCAAATGTATTGCATCTCCATCATGAACTGTAGTTCTGGGTTATCATGGAATCTTATAGCATAGAAGGAGGCCATTCAGCCCATCGTGTCTGTGCTGGCTCTTTGAAAGAGCTATCCAATTAGTTCTACAGCTTCGCTCTTTTCACCTTAGCACTGCAAATTTTTACTTTTCAAGTATATATCCAGTTCCCTTTTGAAACTCACTATTGTATTTGCTTCCACCACCCTTTCAGACAGTGCATTCCAGATCATAACTCGCTGCGTTTTTTTTTAAAAATGTATCCTCATCTCCTCTAGTTGTTTTGCCAATTATCTTAAATCTGTGTCCCCTGGTTATCGACCCACCCACCATTGGAAACAGTTTCTCCTTATTAACTCTATCAAAACGCCTCATAATTTTGAACACCTCTTTTAAATCTCCCCTTAATCTTCTCTGCTCTAAGGAGAGCCACCCCAGCTTCTCCAGTCTCTCTCATAACTGAAATCCCACATCCCTGATATCATTCTAGTAAATCTCCAATGCCTTGACATCCTTCCTAAAGTGTGGTGCTGAGAATTGGACACAGTACTCCAGCTGAGGCCTAACCAGTGATTTATCAAGGTTTAGCATAACTTCCTTGCTTTTACATAACAACGTAAGAAATAGGAGCAGGCCATACGGTCCCTCGAGACTGCTCCACCATTCAGTAAGATCATGGCTGATCTTCAACCTCAACTCCACTTTCCTGCCCAATCCCCATGTCCCTTGATTTCCCCTAGAGTCCAAAAATCTATCTATCTCAGCCTTGAGCATATTCAATGACTCAGCATCCACAGCCCTCTGGGGTAGAGAATTACAAAGATTCACAACCCTCTGTGTTAGGAAATTCCTCCTCATCTCAGTCTTGAATGGCTGACCCCTTATCCTGCGACTATACCCCCTAGTTCTAGACTCTCTAGTCAGGGGAAACAATCTTTCAGCATCTACCCTGTCAAGCCCCCTAATAATCTTATGCTTCAATGAGATCACCTCTCATTCTTCTAAACACCGGAAAGTATAGAAACATAGAAAATAGGAGCAGGAGTAGGCCATTCGGACCTTCGAGCCTGCTCCGCCATTCAATATGATCACGGCTGATCCTCCATCTCAATACCATATTCCCGCTCTCTCCCCATACCCCTTGATGCCTTTTGTGTCTAGAAATCTATCTAGCTCCTTAATTATATTCAGTGACTTGGCCTCCACAGCCTTCTGTGGTAGAGAATTCCACAGGTTCACCACTCTGAGTGAAGAAATTTCTCCTCATCTCAGTCCTAAATGGCCTACCCCATATCCTGTGACTGTGACTCCTCGTTCTGGACTCCCCAGTCATGGGAAACCTCCTCCCTACATCCAGTCTGTTTAGCCCTGTCAGAATTTTATATGTTTCAATGAGATCCCCTCTCATTCTTCTGAACTCGAGTGAATACAGGCCGAGTTGACCCAATCTCTCCTCATACGACAGTCCTGCCATCCCAGGAATCAGTCTGGTGAATCTTCGCTGCACTCCCTCTATGGCAAGTATATCCTTTCTTGGGTAAGGAGACCAAAACTGCACACAATACTCCAGGTGTGGTCTCACCAAGGACCTGTATAACTGCAGTAAGACATCTTATACTCAAATCCTCTTACAATGAAGGCCAACATATCATTTGCCCATTCTACTCAACCTCTCCTCATAGGACAACCCTCTCATCCCAGGAATTAATCTAGCAAACCTTCGTTGTAACATCTCCAAGGCAAGTATATCCTTTAGATAAGGAGACCAAAACTGTACGCAGTACTCCAGGTGAGGTCTCACTAAAGCCCTGTATAACTGTAGTAAGACTTCCTTATTCTTGCACTCCACCCCCCTTGCAATAAAGGCCAACATGCCATTTGCTTTCCTAATTGCCTGCTGTACCTGCATACTAACTTTGTGTTTCTTGTACGAGGACAGAAGTGTCTCTGAACACCAATATTTAATAGTTTCTCACCATTTAAAAAATATTCTGTGTTTGTTTTCTTACCAAAGTGAATAACCTCACATTTCCCCACATTATACTCCATCTGCCACCTTCTTGCCCACTCACTTAATCTGCCTATATTCCTTTGCAGACTCTTTGTGTCCTCCTCACAGCTTACTTTCCCACCGAGCTTTTTATCATCAGCAAACTTGGATACATTTCACTCAGTCACCCTTCATCTAGGTCATTAATATAGATTGTAAATAGTTGAGGCCCAAGCACCGATCCGTGCAGAACCCCACTAGTTACAGCCTGCCGACCTGAGAATGACACGTTTATAGTGATTGCCAGAGTAGAGTTAAGAGAGAAATCAGGAGGGCAAAAAGGGGACATGAGATTGCTTTGGCAGATAAGGCAAAGGAGAATCCAAAGAGCTTCTATAAATACATAAAGGGCAAAAGAGTAACTAGGGAGAGAGTAGAGCCTCTTAAGGATCAACAAGGTCATCCATGTGCGGAACCACAAGAGATGGGTGAGATCCTAAATGAATATTTCGCATCGGTATTTACGGTTGAGAAAGGCATGGATGTTAGGGAACTTGGGGAAATAAATAGTGATGTCTTGAGGAGTGTACATATTACAGAGAGGGAGGTGCTGGAAGTCTTAACGCGCATCAAGGTAGATAAATCTCCGGGACCTGATTAAGTGTATCCCAGGACATTATGGGAGGTTAGGGAGGAAATTGCGGGTCCCCTAGCAGAGATATTTGAATCATCGACAGCTACAGGTGAGGTGCCTGAAGTTTGAAGGGTAGCAAATGTTGTGCCTTTGTTTAAGGGCGGCAGGGAAAAGCCTGGGAACGACAGACCGGTGAGCCTGACATCTGTAGTGGGTAAGTTGTTAGAGGGTATTCTGAGAGACAGGATCTACAGACATTTGGAGAGGCAGGGACTGATTAGGAACAGTCAGCATGGTTTTGTGACAGGAAAATCATGTCTCTCAAATTTGATTGAGTTTTTTGAAGGGGTAACCAAGAAGATAGATGAGGGCTGTGCAGTAGACTTGGTCTACATGGACTTTAGCAAAGCCTTTGACAAGGTACCGCAAGGTAGGTTGTTACATAAGGTTAGATCTCACTGGATCCAAGGTGAGGTAGCCAATTGGATACAAAATTGGATTGATGACAGAAGACAGAGGGTGGTTGTAGAGGGTTGTTTTTCAAACTGGATGCCTGTGACCAGCGGTGTGCCTCAGGGATCGGTGCTGGGTCCGCTGTTATTTGTTATTTATATTAATGATTTGGATGAGAATTTAGGAGGCATGGTTAGTAAGTTTGCAGATGACGCCAAGATTGGTGGCATTGTGGACAGTGAAGAAGGTTATCTAGGATTGCAACGGGATCTTGATAAATTGGGCCAGTGGGCCGATGAATGGCAGATGGAGTTTAATTTGGATAAATGTGAGGTGATGCATTTTGGTAGATCGAATCGGGCCAGGACCTACTCCGTTAATGGTAGGGCGTTGGGGAGAGTTATAGAACAAAGAGATCTAGGAGTACAGGTTCATAGCTCCCTGAAAGTGGAGTCACAGGTGGATAGGGTGGTGAAGAAGGCATTCAGCATGCTTGGTTTCATTGGTCAGAACATTGAATACAGGAGTTGGGATGTCTTGTTGAAGTTGTACAAGACATTAGTAAGGCCACACTTGGAATACTGTGTACAGTCCTGGTCACCCTATTATAGAAAGGATATTATTAAACTAGAAAGAGTGCAGAAAAGATTTACTAGGATGCTACCGGGACTTGATGGTTTGACTTATAGGGAGAGGTTGGGTCGACTGAGACCTTTTTCCCTGGAGAGTAGGAGGTTTAGGGGTGATCTTATAGAAGTCTATAAAATAATGAGGGGCATAGATAAGGTAGATAGTCAAAATCTTTTCCCAAAGGTAGTGGAGTCTATAACGAGGGGGCATAGATTTAAGGTGAGAGGGGAGAGATACAAAAGGGTCCAGAGGGGCAATTTTTTCACTCAAAGGGTGGTGAGTGTCTGGAACGAGCTGCCAGAGGCAGTAGTAGAGGCAGGTACAATTTTGTCTTTTAAAAAGCATTTGGACAGTTACATGGGTAAGATGGGTATAGAGGGATATGGGCCAAGTGCAGGCAACTGGGACTAGCGTAGTGGTATAAACTGGGCGACATGGACATGTTGGGCCGAAGGGCCTGTTTCCATGTTGTAAACTTCTGATTCTATCCCTACTTTCTGTTTTCTGTCCTTTAACCAATCCTCTATCCATGCTAATATTACACCCAACTCCATGAGCCCTGACCTTATGTAACAACCTTTTGTGTGGCACCTTCTCGAATGCCTTTTTAAAAATCCAAATATACTACATCCACTTGTTTCCCCCTTTACCCTGTTAGTTACATCCTCAAAAAACTCTAATAAATTTGTCAAACACTATTTCCCTTTCATAAAACCATGTTGACTCTGCCTGATCATATTATGATTTTCTAAGTGGCCTGTTACCACTTCCTTAATAATGGATTCCAGCATTTTGTACTCTGTGCCTCTGTTTATAAAGCCAAAGAACCCATATGCTTTTTTAACCGCCTTATCAACATGTCTTGCCACCTTCAAAGATTTGTATATATTAAACCCCAAATCTCTGTTCCTGCACCTCCTTTAAAATTCTACCATTTAGTTTATATTGCCTCTCCTCATTCTTCCTCCCAGAATGCATTGCTTCATACTTCTCTGCATTAAATTTCATCTGCCATATGTCTGCCCATTTCACCAGTCTGTCTATGTCCTCCTGAAGCCTGCTACAATCCTCCTCAATATTTACTACATTTCCAAGTTTTGTGACATCTGAAAACTTTTAAATTATGCCCTGTATACCCAAGTCCAGCTCATGAATATATATCAAAAAGAGCAGTGGTCCCAACAGTGATCCCTGACTGACACCACCATATACCACCCCCCCCCCCCACCCCACCCCAGTCTGAAAAACAACTGTTCACCACTACTCTCTGCTTTGTGTCCCTTAACCAACTTTGTATCCATGCTGTCCCTGTCCCTGTAATCCCATGGGCTTCAATTTTGTTAATGTCTATAATGTAGCATTTTATCAAATGTCTTGAAAATCTATATACACATCAACCTGCTCCAATACTTCGTTGAAGAACTTAAATCCAGTTTGTCAGACACGACCTGCCTTTAAATCTGTGCTGGCTGTCACCTATCAACCCATGTTCTCGCAAGTGAAAATTAATTTTATCCCAGATTACGACGTCGCGAGGTTTCCCCACCACCAATGTTAGGCTGACTAGCCTGTAGTTACTGGGTTTATCCCTCCTTTTTTAAACAGGGGTACAACATTTGCAACTTTCCAACCCTCTGGCACTTCTCCCCCATATCCAAGGAAGATTGTGGCCAGAGCCTCTGCTATTTCCACCGTTGCTTCACTCAGCAACCTGGGATGCCTCCCATCTGGACCAGGTGACTTTTCTACTTTGAGTACTGCCAACCTTTTTAAGTACCTCCTCTTTATCTATTTTTATCCTTTCCAATTTCTCTACTACCTCCTCCTATACTGTGACTTTAGCAATATCCTCTTCTTTTGTGAAGACAGATGCAAAGTACTCATCAGTACCTCAACCATGACCTCTGCCTCCACTGCACTGCATTTCCACCATGTACTATAGTCCTGGGTACCACATTCTATTTCCATCGTGTACTGTCGTTTTGGTAATTTGTGAATTTCCAACAGGATGGTAATCTGTTGCATATTGTTTTAGGGTAATGTGGTTCTCTGGAAACCCAGCGATACAGCAATAGCTGCCAGTCACGCTGTGTACAAAATACTTCTTGAAGCTGGACTGCCGCCGAATGTCATCCAGTTTGTTCCAACTGACGGACCACTGTTTGGAGAAACCATAACGGAATCTGAGCACTTAGCAGGAATCAACTTCACTGGCAGTGTCCCGTAAGTGATGACAACAGCAACAACAAGTTGCATTTATACAGCATCTTTAACATAGCAAAATGTTCAAAAGCGCTTCATAGAAGCGATATCAGACATAATTTGACACAAGTTAAAGAAGGAGACATTAGGACAGGTGACCAAAAGCTTGATCAAAGAGGTAGGTTTTAAGGAGCGTCTTAGGAATATGGGGATAGGGTGGGAAAGTGGATTTGAGGTAGAAGATCAGCCATTATCTTATTGAGCAGGCACAAGAGGCCGTATGGCCTACTCCTGCTCCTATTTCTTACGTTCTTAAAGGAGGTAGAGAGGCGGAGAGGTTTAGGGAGGGAATTCCAGAGCTTGGGGCCATAGCAGCTGGAGGCACAGCCACCAAGGGTGTGGCAAAGGAAGAGGGGGAGTCACGAGGCCAGAATTGGAGCAACGCAGAGTTCTCGAAGGGTTGTAGGGCTGGAGGAGGTTACGGAAATAGGGAGGGGCGAGGCCACGGAGGGATTTGAACGTGAAAATTTTTAAATCAAGGCGTTGCCGGACCGGGAGCTAATGTAGGTCAGCGACCACAGGGGTTATGGCTGAATGGGACTTGGTGCGTGTTAGGATATGGGCAGCAGAGTTTTGGATAAGCTCAAGTTTATGGAGGGTAGAAGATGAGGACAAAGATGGAGGTGAAGCTTTGATCGGAGGTGAGCAGTACCGGTTGCTGCAGAAGTATTGTGGCTAATGGAGGGTCAAAGGCTAGACAGCTGGGAGTTTGAAAATGCCGTTGTAAGTGACTCTGTGTAGAGTTTTTTCCGGGGAGGATGCAAAAGGAAGTTGGTTTGGAAGGGGGGTGTGAATGGTGAGGTATACAAGGAAGTGATCAGAGATGGCCTTATCTGTGATTGAGATGATGGGAGTAGAGAGGCCACGTGAGATAGCATGGTCGCGGAAGTAGCCATGAATATAGGAGAGGTTAAAAAAGGATACTGAACTCAGGAGAGAAGGCAAGGCAAAGTGAGTTGAGACGGAGGTTGAAATCACCATGGATGAGGTTGCTCGGAGCAGAGGCTGAGTGAGGGAAGCAGTGAAGTTGTCGTGGTGAGAAACTTGGAGTGGGGCTTGGGTGGGCGGTAGAAAATGAGGATTTTAAGGGAGAGGTGAGAGGGGTGGAAAAAGGTGAGGTGCTCCAAGGAGGAGACGGTGCCAGAGGAGTAGAGGGCAGACCAATTTGAGATTTGGTGATAAGGGGCACACTGCCACTGCGGCGGTCTGGGCAGGGCAAGTGATGGAAAGTATAATCAGGTGGGGAGGCTTCAGTAAGGGGGAAGGTGTCATCACCCGTGAGCCAAGTTTCTGTTAAGGCCATGATGATGCAATCATCCACAATAAGGTCATGGATGGCAAGGGCCTTATTCACAAGTGAACAGACATTCTGGAGGGAGATGCGGAGAAGGGTGGTGATGGCTGATCCGCTACAAATCCAAGGGGCCAGCAGTGGAAAGGATAAGTGGGACAGGAAGGAGGTTGGCTCGATTAGCCCCCAGTGGATGAGCTGGGTGGGAATGTCAGCAAGTGAGTAAGTTGGGACAGTTGCTGCTCATAAGGAGGCAGCGACGAGTGCCTCAATGAGCCTTTCAGAGAATGCCGAGGTACAGAGGGAAGCTGTGGGCTTATCCAAGAGGGACTGAAGCCTGGAACGGTGGCAGGAGAGTACAAAGGTTGAGGAACAGTGATGAGTTGGGGTGGGGATTTGGGCGGAGGGGGGGGGGGCAAAGTACCTGAGGGGAGAGAAGTCTGGGTAACGAGAGGGAGAGGAGACAGGAGAGAAGGGCCCGAGGGGTGAAGAGAAAGGAAAAGGGAGATAGAAGTAATGGGCTCGGGTCTGGAGCGGCAGCCAAAAGTAATAGAGGGATGCCAGCAACTAGGACCACCATAATAGGGTGGGATTCTGAGACCACAAAATTTCCAATCTTCTAATATGGAGCTTGGAAAAAAATGTCCTGCAAATTGGAATATATAAATATGTATAAACCACTTGAAAATAATTTCCAAAAGGAGTACTGTAATTTCCCACATTTATTGAGTGATGTTAGCTATCCTGAGATGGGGTGAAGTAATGGTCAAAGTAAGGAATGCATCCAAGATTGCTTAAAAACACATTGTTCGATTCTTGTTCTAGGAAATGAGGTGGGATAAATAACTGGTGTGAGAATAGGAGAACAATTAGGAAATAGTGATAATCACAGTAAGGTTCAAAGTGAAAAGAGAAAAGATAGTGAAGAGTCAAAGTGGGGAATCTTAAAATATGAAATGGATAGAGTACAAAATAAATATATGCCTCTAAGGTTAAAAGTAGGTGTATCAAAGAGTGGAGTTCTGTGGATAAATAGAGACTAAAACTAAACTGAAACTTAAAATTGAGGCATATGTTAAAGCCAGGGTTAACAATAGTAAAGAAAATTATGGAAAATATAGAAAGTGCAGTAGCGAGATGAAAAGGGAGTTAGGGAAGGGTAAAAGGGAATATGAAAAAAGGCTAGCAGATAATATAAAAGGAAATAGTAAGGATTTTTGTAGCAGATTAAAAATAAAGTAGCAACAACTTGTATTTATAATAGTACCTTTTTAACATAGAAAAATGTCCCAGTGCTTCATCGAGACGTAATCAGACAAAAATGGAAGCCAAGGCAAAGCCGGAGATACCTCATCAAGTTACATTGAAACTACAGCAGAGAAACACACCATTCAGCCCAACTGGTCCATGCTGGCATTTATGCTCCACACGAGCGTCCTCCCTCCCTACTTCATCTAACCCTATCAGGAAACCCTTCTATTAATTTCTCCCTCCTGCTTGTCTAGCTTCCCCTTAAATGCATCTATGCTATTTGCCTCAACTACTCCTTGTAGTAGCACGTTCCACATTCTTGCCATTTCTCCTGAATTCCCTATTGGATATATTAGTGACTTATTATAATTTATGACCCCACAGCACCTGTGCATATTAAGAGGGACTTTGTCAATGAGGTGAGTTTTAAGGAGGGTCTTAAAGGAGGAGGTGTGGTGGAGAGGCGGAATGGTTTAGGGAGTGAATTCTACAGATTAGGGCTTAGACGACTCAAGGCACGGCTGCCAATGGCAGGTGAAGGGAGTGGAGATACAGAAGAGGCCATAGGCAGAGAAATGGAGAATTCTGAGAGAGGTTGGAGGAATTGGATATAGCGGGGGGCAATGCCATTAAGGGCATTGCTGCAGGAGTTCCTCAGGGCAGTGTCCTAGGCCCAACCATCTTCAGCTGCTTCATCAATGACCTTCCCTCCATCATAAGGTCAGAAATGGGGACGTTCGCTAATGATTGCACAGTGTTCAGTCCCATTCACAACCCCTCAGATAATGATGCAGTCTGAGCCCGCATGCAGCAAGACCTGGACAACATCCAGGCTTGGGCTCATAAGTGGCAAGTAACATTCGCACCAGACAAGTGCCAGGCAATGACTATCTCCAACAAGAGAGAGTCTAACCACCTCCCCTTGACATTCAACGACATTACCATCGCCGAATCCCGCATCATCAACATCCTGGGGGTCACCATTGACCAGAAACTTAACTGGACCAGCCATATAAATACTATGGCTACAAGAGCAGGTCAGAGGCTGGGTATTCTGTGGCGAGTGACTCACCTCCTGACTCCCCAAAGCCTTTCCACCACCTACAAGGCACAAATCAGGAGTGTGATGGAACACTGTCCAGTTGCCTGGATGAGTGCAGCTCCAACAACACTCAAGAAGCTCGACACCATCCAGGACAAAGCAGCCCGCTTGATTGGCATCCCATCCACCACCCTAAACATTCATTCCCTTCACCACTGGCACACTGTGGCTGCAGTGTGTACCATCCACAGGATGCACTGCAGCAACTCGCCAAGGCTTCTTCGAAAGCACCTCCCAAACCCGCGACCTCTACCACCTAGAAGGACAAGAGCAGCAGGCACATGGGAACAACACCACCTGCACGTTCCCCTCCAAGTCACACACCATCCCGACTTGGAAATATATCGGCCGTTCCTTCATCGTCGCTGGGTCAAAATCCTGGAACTCCCTTCCTAACAGCACTGTGGGAGAACCTTCACCACACGGACTGCAGCGGTTCAAGAAGGCGGCTCACCACCACCTTCTCAAGGGCAATTAGGGATGGACAACAAATGCCGGCCTTGCCAGCGACATCCACATCCCATGAACAAATTTTAAAAAATTTAAAGATAAGGATGAGAATTTTAAATTGAAGGTGTTGGGGGACTTGGAGCCAATGCAAATCAGCAAGGACTGGGGTGATAAAAATGGGCGACTTTGTGTGGCATAAGGTTCAGGCAACAGAGTTTTCGATGAGCTGGAGTTTAGAGTGTGGAGGCTAGGAGGCCAGCCAGGAGAGCATTGGTCTAGTTGAGTCTGGAGGTGACCAAGGCATGGATGAGTTTTAGCAGCAGATAGGCAGGGGCAGAGGAGGGCGATGTTACGGAGGTGGAAGTAGGCATTCTTAGTGACAGAGAGGATATGGAGTTGGAAACTCAGCTCAGGATCGAATAGGATGCTGAGGTTGCAAACAGCGTCCCAAGATGGTAATAGTGGCATCGGTACAGAGTTTGTGATGGCGTCCAAAGACGATGGATTCAGTCTTCCCAATGTTTAGTTAGACGAAATTGTAGCTGTTCAAAGACTGGTTGGTCAAGCAGTCTGACAGCACAGAGGCAGCGGAGAGGTGGTGAAGAATTCAAGCTGGGCGTCACCAGCCTATATGTGGAAGATGACACCATGTCTTCAGATATCGCTAAGGGACAACATATAGATGAGACAGGGGAGGGGGCAAAGGATAAATCCTAGAGGGGCTCCAGAGGCAACGATGTGGAGGTGGAAAGAGAAGCCATTGTGAAGATGCTCTTGCAATGAGTGCATAAATAAGAGTAGAACCAAGCAAGGGCAATGGAGGAGAGGCGTTGGAGGAAGATGGTACGTTTGACCGTATCAAAGGCTGCAGAGACATTGCGGAGGACGTGGAGAGGGAATGTACCACGGTCGCAGTCACCGAGGATTTAATTTGTGACTGATTAGGGTTGTTTCAGTGCTGCCTAATTGAAGACATTCAAACATGGAGTTGCAAGAAAAATGGCCGTGGATTTGGGAGGTGACAACACGTTCAAGGTCTTTGGCAACGAAGGGGAAGTTGGAAATGGTGCAGTAGTTTATAAAGACAGAGGGGTCAGCTATTTTCAAGAGGGTTACATCGAGTTATATCGGAACTACAGTACAGAAACAGGCTGCTCGGCCCAACTGGTCTATGCCGGCATTTATGCTCCACATGAGCCTCCTCCCTTCCTACTTCATCTAACCCTATCAGAATACCCTTTTATTCCTTTATCCCTCATGTATTTACCTAGCTTCCCCTTAAATGCATCTGTTATTTGCATGAACAACTACTTATGGTAGCACGTTCCACATTCTTACCACTTTTGGGTAAAGAAGCTTCTCCTGAATTCCCTATTGGATTTATTAGCGACTATTTTTTATATTTATGGGGTGGTATGATCAGTGGTTTTGAAAGGGAGGTGGACAGTACCCGAGGAAAGGGAACCATTTAGAATATCAGCTAGCATGGGACCAGGAAGGATATTGGGTGGTCAGTAGTTTAGTTGTAATAAGGTCAAGGAGGAAGAGGAAGTGGACAAGGTGAGCTCAGAGAAGTCATGAGAGAAACTAGAGAAAGATGTGGGTTCAAGGGGCTAGAGCGGGGAGCCTGGGAAGAGATTTGCCTTAGTGGGAAGGGGGAAACAGCAGAGGCAGCTGAATGGATGCTCTCAATCTTAGTGACAAAAGTCCATGAGCTCCTTGCACTTGGAGGTGAGGGGGCAGGGGAGAGGTGTTTAAGAAGACTGTTATCGTTGTTCTCCAGGATGATCCTTGAGTACTGGGTGGTTTTGGTAAGGAGGGTGAGGCCCAATAGCGCTTGATGTGGTCCAGCCAGATCTAGTGATGGATGGCTGAGCCAGTTGTGCACCAGATACGTTCAAGTCTATGCCCTTGGAATTGAGGGAATGTAGCTGAGGGCCATACTAGGGGAAATGACCAGGATGCATGAGAGTAAAGGTTTTACTGGAGACGAGGACATCAGTGGTGGAGATGAAGAAGTGATTGAGCTGATCAGCAGCTGCAGAGTTACCATGAGCCCTGGGCTAAGTAGTTGGCCAATTGTAAGAGACTTGGAAGAGAGTTTTTCCAGGGACAGATGCAGAAGGAATAATTGTGTGCTGAAGAAAAGGTAGGACTGCTCAGGGATGATGGGGGTGGGGGTGGGGAAATCTTGTTGTGGAGGATGTTAGTACATAAATAAATATTTTGCGCCATTATTTACAAATGATGCTGGAAGTGAGAATGAAGGTTACCAGATGAAAATGTTGAAAATTGTTAGATTTTTTTTTTAAAAAAGGATTCAGTTCTGAAAAAAAATAGCAGAGCTCAATGTTGAGTCACTGGGTTCTGATGGCTGCACTGCACTCTAGGCTGTTGAACAAAGTCCAAGAGGACACAGAGGTTCGGACCATTTAGCAATCCTCAGATATGCAAATTGAAACGTGAGACAAGAGAATAGCCAGTGTACCATCTATGTTCAAGAAGGGAAAAAAAGGATAAACTGGGTAATTATAGACCAGTTAGTCTAATGTCAGTTGTGGATATATTTTTTTATAATTCATAATTTAAAATCAAATTAATCAGCGTTTAGAGATTCATAAGTTAATCAAGGACAGCCGATGTGGATTTGATAAATTAAGTCGTGTTTGATTTTTAAAATTTTTTTTTGAAGAAGTAATTGATTGCGTAATAAGGGAATACAATAGTTGTACATGTTTTCTGAAAATCCATATTCAGTGGGTGTCTCAGAGGAGGTTTGTTGCACAAGTTCAAGCATCTGATGTAACAGGAAATTATGCAACGTAAAAAGAAAGTTGGTTGACAGGGAACAAAGAGTTATGGTTACTTTGTATTCCTTGGATTGGAGAAGGGTTGGAAATGGTGTATCCCCTAGGATCAGTGTTGGGTCCATTTTTGTTCTTGATATATTAAATATACATATTAATTGATCGCTCATGGCACTGCACAAAGGGATTGAAGAACAGGTCTAGTTTTCAGGTGCAGTAGGGTTAGTAGACTGAGAATTCTACCAAGGCAGACAGACATAATTCAGTTCCCATTTTAAATTCATACATTCTGTCCTTATTTCTATAAAATACTTTGATTTTATATTATTTAAAGCTACGTAGCAGTTTGGGAAGCAGAATTGGCTGGACCATGGGAGTTTCTCTGCAGTCTAGGCTGAGAGGTGCTACAGCATCACCACTGGCAGGATGGTGTAATTACAGCATTACAAGTTTACATGGGCAATTTCCATTATAAATGTGGACATAGAAATTTATAATAAAAGGGCACACAAAAGTAAGAGGAAAACACATGGTTGTGGGAATTGGTTTTGGAATGCATCAGCAAAGAGCCAGAACAGACACCATGGGCTGAATTGCCACCTTTACTGTAAAATTCTGTGATATATGATTCTATTTACTTATTACTTACAGGTAATAATATGTAACAATTTGAAAATTGTTTAGTAATTCCTAATTTTAAAAAAAAACTTGTAAGATTGTTTTATATATCTTTATCAATTGGCTATTTCCCCTTCTCCAGAACATTTCGACAACTTTGGAAGCAGGTGTCTGAGAAACTGCATAAGTACCGTACCTTTCCTCGCCTGTCTGGAGGTAGGAACATCTTTCCCTAACTCTAACTCTAACCCTAATCCTTTGTCATTTGCAACACTTCCAAGAAAATCCACAAACTAATTATTTTCTACACAAGCTAACTTCATAGTGTTTCTGAAGTCCTATTTGTAGTTTCAAGTTGAATTTGTGTTCATCCTAAAATAAGTTTTATGGAAACTGTAAATTCCAAATCAGTACTGACATAAAAGGAAATTTCCCCTTCAGGTCAATTTTATTACAGGGAAATTTGACTGTATGTATATGCCCACTGGAATAATGTGGAAGCACACTCCTGGCCTGAATTCCTCCAAGCCATTTGAAATGTTCTTCCTCCTGCACTATATCAGGTATCTCATGGCAGTGCACAAGGATAATGATGAAGAAAAATTCTAGCCCATTTTTGACTGTACAAAAAAAAACCATAAACTGTTAAGAGCACAACAGCATGTGCACAAAACGGCTGAACTGAAAGTTGAGGCCAACATTACAGGAAAATATGAATTATGAAAGCTTGCACAGGGTATAAAAGTGCCTGGTTCTTGCTGTGAGTTATTCCATGAGTGTGAACAATGCCTCAAAACTTGGTGAGGCTCTTTAACTAAAAGTCTGAAAGATATTACTATGCTGTGAAATTAGCATTGGTTACACTCCCATGTACCATGAGTGAGGTACGGTGAAACTGCAAAAATTAGAGGCATGTTTTTTCTTTCGACAGTTTTTGGCGAAAGCTGGAAGGGAAAATATACTGAAGTTTGGGTCAATGTACAGAAAAGTTCTTGACCTCAGAAATGGTTATATCTCCTTTTTTAATAATGGTGTTACCTGTAGATAATGGGAGGCTCTTTTGCTCAGGGTGTCCACGGTGTTAAAATGAGTGTTTTCACTTTGAATACAAGGTGATTATTTGCAAATCTTCGATATGTAAAATTGCTGGAGATATGTTGATCCAGTTGTTATGCTTGAGAAATTATCTTCCAGTGTTTGTTCTCTTCTGGAAGCCCTTTCATTAATACCCTTTCACTAACCTGGAATAAACATTTGCTAAGATCCCAATGCTTAAACAGCACTTCAGGAATCCCCACCGCTTAGGATGAACAGCTTGGAAAAGATGCAATCTTGTCTAACCATGGCAAACTTTAACCTGGCCTGTCATTCCCTGCTCCAGCTCAATGCCTTTTCCTTGCTTGCAGTTATTGGGTTCCTTCAAGGCAGAGATGGGAGAAATTATAATTGGGAATAAGGAAATGGCTGAGACATTAAACAAACATTTTGGGCTCAATTTTAAAACTGAGCCGAGAAGGGGGCTGGGGAGTCAATTTGAGGTCGGGGAAACCCATTAGTACGGGTTTCCTGGACGTCCTTATGATTTTGACGTAAGGGCGTTTTTTTTTTGTTGGTTTCCTGTCCGGCTGACAGCCTGGTCTCAGTCGGACGGGAGACCAGCCAGGGAGAGGACGTCTTCAGGTAAGTCTTTGTTTGTATGGATGGGGGGGTGGGGGGGGGGTGCACAGGTAGGCAAGAGGCATAGGTGGGCACAGGGGTCACGAGTCATGGGGGATGGGATCGGGATTCAGTCACGGGGGGGTGGGGGCGGGATCGGGGCTCATCGAGGGGGGTTGCAATCATTGAGGATCAGGAGTCAGGGTCTGCAGTCGGTGGGAGGTTGGTGCAGGTAGGCTTGTTGGACCTGGGGGAAGCACTCCTGTTCCTCCAGGCCCACAAGCTGTGCCTTTCTAGGCACTTACCTGTTAGTCTCTGGCCGCCTTGCCTCCTTTCATAAGACGTAAAACAGAAGGCCTGGGAATCCCAGCCCCCCGGGGTTGAAATCGGGAACTAGTGAAAAATGGAGTCCTGAAGCCTCCTTGAAGGGTTTAAAGGCCTGACCTGCCTTCTGGGAGTGGGTTGGCCACCCGCCCCTCATTTCCACCCCCCCCCCCCCCCCCCCCCCCCCCCGAAAACTGGAAATGGGTGGGTCTGAAATGGTGGCAATTTTCAATGCCGCCCAATCCACCCACTTTTTACTTTTAAAATCGAGCCCTTTGTATCTATCACAGTAGAAAACACAAAAAAATACTGGAAATTGTAGGTAACCACAGGTCTAATAACAGTGAGGAATTCAAAATAATTAATATTAGTAAAGAAAAACTACTGGAGAAGTTAAAGGGACTAAAAGCCGACAAATCCCCTGGACCTAATCGCCTACATTCTAGGGTTTTAATAGAGGTGGCTGCAGAGATAGTGGATGAATTGGTTTTGATCTTCTAAAATTCCATAGATTCTAGAATCCCTGTGGATTGGAAGGTATTCAAGAAAGACAGGAAAGAGAAAACTGAACTATAGGCCAGTTAGCCTGACACCAGTAGTAGGGAAAATGCTAGAATCTATTATTAAGAATGTAGTAACAGGGCACTTAGAAAATCATATGATTAGGCAGAGTCAACATTGTTTTATGAAAGGGAAATAGTGTTTGACAAATCTATTGGAGTTTTTAAGGGTGTAACTAGTAGGGTAGCTAAGGGGGAACCAGTGTTTTGTAGTATATTTGGATTTTCAAAAGGCATTCAATAAGGTGCCACACAAGAGGTTGTTGCACAAGATTAGGGCTCATTGGATTGGGGGTAATAGCAAGGATAGAGGATTGGTTAACAGACAGAAATCAGAGTAGGAATAAACAGGTCATTTTCAGGTTGGCAGGTTGTAACTAGAGGGGTGCCGCAAGGATCAGTGCTTGGGCCTCATCTGTTTACTGTATAATCAATGACTTAGATAAAGGGACAGTGTGTAATGTATTCAAGTTTGCTGACCATTCAAAGTTAGGTGGGAAAGTAGCTGTGAGGAGGATGCAAGGAGTCTGCAAAGGGATATAGACAGGTTAAGTGAGTGGGCAAGAAGGTGGCAGATGGAGTGTAATGTGTGGAAATGTGAAATTATCCACTTTAGTTGGAAGTATAGAAAAGCAGAATATTTTTTAAAAGGTGAGAGACTAAAAAATGTTGCTATTCAGAGGGGTTTGGGTGTCCTTGTACACGAATCACAGAAAGATAACATGCAGGCACATCAAGCAATTAGGAAGGCAAATGATATGTTAGCCTTTATTGCAAGGGGATTGGAGTACAAGAGTTAAGGAAATCTTGCTGCAATTGTACAGGGCTTTGGTGAGACCACACCTGGAGTACTGTGTACAGTTTTGGTCTCCTTACCTAACTAAGGAAGGATATACTTGCCTTAGAGGAGCTGCAATGAAGGATTGATTCCTGGGATGAGAAGGTTGTCCTATGAGGAGACATTGAGTAAAATGGGCCTATATTCTCTGGAGTATAGAAGAATAAGAGGTGATCTCATTGAAATGTATAAAATTCTAAGAGGGCCTGACCGGGTAGATGCTGAGAGGCTGTTTCCCCTGGCTAAAGAGTCTAGAACTAGAGGACATAGTCTCAGGACAAGGGGTCAGCCATTTAGGACTGAGATGAGAAGGAATTTCTTCACTCTAAGGGTTGTAAATCTTTGGAATTCTCTACCCCAGATGGTTGTGGATGCCCAGTCATTGAGTATGTTCAAGACTGAGATCGATAGATTTTTGGGCACTAAGGGAATCAAGGGATGTGGGGATCGGGCAGGAAAGTGGAGTTGAGGTTGAAGATCAGCCATGATCTTATTGAATGGCGGAGCAGGCTTGAGGGGCCATGTGGCCTACTCCTGCTCCTATTTCTTATGTTCTTATTGTGCTTCTTTTGTATAACTATCAAAAAATTTAAAACTGGAACCCCTTCAAACTGGAACCAAGGAGATTTTGTCTTGTGCTCATTCGCACTGCCAAGTTGGGGGATTAGAAGGATTTAAGATTTTTGCTCTGATTGGCTAACCCTTCCCTGCTGCTCACTCACATTAGCAAGTCTCCAAATCAAATGCATTTCTAAGGACAATTCTTGATTTTACAGAATGTGGTGGTAAGAACTTTCACTTTGTGCATAAATCGGCTGATACTGTCAGCGTGGTAAATGGTACCATTCGTTCTGCCTTTGAGTATGGAGGGCAAAAATGTTCAGCGTGTTCAAGGATGTATGTGCCTGATTCATTGTGGCCTGAAATTAAAAAGAATCTCCTGGAGGAGCACAAGAAAATTAAAGTTGGAAATGTAAGTAAGAAAGAGATAAAATTTAAACAGCTTGTCCTGATTTTTTTTCTTTTTATTGCGAATCCCAGGTGAAAGGCCAAGGTCTATAATGCAGGTCACCACCAAGGGTTGAAAATAGTAAGAGTATATGAGGTAAATCAGGAAGTAACGATTAGGTGATACCAAGCTTGTGCTTTATAAGGCTGTGGATTGTAGAAGGACGGTAATGTGACAAAAGTGAAGTGTTTTTGCCTAGTTTTGGCTTGGTGCCTTTCATATACTTCAAGTCCCAAAAAACAGCTGCAGTCAGAAACCCCGTCATAGCCTAATTCAATACAGATATTACAAATTTTTGTTTATCTCCAAGGTTACAGGCTTGAAAGAGGAAACCAGCTACATAATTCAGGTATAAACAAGGTGGTGTGTTTGGCAGTTCCTTTTTGAATTGAGTTGTCAATCACTAGGAACTGTTTCAGGGGTATTTAAGTAAGTTGAATTGTTTTAATCAGGGTTTTTTAAAAAAACCTTCAAGAGTTAGGTCAGGCCAGTGCAGTTCCCATAGTGGTGAAAAATGAGTGTCTATAAAGTTTTAGTTCAAAAGAATCATAATAGATATCTCAAATTTTTGTTTTCCTTTTGAGAAGCTAAATAGTTTAATTTCTACTGTAAATTTATCTATTGTTAAGTCTGAGATGAATTCTGATGTGATGCTCTGCTGCTTTTTGTAAATGGGAGAAAAATCCTGTGGAGCCATAGAATTAATTTAATAGGTGAAATAATTAACAAAGATTTTTTTAATACATTATCCTGGATGTGTTACTGAAAGATACCTAGATGCATGGACTTGTGTACTGGGGCTAGTGAAGATACTCTCGGTCATTATGAAGGTAAAATACAGAAACTGAAAAAGTAGTGAGGGTAGAAAAGATCCGAAATATAACCGGGGAGACTAAGGAGGTAAGGAAATGCACAATTATGAGGTACTAGGAATGAATCATTTAGAGTAGGAGACAATGCAATGAATCATGAGGGAATTAGGTGAAGAGCTGAAGAGCCAAAAGAAGGAGGAGAGAGAAGATCAAGAGCAATTGCAAGAGTGAGACAGGAAGAAATAATTCCTGTGCAGTTCTCTTCAGAAATTTACACCCTCACTCCTGATTCCACCCCCCCACCCCCACCCCCACCCCAAACCTTGGCTGTTCACTCAAGCTGAACCTGATAGTGCATGACCTTGAGCTGAGCTTCAAATTGCACATCCAATGCATCACCAAGACTGCCAGTTTTCACCTGAAATATTGCATGCCGTCATCCCTACCATTGCTGAAATTCCTATCCTGCCTCTGTCGCCTCATGCTCAATTTCTGCAATTGCATGGAGTGCTGCATTGTTGGACATACTGTCTTACAGATGAGGCCCAGTCTACAGATGGACGTAAAAGATCTTGTAGCATTATTCGAAGAAGAGCAGTGAGTTCTCCAGTGTTCTTGCCAACATTCTTCCCTCTACCAACATGATCAAAAACAGATTATCCAGTCATTGCTGTGTGCAAATTGGCTACATGATAACACTGACAATGTTTCAAAAAGTAATTTAACTGTCTGTGAAGCACTTTTAGGACATCTGATTTATAGTTTGTTCATTCTTAAATATTTCCTTGCAAGCCTCCCTGTCATCATGCTACATAAACTCCAACTCTCAAAATGTCACCACCCAAATTCTATTCCATGCTAAGTAGTGCTCAGCCATCACCCCAGTCCTAGCTAACCTCCATTGGCTTCCCATCCACCAACACACTGACTTCAAAATCTGGGTCATTGTTTGCAGATCACTCCACCCTCCCTCAACCCTATGTTCTAGCGCTTTCTCTCTTTCTGTTTGAGTCTGGACAACTGTGCATTCCACCATCTTCCCCCGCTCCACCAGTTGATTGCTCGGTGCAGAGACTTAAGCCATCACATCTCTGAACTCCTGGAATTCTTTTCCAGAACTCCTCCACCTTGCCGTGTGCCTCCTCACTTCAAAGGCTTCTCAAAAGTTAGCTCTCATAATTTTTCTCCCTATTGCTGCTCCATGTTAATCTGCCCCTTTGTGAGATTCCTTGGCTATTTTGCTACATTAAAGGAGCTTTATAAATATAAATTGTAATTTAACAAAAAAAAGGATTTGGTAACGACCTCAGGATACTGGAACGTCCTTGTGGGTCTTAGCAGTGTCCATGAGAGGTAATAGTGGCACTAAACCAGCTGATCCAAAAAGATTTACTATAGCAAAATGATTATCTAATGTGATCCGAGCAACAATCACCAAAGACCCACCAGTGTATTACACACTTCCAGAATCAAATAGAGTAACATTTAAGGCTATGTCAATTCATGGATTATCAAACATTTGAATTAGTGGGCAGAGATTGAATCTGTTCAACTTAATTGCATGAATGCCAACCCAGAAAACTATCAAAATCAGATCAGCTTCAAAAAAGCTGCTCTAAATATAGGCCTCATAAAATGTGAAGACATGGAGTTATTCTGAAAGTTCAGTGTGACGTAGGTTGTCATAAATTAACCTTCAGGTATACCCAACATTCCATCACTTTTATTGCAGGAGAAAAAGCCTAAAGTACAAACGGGTAAGTTTGTAGCAGTGGTGGATTTAAAACTTGCTGAAGGAAGATGTGTGTGCTGAAAGCATAAGATTTATTCTCTTGGGTGACCTGGGGGTATCGCTAGAAAATTTTAATTTTGACACTTTATTTTATACTTTTTCTGACATTGTGGTCCTTGCTGTAATTCTGCCTTGCAAGCCAAAAATAATTTCTCCTGGAAGGGTTCCAGATATATTAAATATGAAAATAAAAGTAGTCTTAGGGACTTTGACTTCAGTAGAACTTCTTAACGTTCCATAAATATGACCCATGTTAATTTATGAATTATAATCTTGCAATAATCCCAAGTAGCAGTGTATTCCACATGCAGAATACAAATTGGCTCACAATTGCATCTGCCCTGTCTTGATCCCACACTAGCCCTGATTTTAGATGCAGGATTACGTGAACTATTTTGATGCGGGATTATATCAAGCAGAGGCTCTGGCCACAGTCTTCCAATTCTCCTTTAGATATGGGTATGGTACCGGAGGACTGGCGGATTGCAAACGTTACCCTCCTGTTCGGAAAAGGGGAGAAGGATAAACCTGGCAATTACAGGCCAGTCAGCCTAACATCAGTGGTGGGGAAACTTTGAGAGAATAAATTGGCACTGCATTAGGATTAGAGTTAGGGATGAAAGTCTGCACGGATTTGTTAAAGGAAAATCGTATTTGACTAACTTGATTGAGTTCTTTGATGAAGTAACAGAGAGGATTGATGAGGGTAGATCGGTTGATGTGTAGATGGACTTTCAAAAGGCATTTGATAAAATGCCACATAATAGACTTGTTAGCAAAATTGAAGCCCATGGGATTAAAGGGACAGTGGCAGCATGGATACAAAATTGGTTAAGGGACAGAAACAGAGATTAGTGGTGAATGATTGATTGTTTTTCAGACCGGAGGGAAGTATTCAGTAGTGTTCCCCAGGGGTCAGTATTAGGACCACTGCTCTTTTTGATAGATATTAATGACCTGGACTTGGGTATAGAGAGTATAATTTCAAAGTTTGCAGATGACACGAAACTCAGAAATGTAGTAAACAATGTGGAGGATAGTAACAGACTTCAGGAGAACATAGATAGACTGGTGAAATATGGGCAGACACATGGCAGATGAAATTTAACACAGAAAAGTGTGAAGTGATGCATTTTGGTAGGAAGAATGAGGAGAGGCAATATAAACTAAATGGTACAATTTTAAAGGGGGTGCAGGAACAGAGATTCCGGGGGATGCGCATACACAAATCTTTGAAGGTGGCAGGACAAGTTGAGAAGGCTTTTTTAAAAAAAGCATATGGGATCCTGGGCTTTATTAATCGAGACATAGAGTACAAAAGCTAGGAAGTTGAACCTTTTATAAAACACTGGTTTGGCCACAACTGGAATATTGTGTCTAATTCTAGGCACCGCACTTTAGGAAGGATGTAAAGGCTTTGGAGAGGGTGCAGAAAATATTTACTAAAATGGTTCCAGGGAAGAGGAACTTCAGTTAAGTGGATAGACTGGAGAAGATGGGGTTGTTCTCCTTAGAATAGAGAAGGTTTCAAATATTTTCTAACATAAAGCTAGAAATTGCTGTTGGTGGTGATACAGCAAACATTCTCGTATAACATTCCACTGTCCACTTTTTTAAAAAAAAGAGGAGTTAACCTATTTTAAATGAGTGGCAGAATGACCTGCATTAATATAGGAGACAGAGCAATGTTATATGAGCATATTAAGCATTAGTGTGCTATTATCACCAACAGTAGTTATTGATCTATAATACTGATTTTTTTTTTGTACTGCAAATAAAAACCATTGCACATTGTAATCATTAAAAACCAAAATGCACAAAAAGATGGTTTGCAGGATTAGAGTCCTGAATTTTGTGCTCTCAGATGAACCTGACTGACTGTAGATCCCAACCTGCAGTCAGTCAATCTATTATAATCTTATTGATTATTAATCTCAATTTTCACATTTCTCCATGACTGCTCTAATATGGGTGGAACAGGCTTACTATGCAATTACCACAGTAACAAAGTGACCTTCAACCACGAATGTGCAAACAAATTGAAAACCAGTTTCAAAGATACAGAACCTAGCTGGGCACTACAGCTCACTACAAACTGGCCAACATTAGAGTAGTGCACTGTAGTAAAATCCTAAAAGATGGGGATTTCAGTGTAATCCTGGAAATGAATCAAAACTTAATACCATTCCAACCTAACTCCCTCTCTTATTTCTGACCGCTGGTAATTCTGTATATGCAGTGACAAGAATGCTCAAATAAAGCTAGTTAATGTATTCACAGCAGGAATAAAGTCCTTGGGCTCGATTTTACCACCCGCTATCGGGTGCGTTCTCGGCAGGGGGGCCCCCGAAAATCGGGAAATCCAGGAGCGGGACCGGATCCCTCCTCGATCCCACCCACTTCCGGGTTCCCCGCCGGCGTGCGCGCGCAGCCCCCGCTGGTGGGAATCCCGCAGGCAATTAAAGCCAGCGGGATGCCACTTGACAATATTTAGTTAGGTATTTCAGGTCATTAACTGACCTGATTAAGGGACTATGTGGGATTTTGAAACAACATGGGACTGTTTCCCACACTGGGGGAAACACTCCCAGCTCAAATGGACGTGTTGCAGCTGTCAGCCTGTGGCAGCTGCAAAGGTCCATTTGACAGGGGGGGGGGGGAGACCCTCACCCATTGCAGGAGGCCACTCTGTCACTTGGGACAAAGTTTGGTCTCCACCACCCTCCTCCTGACGGTCAAAGTCACCAACCTGCACACTTACCCCGGGGTCTGGAGACATGTACCTACCTTGCGGACCCCCTCAGATGTACATCTTGCGGATGGGGGCCGCCGTAGCCGCAGTCATGACCTCTTCGGAGGGCGAACAGCATCACCATCCACGCCGTCCACCTCTGACACGTGGAGCTCCACAACAGAGTGCTGTGACACATCCACCTGTACAGCAGGAGGGAGGGCTACCGCAGAGAGAGATGCGTCGCAGAGGGCACTACCCACGCCACAGGTTCCACAGACCGAGGCTCAGCCTCCTGGACCTCTCTGAGCAGCAGTGCACACGGAGGCTCAGAGTCACTCGACATGTAGCCGTGGACATCTGCAGCCTCTTTCATGCTGAGCTGCTCCTGGCTGGCCCGTGCACCATCTTCCTACCTGTCTCTGTCAAAGTCACCACTGCCCTCCCAAACTTCTCCTCCGCAGCCTTCCAGGGTGCAACCGGGGACATCGCCGATGTCTCTCAGTCGTCTGCGCAGAAGAGCCCTGCAAAGAAAAAAACACCCACTCTGCAGTGACACAGTGGGTGGCATCAGTGGTGGGTCCTCATAGTGATACCCAGGAGTGGGCATTATTGCACAAACCGGACAGGATTCGCGAAGACATGGCAGTAGTGGTGCCAATATAATGTGTGATGTGAGTTGTTCTGAAATTCAATATAAGTAACAACCATGACGAACCCTCAAACACCCTTGTGCATCCCCTTCATGCTCACGACACGTTTGCCTTACGCTGCCTACTGCACATATGTGATGCATGCCCTATGGCTGCAGCACAGGTGGTGACAGGTTGAGTGAGGCTGGCCGTGAGAGAGATGCACGAGAGGGTGAGTATGGGATAGAGCCATGAGATTGTATGAGGATTGGGTTGCGTGGTAGTGGCGGGATGAGTACTGGCGAGGTGAGTAGGTGCAGGTAAGATGAGTATGAGGGGTGATGTGACAGAGTAGTGTTGGCAGTGCCGAAGGAGATGTGGGGTGGGGGCAGTGATGTGGCAGACGGAGTGTAGGGGAAGGACTACGTGTACTCACTGTGCTGACCTACTGAGGTCATTGGACCGCCTCCTGCACTATGTGCAGGTGGGCGATATGTTGGTGGCGCAGGTGACCCCCTCTGCCACCTTGAGCCATGCCTTCCTGGTGGCGGAGGCAGGCCGCTTCCTCCCGCCCGCCGGGTGGAAGATCTCTATCCTCCCCCTCCTCCTCACCCAATGTGAGGCATCATTAAACTGGGAGCAGCCTTCCCCCTGGGCTGCTCCATGCAGTCATCTTTGCTATTGGTTGCAGCATCTGTCAGTGGAGGACTGCACCTTTAAATAGAGCACCTCCAGCTGACAGATCTTACTGCGCATGTGCAGCCCACCCGACACTCAGATCAGCAGCGGGGAACCCGGAGGAGCAGGTAAGTGGATCCAATTAGTGGTTTGCCTGCTACGATCGTGCGGGAAACCCACTAATTTCACCGGGCGCGTGGGTGCCCACCCGCAGCCCTGCTAAAATCGGGCCCCTTGTCTCAAAAAAGCTTGTACCGCTCGTCTTGAAGAAAATAAACCTTCAGATGAGACAGCTTTCGAACATACTCCAGTGAAGACACTTTAAATGGTTTAACTTCTTCAAGGACAAACACTAAAGCCCCGATTTTAACTTGAGCAGTGAGCATGGGGCCTCGGCCATTTTAACTCCCAGGCCTCATTTAAATAGAAAGTCCCAACTCCCAGCTAAATCCGGCATCAATGACATGAAGCCAGTGTGTGGGAGTCAGGCAAATGCGGCAGAAGGCTGCAGCCAAGGACCCGTGGGAACGGTCCCTGGCAATCAGGCAAGTGGATTGGGGGTGGGGGGGGGGGGGGAAGGGGGAAGAAAGAGTCGGTAAGTGATCACAGTTAGGGGAGGGAAGCTGGGGCATGGGAGGCCCTAGGTTTCCTTCTGAACCACTAGGAAGCCTTTTTTTTAAAAAAAAAATTACTTTCCTTCTGCACCTGCTGCTCTTTGGCGCTGGATTTCCCTGGCAAGGCCGGCACCAGGTACGAACCTCGCCACACGAAGTTAAAATAACATCTGATTCATGTCATCAAACCCCAACTTTTGCATCTAAATGAGGCCCTTACCGACCAAAATGTACCTGTTAAAATGGTGTGGGGTCAGCGAGAAAACGGTGAGTGACATGCTGCGCAGTATCTCCATCTCCTCTGCCTTTCGCACAGGCTGGTCCCGTCAGGACACAATGTAGGCAAGTGCATAGAACGTTCTTGCAAATGTGGGAAATACGGTCATTGCCATGTTTGCTGCCATTTGGACTTTTCGAACATTGGCAGCTCAGGCTGCCTATTAGGTCCCTCATCCTGTGTTCAGCTGTAGGATAAAAAGGGTCCCGTGTAAATGCACTCAAAGTGCAGACCCCACCAAGTGACGGCAACATTTTCAGATGGAAAAAAATTTCCGCTGGCAACCATGTACTAAAAGTTCAAAACAAATAAATAATCTGTGTCCCTCTCGGCTGTCCCTCCCTTTCTCCTTTATTCATTCATTCTCTTTCTGTCTGTCTGTCTCCTCTCCTATTGCTTCATGGAAGAAAGGCTGTCTGTTTTATTGTGGTTGATCATCTCCCACAGAGCAATTGAATGTGCAGCTGGGTACAAAGAAGCACACTTCAAACATGAGTCCTGCATACAACCCGGAGATGCTCCTTGTTGACCTCTGTTCTGAATGTTCAGCCCATATTACAGACTAGAATTATAGTCCGGTTTTACTGAGGACCACAAGGAACAAATTAAAAATATAATTAACACTCAAACTATTCAACAGTCTACAACTACCACACAGATCAGGGCCTGTGATAATCGGTACAGTTACAGCATTTCCATTCTGTAATACCATTGCCCTACAACCATGAATTCATGGAGTCAGACCATTCCACAATGAATGCCTTATTTTTCCAAGACCTGTTTAAATTCTATAACTCTTGTCAGAAAAATCAACTCAATATTTGAAACTAAATGTTAATTTTAAGTTTTTCATATTTAGTCTTTTTACTGCAAGAGTTGCATAATTACATTGGCACATAAGAATGTACAAGACTGGAAAAGACCATTGTATTTCATCTGCCAGCCCCAGTGCCTAGAAAATTTCATCTCTCTCTAACTTGTCATTCCCTTATATCAAATCTCCAGCTTTTTGTTAAATTAAATTCTGTCAGCCCCACTGCCTTCCCTGGCACTCCATTTCTATACAGCCTGATCAACCCCCTCAAGTTACTATCCAAACCTGAGCAAGTTACTATCCAAATGCATGTGGTATACCGAGACATCCAAAAGGCATTTGACAAAATTCCACACAAAAGGCTAGTAGTTAAGCTCCAGAGTTGTAGGGATTCAAGGTAAACCCTAGGAATAGATAACAAATTGGCTGATGGTTAGGAAATAAATACTCATTAGATGAGTTACTGCGGGGGTGGAGGGTTAAGAAGTGTTGTATGGGGTGACCCAGGACTCAGTGGGACCACTGTTGTCTCTAATTTACAGGTATGTCCTGTCCACAAAAAGCAGGACAAATCCAATCCGGCCAATTACCACCCCATCAGTATACTCTCAATCATCAGCCAAGTGATAGCACTGTCGAAGACACCTTCCATCAAGCGGAACTTACCAATAGCCTGCTCACTGATGCTTAGTTTGGTGTTAGACCACTCGGTTCCAGACTTCATTACAGCCTTGGTCCAAACGTGGACAAAAGAGCTGAATTCCAGAGGTGAGATGAGAGTGACTGCCCTTGACATCAAGGCAGCATTTGACTGAGTGTGGCACCAAGGAGCCCTAGTAAAATTGAAGGCAATGGGAATCGGGGGAAAACTCTCCAGTGGCTGGAGTCATACCTAGCACAAAGGAAGATGGTAGTGGTTGTTGGAGGCCAATTATCTCAGCCCCAGGACATTGCTGCAGGAGTTCCTCAGGGCAGTGTACTTGGCCCAACCATCTTCAGCTGCTTCATCAATGACCTTCCCTCCATCATAAGGTCAGAAATGGGGATGTTCGCTGATGATTGCACAGTGTTCAGTTCCATTCGCAACCCCTCAAATAATGAAGCAATCCGAGCCCGTATGCAGCAAGACCTGGACAACATCCAGGCTTGGGCTGATAAGTAGCAAGTAACATTCGCGCCAGACTAACCACCTCCCCTTGACATTCAACGGCATTACCATCGCCGAATTTCCCCCCCCACGGACTGCAGCGGTTCAAGAAGGCGGCTCGCCACCACCTTCTCCAGGGCAATTAGGGATGGGCAATAAATACCGGCCTCGCCAGCAACGCCCACATCCCATGAACGAATGAAAAAAAAACACTTAATGACTTAGACTTTTGCACTCTGTTAATAAGAATACTTTCTATGAGGGTTGGGGGAAGCTGGTCACTATCATTTGATTTGCCTCTAATAGGAAAGTATGAAAGAGGCAGCAGTGCATGTACAATGTGTGCCGAGTAATAAGTTCATCAATGAAGGTACTTATTTTTGAGGAGAGGGGGTTGGGAGTTGATCAGCCTGGGGCCTGATGCTGAATCTATGGTTATTGAGGGAGGGAGGGAAAGAGAAAGAAAGAGGTTGGTGGAATTACATTTTCAAAAATGAATGAAAGCATTGACCTGGTCAGTGAGTGTCGATCTCCTTGAGGTGTTTGGCCATGCTGCTACAGCTAGGATCACTCAACATGGATATTAAGTAGATGGATATCATTTGGTGGATTTCAGCACTGGCAGAAACAATGGAGAACGCTTCTGCAATGGCATACTCTTGCAGTCTCGTTCCCTTCTCTTTTCCCCTCCACCCCCCTCCAACCAATGGCTGTGTCACCCAAGAGGTATATCTCAAGAGATTTGCAAACATCTCAATACCAAGTCCAGATAAGTGATCAGGGGATGCAAGCTGATGCCTATGGTAGCTGTGCTGGGGACTTTATCAAATTAGTAATTGGGTATCTAAAGTTGGTCAGGACAGTCGTCCATCCTGCACGATGATTGCCCCATGACTATACACTGAACTCGCTAGCACTCCCAGGTAAGTTACAGCACAGGTTAGCTACAGAGTAAAACTCCCTCTTCATTGCCCCATCGTGTACTCCCAGGTCAGGTACAGCAGTTTAGATGCATAGCTGCCCAAGTTAGAGTAAATATAGGATTTATAATGAGTGACCTCAGTTAATAGCTCATGAGTGAAATCTGCAACCACAATGGGATATACAAGATCAATAGTTTCTCATTTACATCAATGACTTGGACTCAGAAACCAAATGCTTATTGGTCAAGTATGCAGATGATACTAAACTAGGAGGGTAATGGAATCAGAGGAGAATTGGTAATTACAAAATGAGTTGAACAGAATATGTAAGGGGACAGAATAAAGGCAGATGAAATTTAATACAGACCAGTGTGAAATGTTGCACATAGACAGGAAAGAAATCCGACACACATACCCCACGAACAGTATTGAAATAGCTACGGATGAAGTTGAAAAAGACCAAGGAGTCTTCGTAGACTCTAAGCTCAACATGTCCAACCAATGCAGAGCAGCAATCAACAAAGCCAATCGAATGTTGGACTGTTTTGCCAAAACAGTAGGATTTATGTTAGAGGAAGTTGTGATCGAACTGTACAGTGCTCTGGTCAGACCACATCTTGAGTATTGTGCCCAGTTCTGATCACCTGAGACACAAGGCAGCCAGCCGGCACTGGAGGCAGTGCAGAGAAGAGCCATGAGGCTGACCCCTAGCGTCAGGGGTCTGAGATATGAGAACGAGATAGTTGGGCGTTTCAGCCTAGAAAGGAGACGTCTGAGTGGTGATCTTGTGGAAGGATATAGAAGACTAAACAGTATGGATAGGGTAAAACCAAAATATTACTTCCAATTGTGAGAACAAAGGTACACAAGTTCAAAATAGCAAAAGGCAAATTTAAAAGTTCGTCACAAAAAGTAATCAATACATGGAAGGGATGCTTGGATAGTAGTGGAGGCGAAAGCCCTGGAATCATTTAAGAAACAACTGGATGCTGCAATTGGAGGCACATGAGGGTCATTCTGGATCGACTAGACGTTTACAGAACAGAAGCTGGCATTCAGCCCATTGTGACTGTCCAGCTGTTTGCTAGAGCAATCCAGAACTAATCGACATGCCCCACGCTCTCTCAGTAGCCCTGTATCTTCCTCTGCTTCAAACATTTATTCAATTTTCCTCAAAAGTTAGTGCCTCAACCACTCTCTGTGGCAAAGCATTCCATGCTCCAACAACTCTCTATAAAGAAATTTCTCCTAACCTCACCTCAGTCTCAGTGATGATTTTAAACCGATGACCCCTCATCGCTTGACTCCCCAACCAGAGAAAATAATCATTTCCTATTCACTCTATCAAAACCTTTTGTAATTTCAAAAACCTCTATTTTGAAAAAAAAATGTAAGGAGTCTTACAACACCAGGTTATAGTCCAACAGCTTTATTGGAATCACAAGCTTTCGGAGCTTTCCTCCTTTGTCACTCACCTGACGAAGGAGGAAAGCTCCGAAAGCTTGTGATTCCAATAAAGCTGTTGGACTATAACCTGGTGTTGTACGACTCCTTACATTTGTCCACCCCAGTCCATCACCGGCATCTCCACATCTTGAAAAAAAAAGAAAGACTTGTATTTTTATAGCGCTTTTCACGACCTCAGGACCAATGCGCTTTACAGCCAATGAAGTACTTTTGAAGTGCAGTCACTGTTGTAATATAGGAAACGTGGCAGCCAATTTGTGCACAGCAAGATCCCTCAAACAGCAATGAGTTAATGACCAGACAATCTGTTTTTAGTGATGTTGGTTATGGAATAAATATTGGCTGGGATACCAGGGAAAGCTCCCCTGCTCTTCTTTGAAATAGTGCCATGGGATCTTTTTGTGCTCAAGTCTCTGGAGTGGGATTGAAACCCACAACCGTCTGACTCAGAGGTGAGAGTGCTACGACTGAGCCACGGCTCACACATTTGATTAATTCTCCTTTTAGCCTTCTCTGCTCCATTGAAAGTAATCGCAGTGTCTCGAGTCTCTCCTCATCGATGCATCTAAGTGGAAGCTAGATAAGCACATGAGGGAGAAAGGAATAGAAGGATATGTTGATAGGGTTAGATGAAGTAGGGAGGGAGGAGGCTCGTGTGATAGCATAAACACTGGCATAGACCAGTTGGGTGGCATGGCCTGTTTCTGTGCTGTAATTTCTATGTCATAACCTCGCGCTGATTTTCTGACTCCATCCTCTCCGCCACAAAGATCATCTAATTCCACCTTCATAAAATTGCTTATCTCCACCTGTACCTCAACCCATCCGAAGCTGAAACCCTCACCCATGCCTGTGTCACCGCCAGACTCACCTATTCCAATGCTCTCCTGCCCAGCCTCTCATCCTCCACCCTCCACACAAACTTTAACTTATCATAAACTCTGCTGCCTCTACCCCGTGTCACACGAAGTCCCACACACTTGTCATCCCTGATCTTGCTGATTTGCATTGGCTCCTGGTCTTCAAATTTAAAATTCTCATCCTTGTGTTTAAATCCCTTCATGGCCTCACTTCTCCAGCCCTACATCCCACCCCAAACTCACTGCTCCTTTGACTCTGGCCTCCTGTGCATCCCTTCACCCCGCCATTGGGGGCCATGCCTTCAGCCTCTGTGAAGCACCTTGGGACGTTTTCTGCATTAAAAGCGCTATATAAATGCAAGTTGTAGTAATAGTATGCCCTACTTAACCTCAGTAAAGCATCTCCTATTACACTAATGTAGCATTTCCAGTGCCCACTTTAGCAATCCTGTGGTCTAGCCAATTGACATTGTCACGGCTATAAATGAGATTGAGGCTATGCAAATTATTTTAATTTGGGACTCTTCTCGTTGGCAAATGGAGGCGGCTATAATTTCATTGGTCTAAATTAGATCTGAACACAGAGTCCTGGGGGAAAGGGCAGTGTCATAATCAGATTTGGTCCCCAACTCATCTAAGCCCAATAAATCATGTATAAAGATTGGCCAAATGATTTTTCCTCTCAAGACTACAATATTTCTGGCTTATGTTGAAATGTACGGTTCTTATGTTAGTTCTGAGCTGCGAATTGAGTATTGAGTCAGGCTGAGCTGCATTGTAATATTAATCTGTACTTTGATAATGTTTTGTCTCTTTTAGCCAGTTGATGACTTTGAAACGTTCTTTTCAGCGGTTATTGATAACAAGGTAACGATGATTACTCGGGGTGCAATATTCCCCATTCTTAGTCAATTAGAGAAAATTCCACCCTTCGTGTTTTCTGCTTCTGTTCTATATGTTACAACGAGATTATTTTCTCTTTTTATATACAAAAAAAATTCTCTCTCAGTCCTTTGCTCGTATAAAGAAATGGATTGAACATGCAGAGTCCTCCCCAAATCTAACAGTCATTGCAGGTGGGCAGTGTGATGGTGAGGTTGGATATTATGTGCAGCCATCAATTATAGAGACAAAAGACCCCCATGATCCCATAATGAAAGAGGTAAGAGTGTGATCTACCACAGAATTTCTGCAACTAATGAGGAATATGTGACCTTGTAACTATGTAAATATGTTGTGGTGATATCTGCATGTGTGATGAGTTCATTTTAAATATTATATTTTAAACTATCAAAATCTGCTTCAGAAACATTTGCACAAATGTTCCAGCAATAATCTCAGTAACTTTACAGTAAAGAAAATTCTTGTCTGTTCCAGTATTGAGAATATGTGCAACCTCTGTGAACTGCTAAATAAATTTATTGACGATACTCTTTGTTTTGGGTGTAGTTCAGCCTCAATTACTGTTAGGGAGCAGTTGTTTCCCAGGTATCTCAAAAGCCCCGATTTTAACAATGGTGCATGTTGTGGGGGGGGGGGGGGGTGTTAAAATCAGGGCAGAGGTTTTAACCTCATTTGTGCAGCACAGCCGCCATCTGCTATTTTAACTCCTGGGTTTTGCAAGCGAGGGCCTCATAAATATTCAAAAGTCGAGTTTAACCCCAGGCCGGGTGAGTCTTGCACAGTGAGAACCATGGCAGGGAAAACTGCCACACGATAGATCCAGGCCAGAAGAGGCCCAGGCAAGTAAGATTTTAAATTATTTTTATGGTTTCCTTGTGGGCCAGGAGGAGCAGGAGTGCTTCTCCACACCTCACAATGAAATCTTGGACCTCCCCTGATCTGCCCCCCCCCCACCCAACTGCAATGATCACCTGATTTCCCCCAACCCACTTACCTGAGTGCCGGGAACTGTTCCGTCGGATCCCCAGTGGTGGCTGCCAGCTGCCCATAATCCCGCTCACGCCGGCTCATCATTCCACTGGATCCATCTTGGGCTATGCTGATGAGGCCCGGGGGTTAAAATGGCCCGAACTTCTCATGAGGCAGACGAACAAGCTTGTTGCACCCCCAAACCCCCCATGCCACACTCACGCCCTGAGTTAAAATCGGGGATCAAGTCTCTGCTTCTGCTGTGAAGTTATCAGGAAGAGCATAACTATGAATTATGATCTGATTGCTTTTTTTTGCTTTCAGGAAATCTTTGGACCAATCGTGGCTGTATATGTTTACCCTGAAAACAAGTACCAGGAAATTCTCCAGTTGATTGATACAAGCACCCCTTATGGTCTCACTGGTGCTGTCTTTGCACAGGATAAGTGAGTTTTAGTTAGGCTGGACAGCCTGTGCTGAGAGTATGATCAACACCAGTGAGGGTTACACGTGGTGTTCAGGTAGTAGCCTGTGCCCATCTCCATTGTTTAGAAAACAGTATTTCAAATCACTGGCAAAAGTTCTTATTTAAAAATCTATCATTGTGTATGTTTTGAAGTGCACCAGCCACATTTCAGACTTTATCCTTCGGCTTTCTCTTTGAAGGTTGCAGTCACTTCCTGTTAGTTTCTTCTGACCTCAGCGAAGAGCAGAAAATTTAGAAAAAGCTATCAATCAACAGAGAAATGCCTTAGGATGTACCTAAGAGTGATTGGCCTCTAATTGACCTCAAGATGTGTCTATTTATAGTAAATAGACCTTGTAAAGTTAAAGACATCCAGCTTCCTGGGACATAATCTTAGAATTTGAGATACGAACATTTTCTGGAGTACTGCATACAGTTTTGGTCTCCTTATCTAAGGAAGGATATACTTGCCTTAGAGGTGGTGCAACGAAGGTTCACTAGATTAATTCCTGGGATGAGAGGGTTGTCCTATGAGGAGAGATTGAGTAGAATGGGCACATACTCTGGAGTTTAGAAGGATGAGAGGTGATCTCATTGAAACATATAAGATTCTGAGGGGGCTTGACAGGGTAGATGCTGAGAGGCTGTTTCCCCTGGCTGGAGAGTCTAGAACTAGGGGGCATAGTCGCAGGATACAGGGTCAGCCATTGAAGACTGAGAGGAGGAAGAATTTCTTCACGCAGAGGTGTTGTGAATCTTTGGAATTCTCCAACCCAGAGGGCTATGGATGCTGAGTCATTGAATATATTCAAGGCTGAGATGGATAGATTTTTGGATTCCAGGGGAATCAAAGGATATGGGGATTGGGCGGGAAAGTGGAATTGAGGTTGAAGATCAGCCATGATCTGATTGAATGGCGGAGCAAGCTCGAGGGGCCGTATGACCTACTCCGGCTCTTATTTCTTATGTCTTATGTCGAACATCTCAGCCCCAGGACATTGCTGCAGGAGTTCCTCAGGGCAGTGTCCTTGGCCCAACCATCTTCAGCTGCTTCATCAATGACCTTCCCTCCATCATAAGGTCAGAAATGGGGATGTTCGCTGATGATTGCACAGTGTTCAGTTCCATTCACAACCCCTCAGAAAATGAAGCAGTCCGTGCCCGCATGCAGCAAGACCTGGACAACATCCAGGCTTGGGCTCATAGGTGGCAAGTAACATTCGCGCCAGATAAGTGCCAGGCAATGACCATCTCCAACAAGAGAGAATCTAACCACCTCCCCTTGACATTCAACGGCATTACCATCGCCGAATCACCCCCCCTCAACATCCTGGGGATCACCATTGACCAGAAACTTAACTGGACCAGCCATATAAATACTGTGGCTACAAGAGCAGGTCAGAGGCTGGGAATTCTGCGGCGAGTGACTCACCTCCTGAATCCCCAAAGCCCTTCCACCATCTACAAGGCACAAGTCAGGAGTGCGATGGAACACTGTCCAGTTGCCTGGATGAGTGCAGCTCCAACAACACTCAAGAAGCTCGACACCATCCAGGGCAAAGCAGCCCACTTGATTGGCACCCCATTCACCACCCTAAACATTCACTCCCTTCACCACCGGCGCACTGTGGCTGCAGTGTGTACCATCCACAGGATGCACTGCAGCAACTCGACAAGGTTTCTTCGACAGCACCTCCCAAACCCGCGACCTCTACCACCTAGAAGGACAAGAGCAGCAGGCACATGGGAACAACACCACCTGCACGTTCCGCTCCAAGTCTCACACCATCCCGACTTGGAAATATATCGCCGTTCCTTCATGGTCGCTGGGTCAAAATCCTGGAACTCCCTTCCTAACAGCACTGTGGGAGAACCTTCACCACACAGACTGCAGTGATTCAAGAAGACGGCTCACCACCACCTTCTCAAGGGCAATTAGGGATGGGCAATAAATGCTGGCCTCGCCAGTGACGCCCACATCCCATGAACGAATAAAAAAAAAGAGCCTGCTCCGCCACTCAATAAGATCATAGCTGATCTTCTGTCTCAACTCTACTGACCCACCCTATAACCATATCCCTTGATTCTCTTAGTGTCCAAAAATCTATCAATCTCAGTTTTGAATATACTCAACAACTGAACATCCACAGCCCTCTAGGGTAGAGAATTCCAAAGATTTACAACTCTCAGTGAAAATTTTTTCCACATCTCAGTCTTAAATGGCCGACCTTTTATTCTGCGACTATGCCCCCTGGTTCTAGACTCTCCCACCAGGGGAAACCCCATCTCAGCATCTACCCTGTCAAGCCCTCTAAGAATTTTATATGTTTCAATAAGATCACCTCTCATTCTTCTAAACCCCAGAGAATATAGGCCTATTATACTCAGAACAACCCTCTCATAGAATCATAGACATTTACGGCACAGAAAGAGGCCATTTGGCTCATCATGTCCATGCCAGCTGAAAAAGCTATCCAGCATAATCTCTCTTTCCAGCACTTGGTCCGTAGCCTTGTAGGTTACGGCACTTCAAGTGCATATCCAAATACTTTTTAATTGGTTAATTATTATTGGTTAATTGGTGAATTAATACTCATCCCAGGAATCAATCTAGTGAAACATCGTTGTACCACCTCTAAGGCCTTGGGTAAGCAGACCAAAACTATACACAGTACACCAGGTGTGGTCGCATCAAAGCCCTATTTAATTGCAGCAAGACCTCCTTATTTTTATACTCCAACCCCCTTACAATCTTCATACAAAAGCATGTGAGAATATGGAAGTATTTTCTCAGAGACCACAGATGTAAAGCCAATTCAAAGGATGTAGATACTTGGGAAGTAAGATTATTGAAGGATATGGAACAAAGGCAGAGAATTGGGATTAAAAAGATAGAGCTGCCATGGCTAACAAAATGGCTTAATGGCCTAATCCTGTTCTTAGTAACAGAGTAATATGTTGTGTTACACGGTGTAATGTCGCTGTTCGTATAAAGTTGCGTTCATAGAATAGAATCACGGAAGGATGCCATTCGGCCCATCGAGTCCACGCCGGCTCAATGCAAGAGCAATCCAGCTAGTCCCACTCCCCTGCCCTTTCCCTGTAGCCCTGCAAATTTTTTCCTTTCAAGTACTTATCCAGTTCCCTTTCAAAGGCCATGATTGAATCTGCCTCCACCACCCCCTCGGGCAGTGCATTCCAGATACTAACCGCTCATTGTGTAAAAAAAGTTTTTCCTCATGTCACCTTTGGTTCTTTTGCCAATCACCTTAAATCTGTGTCCTCTGGTCCTTGACCCTTCCGCCAATGGGAACAGTTTCTCTCTATCTACTCTGTCTAGACCCTTCATGATTTTGAATACCTCTATCAAATCTCCTCGCAACCGTCTTTGTTCCAAGGAAAACACCACCAGCTTCTCCAGTCTATCCGTGTAACGAAAGTCCCTCATCCCTGGAATCATTCCAGTAAATCTCTTCTGCATCCTTTCTAAGGCCTTTACATATTTCCTGAAGTGCGGTGCCCAGAACTGGACACAATACTCCAATTGTGGCTGAAGCAGTGTTTTATAAAGGTTCATCATGACTTCCATACTTTTGTACTCTATGTCTCTACTTATAAAGCCCAGGATCCCGTATGCTTTTTTAACCAATTTCTCAACCTGCCCTGCTACCTTCAACGATTTGTGCACATATACCCCAGATCTCTCTGTTCCTGTACCCCTTTGAGTTGTGCCCTCATTTATATTGCCCCTCCTTGTTCTTCCTACCTTAATGTATCACTTTGCATTTTCTGCCTAAAATTTCATCTGCCACGTGTCCGCCCATTCCACCAGCCTGTCTATATCCTCTTGAAGTCTATCACCATCGTCCTCACTGTTTACTACCCTTTCAAGTTTTGTGTCATCTGCAGATTTTGAAATTGTGCCCTGTACACCCAAGTCCAAGTCATTAATATATATCAAGAAAAGCAGTGGTCCCAGCACTGACCCTTGGGGGAACACCTCCAGTCACCACTACTCTCTGTTCCCTGTCCCTTAGCCAATTCTGTATCCATGTTGCTACTGCCCCCTTTATTCCATGGGCCGCAATCTTGATAAAGTGCCGCACGGTAGGCTCATCATCAAACGCCTTTTGAAAGTCCATATACATCACCTCAACTGCATTGCCCTCATCTACCCTCTCTGTTACCTCATCAGAAAACTCTATCAAGTTAGTTAAACACGATTTGCCTTTAACAGATCCGTGCTGGCTTTCCCTAATCAATTCACCCTCGTCCAAGTGACTGTTAATTCTGTCCCAGATTATCTTTTCTAAAAGTTTCCCCACCACTGAGGTTAAACTGACTGGCCTATAGTTGCTGGGTTTACCCTTACATCCTTTTTTGAACAAGGGTGTAACATTTGCAATTCTCCAGTCCTCTGGCATAACACCCGTATCTACGGATGTTTGGAAGATTATGGCCAGTACCTCCGCAATTTCCACCCTTATTTCCCTCAGCAACCTGTGATGCATCCCATCCGCACCGGGTGACTTATCTACTTTAAGTATAGCCAGCATTTCAAGTACCGCTTCTTTATCAATTTTTAGCCCATCCAGTATCTCCAACTATATCTTCCTTTTACTGAGACTGACATCATCTTCCTTGGTAAAGACAGATGCAAAGTACTCATTTAGTACCTCAGCCATCCCCTCTGCTTCCAAGATTGGTCTCCATTATGGTCCCTGATCGGCCCCACCCCTCTTACTACCCGTTTACTGTTTACATGCCTGTAGAAGACTTTTGGATTCCCTTTTATGTTAGCTGCCAGTCTATTCTCATACTCTCTCTTTGCCCCTCTTATTTCCTTTTTCATGTCCTCTCTGAACTTTCTATATTCTGCCTGGTTTCCATTCGCAACCCCTCAAATAATGAAGCAGTCCGAGCCCGCATGCAGCAAGACCTGGACAACATCCAGGCGTGGGCTGACAAGTGGCAAGTAACATTCGCACCAGATAAGTGCCAGGCAATGACCATCTCCAACAAGAGAGAGTCTAACCACCTCCCCTTGACATTCAACGGCATTACCATCACCGAATCCCCCACCATCAACAGCCTTCGGGACTCTCACTCTTGGCTACAGAGAACAGTATCTATCCCTCTAACTATACTGTCGCCTACTACAACCAAATTCCTATTTACTCCCCCCTCTTGAATGGCCAATATCATCCATGGAGCTCTGGCTTTTGTTGCCCTACCTTTCTGCCTCGTGGGAATGTGCCCAGATTGTACCCAAACCATCTCCTACTTAAAGGCTGCCCACTGTTCAATTACAGTTTTGATTCCAATTTTTTTTATTTGTTCATGGGATGTGGGCATACCTGGCGAGGCCGGCATTTATTGCCTATCCCTAATTGCCCTTGAGAAGGTGGTGGTGAGCCATCTTCTTAAACTGCTGCAGTCCATGTGGTGAAGGTTCTCCCACAGTGCTGTTAGGTAGGTAGTTCCAGGATTTTGACTCAGTGACGATGAAGGAACGGCGATATATTTCCAAGTCGGGATGGTGTGTGACTTGGAGGGGAAACATGGAGCAGGTTTTGTTCCCATGTGCCTGCTGCCCTTGACCTTCTAGGTGCTGGGGGTTGCGGGTTTGGGAGGTGCTGTCAAAGAAGCCTTGGCAAGTTGCTGCAGTGCATCCTGTAGATGGTACACATTGCAGCCATGGTGCACCGGTGGTGAAGGGTGTAAATGTGGGGTGCCAATCAAGCGGGCTGCTTTGTCCTGGATGCTGTTGAGTTTCTTGAGTGTTGTTGGAACTGCACTCATCCAGGCAAATAGAGAGTATTCCATCACACTCCTGACTTGTGTCTTGGAGATGGTGGAAAGGCTTCGGGGAGTCAGGAGGTGAGTCACTTGCCGCAGAATACCCAGCCTCTGACCTGCTCTTGTAGCCACAGTATTTATGTAGCTAGTCCTGTTAAGTTTCTGGTCAATGGTGACCCCCAGGATGTTGATGGTGGGGGAATTCGGCAATGGTAATGCCGTTGAATGTCAAGGGGAGGTGGTTAGACTCTCTCTTGTTGGAGATGGTCATTGCCTGGCACTTATCTGGCGCGAATGTTACTTGCCACTTATCAGCCCAAGCCTGGATGTTGTCCAGGTCTTGCTGCATGCAGGCTCGGACTGCTTCATTATCTGAGGGGTTGCGAATGGAACTGAACACTGTGCAGTCATCAGCGAACATCCCCATTTCTGACCTTATGATGGAGGGAAGGTCATTGATGAAGCAGCTGAAGATGGTTGGGCCTAGGACACTGCCCTGAGGAACTCCTGCAGCAATGCCCTGGGGCTGAGATGATTGGCCTCCAACAACCACTACCATCTTCCTTTGTGCTAGGTATGACTCCAGCCACTGGAGAGTTTTCCCCCTGATTCCCATTGACTTCAATTTTACTAGGGCTCCTTGGTGCCACACTCGGTCAAATGCTGCCTTGATGTCAAGGGCAGTCACTCTCACCTCACCTCTGGAATTCAGCTCTTTTGTCCATGTTTGGACCAAGGCTGTAATGAGGTCTGGAGCCGAGTGGTCCTGGCGGAACCCAAACTGAGCATCGGTGAGCAGGTTATTGGTGAGTAAGTGCCGCTTGATAGCACTGTCGACAACACCTTCCATCAATTTGCTGATGATTGAGAGTAGACTGATGGGGCGGTAATTGGCCGGATTGGATTTGTCCTGCTTTTTGTGGACAGGACATACCTGGGCAATTTTACACATTGTCAGGTAGATGCCAGTGTTGTAGCTGTATTGGAACAGCTTGGCTAGAGGCACAGCTAGTTCTGGAGCACAAGTCTTCAGTACTACAGCCAGGATGTTGTTGAGACCCATAGCTTTTGCTGTATCCAGTGCACTCAGCCGTTTCTTGATATCACGTGGAGTGAATCGAATTGGCTGAAGACTGGCTTCCGTGATGGTGGGGATATCGGGAGGAGGCTGAGATGGATCATCCACTCGGCATTTCTGGCTGAAGATGGTTGCAAACGCTTCAGCCTTGTCTTTTGCACTCACGTTCTGGACTCTGCCAGCATTGAGGGCCAGATCTGTTCTCATCCCATTCAAATTGGCCCTCCTCCAATTGAGTATTTTTACTTTCTAAACCTTATGATACTATGATCGCTGCTCCCTAAATGCTCTCCCACTGACACTTGCTGCACTTAGCCCACCTTATTCCCTAGAATCAAGTCCAGCAATGCCTCCTTCCTCGTAGGGCTGGAAACGTACTGGTTAAGAAAGTTATCCTGAACACGTTTCAAAAATTCCTCCCCCTCTGTGCCCCATATTATTATTGTTATCCTAGTCTATATTAGGATAGTTGAAATCCCCTATTATCACTACTCTATGGCTTTTGCACCTCTCTGTAATTTCCCTGCAAATTTGCTCCTCTATATCCTTCCCACTAGTTGGTGGCCTATAGAATACACCCAGTAGTGTAATGGCACCTCTTTTATTTCTTAACTCTAACCAAATAGATTCTGTCCTTGACCCCTCCAGGACACCCTCTCTCTCCAGCACTGCAATATTCTCCTTAATCAATAGTGCCACCCCTGCCCCCCTTTTTCTTTCCTTCCCTATCTTTCCTGAACACCTTGTAATCAGGAATATTTAGTACCCAATCCTGCTCTTTTTTGAGCCAGGTCTCGGTTATCGCCACAACATCATATTCCCATGTGGTTATTTGCGCCTGCAGCTCACCAACCTTGTTTACCACACTTCGTGCATTTACACACATGCACTGCAAACCAGTCTTAGACTTTCTTGTACTCTCCCTTAGTCTGATCCCACCTAATACTGTATCATTACTTGCTTTAGTGCTATTTTTCTCCCCGGATCCTTTGTAATCCTTGTTTCTCCTTTCCATTGCTACATCCTGGTGCCCATCCCCCTGCCACATTAGTTTAAACCCCCCCCACCCCCAAGAGCACTAGCGATCCTGTGAAGACATTGGTCCCAGCTCCGTTAAGGTGCAACCCGTCCGGCTTGTACAGGTCCCACCTTCCCCAGAACTGGTTCCAATGCCCCAGGAATCTGAAGCTCTCCCTGCTGCACCATCTCTCCAGCCACGCATTCATCTGCTCTATTATCCTATTCCTATGCTCACTAGCGCAGGGCACCAGGAGTAATTCTCCACTTTACAGTGAGATCTGCTAATATTTATTGAAACCTTTTCAGTTTCTATGTGGAATGTTAAAATTGAAGACCAATTGAGAACCATTTGGGGTAGAAATTTGTCTGGCCCATTTTTGGGCCCAGAATCAGTGCTGCGCAGGCAGAGCTCGCTTCAGGCAAGAGGCCCACGGCTGGCCTGAAATTGGAACTCTAGCTTCATTTCAATAAATTAGTTGAGCTGCGCCTACACAGGCAGTGTGCCCATTTCAGAAGTCAGATTTGGGGCCTCTTCCCTCTCCGGCAGCAGCCCTCAGGTAAGTGCCGGGGGAGAGAGGACATCAGGAGGGGGGTTGATCACAACCGTCAGGAGTGCTGTGGAGCCTGGAGGAACATTAATACTTCTCCACATGAATTTAAAATGAATACATGACTTCTGGAAAACCTGAGCAGGGCTGATGGCCGATGCCTGCTCAGGGCAGTCCAATTTCTTGGTGGGGACCTAAAACAGTCATTAGAACCCTCTTTAGCATAGGTAAGGGGCCTAATGCTAGTTTTAGGTGGCTGCCCTGGATGCCTGAAACTTGTCTGAGGCTAATATGGTATTGGACGTTTTTCAGGAGTCCTTGAAACGCAGAGGATTGCATCTGGAAAACAGGCTCAATGATGACTAGTTTCTACCCCTTTGTCTTTTATCACAGAAACAGCATTGTAATGCTTTCATTTGAGATGTGATGTATGAAACGTAAAGTATGTAAAAAGAAAAAGATTAGTGAAGACAAATGTAGGTCCCTTACAGTCAGAAACGGGAGAATTTATAATGGGGAACAAGGAAATAGCAGAGCAATTAAACAAATACTTTGGTTCTGTCTTCACGGAAGAGGACACAAATTACTTCCCAGAAATGCTAGGGAACCAAGGGACTAGTGAGAAGGAGGAATTAAAGGAAATTAGTATTAGTAAAACAATAGTGCTGGAGAAATTAATGGGACTGAAAACCGATAAATCCCCAGGGCCTGATAATCTGCATCCCAGAATACTAAAAGAGGTAGCCATGGAAATAGTGGATGCATTAGTTGTCATCTTCCAAAATTCAATAGATTATGGAACAGTTACTGCAGATTGGAGGGTGGCAAATGTAACCCTATTATTTAAAATAGGAGGGAGAGAGAAAACAGCGAACTACAGACCGGTTAGCCTAACAGCAGTAGTAGGGAAAATGCTGGAGTCTATTATAAAGGATGTGATAACAGGACACTTAGAAAATATCAGTGGGATTAGACAGTCAACATGGATTTATGAAAGGGAAATCGTGTTTGACAAACCTACTGGAGTTTTTTGAGGATGTAACTGGTAGAATAGATAAGGGAGAACCAGTGGATGTGGTTTATTTGGATTTTCAGAAGACCTTTGATAAAGTCCCACATAAGAGGTTAGTGTGCAAAATTAAAGCACATGGGATTGGTGGTAATATACTGGCATGGATTGAAAATTGGTTAACAGACAGGAAACAGAGAGTAGGAATAAATGGGTCTTTTTCAGGGTGACAGGCAGCGACTAGTGGGGTGCCGCAGGGATCAGTGCTTGGGCCCCAGCCATTCACAATATATATCAATGATTTGGATGAGGGAACCAAATGTAATATTTCCAAGTTTGTTGATGGCACAAAACTAGGTGGGATCGTGAGATGTGAGGAGGATGCTAAGAGGCTTCAAGGCGATTTAGACAAGTTGAGTGAGTGGGCAAATACATGGCAGATGCAGTATAATGTGGATAAATGTGAAGTTATCCACTTCGGAAGGAAAAACAGAAAGGCAGAGTATTATTTAAATGGTGATAGATTGGGGAATGTTGATGTACAAAGGGACCTGGGTGTCCTTGTACGCCAATCACTGAAATCAAATATGCAGAAGCAGCAAGCAGTTAGGAAGGCAAATGGTATGTTGGCCTTCACTGCAAGAGGATTTGAGTACAGGAGCAAGGATGTCTTACTGCAGTTGTACAGGGCCTTGGTGAGACCACATCTGGAGTATTGTGTGCAGTTTTGGTCTCCTTACCTAAGAAAGGATATACTTGCCATAGAGGGAGTGCAGCGAAGGTTCACCAGACTGATTTCTGGGATGGCAGGACTGACATATGAGGAGAGATTGGGTCGACTCGGCCAGTATTCACTCGAACTTAGAAGAATGAGAGGGGATCTCATTGAAACATATAAAATTCTGACAGGGCTGGACAGACTGAATGCAGGGAGGATGTTTACCCTGGCTGGGGGGTCCAGAACGAGGGGTCACAGTCTCAGGATACGAGGTAGGACATTTAGGACTGAGATGAGGAGAAATTTCTTCACTCAGAGGGTGGTGAACCTGTGGAATTCTCTACCACAGGGCTGTGGAGACCAAGTCACTGTATACATTAAAGATGGAGCTAGATAGATTTCTAGACATAAAAGGCATCAAGGAGTATGGGGAGAGAGCGGGAATATGGTATTGAGATAGAGGATCAGCCATGATCATATTGAATGGCGGGGTAGGCTCGAAGGGCCGAATGGCCTACTCCTGCTCCTATTTTCTATGTTTAGTCCACTTATGCTGTCCTATGTTAAGAACATTAACTCCCCACCCGGCAAAAACCAAGGAGGGGATAGTTAACATGGAGCAGGAGACATACCCACTAGCCTCCCACCCTGATCTTGCCTACTACATCAGGGACACATGCCCAAAGCCATTGGGATCCTTGTCATCAGAAACCAACTACAATCTTAACCCCAGGCCTGTGCCCCACGAGAAGCCCTCGTGCCTTCCTATCCAAGCCAAACCTGTCAGGAACAGGAGCTGGGCCCAGAAGAGACCCAGAAAGGTCGGTTTCTTTTTTTTAAAAATGCTTCCTTGGGCCAGGAGCAGGTGTGCTCTTCCAGGCTCCACAAGGAAACCGTGGGCCTCCCCTGCCCTGGGCTTCTCTCCCTTTGCGACCCTCTTCCTAACCACTTACCTTAATGCTGAAGACTGTTCAATTGGGTCCCTGACACCAGCCTCATGCTGCCTGGAATCTCTGTCCCACCTGCTGGTGATGTAGCTCTTCCCGCTGGGTTTAGGTGGGAGACTGACGCTGATCAGACCCAGAAGTTCGAATCTCTCAGGCCTCGTGCTGCAGAGGGCCGGCCTACAGTCCACCTTGGCCTCATCAATCCTGCCCGCCCTTAGAATCGCACCCCAGAACTTTTAAGAAACAGGAAAAGGCCATTAGGCCCAACAATGTTGTCCTTTTCTGACCCATACACCCCACCTACCTGACTTCTCACCATGTTCTCCTTTCTCCAGAAATGCACCCAGTTACGTTGTAAACTCACTTATACTGTACATTTCTGTGGCTTTCCCTGGTAAGTTATACAACTCAATTACCCTTTTGTTGATAAAACATGCTGGAGTTCCATTCTTACTCCCAATATTTAACTTATGGCCCCAGGTATTTGAACCCCTCTCCACACCAATCAATGTTTCTGCATTAACACTCTCGATACCCTTCATGCCAATAAACATTTCAATTTGGCCACCTCAAAGTCTCCTATTTTCCAAACGAAACAAACTTAACTTCCTTAAGCTTATCAGCTTGATTCACTTTGCAGAATTCTTGTAGGTCAGAAGGTTGTAGGTTTGAGTCACAGAGCAGGATTTAACCGTGTCTGCCACCTATACTCTAAGCTGCAACACCATTGTAGTACTGAGGAAGTGCTGCACTAAACCAAGGTCTCATACGTCTGTTCAGATGGAAACTAAAGATCCCATGGCACTATTCTAAGAAGAGCAGGAAGTTCCCCCATTGTTCAGACCGACATCATCAAGCAAAGCACTTTAAGATGTTTTGATGATATGATAAGTTGCTATATAAAAGCCCTTCTTTCTTTCTTTCCTCTTAATTTAAATCATCTTCATTGTCTGCTTCTATACCATATTAAGAGCAATTGTAAACAATTTTACAACACCAAGTTATAGTCCAGCAATTTTATTTTAAATTCACAAGCTTTCGGAGGCTTCCTCCTTCGTCAGGTGAATGATGTGAAAATGACGAAGGAGGAAGCCTCCGAAAGCTTGTGAATTTAAAATAAAATTGCTGGACTATAACTTGGTGTTGTAAAATTGTTTACAATTGTCAACCCCAGTCCATCACCGGCATCTCCACATCATATTAAGAGCAGTAATAATACTGTTCAGGGACTGGTGGAATGACCTCCAATAACCTAATGCAGCTACTGCTCCAGATTCAACAGTTCTGTTGTAGGAACCAAAACTGGGATGAATCTCATCCAATACTGAATGACATGCATATTGGGGGATGCAGCAGCATTTGCTGTTGGTGTTTGCACTAATATCCATATGATTTGGTGACCTCAACGGACCAACACCTTATATAGCAACAATAGATTCTGTGTGGATTTGTAACCTATCCCTCTGCTGGTACTAACCACTATCTTTTTCACTGCAGCTAGACACTGGATTGGCCTTTTCATAGATTTATCCATAATAACCCCTAGATACCTTTCCTGTTCAACACACTGTATAACTGTCCAATTTAATATATAATACCTCCTTCGATTCCTTGTTCCCATACTAATTATTTTGCACTTAACCACAACAACAACAATATGCATTTAAACATCACCTTAACACAGGAAGTCCTATGGCACTTTGCAGAAGCATAATCAGACAAAAATTGACAGAGCCAAAGAAAGAGATATTAGACACATTGCACTTTCTGTATTCTGCTTGATTCTCTACTGTATCATTCTGACATTTATCATAAGCCTCCTTTTTCTGTTTCATTTTAACTTCAATTTCTTTAATCATCCAGGGAGCTCTAGCTTTGGATGCCCTTCCTTTCCGCCTCATAGCAATGTGTCTAGTCTGTACCCGAACTATCTCCTCTTTGAAGGCTTCCTATTGCTCATTTACTGCTTTACCTGCCAGTCTTTGTTTCCAATTGACCTGGGCATGATCCCTTTTCAACTCACTGAAATTAGCCCTCTTCCAGTTGAGTATTCACCTTTGATTGTTCCTTGTTCTTTTCCATGACTACTCTAAACTTAATGATATTTTGATCAGTTTCCCAAATGTTCTCCCACTGAAACATGCTCTACTTGCCCCACTTCATTCCCCAGAACTAGATCCAGCACTTCTTCCTTCCTCATTGGGCTGGAAACATACTGATCAAGAAAATTCTTCTGTACACATTTCAGGAATTCCTCCCCTCCTTGCTCTTTACACTGATTCTTTCCCCAGTTTATATAAGGATAATTGAACTCCACCATTATCACTACCCTATTGTTTTTACATCTTTCTGAAATTTGCTTGCAGATTTGCTCCTCCATCTCCTTCCCACTATTTGGTGGTCTATAGTAAACACCCAGCAGCGTTAATAGCTCTTCTTCTGTTCCTTAATTTTAACAAATAAATTCTGTCTTTTAATTCTCAAGCACATCATCCTTTACCACGGTAGTAACTATCTTTGATCAATACTGTCATCCCCTCTTTTTTTTCCTTCACTATTCCTCCTGAATACATTGTAGCCAGGAATGTTAAGTTCCCATTCCTGCCCTTGTTTGAGCCAGGTCCTCTTCCCCCCCCACCCCGGACCGCAAAACTCCTCTCGTGGTCAGTTCTGATTTTAGCTGTGTGATTGGGAGACATCAAACAGAAAATAGTAAATAGGAGCAGGAGCAGGCCAAACAGCACCTCGAGCCTGCCCCGCCATTCAATCAGATCATGGCTGACCTTCGACCCAAACTCCACTTTCCTGCCTAATTCCCCATATCCCTTGATTCCCCTAGAGCCCAAAAATCTATCTATCTCAGCCTTGCATATACTCAATGACACAGCATCCACAGCCCTCTGGGGCAGAGAATTCCAAACATTCACAACCCTCTGAGTGAAGAAATTCCTCCTCATCTCAGTCTTAAATGGCCGGCCCCTTACCCTGAGATTGTGCCCTCTAGTTCTTGACTCTCCAACCGGGGGAAACAACCTCTTAGCATCTACCCTGTCAAGCCCCCTCAGAATCTTTTATGTTTTAATTAGATCACCTCTCATTCTTCTTAACTCCAGATACTGTAGGCCAATTCTACTCAATCTCTCCTCATAGGACAACCCTCTTATCCCAGGAATTAATCTAGTGAACCTTTGTTGCACTGCCTCCAAGGCAAGTATATCCTTCCTTAGATAAGGAGACCAAAACTGTACACAGTACGCCAGGTGAGGTCTCACCAAAGCCCTGTACAATTGTAGTAAGACTTCTTTACTCTTGTACTCCAACCCCCTTACAGTAGAGGCCAACATCCTATTTGCCTTCCTAATTGTTTGCTGTACCTGCATGCTAACTTTTTGTGTTTCTTGTACGAGGACACCCAAATCTCTCTGAGCACCAACATTTAATAGTTTCTCATCATTTAAAAAATATTCTGTTTTTCTCTTCTTCCTACCATAGTGAATAATAACCTTACATTTCCCTATATTATACTCTGCCACCTTCTTGCCCACTCACTTAACCTGTCTATATCCCTTTGCAGATTCTTTGTGTCCTCCTCACAGCTTACTTTCCCACCTAGCTTTGTATCAGTAGCAAACTTGGATAGGTTACACTCGGTCCCTTCATCTAAGTCATTAATATAGATTGTAAATAGCTGAGGCCCAAGCACCAATCCTTGCGGCACCCCACTAGTTATAGCCTGCCAACCTGAGAGTGACCCGTTTATCCCTACTCTTTTTTTTGTCCGTTAACCAATCCTCCATCCATGCTAATATACTACTCCCAACCCCATGAGTCTTTATCTTGGGTAACATCTTTTATGTGGCACCTTATCAAATGCCTTTTGAAAATCCAAATATACTAACTGATTCCCCTTTATCTACCCTGCTGGTTACATCCTCAAACTCTAATACATTTGTCAAACATGATTTCCCTTTCATAAAACCATGTTGACTCCACTTAATCATATTATGATTTTCTAAGTGCCCTATTACCACTTCCTTAATAATTGATTCCAGCATTTTGTGGATGACTAATGTCAGGCTAACTGGCCTTTAATTCCCTGTTTTCTCTCTCCCTCCTTTCTTGAATAATGGTGTTACATTTGCTACCTTCCAATCCGCTGGGACTGTTCTAGAATCTAGGGAATTTTGGAAGATCATAACCAATGCATCCACTATCTCTGTAGCCACCTCTTTTAGAACCCTAGGATGTAGGCCACCAGGTCCAGGGGATTTATCGGCTGGAATCTAGGTATAGTGAAACCTGTATAAATGGACACTCATTGAGAGACCCAAATAACGTACATGGTAAAATATATAAGAGGCACTCTGAAACCATGGACACTCTCAAATTACGAACCATGGACTGCCTTTTACAATTTAAACACGGGACATAACCTGTCGCAAAGCTGCCGTATCTGGAACTTTCACTGAGTCGGAATCACTGGTTCTTCCCCTTGCAGCTTGTTTCCTTTCTGCCCCCAAATTCTTGTGAGGTCAGTGTATGCCAGTCAGCGCAAGGCGGCAGCAGGTTCTGTGAGAGGATCTGCTTTTGTTGAATGGGGAACTCTTTACCCACCATGCATAACAGCAAAGAAACCACTCTATGGGATTGAATGCTTGCATGGCTCGAACCCTGGGATAGAGCGGTTTCTCGTATTCTTTGCCTTGGCTTCTGATGGTGGACCTGCTTCTTTGAGGAAGTTTATCTTTGGGGAGTGAAGGTGGACAGCTGTCCCAGACCTCTCTGCTGCTCAATAGAGTGATGGACAGACCTGAGAGTCCCAGCTATCAGTCTTCCTGCAGACTCACTGCTCAACCAGAAAATTGCAGCTTCACATCTACAAATAATGTGACCTGTTGTGTTTTCCCTCTCGAATGTTCTCAGTCCATTTTAAGTCTTGCCTTTGGAAGCTTCAATATACCGACTGGCACAACCTGCCATCACGTTTTCCCCCATTTTTTGTCCTGTGACTGCCCTAATGCTGGTAACTAGAACTGAGAAATGCAGTCTATAACTGAAGTTGCACTCTGCTTCATGTAAGAATGGTTTGAAATGAAACGGGAATTTAGACCGCAAAACTGTTAAGTGAACAGAGCTGAATGCTGGTGTGTGTGAGGGGGATTCTTAGCATTGTTGCAGCTGATTTGGTGCCGATCGTAATCTCAACTGGTTCTTCAAGATTGTTGGGAAAGTTTTTACAGTACATACAATGACCATTTTGAAAATAAGGACACCTGCGAAAAAAAAAGACAGTTAACGCAAGTCCCCATGGTGTCTGTAATTTACAGGTTTCACTGTACTTGAGAGGGAGTCACGTGGGGACTTTATGATGCAACTACTGGTGGCCAATTACAAAGAAGCAGTATTCAGATGAGAAACAGGTTGTCTGTCTCTGCCTATCGATGACTATAGTGGGAGAGTTTGTGTGGGAATTAGTGATTTGTGACAGATGCTGATGTTTTATTTATGAAATTTTGCACCTGATGGAAATGCTACTGCTGCATAATAAGTTTCAAAGTGCTAAAATTCTAATTAAAATATTTTATTTATACATTTGGACCACGGTGGTTAGGAACGGTTATGGAGAGAACAACCTGCAATTAATTTCCAATATAAATAAATCAAAGTTAAGAAACAAAAGCATTTCATATAAATTACAGGTTAAGAGTGAAGCTAAACTAGATCTTCTAGTGTTAATAAAGGTGACTTTGGCAAGACAGTGTTGGGAGATCCTAAATTCAGGGCTGCTAACGTATCTTGGGGGTAATTTTAACTTTTGGCAATAGTGTACAATGGGCGATATCTGATCAGCCGCCCGTTAAGACACATCTCCCAATTTTCATTTGCATCGACTTCAATGGGGAGAATTAACGCCCATTTTACACTATCGTCCAAAGTTAAAATGACCCCACTGCTTGAAAATCAGATTTTTTTTTTACCAAATTTTGTTTCAGAAATGTTGTAGCTGAAGCATGTAAAGTTCTGCGGTATTCTGCTGGAAACTTCTACATTAACGACAAGTCAACTGGCTCCGTTGTTGCACAGCAGCCGTTTGGAGGGGCTCGGATCTCTGGTAAGTGGATTGAGTTTAGAAAAGTCTGTTTGGTTAATGATGTAGTTAAAATAAAGTTTGAATTTTAATTGAGTCTTTGACACTGAGTCCTATAAGGTTGCCAGCCCAAGTGAAGGATACTACTGTTATCAGTCCTGAGTCCTATAAGGTTGCTAGCCTGACTGTTATCAGTCTGCTAAGCACCTGGTGCAGTGGTTGAAGTGGAATTTGTGTGAAGAATAATCTGTTTTTACATCATTGGAAACAATTTTTCTAACTTTTGATCTGTGCCATTGCCTGCTTATTGCAAGGGTCTTTTCTGTTACCTATCTCAACCAGTATAAAAAGTTCCAAATACTTTTTTTTAAAATCCTGTAAAAGGGAACTGCACAGACCTCCAAGACCGATCTACCATTGGAGATTTTAAAAGTAAAATGTTTATTTTAAATCTTGCAAATCAGATATTACTGGCAAAACAGAAATTAAACTTTATGCTAGCATTACACAGGCAGCATGAGAGTCTCAACTCTCCAAGGATGCTTGGAAAACCATAAAAGAGGAATTACTAAAGGTTCAGTAAACTATAATTGAAAAACAAATTGAGACACCATTAACTGTGTAGCTCTTTTCCTTTCTCAGGAACTAATGACAAGCCTGGAGGTCCCCACTACATCCTTCGTTGGACATCACCACAATCTGTAAAGGAGACACATGTTCCCCTGACCACATGGAGATATCCTTATATGGAATAGATACTCGAAAAGCAGCATTAATGTGCTCCAATGAACATTTTTACAATTTGATACTCACTGAAAACTTTTCTTAAAATACCTGCAGCTGTTAAGCCACTTGAAGTTTATTTCCAGCTATGCATTTGGGAAGTGCCTTCCGTCCACTATAATTTCTGAGTTGTGTAAAAGACTAAATTCTCAAAAGTTTGCTTCAGCACTGGTCAAAACCGATGGCAGAGTTTTTTTAATACAAGACTTGAGACTAAGTCTGGGCAGTTTTTAATAATTGTGCATGTCATCTTAATGAAATCCTGTGCATTATTTCAGAGTTTAATATTTTATGGTTAAACTGTGTAATTCTCAGTACTGACTCAGCAAGATTTTATTGCAAACATTTCTCTGGAAATGAAATATCCGATTCAGTGCTCCGACAAAAAGTATGAATACTTAAGTTTGTTTTAGATCTTATTTCTACTGTAACTGCTCCAAAAATCACAATTTGCAAAAATCATAAATGATTAATATAAATCTGAACTCAAACTGCACTGTTGGAAGCACTAAATACACTTTCAATAATTGTAACCATCCTATGAATCAACAGAAATGCTGACATAGTTGTAAAAGGCTGGAGAGTAGCTCCAAAGGACAACACGCATAATTTACTGGCCAGAATGTTGTTCATCAGCTGACCTCTTTTTTTCTTTGGTGAACTGTCTTTAATTGTACATTTTCTTTTAGACTTGTGTAATTAAGTCCGTTTTATTCTTTTGTGCAGTAATCAGTAGAGCCGTCTCTGGGATCTCCAAGAAGGAGCATTGTATGAAAATGATTTTAGAATTGGTTTAACTTATTGTGTGGTTCTGTGCTAGTGCTTTGTTAGCAATAACTAAAAGCATTGCTGAAACCTAGATTGCAGAATAATTATTCCATTTGTAATATGGCCTGGTGCGAGATGGAAAAAATATTCAACAATGAATGTGAATTTCAGTTTTAAAAAAAACATGCAGTACTCACTGTTTGTGTGAAAGAATGTGGAAGTGATTGCATTGGGAATTAGTAGCTAATCAACTGATAGTTATTTTTGTTGCTGAATGAAATTAAAGATTATCTGAAATGGAAAGCTCTTGCTTCTCTTGCATTCTTGACTCTGATAATCAAATCGAATTCAATCCAAACTTTGTCTTTTTCCTGCAAACACCATGGGGGTGATTTTAAACCCCAAGTACGGGTGGGCTGGGGGTAGGTGGGAGTTGAAAATAGTTGTTTTTTGGGAACGCAAAGTCCAAAAATTTTGCGGTTGTGATCCAAAAAAACAACTATTTTCAACTCCCACCTGCCCCCAACCCACCCGTTCTTGGGGTTTAAAAACAACCCCTATGTCTGGAAAAGTAAGATTCAGTAACCACTTTACAGAATACCAATGGATTCTGCATTAATAAAGCCTACTGTATTCTGTGTAGATCAAGTAGAGAATAGCACTGTTGGCCAGGGGCTGCAAAAAACTACTGAGTTTATTCCAAATTGCTAACACTCAGGCAAAGTAACTTTTGAACTGAAGTGACCTGGAGTTCAGTCACTGGTCTGAGCTGGCCGGAACCGGTTTGATTTAGTTACACTTCTAAGGGACAAAGGAGATGTGACGAGACACCAGTCCTTATTTAGAAAAGGAGTAATGAGGTGATGCTACCCTTGGAACAGAGCCAATAATGGGATGACACCGAGCAAATCTAAGCCAACAGGGGACAGACAACTTGGGAATAAGACTGAAGAATTGCAGGCTTGGTGCCAGTGTGTGCGAAACTCCGGAGACTAATCATCGCGGAAGTGGAAGACCCTACGTCAGGGACGTTGAGACGACGTCAAGAGAAAGAGAACGGAACGCCTGGCCAGCGTCAGCTCTCCATTCCGGGTAATATAGTATCCTTTCTATTCTGTGACCACTCGGAGTGTCAGAGAAACCTAGTGGGTGTGCGTTTAAATCCTAGTTTGGGTATAAAACTGTATAACCTGCTGTAAACTGCATGCCTATATCTAACCAGACGTATAAGCTATATGTACATGATCTAACAACGTTAATAAAGCGAATTGAGAATTTAGAGAGAATTGACTCAGCTCCTCTTTGTACTAAGCCAATAACCGTAACCGGTGACCTCCGGTCTACAGCACCATGATTTAGTTTTGAGAGTCATGAGCTAAGGAGGGAAGGGTCATGACTACTTTTCCAAAACTAGAAAGTGTCATTTTGTTACTTGAAGCCCATAAAGGATAGTGCCATTTATTTAATACTACGGTCTGTTGGTATTCCGTGCAGGATATATGTACTACAATCACTTCCTCATCTCTGCCTTGGATGCCCTTGTCCCCAGTAAAACAACACAATTTAATATAGTAAAACGTCCCATTGTGCTTCACAGGAGCGATTATCAAACAAAATGTGACACCGAGCCACAAAAGGAGATATTAAAACAGGTGACCAAAAGCTTGGTCAAAGAAGTAGGTTTTAAATAAGGTAGAGAAGGTTAGGGAAGGAATTCCAGAGCTTAGGGCCTGGCAGCTGAAAGCACAGCCGCTAATGGTGGAGCAATTAAAATCGGGGCTGCGCAAGAGGCCAGAATTGGAGGGGCGCAGAGATCTTGGAGGGTTGTACAGCTGGAGAAGGTTACGGAGATAGAGAGGGACGGGGCCATGGAGGGATTTGAAAACAAGGATGAGAATTTTAAAAATCAAGGCGTTGCCGGACCAGGAGCCAATGTAGATCAGTGGGTACAAAGCTGTCAGCGCTGCCTCCAGAGGATCCAACATTGTGGATCCCAATGCAATGTTCATAGAGCTGACCACTCCATGGTTGACTACATGGTCTGGATGTCATGCCCAAGACCCCACACAAGTTGGAGCTGGACTCCTCCATGCTCTCTGCCATTGTGTGGAAGGTCATTGGTAGAGGCTGCCCAGCACACTTAGAAGTTTGTGATGTATAGCCAACAGTCTGTAGGCTGTGTCCTCAAGGTCTTCATTACCTCCCTCTGCAGCAGGGCAAGGATGCAAGGTCGTCTTCCGGCAACATGCTCCCTGGACCGTCCTATCCGCCTGCCCATGCTCCGGCACACATGCTCAGTGAATCTCCCACTGCAGACCTCTTCTAGGCTCTAAAATATGTGAGTGCCAGTCTCTGAGCTGGTGCTTATTAGTCACTGTTGAATGACTTTGGATCTTCTGGAAGGGTGTCCTTCTCTTCCCTCAGCCCCGCTGTGCCCTCTAGAGTTTCAGGATCTGAAAGGGATGAGAGGGATAAGGGTTAGCAGTTAGTGGCAAGGCTAAGCTGAGACAGATGAGTGACTGCTGAAAGCAGCAGCCCTGTGAGAAGGGAAAGGAGGTGACTTGGCTAAAAACCTTGTGGGACTTGTCACTCAGCCCCTCCAGAAGCCCCATTTGTGACATACCCCCTGCCCACATTGTCCATGATGGTCTCTTAGAGAGAGGACAGTATGTGTAGGGATGTGTAAAAGAGATAGTGTTAGCCTCATGAGGGAAGTAATAATGAGGACAGTAGCAGCTGCAGAATGCTGCAGTAACAGCAGAAGGAGATGCTGCTGCAGTGACTGGAAGAGAGCGGTGGGAAGCAGGGGAGGAAAAGGCTTGTGAGTGCTGAGGCTATAGGTAATGCAGGGCTATGCAGAAAGTATTGAGAGGTATGAGTTAATCTTACCTTAGTAGCCTATGTCAGATTATTGAACTTTTTTGCCATGAAATTTTACGTGAGGGCAGACGGGGCCTTGGTTTAACGTCTCATCCAAAAGACAGCACCTCCGACAGTGTAGCACTCAGTACTGCACTGGGACTGTCAGCCTGGATTATGTGCTCAAGTCTCTGGAGTGCGACTTGAATCCACAACCTTCTGACTCAGAGGCTAGAATGCTACCAACTGATCCATGGCTGACACCTTTCCAAGGGTTCCTTGGAAATCCGTCCAGATAACGTCTCTTGTACAACCAGTGCTAAGTATACCTGCATGAATCACGCATACTTGCCACAGACGGCCTCACTATGCCCTATTCAAATGGCAGTTGATCGCAGGGCGCAGATTTAGTTGACTCATGGTTCACACAGGACCAATCAAATCTCTCAAAAAGGATGGAGCAAGGACAGATCTCTCCTGATCTCTCATGGCTTTCTTCACGAGCAATATTTTTTTTCAACTTGTAGCTTCAACAGCTGCCACGTGACTAGGATTGCTCATAAATTCAGCACTTATCAAGTCCAGATCCAGGCTTTTACATTAGAAAATTATTTGTTACTTCCACTGACATAGAAAATAGGAGCAGAAGTAGGCCATTCAGCCCTTCGAGCCTACTTAGTTAATTTTTCAGTTAAAACTTTTGATGGTTGAAGTTATTTCAACATGGATATATTTTCAGTATTGGTGTGGAAGTGTAAAAGGCTGCTTCTGTGTTTGTTTTGGATTGGTTCTTCAATCATGCTTAGCTGGGACCATTCAGAAAGGAACAGGGCCACTAAGGGATACACACAATAAACTCACAGGTAATGACACTGAAATGGCAGAAATATTAAACGATAATTTTGCCTCAGTATTTACCAGAGAGACTAATGTGGGCATGACATTGGAAGAAGTGATTAAAAAAGATATAAAGACATTTAAGATAGAAGGGGGGTAGATAATTGATAAACTAATCAAACTTAGAGAGGATAAAACCACTGGTCTGGATGGATTGCATCTGCGCATATTAAAAGAAGTTAGAGAACAGATAAACTTGCCGTCCTTACCCGGTCTGGCCAATATGTGACTCCAGATCCACAGCAATGTGGTTGATTCTTAATTGCCCTCTGAAATGGCCTAGCAAGCCACTCAGTTGTAAAATCTCGCTACGAAAAGTCATAAAAGAATAAAACCGGACGGACTACCCGGCATTGGACCACTAGGCACCGGACACGACAACGGCAAACCAAGCCCAGTCGACCCTGCAAAGTCCTCCTCACGAACATCTGGGGACTTGTGCCAAAATTGGGAGAGCTGTCCCACAGACGAGTCAAGCAACAGCCTGACACAGCCATACTCACAGAATCATACCTTTCAGCCAACATCCCAGAGTCTTCCATCACCATCCCAGGGTATGTCCTGTCCCACCGACAGGACAGACCCACCAGAGGTGACGGTACAGTGATATACAGTCAGGAGGGAGTGGCCCTGGGAGTCCTCAACATTGACTCTGGACCCCATGAAATCTCATGGCATCAGGTCAAACATGGGCAAGGAAACCTCCGACCGAATACCACCTACCGCCCTCCCTCAGCTGATGAATCAGTCCTCCTCCATGTTGAGCACCACTTGGAGGAAGCACTGAGGGTAGCAAGGACACAAAATGTACTCTGGGTGGGGGACTTCAATGTCCATCACCAAGAGTGGCTCGGGAAGCACCACTACTGACCGAGTTGGCCGAGTCCTAAGGACATAGCTGCCAGACTGGGCCTGCGGCAGGTGGTGAGCGAACCAACACGAGGGAAAAACTTACTTGACTCGTCCTTATCAATCTACCTATCGCAAATGCATCTGTCCATGACAGTATTGGTAAGAGTGACCACCGCACAGTCCTCGTGGAGATGAACTCCAGTCTTCGCACTGAGGACACCATCCAACGTGTTGTGTGGCACTACCACCGTGCTAAATGGGATAGATTCAGAACAGATCTAGCAGCTCAAAACTGGGCATCCATGAGGTACATAAGAACATAAGAAATAGGAGCAGGAGTAGGCCAATCGGCCCCTCGAGCCTGCTCCGCCATTCAATAAGATCATGGCTGATCTGATCCTAACCTCAAATCTAAATTCATGTCCAATTTCCTGCCCGCTCCCCGTAACCCCTAATTCCCTTTACTTCCAGGAAACTGTCGATTTCTGTTTTAAATTTATTTAATGATGTAGCTTCCACAGCTTCCTGGGGCAGCAAATTCCACAGACCTACTACCCTCTGAGTGAAGAAGTTTCTCCTCATCTCAGTTTTGAAAGATGTGGAGATGCCGGTGATGGACTGGGGTTGACAATTGTAAACAATTTTACAACACCAAGTTATAGTCCAGCAATTTTATTTTAAATTCACAAGCTTTCGGAGGCTTCCTCCTTCGTCATTTTCACATCGTTCACCTGACGAAGGAGGAAGCCTCCGAAAGCTTGTGAATTTAAAATAAAATTGCTGGACTATAACTTGGTGTTGTAAAATTGTTTACAGTTTTGAAAGCGCAGCCCCTTATTCTAAGATTATGCCCCCTCGTTCTAGTTTCACCCATCCTTGGGAACATCCACCCGATCAAGCCCCTTCACAATCTTATATGTTTCAATAAGATCGCCTCTCATTCTTCTGAACTCCAATGAGTAGAGTCCCAATCTACTCAACCTCTCCTCATATGTCCGCCCCCTCATCCCCGGGATTAACCGAGTGAACCTTCTTTGTACTGCCTCGAGAGCAAGTATGTCTTTTCTTAAGTATGGACACCAAAACTGTACGCAGTACTCCAGGTGCAGTCTCACCAATACCTTATATAACTGCAGCAATACCTCCCTGTTTTTATATTCTATCCCCCTAGCAATAAAAGCCAACATTCCGTTGGCCTTCTTGATCACCTGCTGCACCTGCATACTAACTTTTTGATTTTCTTGCACTAGGACCCCCAGATCCCTTTGTACTGCAGTACTTTCCAGTTTCTCGCCATTAAGATAATAACTTGCTCTCTGATTTTTCCTGCCAAAGTGCATGACCTCACATTTTCCAATATTGTATTGCATCTGCCAAATCTCCGCCCACTCACCCAGCCTGTCTATATCCCCCTGTAGGTTTTTTATGTCCTCCTCACTCTCCACTTTCCCTCCCATCTTTGTATCATCTGAAAACTTTGATATGTTACACTCGGTCCCCTCCTCCAAATCGTTAATATAGATTGTAAAGAGTTGGGGACCCAGCACCGACCCCTGCGGAACACCACTGGCTACTGGTTGCCAGTCTGAGAATGAACCATTTATCCCAGCTCTCTGCTTCCTGTTAGATAACCAATCCTCCACCCATGCCAGAATATTACCCCCAATCCAGTGATTCTTTATCTTGAGCAATAATCTTTTATGTGGCACCTTGTCGAATGCCTTCTGGAAGTCTAAATACACTACGTCCACTGGTTCCCCTTTATCCACCCTGTACGTTATGTCCTCAAAGAACTCAAGCAAATTTGTCAGACATGACTTCCCCTTTGTAAAGCCATGCTGACTTTGTCCTTTTAAATTATGTTTATCCAAATGTTCTGCTACTGTCTCCTTAATAATAGACTCCAAAATTTTACCCACCACAGATGTTAGGCTAACTGGTCTATAATTTCCAGCCTTCTGCCTACTACCCTTTTTAAATAAGGGTGTTACATTAGCAGTTTTCCAATCTGCCGGGACCTTTGCCGAGTCCAGAGAATTTTGGAAAATTATTATCAAAGCATCCACAATCCCTACTGCCACTTCCCTCAAGACCCTAGGATGTAAGCCATCAGGTCCAGGGGATTTATCTGCCTTGAGTCCCATTAATTTACTGAGTACCAATTCCTTCGTGATTTTAATCGTATTTAGCTCCTCCCCCCCTAGAGCCCCCTATTTGTCCAGTGTTGGGATATTCTTAGTGTCCTCTACCGTAAAGACTGAAACAAAATATTTGTTCAGCATTTTTTCCATCTCCATGTTTCCCACCATTAATTTCCCGGTCTCATCCTCTAAGGGACCTACGTTTGCCTTAGCCACCCTTTTTCTTTTTATATAACTGTCGAAACTCTTGCTATCTGTTTTTATATTTTTTGCTAATTTATTTTCATAATCTATCTTCCCTTTCTTAATCAATCCTTTAGTTACTTTTTGCTGTCTTTTGAAGACTTCCCAATCTTCTATCCTCCCACTAAGTTTGGCTACCTATATGTCCTTGTTTTTAGTCGGATACTATCCTTAATTTCTTTACTTAGCCACGGATGGCTGTCATTTCTTTTACACCCTTTTTTCCTCAGTGGAATATAATTTTTTAGAAAGTTGTAAAATAACTCCTTGAATGAACACCACTGCTCATGTACCGTCTTACCCTTTAATCTATTTTCCCAGTCCACTTTAATCAATTCCGCTCTCATACTATCATAGTCTCCTTTATTCAAGCTCAGTACGCTTGTTTGAGAACCAACCTTCTCACCCTCCAATTGGATATGGAATGTAACCATGTTATGGTCACTCATTCCAAGGGGATCCTTAACCAGGACATTATTAATTAATCCTGGCTCATTACACAGGACCAGGTCCAAGGTTGCTTTCCCCCTTGTAGGATCAGTTACATACTGCTCAAAAAATCCATCCCTAATACACTTAATAAACTCTTCCTCAAGGCTGCCCTGCCCAATTTGATTTGTCCAGTTAATATGACAGTTAAAATCCCCCATAATGATAGCTGCAACGATTAGGAGGCCTATATACTACGCCCACTAGTGTTTTTTCCCCTTATTATTCCTTATCTCTACCCAAACTGTTTCATTATCCTGATCCTTTGTCCCAATATCATTTCTCTGTATTACAGTGATTCCTTCCTTTATTAACATAGCCACCCCACCTCCCCTTCCTTCCTGCCTGTCCTTCCTGATTGTTAAATACCCTGGCATATTTAATTCCCAGTCGTTGTCACTCTGCAGCCATGTTTCTGTAATGGCCACAAGATCATACCCATACGTAGTTATTTGTGCCGTTAACTCTTCCATTTTGTTACGAATGCTACGTGCATTCAGATAAAGAACTTTCAAATATGTTTTGTGACACTTAGTTCCTGCTTTTACCTTTTTTAACACTTTACCTTTTACTCCATACCTTCTGTCCCTTCCTGACACGCTTTCCTCTGTCTCCCTGCTCAGGTTCCCAACCCCCTGCCACAGCTTTGATGCTGGGTTAATCGCCTTACGCCTTCTAGTTTTTATTTTATCTGTCGTGCCTAAAGTACACTTTCTTTCCGCTGCTCTATGCTTTTCCCTCTCACTTGTTCTTGAACAACTGTTTGTACTATTTGTATTGTAGATTTCCCCTGGGTCTTCCCCTCTCTTGCTGCTCTCAACTTTATTCCCTTCTGACTCCCCAATAAGGTTCCCATCCCCCCGCCACTCTAGTTTCAACCTTCCCCAACAGCACTAGCAAACACCCCCGCGAGGACATTGGTCCCGGTCCTGCTCGGGTGTAACCTGTCACACTTGTACAGGTCCCACCTTCCCCAGAACCGGTCTTAATGTCCCAGGAATCTAAATCCCTCCCTCCCACACCATCCCTGCAGCCACGCATTCATCCTGTCTATTCTCCTGTTCCGATATTCACTAGCACGTGGCACCGGTAGTAATCCTGAGATCACTACCTTTGAGGTCCTGCTTTTTAATTCATCTCCTAACTCCTTAAATTCACCTTGCAGGACCTCATCCCTTTTTTTTACCTATGTCGTTGGTACCAATATGGACCACGACGACAGGCTGTTCACCCTCCCCCTCCAGAATGCCCTGCAGCCGCTCCGTGACATCCTTGACCCTAGCACCAGGGAGGCAACATACCATCCTGGAGTCACATTTGCGGCCGCAGAAACGCCTATCTGTTCCCCTTACAATTGAATCCCCTATCACTATAGCCCTGCCACTCTTCTTCCTCCCCTCCTGTGCAGCAGAGCCACCCGTGGTGCCCCGAACCTGGCTCTTGCTGCATTCCCCTGATAAGCCATCTCCCCCAACAGTATCTAAAGCAGAATATCTGTTTGAGAGGGAGATGGCCCCAGGGGACTCCTGCTCTACCTGCCTAGTCCTTTTACTCTGCCTGGCGGTCACCCATTTCCTTTCTGCCTGCGTAATCTTTACCTGCGGTGTGACCACCTCACTGAACGTGCTATCCACGATAGTCTCAGCATCGCGGATGCTCCACAGTGAATCCACCCGCAGCTCCAGCTCCGAAAGACGGTTAGCCAGTAGCTGCAGCTGGACACACTTCCTGCACACATGGTCGCCAGGGACACCGGTAGTGTCCATGACTTCCCACATAGTGCAGGAGGAGCATATCACGGGTGCGAGCTGTGCTGCCATGACTTGCCTTAGACTCTGACTCTCCTCTCGCTCTAGGTCTCTCCTTTTATACTCTGCTCACCTCTCGGACTCTCCTGCCTCACCTGTGACGTTGCACAGTAGTTGTCTCTTGTTGCAGGTCTGCTGCTGCTTTTATTCCCCAATCTCAGTCTTCTACTCTCAGGTCCACTGCCGCTCTGTGGAAAAAGTTAGGAAAAGCAAGGCAAAGCAGCACCTCCTTCCCCCACTTCACCGAACTCCCACACGTACCAAACTCTCTTCTTCCCGCACACCGTGCTGTTCGCACTGACAGGCCCCTGTATTTCTACAGTTTGTGACTCACATGAGTCAGGCCTGCCCCACCTTCAAGTACCAGTTTAATCCAGCTAACCAATTAACTTGTGGGCAATCAGCAGCAGCAGAATTGTATTCCAGCACAATCTGTAACCTCATGGCCCGGTATATTCCTCACTCTACCATTACCAACAAACCAGGGGATCAACCCTGATTCAATGAGGAGTGTAGAAGAGCATGCCAGGAGCAGCACCAGACGTACCTAAAAATGAGGTGCCAACCTGGTGAAACTACAACTCAGGACTACATGCATGCTAAACAGCGGAAGCAACATGCCATAGACAGAGCGAAGTGATTCCACAACCAATGGATCAGATCAAAGCTCTGCAGTCCTGCCACATCCAGTCGTGAATTGTGGTGGACAATTAAACAACTAACGGGAGGAGGAGGCTCTGCAAACATCCCCATCCTCAATAATGGCGGAGCCCAGCACGTGAGTGCAAAAGACAAGGCTGAAGCATTTGCAACCATCTTCAGCCAGAAGTGCCGAGTGGATGATCCATCTCGGCCTCCTCCCGATATCCCCACCATCACAGAAGCCAGTCTTCAGCCAATTCGATTCACGTGATATCAAGAAACGGCTGAGTGCACTGGATACAGCAAAGGCTATGGGCCCCGACAACATCCCGGCTGTCGTGCTGAAGTCTTGTGCTCCAGAACTAGCCGCGCCTCTAGCCAAGCTGTTCCAGTACAGCTACAACACTGGCATCTACCCGACAATGTGGAAAATTGCCCAGGTATGTCCTGTCCACAAAAAGCAGGACAAATCCAATCCGGCCAATTACCGCCCCATCAGTCTACTCTCAATCATCAGCAAAGTGATGGAAGGTGTCGTCGACAGTGCTATCTAGCGGCACTTACTCACCAATAACCCGCTCACCGATGCTCAGTTTGGGTTCCGCCAGAATCACTCGGCTCCAGACCTCATTACAGCCTTGGTCCAAACATGGACAAAAGAGCTGAATTCCAGACGTGAGGTGAGAGTGACTGCCCTTGACATGAAGGCAGCATTTGACCGAGTGTGGCACCAAGGAGCCTAGTAAAACTGAAGTCAATGGGAATCAGGGGGAAAACTCTCCAGTGGCTGGAGTCATACCTAGCACAAAGGAAGATGGTAGTGGTTGTTGGAGGCCAATCATCTCAGCCCCAGGGCATTGCTGCAGGGTTTCCTCAGGGCAGTGTCCTAGGCCCAACCATCTTCAGCTGCTTCATCAATGACCTTCCCTCCATCATAAGATCAGAAATGGGGATGTTCGCTGATGATTGCATAGTGTTCAGTTCCATTCGCAACCTCTCAAATAATGAAGCAGTCCGAGCCCGCATGCAGCAAGACCTGGACAACATCCAGGCTTGGGCTCATAAGTGGCAAGTAACATTCGCGCCAGATAAGTGCCAGGCAATGACCATCTCCAACAAGAGAGAGTCTAACCACCTCCCCTTGACATTCAACGGCATTACCATCGCTGAATCCCCCACCATCAACATCCTGGGGGTCACTACTGACCAGAAACTTAACTGGACCAGCCGTATAAATACTGTGGCTACGAGAGCAGGTCAGAGGCTGGGTATTCTGCGGCGAGTGACTCACCTCCTGACTCCCCAAAGCCTTTCCACCATCTACAAGGCACAAGTCAGGAGTGTGATGGAATACTCTCCGCTTGCTTGGATGAGTGCAGCTCCAACAACACTCAAGAAGCTAGACACCATCCAGGACAAAGCAGCCCGCTTGATTGGCATACCATCCACCATCCTAAACATTCACTCCCTTCACCACCGGCGCACTGTGGCTGCAGTGTGTACCATCCACAGGATGCACTGCAGCAACTCGCCAAGGCTTCTTCAACAGCATCTCCCAAACCCGTGACCTCTACCACCTAGAAGGACAAGAGCAGCAGGCACATGGGAACAACCCCACCTGCACGTTCCTCTCCAAGTCACACACCATCCCAACTTGGAAATATATCGACGTTCCCTCATCATCGCTGGGTCAAAATCCTGGAACTCCCTCCCTAACAGCACTGTGGGAGAACCGTCACCACACGGACTGCAGCGGTTCAAGAAGGCGGCTCACCACCACCTTCTCATGGGCAATTAGGGATAGGCAATAAATGCTGGCCTCACCAGTGACGCCCACATCCCATGAACGAATAAAAAAAAGATAGCAGAGGCACGATTACATTTATATAAAAATTCACCAGTAAAGGGAATAGTGCCAGAGGACTAGCAGACAGCTAATATTATTCCTATCTTTAAAAAGGGAGAAAGAACAAGTCCAGGGAACTATAGGCCAATTAGCTTAATGTCGGTGGTAGGAAAGATAATGGAATCTTTACTCAAAAATGTAATAGAAAGGCATCTAGAAACTGAAAATATAATAAAGAACAGTCAGCACAGATTTCAAAGGGTCATGTTTGACCAACCTTTTGAATTCTTTGGAGAAGTAACAAACAGGGTAGACAAAGATAACGTAGACTCATAACTAAGGTCAGAGCATATGGAGTCAGGAGACAAGTAGCAGAATGGATAGCAAGCTGGCTACAAAACAGAAAACAGAGAGTAGGGGTTATAGGTAGTTACTCAGACTAGTGAAAGGTGGGAAGTGGTGTTCCACAAGGATCAGTGCTGGGAACACTGTTGTTCACCATTTAGATGAACAATCAGAAGTACAATTTCAAAATTTGCAGACGACACCAAATTGGGTATCGTTAATACTGAGAAGGACTGCAACAAAATACAGGAAGACATTAATAAACTTGCAGAATGGGCGTGTAATTGGCAAATGAATTTCAATACAAGTGTGAGGTGGTACATTTTGGTAGGAAGGATAAGGAGGCCATATACTCCTTGGAAAATAAGAGTCTAAATGGGGTAGAGGAACAGAGGGATCTGGGGGTAAAGATACACAAATCATTAAAAGTAACAATGCAGGTTAATAAGGCCATAAAAAAAGCAAACCAAGCACTGGGGTTCATTTCTAGAGGGATAGAATTGAAAAGCAAAGAAGTTATGTTAATTTGTATAGAACCTTGTTTAGACTATACTTGGAAATGTGTACAGTTCTGGTCTCCACTTTATAAAAAGGATATAGGGGCACTGGAGAAGGTGCATAAAAGATTTACCAGGATGATACCAAAACAGAAAGAGCCCCAGCCTGTTCAGTCTATCAGGAAAGACTGAACAGGCTGGGGCTCTTTTCTCTAGAAAAGAGAAGACTGAGGGGTGACCTAATAGAGGTCTTTAAGGTTATGAAAGGATTTGATGGGGTAGACGTAGAGAAGATGTTTCCACTTGCGAGGGAGACAAGAACTAGGGGACATAAATATAAGATAGTCACTAATAAATTCAACAGGGAATTCAGGAGAAACTTCTTTACCCAGAGAGTGGTTAGAATGTGGAACTCGCTACCACAAGGAGTAGTTGAGGCGAATGGATGCATTTAAGGGGAAGCCAGATAAACACATGAGGAAGAAAGGAATAGAAGGATATGCTGATAGGGTTAGATGAAGTAGGGAAGGAGGAGGCTCGTGTGGCACACAAATACCTGTTGCACAGAATGGCCTGTTTCTGTGCTGTACATTCTATGTAATGTAATACCTGTGGTCAAAGACAGGAGAGTCATGTGATTCTCATGCCACAGTAAGTTCTTTTTTTAATAATATTTATATATCTCCCACAGCTTTGCACATGGGGAATCAAGAACGTGCAGTCTGCAAGTGAAGAAGGGTTAGACGGTGAGTGTAATTGAACTGGGGCTGAGGGAGGGCGGCGAGGCTGGAATCTGGAGGGGGGGAGGTAAAGTGGGACAGAGAGAGGATCAAGTAAAGTGGGGTTACAAGTTGGATGGTGAAGTTAGGGGAGAGTTAGAGTTTCGGGGGCAAGGCATAGATACAGCATGGCTAGAGGTTTTGGGAAAGGGTAGGAGGTAGGGCAGGCTTAATGGCTAAAGGGAGGGACGGGAGAAGGATAGGGCAGACGGAGGAGGGAGGAAAGGGAAGAGAGGGAGGAGGCACTGACACTATTCCAGCCAGAGACAATGGCTTTAGTATCTGAGGTTTAATCACACCAATATGTGGACTTTGGGACCAAATTTAATGCCTAACCAATCATGCATAATCCAAGTAGTGCCCAGTCTGGAAATCTTAACTTCTTTAAAACTTCTAATGCCCTTTTTTGATAAAGGATGACACATTAAACTGAAATCAAAAGATTGAACTAGCAGATTTTACATGACGTTTTTAAATGTTGAAACCAACTGACCCACTTAAACTGCTTCATCTGTGAATGAATAGCAAGAGGCAATTTTAATTTTACTTTACTAGTCTTCATAAGTGATTTTAAAATAGACTACATTAATAATTACACTCACCTTGCAAGATGAGATTATATTTATAGTTTCAATACCATCTGTTCTTTTCCCTTAGGAAGTGGGACTTCAGAATTCCCATACAATATTTCCCCAAAAGTATTTTGCACAGTAAAAATGTTTAGAAAATTTTTAAAAATACAAGTGAATTATTTTCTATTATTGCAGCGATATCAGGCAGGGGCAGCAGACAGCAGTATTGGGTTGTACAATTGGTCAGGGCCCAGTACATCAATGGAGTGGGAGACATCGGCTGGGAGAACTACAGGTGAGGTGCAGCCAGAGAGGTGAGAGAGTGAGGCATTAACTATTTCATATATCTATAATATATTAAAATTCTTATATCACCATGAGTATAAGAATAGGAGGATAAGACAGGTTAACGTATGGCTGGAGAAATGGTGCAGGAGGGAAGGCTACAGATTCCTAAGGCATTGGGACCAGTTCTTGGGCAGGAGGGACCTGTACAAGATGGACAGATTGCACCTGAACAGAGCTGGGACAAATGTCCTCACAGGGATGTTAACTAGGGCTGTGGGGAAGGGTTTAAATTAATTTGGGGAAGGGGAACCAGGATGAAGTAAGAGACAGAAGAAACAAGATGCATAGAGGACTGGGAGAGACAAGCACCATTAGAATAAAGAGTCCGGTGTGCGGACAACACAGTGAACTGCTGAGAGTTTGGTAAGTGTGGGAGTTCGGTGAAGTGGGGGAAGGAGGTGCTGCTTTGCCTTGCTTTTCCTAACTTTTTCCACAGAGCGGCAGTGGACCTGAGCGTAGAGGACTGAGATTGGGGAATAAAAGCAGCAGCAGACCTGCAACAAAAGAAAACTACTGTGCGACGTCACAGGTGAGGCAGGAGAGTCCGAGAGGTGAGCACAGTATAAAAGGAGAAACCTAGAGCGGGAGGAGAATCTGAGAGTCTAAGGCAAGTCATGGCAGCACAGCTCACACCCGTGATATGCTCCTCCTGCACTATGTGGGAAGTCATGGACACTACCAGTGTCCCTGGCGATCATGTGTGCAGGAAGTGTGTCCAGCTGCGGCTACTGGCTAACCGTATTTCGAAGCTGGAACTGCGGGTGGATTCACTGTGGAGCATCCGCGATGCTGAGACTATCGTGGATAGCACGTTCAGTGAGGTGGTCACACCACAGGTAAAGATTACGCAGGCAGAAAGGAAATGGGTGACCGCCAGGCAGAGTAAAAGGACTAGGCAGGTAGAGCAGGAGTCCCCTGGGGCCATCTCCCTCTCAAACAGATATTCTGCTATGGATACTGTTGGGAGAGATGGCTTATCAGGGGAAAGCAGCAAGAGCCAAGTTCGGGGCACCACGGGTGGCACTGCTGCACAGGAGGGGAGGACGAAGAGTGGCAGGGCTATAGTGATAGGGGATTCAATTGTAAGGGGAACAGATAGGCATTTCTGCGTTCGCAAACGTGACTCCAGGATGGTATGTTGCCTCCCTGGTGCTAGGGTCAAGGATGTCACGGAGCGGCTGCAGGGCATTCTGGAGGGGGAGGGTGAACAGCCAGTAGTCGTGGTCCATATTGGTACCAACGACATAGGTAAAAAAAGGGATGAGGTCCTGCAAGGTGAATTTAAGGAGTTAGGAGATGAATTAAAAAGCAGGACCTCAAAGGTAGTGATCTCAGGATTACTACCAGTGCCACGTACTAGTGAGTATAGGAACAGGAGAATAGACAGGATGAATGCGTGGCTGCAGGGATGGTGTAGGAGGGAGGGATTTAGATTCCTGGGACATTGGGACCGGTTCTGGGGAAGGTGGGACCTGTACAGGCGAGACGGGTTACACCCGAGCAGGACCAGGACCAATGTCCTCGCGGGGGTGTTTGCTAGTGCTGTTGGGGAAGGTTTAAACTAGAGTGGCAGGGGGATGGGAACCTGAGCGGGGAGTCAGAAGGCAATAAAGTTGAGAGCAGCAAGAGAGGGAAAGACCCACGGGAAATTTACAATAAAAATAGTACAAACAGTTCTTCAAGAACAAGTGAAAGGGAAAAGCGTAGAGCAACGGAATGAAAGTGTACTTTAGGCACGACAGATAAAATAAAAACTAGAAGGCATAAGGCGATTAACCCAGCATCAAAGCTGAAGGTCAGGCTAGGGTGTGTGGCCCAACTAAGAGTTCTATATACAAATGCACAGAGTATAAGGAATGAATTAAATGAACTACAGGTTCAAATTCAAATTGGAGTGTATGACATGATAGCTATTACTGAGACTTGGCTGCAGGATGGTCAGGATTGGGAACTAATTATACCAGGTTATAAGGTCTACAGGAGAGATAGGGAAAATGGAAGAGGGGGAGGAGTAGCCGTAATGATTAGAGATGAAATCACTTCAATGATAAAGGGGGATATAATGAAAGGGAAGCAGCCAACAGAGACCTTATGGGTTGAATTGAGAAATAGGAAAGGATCTAAGACTATGGTGGGAGTTGTATATAGGACCCCTGGCAGCAACTCTGAAGTGCTAGATTGTATAAATGCAGAGATTAGACAAGCGTGTAAGAAAGGCATAGTGGTCTTAATGGGAGACTTTAACCTTCACATAGATTGGGAAAAGCAGACTAGCAACTGTCAGAAAGGTAGTGAATTTCTAGAGTGTGTCCGGGATAGTTTTCTACAGCAGTATGTCCTAGAGGCAACAAGGGGGCAAGCCATACTAGACTTAGTAATGAGTAATGAACCAGATTTAGTTAACGGCTTAACTGTGCGTGAACATCTATCCAATAGTGATCATAACATGATCGAGTTCAAGGTAGTGTTTGAAAGGGAAAAAAGTGAATCAGCTGCTAAGATTCTAGACTTTGGCAAGGCCGACTTCAATGGGATGAGACAGAGACTGTCCACAGTAAACTGGGCAAATCTGTTAATGGGTAAAATGACTGCTGATCAGTGGGAAATGTTTAAAGAAACATTTAACGTGATACAGAACCGGTTTATACCCCTGAGGGGCAAGAACTCTACTTGCCAAAAAAACCAGCCATGGACAACTAAAGAGGTGAGGGACAGTATAAGACATAAGGGCATACAAAGAGGCAATAAAAGGGCACAGATCCTGGCAAATGGGAAAGATACAATGATCAACAAAGGGTCACAAAACAGATAGTAAGAGCTACAAAAAGAGAGTATGAAAAGAAACTTGCAAGGGATATCAAAACCAATACGAAGAACTTTTATAGTTATATTAGGAAAAAGAGGGTGGTCAGGAGCAGTGTTGGCCCCTTAAAAACTGAAAGTGGGGATATTGTCATTGACAATGGGGAAATGGCGGACATGTTGAACAATTACTTTGCGTCAGTATTTACAGTAGAAAAAGAGGATAGCATGCCGGAAATCCAAAGAAAACAAATATTGAATCGGGGACAGGGACTCGATAAAATTAACATAAGTAAAGCAACAGTAATGAAGAAAATAATAGCACTAAAGAGTGACAAATCCCCAGGTTCAGATGGTTTCCATCCCAGGGTTTTAAAGGAAGTAGGTGAGCACATTGCAGATTCCCTAACTATAATCTTTCAAAGTTCTCTAGATTCAGGAACTGTCCCTCTGGATTGGAAAATTGCACATGTCACTCCGCTTTTTAAGAAAGGAGAGAGAGGGAAACCGGGGAATTATAGACCAGTTAGCCTAACATCTGTTGTGGGGAAAATGCTGGAGTCTATAATTAAGGATAGGGTGACTGAACACCTCAAGAATTTTCAGTTAATCAGAGAGAGCCAGCATGGATTTGTGAAAGGTAGGTCGTGCCTGACAAACCTGATTGAATTTTTTGAAGTGGTGACTAAAGTAGTGGACAGGGGAATGTCAATGGATGTTATTTATATGGACTTCCAGAAGGCATTTGATAAGGTCCCACATAAGAGACTATTAGCTAAGATAGAAGCCCATGGAATCAAGGGAAAAGTACGGACTTGGTTAGGAAGTTGGCGGAGCGAAAGGCGACAGAGAGTAGGGATAATGGGTAGGTACTCACATTGGCAGGATGTGACTAGTGGAGACCCTCAGGGATCTGTCTTGGGGCCTCAATTATTCACAATATTTATTAACGACTTAGATGAAGGCATAGAAAGTCTCATATGTAAGTTTGCCAAAGACACAAAGACTGGTGGCATTATAAGCAGTGTAGATGAAAATATAAAATTACAAAGCGATATTGATAGATTAGGTGAATGGGCAAAATTGTGGCAAATGGAATTCAATGTAGACAAATGTGAGGTCATCCACTTTGGATCAAAAAAGTATAGAACAGGGTACTTTCTAAATGGTAAAAAGTTAAAAACAGTGGATGTCCAAAGGGACTTAGGGGTTCAGGTACATAGATCATTGAAGTGCCATGAACAGGTGCAGAAAATAATCAAGAAGACAAATGGAATGCTGGCCTTTATATCTAGAGGACTAGAGTACAAGGGGGCAGAAGTTATGCTGCAGCTATACAAAACCCTGGTTAGACCGCACCTGGAGTACTGTGAGCAGTTCTGGGCACCGCACCTTCGGAAGGACATATTGGCCTTGGAGGGAGTGCAGCGTAGGTTTACTAGAATGATACTCGGACTTCAAGGGTTAAGTTACGAGGAGAGATTACACAAATTGGGGTTGTATTCTCTAGAGTTTCGAAGGTTAAGGGGTGATCTGATCGAAGTTTATAAGATATTAAAGGGAACGGATAGGGTGGATAGAGAGAAACTATTTCCGCTGGTTGGGGATTTTAGGAGTAGGGGGCACAGTCTAAAAATTAGAGCCAGACCTTTCAGGAGCGAGATTAGAAAACATTTCTACACACAAAGGGTTGAAGAAGTTTGGAACTCTCTTCCGCAAACGGCAATTGATACTAGCTCATTGCTAAATTTAAATCTGAGACAGATAGCTTTTTGGCAACCAAAGGTATTAAGGGATATGGGCCAAAGGCAGGTATATGGAGTTAGATCACAGATCAGCCATGATCTTATCATATGGCGGAGCAGGCACGAGGGGTTGAATGGCCTACTCCTGTTCCTATGTTCCTAGTCCAGAAATAGGAGGGATCAGACAGGGGAGCTGCAAAGCAGACTAAGACAGGTTTAGAATGCATGTGCGTAAATGCACGGAGCGTGACAAAAAGGTTGGTGAGTTGCAGGCGGAAGTTGCCACATGGCATTATGACATAATGGTATATAACGGAGACCTGGCTCAAACAAGGACAGGATTGGGAACTTAACATTCCTGATGCCAATGTATTCAGGAGAAATAGGGAAGGAAATAAAGGGGGCCGGGGGGAGGGTGGCAGTATTGATCAAAGATACGGTTACAACCCTGGAAAGGGATGATGTGCTTGAGGGTGCTTTGAAATCCTCCAATCAGATTTCTGCAACTGCCAGTGAATCGGCCCTTATCAAAGTCACAAATTACATCCTATGTGACTGTGACCGTAGTAAACTATCCCTCCTCATCCTACTCGACCTGTCTGCAGTCTCTGAAATGATTGACCACACCATCCTCCTCCAACGCCTCTCCTCTGTCTGGGTGGGACTGCGCTTGACTGGTTCCATTCATATCTATCCACTCGTAGCCAGGGAATCACCTGCAATGGCTTCCCTTCCTGCTCCCACACCATTACCTCTGGAGTTCCCCAAGGATCTAACCTTGGCCCCTCGGTGATGTCATCCGAAAACATGTCAGGTTCCACATGTATGCTGGCAATACCCAGCTTCACCTCACCACCACCTCTCTCGCCCCTCCACTGTCTCTAATTTGTCACGCTGCTTGTCCGACATCCAATACTGGATGAGCAGAAATTTCCTCCAACTAAACATTGGGAAGACCGAAGACATTGGGCTCGATTTTTGGACGTCCGAGCCGGTGGGTTCGTGGCGGGGGGGGGCTCTGAAAATCAGGAATTCCCGGGGCGGGACTGGAGCCCGGCTCCAACCCGCCCACTTCCGGGTTCCCCAGTGACGCGCTTAGATGAGCGTGCAGCCCCCGCATGCAGGACTCCAGCCGGCAATTAAAGCCGGCGGGATCCCACTTAATGCAATTAATGTGATAGTTCAGGTCGTTAGCAGAGCTGATTTGGAGGAAAGGGGCGAGTGGGAATGGCCCCAAGAGAGGAGCAGCCAGTAAAGGAGCGAGTGGGAATAGCACAGAGAGGAGCAGCCAGTAAAGAGGCAAGTGGGAATGGCACTGAGAGAGGAGCAGCTAGTAGAGAGTGAAACCCGGGGTCCTTACTTGGGTAAATAGGAACAAGACTGAGGATTCCCATTGGAAGAACCAAGGGGGAAGGGAGAAGGAAGGATCTTGAACTCAGGGCTATTAGATCATGGGATGCTTCACCACAAGTTGCTACTGAGGCAAACTAAACCGTCATTCAAAAGGGAATGGGATAAATGTTTAAAAAGGAGGAATATAGAGAGATCTAGGAAGGAATGGGGTAACAGGTGAGAGCACTGGCACCGGCTAGGGCACTGGGGCTGAGTGGCCTCCTCAAATCCAATAATTTCTATCATTCCATGAAAACTCTCCTTTATTGAGTCCAAGCCCAGCAAATGGTTTAGAAATGTTGGTGCTGAGCCGCCCTGTGAGAAGAGCCCCAAACACTGAGCCCGTTGCCCTTTGTGCGATCGCTTAGTTTGGTTCAGGTCGATCTGTAGCGGCTGGTTTTGACGTGTGGAATCCAAATACAGATCAGCTTTGATTGAGGCTCCCGGTTCAGCGTTGTCACCTTCACACAGAACTCAAGATCAAACCAGAGTCCAAGGAGACAGGGAGAGATGGGGCCTATTAAAAATCGGAGTGTCTATTGACACCACTGTGTCAGAAAGTGGCATCGACTGAGGAGCATGACCGCAGCTTGTGCAGTGGCAGGGGGATTCTGATTATGGTTTCAGGGTGAATATCAGCTGGTTAAATCTTTGGAATTCTTTACCCAAAAAGCTGTGGAGGCTGAGTCATTGAATACATTCAATGCTGAGTTAGACAAATTTTTGATCAGCAAGGGAGTCAAAAGATATGGGGAAAAGGCAGAAAAGTGGAGTTGAGGTAAAAATCAGATCAGCCATGATCTCATTGAATGGCGGAGCAGGCTCGAGGGGCCACATGGCCTAATCCTGCTCCTATCTCTTATGGTCTATTATTATGGATTACTACAAGTTACAGTTGGATATCGGTGCATTGCACCTATTATTACCAGTTACATACAGACTCAGTGAGTTATTTTATTACTGTTGGTTATGAGGGAAATCTAAGTGTTACCAGTATTACTATTAGGCACTAGCCACCAACTCCGTCCCACTCCCTGGCCACTGTCTGAGGTTGAACCAGACTGTTTGCAACCTTGGCCTCCTATTTGACCCTGAGTTGAGCTTCTGACTCCATATCCTCTCCATCACCAAGACCGCCTACTTCCACCTCCATAACATCGCCCATCTCTGCCCCTGCCTCAGCCCATCCACTGCTGAAACCCTCATTCATACCTTTGTTATCTCTAGAGTCAACTAATCCAATGCTCTCCTGGCTGGCCTCCCAACTTTCACCATCTGTAAGCTTCAGCCCATCCAAAATTCTGCTGCCTGTATCCTAACTCACACCAAGTCCCATTCACCCTTCACCCCTGTGCTCGCTGACCTACATTGGCTCCTGGTCTGGCAACGCCTCGATTTAAAAATTCCCATCCTTGTTTTCAAATCCCTCCATTGCGTCATCCCTCCCTATCTCTGAAACCTCCACTAGCCCTACAACCCTCCGAGATCTCAGCGCTCCTCCAATTCTTGCCTCTTGCGCATCACCGATTTTATTTGCTCCACCATTGGCGGCCGTACCTTCAGCTGCCTAGGCCCTAAGCTTTGGAATTCCCTCCCTAAACCTCTCCGCCTCTCTACCTGTCTCTCATAGAAACACAGAAAATAGGAGCAGACGTAGGCCATTCAGCCCTTCGAGCCTGCTCTGCCATTCAATATGATCATAGATGATCCTCTATCTCAATACCATATATCCGCCCTCTCCCCATACCCCTTGATGCCTTTTGTGTCTAGAAATCTATCTAGCTCCTTCTTAAATATATTCAGTGACTTGGCCTCCACAGCCTTTTGTGGTAGAGAATTCCACAGGTTCACCACTCTCTGAGTGAAGAAATTTCTCCTCATCTCAGTCCTAAATGTCCTACCCCGTATCCTGAGACTGTGACCCCTTGTTCTGGACCCCCCAGCCAGGGGAAACATCCTCCCTGCATCCAGTCTGTCTCGCCCTGTCAGAATTTTATATATTTCAATGAGATCCCCTCTCATTCTTTTAAACTCGAGTGAATACAGGCCGAGTCGACCCAATCTCTCCTCATTCGACAGTCCTGCCATCCCAGGAATCAGTCTGGTGAACCTTCGCTGCACTCCCTCTATGGCAAGTATATCCTTTCTTAGGGAAGGAGACCAAAACTGCACACAATACTCCAGGTATGGTCCTACCAAGGCCCTGTATAACTGCAGTAAGACATCCTTGCTCCTGTACTCAAATCCTCTTGCAATGAAGGCCATTTGCCTTCCTAAGCAAATGTAACCCCACTATTTAAAAAAGGAGGGAGAGAAAAAACAGGGAATTACAGACCAGTTAGCCTAACATCAGTAGTGGGGAAAATGCTAGAGTCTATTATAAAGGATGTGATAACAGAACACTTGGAGGGCATTAACGGGATTGGACAAAGTCAGCATGGGTTTATGAAAGGGAAATCATGCTTAACAAATCTACTGGAGTTTTTTGAGGAGGTAACTAGTAGAATAGATAGGGGAGAACCAGTGGATGTGATGTACTTGGATTTTCAGAAGGCTTTTGATAAGGTCCCACACAAGAGGTTAGTGTGCAAAATTAAAGCACATGGGATTGGGGGTGAATATACTGGCGTGGATTGAGAATTGGTTGACAGACAGGAAACAGAGAGTAGGAATAAATGGGTCTTTTTCCGGGTGGCAGGCAGTGACTAGTGGGGTGCCGCAGGGATCAGTGCTTGGGCCCCAGCTATTCACAATATATATCAATGATTTGGATGAGAGAACGGAATGTAACATTTCCAAGTTTGCAGACGGTACAAAGCTGGGGTGGAATGTGAGCTGTGAGGAGGATGCAAAGAGGCTCCAATGTGATTTAGACAAGTTGGGTGAGTGGGCAAAAACATGGCAGATGCAGTATAACGTGGATAAATGTGAGGTTATCCACTTTGGTTGTAAAAACAGCAAGACAGATTATCTGAATGGTGATAGATTGGGAAAAGGGGAGGTGCAACGAGACCTGGGTGTCCTTGTACACCAGTCGCTGAAAGCGAGCATTCAGGTGCAGCAAGCAGTTAGGAAGGCAAATGGTATGTTGGCCTTCATTGCAAGAGGATTTGAGTACAGGAGCAGGGATGTCTTACTGCAGTTGTACAGGGCCTTGGTGAGACCACATCTGGAGTATTGTATGCAGTTTTGGTCTCCTTATCTGAGCAAGGATGTCCTTGCCATGGAGGGAGTGCAACAAAGGTTTACCAGACTGATTCCTGGGATGGCAGGACTGACGTATGAGGAGAGATTAGGTCAACTAGGCCTATATTCACTAGAGTTTAGAAGAATGAGAGGTGATCGCATCGAAACATATAAAATTCTAACATGACTAGACAGACTAGATGCAGGGAGGATGTTCCCAATGGCTGGGGAGACCAGAACCAGGGGTCACAGTCTCAGGATACGGGGTATTCCATTTAGAACCGAGATAAGGAGAAATTTCTTCTTCCACAGGTGTGAACCTGTGGAATTCTCTACCACAGAAGGCAGTGGAGGCCAAGTTATTAGATGTATTCAAGAAGGAGATAGATATATTTCTTAATGCTAAAGGGATCAAGGGATATGGGGAAAAAGCGGGAACAGGGTACCGAGTTAGACGATCAGCCATGATCATTTTGAATGGCGGAGCAGGCCCGAAGGGCCGAATGGCCTACTCTTGCTCCTATTTTCTATGTTTCTATGTTTCTAACTGCTTGCTGCACTTGCATGTTTGCTTTCAGTGACTGGTGTACAAGGACACCCAGGTCCCTTTGTACATCAATATTTCCCAATCTATCACCATTTAAATAGTACTCTGCCTTTCTGTTTTTCCTTCCGAAGTGGATAACTTCACATTTATCCACATTATACTGCATCTGCCATGTATTTGCCCACTCACTCAACTTGTCTAAAATCGCCTTGAAGCCTCTTCGCATCCTCCTCACATCTCACGATCCCACCCAGTTTTGTGTCGTCAACAAACTTGGAAATATTACATTTGGTTCCCTCATCCAAATCATTGATATATATTGTGACTAGCTGGGGCCCAAGCACTGGTCCCTGCAGTACCCCACTAGTTACCGCCTGCCACGCTGAAAAAGACCCATTTATTCCTACTCTCTGTTTCCTGTCTGTTAACCAATTTTCAATCCATGCCAGTATATTACCACCAATCCCATGTGCTTTAATTTTGCACACTAACCTCTTATGTGGGACTTTATCAAAGGTCTTCTGAAAATCCAAATAAACCACATCCACTGGTTCTCCCTTATCTATTCTACCAGTTACATCCTCAAAAAACTCCAGTAGGTTTGTCAAACACGATTTCCCTTTCATAAATCCATGTTGACTGTCTAATCCCACTGATATTTTCTAAGTGTCCTGTTATCACATCCTTTATAATAGACTCCAGCACTTTCCCTACTACTGCTGTTAGGCTAACCGGTCTGTAGTTTCCTGTTTTCTCTCTCTCCTTTTTTAAATAGTGGGATTACATTTGCCACCCTCCAATCTGCAGGAACTGTTCCATAATCTATAGAATTTTGGAAGATGACAACTAATGCATCCACTATTTCCATGGCTACCTCTTTTAGTACTCTGGGATGCAGATTATCAGGCCCTGGGGATTTATCGGCTTTCATTAATTTCTCCAGCACTATTTTTTTACTAATACTAATTTCCTTTAATTCCTCCTTTTCAGGGAGGTATTGCTGCAGTTATATAAGGTATTAGTGAGACCGCACCTGGAATACTGCATACAGTTTTGGTGTCCATACTTAAGAAAAGACATACTTGCTCTCGAGGCAGTACAAAGAAGGTTCACTCGGTTAATCCCGGGGATGAGGGGGCGGACATATGAGGAGAGGTTGAGTAGATTGGGACTCTACTTATTGGAGTTCAGAAGAATGAGAGGCGATCTTATTGAAACATATAAGATTGTGAAGGGGCTTGATCGGGTGGATGCGGTAAGGATGTTCCCAAGGATGGGTGAAACTAGAACGAGGGGGCATAATCTTAGAATAAGGGGCTGCTCTTTCAAAACTGAGATGAGGAGAAACTTCTTCACTGAGGGTGGTAGGTCTGTGGAATTTGCTGCCCCAGGAAGCTGTGGAAGCTACATCATTAAATAAATTTAAAACAGAAATAGACAGTTTCCTAGAAGTAAAGGGAATTAGGGGTTACGGGGAGCGGGCAGGAAATTGGACATGATTTTAGATTTGAGGTTAGGACCAGATCAGCCATGATCTTATTGAATGGCGGAGCAGGCTCGAGGGGCCAATTGGCCTACTCCTGCTCCTATTTCTTATGTTCTTATGTTCTCACTAGTCCCTTGGTTCCCTAGCATTTCTGGGAAGTAATTTGTGTCCTCTTTCGTGAAGACAGAACCAAAGTATTTGTTTAATTGCTCTGCCATTTCCTTGTTCCCCATTATAAATTCTCCCATTTCTGACTGTAAGGGACCTACATTTGTCTTCACTAATCTTTTTCTTTTTACATACTTGTAGAAGCTTTTACAGTCCACTTTTATGTTCCTTGCAAGTTTACTCTCATACTCTATTTTTCCCCTCTTAATCAATCTCTTGGTCCTTTTTTTGCTGAATTCTAAACTGTTCCCAATCCTCAGGCTTGCTACTTTTTAGGCAACTTTATATCTAATACTATCCTAAATTTCCTTTGTTAGCCATGGTTGGGCCGCTTTTCCTTTTGTGTTTTTGTGCCAGAAAGGAATGTATAATTGTTGCAATTCATGCATTCGTTCCTTAAACATTAGCCATTGCCTATCCACCGTCATGCCTTTTAATGTAGCTTCCCAATCTATCATAGCCAACTCACTCCTCATACTTTCGTAGTTTCCTTTGTTTAGATTTAGGACCCTAGTTTTGGATTGGACTACTTCACTTTCCATCTTAATAAAGAATTCTATCATGTATTGGTCACTCTTCCCTAAAGGACCCCGCACAACAAGTTTATTAATTATCCCCTTATTATTGCACAATACCCAATCTAGGATAGCCTGTTCCCTGGTTGGCTCCTCAACATACTGGTCTAAAAAACCATCTCGTACACACTCCATGGGCTCTATTTTAGCACCCGCAATCGGGTGCCTTCCTGGCGGGGGGGCTACGAAAATCGGGGAATCCTGGAGCGGGTTTCCGGGTTCCCCACTGACGTGCTGACATGCGCGCGCAGCCCCCGCATGTGGGACTCCCGCCGGCAATTAAAGCCGGCGGGATCCCACTTAAGCTATTTATTTTGGTATTTCAAGTCGCCTTTTTCTTTTTACATACTTGTAGAAGCTTGGACAAAGTTTGGCCTCCACCACCCTCCTCCTAACAACAAAATTCACCAACTTGCACACTTGCCCCGGTGTCCAGACACATGTACCTACCTTGCGGACCCCCTCAGATGTACATCTTCCGGATGGGGGCCGCCGTAGCTGCAGTCATGACCTCCTCGGAGGGTGAACTGCATCACCAGCCTCGCCGTCCACCTCTGACACGTGGAGCTCCACAACACAGTGCTGTGACACATCCACCTGCACAGCAGGAGGGAGGGCAACCGCAGAGAGAGATGCGTCGCAGAGGGCATTACCCTCACCACAGGGTCCACAGACCGAGGCTCAGCTTCCTGGACCTCTCTGAGCAGCAGTGCACACAGAGGCTAAGAGTCACTCGACATGTAGTCGTGGACATCTGCAGCCTCCTTCATGCCGAGCTGCTCCCGGCTGGCCCGAGCACCATCTTCTTACCTGTCGCTGTCAAAGTCACCACTGCCCTCAACAACTTCTCCTCCGCATCCTTCCAGGGTGCCACCGGGGACATCACCGACGTCTCTCAGTCATCTGCACAAAAGAGCCCTGCAAATACACCTACACCCACTCTGCAGTGACACAATGGGTGCCATCAGGTGTGGGTCTTCATTGTGAACCTCAGGAAAGGGCATTATTGCACAAACCAGACAAGATTCACAAAGACATGGCAGTAGTGGTGCCAATATAATATGTAATGTGAGTTGATCAGAAATTAAATATAAGTAAAAACCATGACAAACCCTCAAACACCCTTGTGCATCCCCTTTATGCTCATGACACGTTTGTCTTACGTTGCCTACTGTACATATGTGATGCATGCCCTGTGGCTGCAGCACAGGTAGTGGCAGGTTGAGTGAGGCTGACTGTGAAAGAGATGCATGAGAGGGTGAGTATGAGATAGAGCCATGAGATTGTATGAGGATTGGGTTGAGTGGTAGTGGCGGGATGAGTACTGGCGAGGTGAGTAAGTGCAGGTAAGATGAGGATGAGGTTTGAGTGGGTGTGAGGGGTGATGTGACAGAGTAGTGTTGGCAGTGCAGAAGGAGATGTGGCAGACGGAGTGTAGGGGAATGAGTAAGTGTACTCACTTTGGCTGACCTACTTAGGTCATTGCAGCGCCTCCTGCACTGTATGCTGGTGCGCGATATGTTGGTGGTGCAGGTGACCTCCTCTGCCACCTCGAGCCAGGCCTTCTTGGTGGCAGAGGCAGGCCGCTTCCTCCCGTCTGCCGGCGGGGGGGGGAGGATCTCTGTCCTCCCCCTCCTCCTCACCCCATCCAATGATACCTGGAGTGAGGCATCATTAAACCTGGGAGCAGCCTTCCCCCTGGGCTGCTCCATGCTGTAATTTTTCCTATTTCTTGCAGCATCAGTCAGTGGAGGACTGCCCCTTTAAATAGAGCTCCTCCAGCTGACAGACCTTATTGCGCATGCGCAGTCCGCCCATCGCGCAGCTTAGCAGCGGGGAACCCGGAACAAGAGGTAAGTGGATCCAATCAGCCTGCGATTGCGCGCAGGGCAGATTGATTTCACCGGGCGCGTTACCCACGCACGCAATCGCCCCCCCCCCCGCCGTCATGGTAATATCGGGCCCCATGAATTCATCCTCCACAGTATTATTGCTAATTTAGTTTGGCCAATCTATATGTAGATTAAAGTCACCCATGATTACTGTAGTACCCATGTTTCATGCATCTCTAATTTCCTGTTTGATGCCATCCCCTACATTACCACTACTGTTTGGAGGCCTATAGACAACTCCCACCAGTATTTTCTGCCTCTTGGTGCTTCTTAACTCCACACAGACTGATTCTACATCTTGATTTTCTGAGCCAATATCCTTTCTCACCATTGCTCTGATTTCATCCTTTGCTAACAACGCCTCCTTTTCGTTTTTGCCTGTCCTTCCTAAATATCAAATAACCTTGGATATTCAGCTCCCAGCCTTGGTCACCCTGCAGCCATGACTCCGTAATTGCAATTATATCGTATCTATTTACATCTATTTGCGCTGTTAATTCGTCTTATTACGAATGCGTCCTGCATTCAGAGACAGTGCCTTTAGATCTGTCTTTTTAACACTTTTAGACATCTTAACTTTATTTGTTCCATGGCCCTATTTGTCTTATTACCATTTTTTTCTTACCTGGACCCTATTTGTTGTCTTTTGTTTGTACACTCCGTCCCTTCCTGATACAATCTGGTTATCCTTACCCCAATCACTTTCCCGCTCTGCTTCTTTGTCTTTTCTCTTTAGCATTCTAGATTACTCTCCACTGGGACCCTCCCCCCCCCTTATTTAATTTAACACCCTATCTACCTCCCTAGTTATTCCATTCGCTAGAACTCTGGTCCCAGCATGGTCCATCCCAACGGAACAGCTCTCTTCTTTCCCCAGTACTGGTGCCAGTGCCCCATGAATCGAAACCCAGTTCTCCCACACCAATCTTTGAGCCACGCCTTCATCTCCCTGATCTTATTTACCCTGTGCCAATTTGTTCGTGGCTCAGGTAATAACCCAGAGATTATTACCTTTGTGGTTCTGCTTTTTATTTTAGTCCCTAGCTGCTCAAACTCTGTCAGCAGAATCTTTTTCTTAGTCCTACCTATGTCGTTGGTACCTACGTGGACCACGACAATTGGATCCTCCCCATCCCACTCCCACTCCCACTCCAAGTTCTTCTCCAGCCCGGAGATGTCTTTAACCCTGGCACCGGGTAGGCAACATAGCCTTTGGGACTCACGCTCCTGGCTGCAGAGAACAGTATCTATCCCCCTAACTATACTGTCGCCTACTACAACCACCTTCCTTTTTACTCCCCCCAACTTGAATGGCTTCCTGTACCACGGTGCTGTGGTCAGTTTGCTCGTCCTCCCCGCAGTCCCCGCACTTGTCCGCAAGGGTTGCAAGAACCTCAAATCTATTGGACAAGTGCAGGGACTGAGGCTCCTGCAATACTACCTCCTGGATCCCCGTACCTGCCTCACTCACAGTCACACCCTCCTAGAATTGAGAATACTCAATTCTAAAGTATTTAATCTAAGGGGTGTGGCTGCCTCCTGGAGCAAAAGGTCCAGGTAGCTTTCTCCCTCCCTGATGTCTCGCAACGTCTGCAGCTCAGACTCCAGCTCGTCAACTCAGAGCTGAAGTTCCTCGAGCCGCATACACTTAGGAACATAGGAACAGGAGTAGGCCATTCAGCCCCTCGAGCCCGCTCCGCCATTTGATAAGATCATGGCTGATCTGTGATCTAACTCCATATACCTGCCTTTGGCCCATATCCCTTAATACCTTTGGTTGGCAAAAAGCTATCTATACTTACTGCAGATGTAGTCACCCTGGACAAAAATGTCCACAAGCTCCCACATATTGCAGCAGCAACACATCTCCTGTTCTCCCATAATTTTATTTATTTAATTAATTTAATGTTAATCAAATTATTTACCTTGCTTAATTTATTAGATTAACTAAATTAATTTTAGTTTTTAAAATTTAGTTATATGCTCTATGTTAACTTTAAGACACTCCTTAAAACCTACCTCTTTGACCAAGCTTTTGGTCACCTGTCCTAATATCTCCTTATGTGACTCAGTGTCAAATTTTGTTTGATAACGTTCCTGTGAAGCACCTTGGGACTTTTTACTACTTGCTATATAAATGCAAGTTGTTGTTGTAGTTATCAGTGCAATTTCAGTAAGTTACTGTTAGTTATTGGTGGAATTAAAGTTCATCCCACCTCTGGTTTCCCTTCTTCCCCACCCTCGGTCTCCCGCCACCGCACCCGGTCTCTCCTCTCCTTCTGCTCACAGGTGATCGACTGATTCTCGGAACTTCTCGCACAACAGCTGCTGGCGCAAAACCACACGCAAAAATACTCAACCTCATGGGTCCCGACCTTTGCAGGCATCATGTGGTCAGAATGTCACGTGGTCAGAATATAATAGTAGGTACAGCACAGAAGGAGGCCATTTGGTCCAGCATGCCTGTGCCGACACTTTGAAAGAGCTATCCACTTAGTTCCATTCCCCTACTCTTTCCCCATAGCCCTGCAAATTTTTCCCCTTAAAGTATTTATCCAATTCCCTTTGAAAGTTACTATTGAGTCTGCGTCCACCACCGTTTCAGGTAGGGCATTCCAGATCATATCAACTCACTGCGTAAATAAATGCTTCCTCATGTTGCTTCTGGCTCTTTTGCCTATCACCTTAAATCTGTGTCCTCTGGTTACCGACCCTTATGCCACTGGAAACAGTTTCTCCTTATTTACTCTATCAAAGCCGTTCATGATTTTGAACACTTCTATCAATTCTCCCTTTGACCTTCTCTGTTCTAAGGAGAACAACCCCAGCTTCTCCAATCTCTCCACATAACTGAAGTCCCATTGGCTCATTGTCCTCATGGCTAGTACCATTCTAGTAAATCTCTTCTGCACCCTCTCTAAGGCCTCAACATCCTTCCTAAAGTGTGGTGCCCAGAATTGAACACAATACTCTAGCTGAGGCCTAATCAGTGTTTTATAAAGATTTAGCATAACTTCCTTGCTTTTGTACTCTATATCTCTATCAATAAAGCCCAGGATCCCATATGCTTTTTTAATTGCCTTCTCAACTTATCCTACCACCTCAAAGATTTGTGTACATACACCCCCAGGTCTCTCTGTTCCTGCACCCCCTTTAGAATTGTACCATTTAGTTTATATTGCCTCTCCTCATTCTTCCTAACAAAATGCATCACTTCACACTTCTCTGCTTTAAATTTCATCTGCCATGTGTCTGCCCGTTTCACCGGCCTGTCTATGTCCTCCTGAAGTTTGTTACTATCCTCCACATTGTTTACTACATTTCCGAGTTTCGTGTCACCTGCAAACTTTTAATTTATACCCTCTATACCCAGGTCCAGGTTATTAATATATATCAAAAGGAGGAGTGGTCCTAATACTGACCCCTGGTGGACAACACTGTATACTTCCCTCCAGTCTGAAAAACAACTGTTCGCCACTAATCTGCACTTTCTATTCCTCAGCCAATTTCGTATCCACGCACCACTGACCTTTTATCATAGAATCATTGAAAGTCACGGCACAGAAGGAGGCCATTCGGCCCATCGTGTCCCTGCCGGCCGAAAAAGAGCTATCCAGCTTAATCCCACTTTCCAGCACTAGGTCCGTAGTCCTGTCGGTTACGGTACTTCAAGTGAAGAGATTTTAAATGAGTTGAGCATTTCTGCCTCTACCACACTTTCAGGCAGTGACTTCCAGACCCCCACCACCCTCTGGGTGAAAAAAATCTATGCCCCCTGGTCACTGACCCCTCTGCTAAGGGAAATAGGTCCTCCTTATCCACTCTATCATAATTTTATGTACCTCATTAATATCTCCCCTCAGCCTCCATTATTCCAAAGAAAACAACCCCAGTCTATTCAATCTTTTCTCATAGCTAAAATTCTCCAGCCCTGGTAAAATCCTCGTAAATCTCCTCTGTACCCTCTCTAGTGCAATCACATCTTTCCAGTAATGTGGTGACTAGAACTGTACACAGTACTCAAGCTGTGGCCTAACCAATGTTTTATACAGTTCTAGCATAACCTCCCTGCTCCTATATTCTATGCCTCGGCTAATAAAGGAAAGTATCCCGTATGCTTTTTTAACCACCTTATCTACCTGTCCTGCTACCTTCAGGGGTCTTTGGACATGCACTCCAAGACTCCTTTGTTCCTCTACACCTCTCAGTATCCTCCCATTTATTGTGTACTCCCTTGCCTTGTTTGCCCTCCCCAAATGCATAACTCACACTTTTCTGGATTGAATTCCATTTGCCACTTTTCTGTCCACCTGACCAGTCCATTGATATCTTCCTGCAGTCTACAGCTTTCCTCCTCACTATCAACCACACTGCCAATTTTTGTATCATCTGCAATCTTCTTGATCAAGCCCCCCACATTCAAGTTCAAATCATTAATGTATACCACAAAAAGCAAGGGACCTAGTACTGAGCCTTCCAGTCACAAAAACAACCGTCAACCATTACCCTTTGCTCCTGCCACTGAATGCCATGGATTTTTACTTTTTTGACCAGTCTGCCATGTGGTACTTTAACAAATGCCTTTTGAAAGTCCGTATACACATCAACCGCATTACCCTCATCAGCCATCTCTGTTACTTCATCAAGGAACTCAATCAAGTTAGTCAAACACGATTTTCCTTTAACAAATCTGTGCTGATTTTTATTTATTAGCCCATACTTTTCCAAGTGACAATTAATTTCATCTTGGATTATTGTCTCTAAAAGTTTCCCCACCAATAATGTTAGGCTGACTTGCCTGTAATGGCCGGGTTTATCCCTCTCCCCTTTTTTGAACAGGAGTATAGCATTTGCAATCCTCGAGTCCTCCGGCACCATCACCATATCTAAGGAGGACTGGAAGATTGTGGCCAGAGCCTCTGCAATTTTCACCCTTACTTCCCTCAGTAACCTAGGATGCATCCCATCTGAACTGGGTGACTTTTCTACTTTGAGTACTGCCAACCTTTTAAGTACCTCCTCTTTATTTGTTTTTATCCTATCCAATATTGCTACTACCTCCTCCTTTACTGCTACAGTGGCAGCACGCTCTTCTCTAGTGAAGACAAATGCAAAGTCAAGTGGTCAGACATCTGGTCAAATCTCCAGGAAGCCTCCGACCAGGGTTGGCAGCCTGACTCATACTGGAGTCAGGCGGGCGGGTCAAACATCCGAAAGCAGCAGTGTTAAAATAGCCGCAGGGCGGTAAATGCACCACTTGGATTTTGACTCCTGTTGCGCCCGGTTTCTGCCAGGCGGAGGGAGTTAATATTCCCGCTCTGCTGACCATTGAAGGGGCAAGGGTTTGGAGGCCGGAGTCTGGACCTAACCACCCAGTGAGGAAAATCCGACCCATGTCTGGACAGCCATCATATCTTTTCCCAAATAACGGGATCTTTCTCAACCCTTCAAGCAGACATGTTTAGTCTTCTTATTTCCAGTAAAAGTCGATTTGTTTTTCGTGAGAAGAATATAAATTCGCTGCAATCGTGAGACAATAAAACTCACAGGAATTGCTGGAGTAGTTTTGCTGCCCGCGGCCCGCGGCCCCCGGACCGTCTGTTAAGCGGAACCATTGGGCGGGTGTGTTGGGTCGGGGAATGAGTTTGTGCAGCGTTACCGGAAGTGCGGAAAGTTCTGGATTCGGTGAGTGATTAATGGAGCAAAATTACCGTGCGGTTCCCCCCCCCCCCCCATAATACCTACAAGACTTGTATTTTGATATTTCAGTGGAACTGAGACTAGCTACTGACACAAATTTCTTTGTTCAGACAGAATTTAAGATTTTCTACACTTGCTCCTGAATGAATGACTATGTTTCTTTCAAGATTGGCTTTGCAACTTGTGAAAGCGCTCAGATTTCCAGGTAAGCTGAAGTTTCATCGAATCAGAGACATTTCAGGACAGAAGGAAGCCATTTGGTCCGCCATGACTGTGCTAGTGTTGTAACCATAGAACCAAAGAGTTTACAGATGGCTCTTTTCTACAGCAATCTGAAATTAATCCCATTTCCCGCTCTCCTCATAGCCCAGTATCTTCCTCCGCTTCAAATATTTATCCATTTTTCTGTCTCATCCACTTCTATGGCAACAAGTTCCATGCTCCTTTTGTCTAACCCCTCTCCTTACTCAGTGATAATTTTAAATTGATGACTGACATCCAACCAGAAAAATATCGTCTTTACATAGTCCCTCTATGAAAACCGTTCTTAAATTAAAAATTGGCAGTTAAATCTCCTCACCCCTTCCCACTGCTCCACTTTTCCGTTAGGTTGGTCTTTAAATTACATAGTTATAATCTTGGTTCAAACACTCTATGAAGGCACTCCACAACTTTAGTTCCTTTTAAAAATTCTACAGTCAAACAGACCATAGTAAAGTCCTGAAAACAAGCTTCAATAGACCAAAAGAACAGACAACACAATACCGATCTGGGAGACACGAATGTCTGCTAACCTCGGCTAATTCTATCTTGCAGTCTCTTGCTCATGTTTTTGGAGAGCTGCTCAAAATATCCTCTTTTCAGATCCTAGATGCACGGGACCACTACCACATGATTATACAAAAAAGAGTTGAACACAACCCGATATGGTAAAACTAATAAGTAGACATACTTCCATACATCTATAGCTTAGCTAATGGAGATGACTACCATTCTTCGTACAAGCTACCTTATCACACAGCTCATTTTATCTGTACCTGGTTATTATTCATTCTTGGGATCCCGTTGGCTCCACAGGTCTGTTTTGAATCTTGTATCTCTTCAGTAGCAGTCTATCTCAACCCATATCTCTCCAGTGCCTGAATCTGATATTCCAGTATTGACCCTTTACCTTATTGGTACATCAGTTCTATGTTCCAGTGTTGGTTTCACATTCTAATGTATTATCACTATGCTTTAATTAGTAAATTAATTCTATATTACAAAGTTAGGTGGGAAAGGAGGACACAGTCTGCAAAGGGATATAGACAGGTTAAGTCAGTGTGCAAGAAGGTGGCAGATGGTGTGAGGTTATTCACTTTGGTAGGAAGAATAGAAAAACAGAATATTTTTTTAAATGGTGAGAAACTATTTACGGTTGGTGTCCAGAGACACTTGGGTGTCCTGGTACAAGAAACACAAAAAGTTAGCAAGCAGGTACTGCAGGCAATTAGGAAAGCAAATGGCATGTTGGCCTTTATTGCAAGGGAGTTGGGGTACAAGAGTAAGGAAGTCTTGCTATTGTACAGGTCTTTGCTGAGACCTCACCTGGAGTACTGCGTACAGTTTTGGTCTCCTTATCTAAGGAAGGATATACTTGCCTTAGAGGTGGTGCAATGAAGATTCACTAGATTTAGGAGAGGTTGAGTCGAATGGGCCTATGCTCTCTGGAGTTTAGAAGAATGAGAGGTGATCTCATTGAAACATATAAGATTATGAGGGGGCTTGACAGGGTAGATGCTGAGAGGTTGTTTCCCCTCTCGAACTAGAGGGCATAGTCACAGAATAAGGGGTAGGCCCTTTAAGACTGAGACAAGGAGAAATTTCTTCACTCAGGGTTGTGAATCTTTGGAATTCTCTACCCCAGAGGACTGTGGATGCTGAGTCGTTGAGTATATTCAAAGCTGAGAGAGATAAATTTTTGGACTCTGGGGGAATCAAGGGATATGGCAGAAAAGTGGAGTTGAAGTTGAAGATCAGCCATGATCTGATTGAATGGCGGAGCAGGCTCGAAGGGCCCTATGGCCCACTCCTGCTTCTATTTCTTATGTTCTTATATATTCTTCACCTGTTCCAATGAAAATTGACCCAGTATCTTGAGCTTCTCCTCGAAACTATTGTTTCCCATACCTGGCAAAATCCTGTACTCTCATTATGGCTTTAATGTCCATCCTTTCTATAACGGGGCACCAAAAGCAGCACACTGTACTCTATAACAATAGCCTAATAAATGTTTTGTATAAATTCATCATTACGTCTTTACTCTTGTACTCTATGCCCTAATTTATAAAACCCAAAATTCTATGGGCCTTTTTTATGGCAAATGAAAGTGTTTGACTAACTTGATCGAGATCTTTGATGTAATTGAGAGGATTGCTGAGGGTAGTGCAGTTGATGTGTATACAAGGCATTTGATACAGTACCACATAATGGACTTGTTAGCAAAATTAAAGCCCATGGGATTAAGTGGATAGTGGCAGTGTGGATACAAAATTGGCTAAGGGACAGAAAGCAGAGAATAGTGGTGAATGGTTGTTTTTCAGATTGGTGCGAAGTATACAGTGGTGTTCCCCGGGGTCAGTATTTGGACGGCTACTCTTTTTGATATGTATTAATGACCTAGACTTGGGTTTAGAGGGTAAAATTTCAAAGTTTGCAAATGACATGAAACTTGGAAATGTAGTAAACAATGCAGAGGATAGTAACAGACTTCAGGAGGACATAGACAGACTGGTGAAATAGGCAGACACATGGTAGATGAAAATTAACACAGAGAAGTGTGAAGTGATGCATTTTGGTAGGAAGAATGAGGAGAGGCAATATAAACTAAATGGTACAATTTTAAAGGGGATGCAGGAACAGAGAGACCTGGGGCTGCACACACAAATCTTTGAAGGTGGCAGGACAAGTTGAGTAGGTGGTTAAAAAAGCATATGGGATCCTGGGCTTTATTAATAGAGGCAGAGTACAAAAGCAAGGAAATTATGCTAAACTTTTATAAAACACTGATTGGGCCTCAGCTGGAGTATTGTGTTGAATTCTGGGCACCACACTTTACGGAGGATGTGAAGTCCTTGGAGAGGGTGCAGAAGAGATTTACTAGAATGGTACCAGGAATGAGGGACTTCAGTTATGTGGAGAGACTGGAGAAGTTGGGGTTGTTCTCCTTAGAATAGAGAAGGTTAAGGGGAGATTTGATTAGAATCTTTGAATGGTTACAGCACAGGAGGAGGCTTTTTGGCCCATCAAGCCCGTGCCTGCTCTTTGTAAGACCAATCCAGTTAGTTCCATTCCCCTGCTCTTTCCCTGTAGTCCTACAAATTTTTTCCATTCAAGTATTTATCCAATTCCTTTTTGAAAGCCATGATTGAATCTGCTTCCACCACCCTTTCAGGCAGCGCATTCCAGATCATAACTGCGGTTTAAAAAAAAGTTTTTCTTCATATCGCCTTTGGTTCTTTCGCCAGTTACCTTAAATCTGTGTCCTCTGGTTCTTGACCCTTCCGCCAATGGGAGCAGTTTCTCTTTATCTACTTTATCTAAACCCTTCATGATTTTGAACACTTCTATCAAATCTCCTCTTAACCTTCTCTACTCAAAGTAGAACAACCCCAGCTTCTCCAGTCTATCCACGTAACTGAAGTCCCTTATCCCTGGAACCATTTTAGTAAATCTTTTCTGCACCCTCTCTAAGGCGTTCATATCCTTCCTGAAATGCGGTGCCCAGTTGTGGTTGAACCAGTGTTTTATAAAGGTTCAACATAACTTCCTTGCTTTTGTACTCTATGCCTCTGTTTATAAAGCCCAGGATCCCGTATGCTTTTATAACCGCTTCCTCAACCTGTCCTGCCACCTTCAACGATTTATGCACATATATCCCCAGGTGTCTCTGTTCCTGCAACCCATTTAGAATTGTACCATTTAGTTTATATTGCCTCTCCTCATGCTTCCTGCTAAAGTATATCACTTCGCACTTCTCTGCGTTAAATTTCACCTGCCGTGTGTCTGCCCATTCCACCAGCCTGTCTATATCCTCTTGAAGTCTATCACTATCCTCCTCACTGTTTACTACACTTCCAAGTATTGTCATCTGCAAATTTTGAAATTGTGCCCTGTACACCCAAATTTAAGTCAGTAATATATATTTTTTAAAAAAGCAGTGGTCCTAGTACTGACCCCTGGGCAACATCACTGTATACCTTCCTCCGGTCCAAAAAACAACCGTTCACCACTACTTTCCGTTTCCTGTCACTTATCCAATTTCGTATCCATGCTGCTACTGCCCCTTTTATTCCACCGGCTTCAATTTTGCTGACAAGCCTATTATGTGGCACTTTATCAAACGCCTTTTGAAAGTCCGTATACACCACATTAACCGCATTGCCCTCCTCAACCCTCTCTGTTACCTCATCAAAAAACTCAATCAAGTTAGTTAAACACAATTTGCCTTTAACAAATTCGCGCTGGCTTTCCTTTTATTAATCCACACTTGGTCCAAATGACCATTAATTTTGTCCCGGATTATTGTTTCTAAAGCTTCCCCACCACGAGGATTGAGGTGTTAAAGTTTATGAATGGTTTTGAAAGAGTAAATAAGGAGAAACTGTTTCCAGTGGCAGAAGGGTTGGTAACCAGAGGACACAGATTTAAGGTGATCAGCAAAAGAGCCAGAGGCGACATGAGGAAACGTTATTTTACGCAGTGAGTTATAATCTGGAATGCACAGCCTGAAAGGGTGGTGGATACAGATTCAATAGTAACTTTCAAAAGGGAATTGGATAAATACTTGGAAAAGAAAAATTTCACAGGATGGGGAAAGAGCAGGGGAATGGGACTGATTGGATAGCTCTTTCAAAGAGCCAGCACAGACATGATGGGCCGAATGACTTTCAGTGAATTATGTATTTGAGCTCCTGGGGTCTCTCTCCATCCACACCCTACAGTGTCTTTCCATTCAGTGTATATTCCCTTTCCTTTTTTTATTTTTCCTCCCAAAATTCGTATGTTCGTAAAATGTATTACCTCACATTTATCCACATTAAATTGCATCTGCTACCTTTCTGCCCATTCTGATAACCTATGTCTGCCTGCCTGAAGTATTTTACAGTCCTCCTCAGTTTGTCAAACCTACTTTTGTGCTGCAGTAAATTTAGAGATTGTATTCTCTATGCCCAAGTCCAATTTATCCATATATACACCGAGAACAAAAATGAATCCAACACTGACCCCTAGGATACACAACAACAACTTGCATTTATACCACTTCCAATCCTCCTTTAAGCATCCTACTTTATCCTAACTCATTGTGACAGCTACCTTAGCCAACATGTCTGGTCTCTGAGCTCATGGCTTTTCCTTTGAGAAATATCCTGTGAGACTATGGGTCATCACCCCTCCTAAGCAATAAAGGATAGGTGTTAAAAATTCAATACAGTCAAAAAACCACTTTTTGGTGCAATAATTTTTTTGCATCTACAATCCTACTTTCAAAGATCTGTGTATTTGTACCTCTAGATCATAAATTTCAAATAAAATTGCTGGACTATAACTTGGTGTTGTAAAATTGTTTACAATTGTCAACCCCAGTCCATCACCGGCATCTCCACATCATAAAATCTTACAGCACAGAAGGAGGCCATTCGGCCTGTCATGTCTGTGCCAGCTCTTTGAAAGAGCTGTCCAATTTAGTCCCACACCCCAGCTTTTTCCCCATAATCCTGCAAGTTCGTCCTCCAAGTACATGTCCAATTGCCTTTTGAAAGTTCCTATGGAATCTGCTTCTACCACCCTTTGAGAGTGCATTCCAGATCTTAACAACCCTCTGTTTAAAAAAAAAAAAAAAAATCTCCTAATTTCCCCTCTAGTTCTTTTGCCAATTATTTTAAATCTATGATCTCTGGTTACCAATCCACTTGCTAGAGGAAACGGTTTCTCCCTTTTGCTCTTTTTTTAAATCACATGACCTTAAAGAGATTGTTTCAGCTCCACAGTGTGCCTGTCACTGAAGCCTGCAGCTCACAAAGTAGTACTTCAGAAAATGTTTATTCATATGTTATCCAATTCAGATATGCAGCCTTTTCAATTGTAAATGATTAATTTTTCAACCAAGAATGATACCCGGACTTCAAGGGTTAAGTTACGAGGAGAGATTACACAAATTGGGGTTGTATTCTCTAGAGTTTCGAAGGTTAAGGGGTGATCTGATCGAAGTTTATAAGATATTAAAGGGAACGGATAGGGTGGCTAGAGAGAAACTATTTCCGCTGGTTGGGGTTTTTAGGAGTAGGGGGCACAGTCTAAAAATTAGAGCCAGACCTTTCAGGAGTGAGATTAGAAAACATTTCTACACACAAAGGGTGGTAGAATTTTGGAACTCTCTTCCGCAAACGGCAATTGATACTAGCTCAATTGCTAAATTTAAATGTGAGATAGATAGCTTTTTGGCAACCAAAGGTATTAAGGGATATGGGCCAAAGGCAGGTATATGGAGTTAGATCACAGATCAGCCATGATCTTATCAAATTTCGGAGCAGGCACGAGGGGCTGAATGGCCTACTCCTGTTCCTATGTTCCTAGAAAGTTCAGTAACAGAAGCATTGGAAAATTCCAGTGGTTATGTCTCCCTTGCTTTTTGGGGGCAGCAAAAGGCCATATTTGAGCCAACTTGTGACATTTTATTATTACAGTATCAATTAAACAGTATTAAATAAAAAAATTTAGTGTGGCAAAGAGTCCTTTCTGTTTAAAGTGAAAGAAGCAACCAGTAGATTTTCTGAATCCCCGCATGTGGCAAGGTAGGCCCTTGGAAAAGGGCCATTGGAAAATGGCAGGCAGTGGTCCACCATTTTTGGATTGCATTTGCAATGTGAGATACTTCATCTCAAGTCCGGATTTGGAAAATCTATCTTAGTGTAAATCTTGCATACTTTTCTTCTTGAGCCCAATGGACATTGGTTAGAGAGCAGCAATGGTGATGTCAGTCACAGAGATGTCAAAGAGCAGATTCTTAGATAATCCTGTACATTGGCATCTGGAGCCAGCCTGGATGCTCCAAAGTGGGGAAAAAGTCAGTCCTAGCTGAGTGGTGTTGTATATTCAGCTGGTATTGACCTTCCCTGCCAGTGAGCATCTGGGATGGTGTGATGAAGTGTGAGAGATTCTACATGTAGTTTTCATGGTAAACCTGCCACTGAGATTAGTAGAAAAGCTCCCTAGTGCAAAGGCTTCCCTAAATGGCCAGCCTCCATGGGCTGAAAAGAAACAATGAGTTAATTGTGTCTTGTAGCAAGAAGGAGGTTTTAATCCTATTGTATTTAAGCTTTATGTTTTCTTCAGAATTGTTGTTTGTTCCTCTCCCTGGGCCCAATGTTGCTCTTGTCCTTGAACAGAAGGGGGAAATACTCTGTAGATTTAGTTGCTGGCACTGTCAGTGCTATACCTTGGTCAACCCCATAGAACGGTGCTTTTGAGCGGTGCATTTGGAAATTCTTCAGTGTCTGTTTTTCCTACTTCCTCAGCATCGTGCCTGAAATTGTCACAATGTCTCTAACAGTCAAGACCAGGACTTGAATCATAGAAAGTTACAGCACAGAAGGAGGCCATTCAGCCCATCATGTCCATGCTGGTGGAAAAAGAGCTATCCAGCTTAATTTCACTCTGCAGCACTTGGTCTGTAGCCCTGTAGGTTATGGCACTTCAAGTGCATCAAAGTACTTTTTAAATGAGTTGAGGGTTTTTGCCTCTCCCACCCTTTCAGGCAGTGAGTTCCAGACTCCTACCAGCCTCTGGGTGAAAAGATTTCTCCTCCGCTCCGCTCTAATCTGTCTACCAATTACTTTAAATCTGTGCTCCCTGGTCACTTACCCCTCTGCTAAGGGAAATAAGTCCTTTCTATCCTCTCTAGGCCCCTCATAATTTTATACACCTCAATTAAATCACCCCTCAGCCTCCTCTGTTCCAATGAAAACAACCCCAGCCTATCCAATCTTTCCTCCAAGCTAAAATTCTTCAGCCCTGGCAACATCCTTGTAAATCTCCTCTGTACCCCCTCTAGTGCAATCACATAGGAACATGGGAACAGGAGGAGGCCATTCAGCCCCTCGTGCCTGCTCCGCCATTTGATAAGATCATGGCTGATCTGTGATCTAGCTCCATATACCTGCCTTTGGCCCATATCCCTTAATACCTTTGGTTGCCAAAAAGCTATCTATCTCACATTTAAATTTAGCAATTGAGCTAGTATCAATTGCCGTTTTGGGAAGAGAGTTCCAACCATTTGTGTGTAAAATGTTTTCTAATCTCGCTCCTGAAAGGTCTGGCTCTAATTTTTAGACTGTGCCCCGTACTCCTAGAATCCCCAACCAGCGGGAATAGTTTCTCTCTATCCACCCTATCCGTTCCCCTTAATATCTTATAAACCTCGATCAGATCACCCCTTAACCTTCGAAACTCCAGAGAATACAACCACAATTTGTGTAATCTCTCCTCGTAACTTAACCCTTGAAGTCCGGGTATCATTCTAGTAAACCTACGCTGCACTCCCTCCAAGGCCAATATGTCCTTCCGAAGGTGCGGTGCCCAGAACCGCTCACAGTACTCCAGATGCGGTCTAACCAGGATTTTGTATAGCTGCAGCATAACTTCTGCCCACTTGTACTCCAGTCCTCTAGATATAAAGGCCAGCATTCCATTAGCCTTCTTGATTATTTTCTGCACCTGCACCTGTTCGTGACACTTCAATGATTTATGTACCTGAACCCCTAAGTCCCTTTGGACATCCTCTGTTTTTAACTTTTTACCATTTAGAAAGTACCCTGTTCTATCCTTTTTTGATCCAAAGTGGATGACCTCACATTTGTCTACATTGAATTCCATTTGCCACAGTTTTGCCCATTCACCTAATCTATCAATATCGCTTTGTAATTTCATGTTTTCATCTACACTGCTTACAATGCCACCAATCTTTGTGTCATCGGCAAACTTAGATATGAGACTTTCTATGCCTTATTCTAAGTCATTAATAAATATTGTGAATAATTGAGGCCCCGAGTCACATCCTGCCAATGTGAGTACTTACCTATTATCCCTACTCTCTGTCGCCTTTCACTCAGCCAATTTCCTAACCAAGTCCGTACTTTTCCCTCGATTCCACGGGCTTCTATCTTAGCTAAGCGTTTCTTATGTGGGACCTTAACAAATGCCTTCTGGAAGTCCATATAAATAACATCCATTGACATTCCCCTGACCACTACTTTAGTCACCACTTCAAAAAATTCAATCAGGTTTGTCAGGCACGACCGACCTTTCACAAATCCATGCTTGCTCTCCCTGATTAACTGAAAATTCTCGCGGTGTTCAGTCGCCCTATCCTTAATTATAGACTCCAGCAATTTCCCCACAACAGATGTTAGGCTAACTGGTCTATAATTCCCCGGTTTCCCTCTCTCTCCTTTCTTAAAAAGCGGAGTGACATGTGCAATTTTCCAATCTAGAGGGACAGTTCCTGAATCTAGAGAACTTTGAAAGATTATAGTTAGGGCATCTGCAATCTGCTCACCTACTTCCTTTAAAATGCCTTCTTCTGGGGATGGAAACCATCTGGTCCTGGGGATTTGTCACTCTTTAGTGCTATTATTTTCTTATGTTAATTTTATCGAGTCCCTGTCCCCGATTCAATATTAGTTTTCTTGGGATTTCCGGCATGCTATCCTCTTTTTCGACTGTAAATACTGACGCAAAGTAATTATTCAACATGTCCGCCATTTCCCCATTGTCAATGACAATATCCCCACTTTCAGTTTTTAAGGGGCCAACACTGCTCCTGACCACCCTCTTTTTCCAAATATAACTATAAAAGTTCTTTGTATTGGTTTTGATATCCCTTGCATGTTTCTTTTCATATTCTCTTTTTGTAGCTCTTACTATCTGTTTTGTGACCCTTTGTTGATCTTTGTATCTTTCCCATTTGCCAGAATCTGTGCTATTTTTTACCTTTTTGTATGCCCTTTCCTTGCGTCTTATACTGTCCCTTACCTCTTTAGTTGTCCATGGCTGTTTTTTTTGGCAAGTAGAGTTCTTGCCCCTCAGGGGTATAAACCAGTTCTGTATCTCGTTAAATGTTTCTTTAAACATTTCCCACTGATCATCAGTCGTTTTACCCATTAACAGATTTGCCCAGTTTACTGTGGACAGTCTCTGTCTCATCCCATTGAAGTCGGCCTTACCCAAGTCTAGAATCTTAGCAGCTGTCTCTCTTTTTTTCCCTTTCAAACACTACCTTGAACTCGATCATGTTATGATCGCTATTGGATAGATGTTCACGCACAGTTAAGCCGTTAACTAAATCTGGTTCATTACTCATTACTAAGTCTAGTATGGCTTGCCCCCTTGTTGCCTCTAGGACATACTGCTGTAGAAAACTATCCCGGACACACTCTAGAAATTCACTACCTTTCTGACAGTTGCTAGTCTGCTTTCCCCAATCTATGTGAAGGTTAAAGTCCCCCATTAAGACTACTATGCCTTTCTTACACGCTTGTCTAATCTCTGCATTTATACAATCTAGCACTTCAGAGCTGCTGCCAGGGGCCCGATACACAACTCCCACTATAGTCTTAGATCCTTTCCTATTTCTCAATTCAACCCATAAGGTCTCTGTTGGCTGCTTACCTCTCATTATATCCTCCTATATCATTGCATTGATTTCATCTCTAATCACTAAGGCTACTCCTCCCCCTCTTCCATTTTCCCTATCTCTCCTGTAGACCTTATAACCCGGTATATTTAGTTCCCAATCCTGACCATCCTGCAGCCATGTCTCAGTAATAGCTATCATGTCATACCCTCCAATTTGAATTTGAGCCTGTAGTTCATTTAATTTATTCCTTATACTCTGTGCATTTGTATATAGAACTTTTAGTTGGGCCACACACCCTAGTCTGACCTTCAGCTTTGATGCTGGGATAATCGCCTTACGCCTTCTAGTTTTCACTTTATCTGTAGTGTCTGAAGTACACTTTCTTTCTGCTGCTCTACGCTTTTCCCTTTCACTTGTTCTTGAACAACTGTTTGTACTATTTGTATTGTAAATTTCCCCTGGGTCTTCCCCTCTCTTGCTGCTCTCAACTTTACTCCCTTCTGACTCCCCGCTAAGGTTCCCATCCCCCCGCCACTCTAGTTTAAACCTTCCCCAACAGCACTAGCAAACACCCCCGCGAGGACATTGGTCCCGGTCCTGCTCGGGTGTAACCCGTCTCGCTTGTACAGGTCCCACCTTCCCCAGAACCGGTCCCAATGTCCCAGGAATCTAAATCCCTCCCTCCTACACCATCCCTGCAGCCACGCATTCATCCTGTCTATTCTCCTGTTCCTATACTCACTGGCACGTGGCACCAGTAGTAATCCCGAGATCACTACCTTTGAGGTCCTGCTTTTTAATTCATCTCCTAACTCCTTGAATTCACCTTGCAGGACCTCATTCCTCTTTTTACCTATGTCGTTGGTACCGATATGGACCACGACTACTGGCTGTTCACCCTCCCCCTTCAGAATGCCCTGCAGCCATTCAGTGACATCCTTGACCCTAGCACCAGGGAGGCAACATACCATCCTGGAGTCACGTTTACGGCTGCTGAAATGCCTATCTGTTCCCCTTACAATTGAATCCCCCTATCACTATAGCCCTGCCACTCTTCTTCCTCCCCTCCTGTGCAGCAGAGCCACCCGTGGTGACACGAGCTTGGCTCTTGCTGCTTTCCCCTGATAAGCCATCTCCCCCAACCGTACCCAAAGCAGAATATCTGTTTGAGAGGGAGATGGCCCCAGGGGACTCCTGCTCTACCTGCCTGGTCTTTTTACTCTGCCTGGCGGTCACCCATTTCCTTTCTGCCTGCGTAATCTTTACCTGTGGTGTGACCACCTCACTGAACGTGCTATCCACGATAGTCTCAGCATCACGGATGCTCCAAGTGAATCCACCCGCAGCTCCAGCTCCGAAATGCGGTTCGCCAGTAGCTGCAGCTGGACACACTTCCTGCACACATGATCGCCAGGGACACTGGTAGTGTCCATGACTTCCCACATAGTGCAGGAGGAGCATATCACGGGTGCTAGCTCTGCTGCCATGACTTGCCTTAGATTTACCCTGCTTTCACCTCTCAGACACTCCTCCCGCTCTCGGGGTCTCCTTTTATACTGTCCTCACCTCTCGGACTCTCCTGCCTCACCTGTGACGTCGCACAGTAGTTGTCTCTTGTTGCAGGTCTGCTGCTGCTTCTATCCCCACTCAGTCTTCTACTGCTCAGGTCCACTGCGGCTCTGCGGAAAAAGTTAGGAAAAGCAAGGCAAAGCAGCACCTCCTTCTCACACTTACCAAACTCTGAAGTGATCAGTCAGTGTTCCACTGCACTCCGTGCTCCGTTAGCTCTAAAAGGCCCCTGTTTTTCTGCTGTTTGTGACTCAGATGAGTCAGGCCTGCTCCACCTTCAGGAACCAGTTTAATCTAGCTAACCAATTAACTAACTACAGCAGCTCTCTCTGCTGAAGCCTGACAGAAACTTAAAAATTTAAACTTTAAAATTGAACTGAAACAGTTGATAGCATTTGAACTTCCTTCCTGTAATGTGACCAGAACTGTACACAGTACTCAAGTTGTGGCCTAACTAGTGTTTTACACAGTTCTAGCAAAACCTCCCTAATCTTATATTCTATGCCTCGGCTAATGTGCCTTTTTAACCACCTTATCTATCTGTCCTGCTACCTTCAGGGATCTATGGACATGCACTCCAAGGTCCCTCTGTTCCTCTACGCCTCTCAGTAACCTCCCATTTATTATGTATTCCATGCCTTGTTTGCCCTCCCCAAACGCAATACCTCACACTTCTCCAGATTGAATTCCATTTGCCACTTTTCTGTCCACCTGACCAGTCCATTGATATCTTCCTGCAGTCTACAGCTTTCCTCCTCTCTATCAACCACGTGGCCAATTTTTGTGTTATCTGCAAACTCATGCCCCTTACATTTAGGTCTAAATCATTAATATGCACCACAAATGGGCTCTTTTAGTCAGTTCTGTGCTCTTACAAAGACTTAATCGGTTGAAATAGATGTTAGATTTTATATAAATTTTATTCGTTCATTTATAGGAACACAATCTCTTTCTGGCTCTGCTATTCAGCAATGTAGTGCGTTATCCAGAATTTGCTACACACAACCTAGTCAAAATAAGGTGAAGCCACAACGTTGGTGTGCACTAAATCACGAGCTGGAGGAGTTCCTGATTCCACGAAAATTGTCCATTAGTCCATTAGAAAGTTGGTTAACAATTAGATATCGTGTACCCAGATTGGATCCAAATCATGGGCAAAGTATCAGGATAAGTCTGTGGCGCCCTTCTCAGCAGTATGACTGCCCTCCTATTGAAGGAACTATACATTTTGGAGAACATGGAGGAGCAATGAACAACAACATAGACGAAATCCAGTGTAAAAATGTACTGAAGATTCGCAGGAGAAAGATGAACAGGCACAAGTACAAAAAATTGCTAAAACGCACAAAGTTTTTACGTAGACGGATCAAGGAGAACCGCAGACGAAGGCGACAGGTCAGTAAGCATGAAAGTGGTTACACATATCTGTAAAATGTCTGGAGTTTATTACAGGCCAGTCAGCCTAACCTTGGTGGTGGGTAAATTATTGGAATCAATTCTGAGGGACAGGATAAACTGTCACTTGGAAAGGCACGGACTAATCAAGGACAGCCAGCACGAATTTGTTAAGGGGAGGTCGTGTCTGACTAACTTGATTGAATTTTTCGAGGCGGTGACGAGGAGGATCGATGAGGGTAGCGCAATTGATGTAGTCTACATGGATTTTAGCAAGGCTTTTGACAAGGTCCCACATGGCAGATTGGTCAAAAAAGTAAAGGCCCATGGGATCCAAGGGAATGTGGCAAATTGGATCCAAAATTGGCTCAATGGCAGGAAGCAAAGGGTAATGGTCGACTGGTTTTTTTGCGACTGGAAGGCTGTTTCCAGTGGGGTGCCGCAGGGATCGGTACTAGATCCTTTGCTTTTTGTGGTATACATTGACGATTTGGACTGAAACATGGGGAGCATGACTAAGAAGTTTGCAGATGACACAAAGATAGTCCTTGTGGTTGACGGTGAGGAGGAAAGCTGCCGACTGCAGGAAGATATCAATGGACTGGTCCGATGGGCAGAAAAGTGGCAAATGGAGTTCAATCTGGAGAAGTGTGAGGTAATGCATTTGGGGAGAGCAAACAAGGCAAGGAAATACACAATAAATGGGGGGATACTTTTTTTTTTATTCGTTCATGGGATGTGGGCATCACTGACGAGGCCAGCATTTATTGCCCATCCCTAATTGCCCTTGAGAAGGTGGTGGTGAGCCGCCTTCTTGAACCGCTGCAGTCCGTGTGGTGACGGTTCTCCCACAGTGCTGTTAGGAAGGGAGTTCCAGGATTTTGACCCAGCGACAATAAAGGAACGGCGATATATTTCCAAGTCGGGATGGTGTGTGACTTGGAGGGGAACGTGCAGGTGGTGTTGTTCCCATGCGCCTGCTGCCCTTGTCCTTCTAGGTGGTAGAGGTCGCGGGTTTGGGAGGTGCTGTCGAAGAAGCCTTGGCGAGTTGCTGCAGTGCATCCTGTGGATGGTGCACACTGCAGCCACAGTGCGCCGGTGGTGAAGGGAGTGAATATTTAGGGTGTTGGATGGGGTGCCAATCAAGCTGGCTGCTTTATCTTGGATGGTGTCGAGCTTCTTGAGTGTTGTTGGAGCTGCACTCATCCAGGCAAGTGGAGAGTATTCCATCACACTCCTGACTTGTGCCTTGTAGATGGTGGAAAGGCTTTGGGGAGTCAGGAGGTGAGTCACTCGCCGCAGAATACCCAGCCTCTGACCTGCTCTCGTAGCCACAGTATTTATATGGCTGGTCCAGTTAAGTTTCTGGTCAATGGTGACCCCCAGGATGTTGATGGTGGGGGATTCGGCGATGGTAATGCCGTTGAATGTCAAGGGGAGGTGGTTAGACCCTCTCTTGTTGGAGATGGTCATTGCCTGGCACTTGTCTGGCGCGAATGTTACTTGCCACTTATGAGCCCAAGCCTGGATGTTGTCCAGGTCTTGCTGCATGCAGGCTCGGACTGCTTCATTATCTGAGGGGTTCCGAATGGAACTGAACACTGTGCAGTCATCAGCGAACATCCCCATTTCTGACCTTATGATGGAGGGAAGGTCATTGATGAAGCAGCTGAAGATGGTTGGGCCAAGGACACTGCCCTGAGGAACTCCTGCAGCAGTGCCCTGGGGCTGAGATGATTGGCCTCCAACAACCACTACCATCTTCCTTTGTGCTAGGTATGACTCCAGCCACTGGAGAGTTTTCCCCCTGATTCCCATTGACTTCAATTCTACTAGGGCTCCTTGGTGCCACACTCAGTCAAATGCTGCCTTGATGTCAAGGGCAGTCACTCTCGCCTCACCTCTGGAATTCAGATCTTTTGTCCATGTTTGGACCAAGGCTGTAATGAGGTCTGGAGCCGAGTGGTCCTGGCGGAACCCAAACTGAGCATCGGTGAGCAGGTTATTGGTGAGTAAGTGCCGCTTGATAGCACTGTCGACGACACCTTCCATCACTTTGCTGATGATTGAGAGTAGACTGATGGGGCGGTAATTGGCCGGATTGGATTTGTCCTGCTTTTTGTGGACAGGACATACCTGGGCAATTTTCCACATTGTCGGGTGGATGCCAGTGTTGTAGCTGTACTGGAACAGCTTGGCTAGAGGCGCAGCTAGTTCTGGAGCACAAGCCTTCAGCACTACAGCTGGGATGTTGTCAGGGCCCATAGCCTTTGCTGTATCCAGTGCACTCAGCCGTTTCTTGATATCACGTGGAGTGAATCGAATTGGCCGAAGACTGGCTTCCGTGATGGTGGGGATATCGGGAGGAGGCTGAGATGGATTATCCACTCGGCACTTCTGGCTGAAGATGGTTGCAAACGCTTCAGCCTTGTCTTTTCCACTCACGTGCTGGACTCTGCCATCATTGAGAATGGGGATGTTTGCAGAGCCTCCTCCTCCCGTTAGTTGTTTAATTGTCCACCACCATCACGACTGGATGTGGCAGGACTGCAGAGCTTTGATCTGATCCGTTGGTTGTGGAATCGCTTAGCTCTGTCTATAGCATGTTGCTTCCGCTGTTTAGCATGCATGTAGTCCTGAGTTGTAGCTTCACCAGGTTGGCACCTCATTTTTAGGTACGCCTGGTGCTGCTCCTGGCATGCTCTTCTACACTCCTCATTGAACCAGGGTTGATCCCCTGGCTTGTTGGTAATGGTAGAGTGAGGAATATGCCGGGCCATGAGGTTACAGATTGTGCTGGAATACAATTCTGCTGCTGCTGATGGCCCACAGCGCCTCATGGATGCCCAGTTTTGAGCTGCTAGATCTGTTCTGAATCTATCCCATTTAGCACGGTGGTAGTGCCACACAACACGTTGGATGGTGTCCTCAGTGCGAAGACGGGATTTCATCTCCACGAGGACTGTGCGGTGGTCACTCCTACCAATACTGTCATGGACAGATGCATTTGCGACAGGTAGATTGGTGAGGACGAGGTCAAGTAAGTTTTTCCCTCGTGTTGGTTCGCTCACCACCTGCCGCAGGCCCAGTCTAGCAGCTGTGTCCTTCAGGACTCGGCCAGCTCGGTCAGTAGTGGTGCTACCGAGCCACTCTTGGTGATGGACATTGAAGTCCCCCACCCAGAGTACATTTTGTGCCCTTGCTACCCTCAGTGCTTCCTCCAAGTGGTGTTCAACATGGAGGAGGACTGATTCATCAGCTGAGGGAGGACGGTAGGTGGTAATCAGCAGGAGGTTTCCTTGCCCATGTTTGACCTGATGCCATGAGATTTCATGGGGTCCAGAGTCAATGTTGAGGACTCCCAGGGCCACTCCCTCCTGACTGTATATCACTGTACCGCCACCTCTGGTGGGTCTGTCCTGCCGGTGGGACAGGACATACCCAGGGATGGTGATGGAAGAGTCTGGGACGTTGGCTGAAAGATATGATTCTGTGAGTATGGCTATGTCAGGCTGTTGCTTGACTAGTCTGTGGGACAGCTCTCCCAATTTTGGCACAAGTCCCCAGATGTTGGTAAGGAGGACCTTGCAGGGTCGACTGGGCTTGGTGTTTTGCCGTTGTCGTGTCCGATGCCGGGTGGTCCGTCCGGTTTTATTCTTATTATGACTTTTCGTAGCGAGATTTTACAACTGAGTGGCTTGCTAGGCCATTTCAGAGGGCAATTAAGAATCAACCACATTGCTGAGGGTCTGGAGTCACATATAGGCCAGACCGGGTAAGGATGGCAGGTTTCCTTCCCTAAAGGAACACCTGTATGGTGTCGAGCTTCTTGAGTGTTGTTGGAGCTGCACTCATCCAAGCAAGTGGAGAGTATTCCACCACACTCCTGACTTGTGCCTTGTAGATGGTGGCAAGGCTTTGGGGAGTCAGGAGGTGAGTCACTCGCCGCAGAATACCCAGCCCCTGACCTGCTCTTGTAGCCACAATATTAATATGGCTAGTCCAGTTAAGTTTCTGGTCAATGGTGACCCCCAGGATGTTGATGGTGGGGGATTCGGCGATGGTAATGCCGTTGAATGTCAAGGGGAAGTGGTTAGACTCTCTCTTGTTGGAGATGGTCATTGCCTGGCACTTGTCTGGTGCGAATGTTACTTGCCACATATCAGCCCAAGCCTGGATGTTGTCCAGGTCATGCTGCATGCGGGCTCGGACTGCTTCATTATCTGAGGGGTTGCGAATGGAACTGAACACTATGCAATCATCAGTGAACATCCCCATTTCTGACCTTATGATTGAGGGAAGGTCATTGATGAAGCAGCTGAAAATGGTTTGGCCTTGGACACTGCCCTGAGAAATTCCTGTAGCAATGTCCTGGGGCTGAGATGATTGGCCTCCAACAACCACTACCATCTTCCTTTGTGCTCGGTATGACTCCAGCCACTGGAGTGTTTTCCCCCTAATTCCCATTGACTTCAATTTTACTAGGGCTTCTTGGTGCCACACTCAGTCAAATGCTGCCTTGATGTCAAGGGCAGTCACTCTCGCCTCTCCTCTGGAATTCAGCTCTTTTGTCCATGTTTGGACCAAGGCTGTAATGAGGTCTGGAGCCGAGTGGTCCTGGCGGAACCCAAGCTGAGCATCGGTAAATAAGTGCTGCTTGATAGCACAGTCAACAACACCTTCCATCACTTTGCTGATGTTTGAGTAGACTGATGGAGCGGTAATTGGCCGGACTGAGAGTGTAGAGGAATTGAAGGACCTTGGAGTGCATGTTCACAGATCCCTGAAGGTAGCAGGACAGGTAGATAAGGTGGTTAAGAAGGCATATGGAATGCTTTCCTTTATTAACCAAGGCATAGAATATAAAAGCAGAGATGTTATGCTGGAACTGTATAGAACACTAGTTAGGCCACAGTTCTGGTCACCACATTACATGAAGGATGTAATTGCACTGGAGAGGGTGCAGAGGAGATTTACGAGGATGTTGCCAGGACTGGAGAATTTTAGCTATGACGACAGATTGGGGTTGTTTTCCTTGGATCAGAGGAGGCTGAGGAGTGATTTGATTGAGGCGTACAACATTGAGGGGCCTATTTCCTTTAGCGGAGGGGTCAATAACCAGGGGACATAGATTTAAAGTGATCGGTAGAAGGATTAGAGTGGAAATGAGGAGAAACTTTTTCACCCAGAAGGTGGTGGGGGTCTGGAACTCGCTGCCTGAGAGGGTGGTAGAGGCAGAAACCCTCAACTCATTTTAAAATAAAATACCTGGATGTGCACCTGAAGAGCCGTGACCTGCAGGGCTATGGACCAAGTACGGGAAAGTGGGATTAGGCTGGGTGACTCGTTTCTCAGCCGGCGCAGACACGATGGGCCGACTGGCCTCCTTCTGTGCTCTAAATTTTCTATGATTCTAGTTTGTAAAAGGCATCTAGTCTAGAGTTTGTATAAGCTTGGATAAGGCACTTAGCCAGATTGGGATAATTCCTGCATGTAAACACTGTTTAAAAGATATTTAAGCAAACATTTTGAAGATTATTTTCATAAGTATCTTATAGTTTCACATTATTTGCACATTTCATATCCCTGATTACTATGTTACTGAGGTCTATGGTGAAATAAAATACATAATTGTACCATTCTACTATTGAAGCATGTCAGGCCATACATATTTTCCATAACATGTTGGGTGTAATAAGCCAATTGCACCTCTTGATAAATGTGTTAAAAATTAATGGACACGTAAGTATGTTTTCCCCCCGCCCCCCCCCCCCCAATCAATTTTCTCCTGCCACGTCCTCTCTGAAGACAATGCGGTAGGATTTCATGGATGCCAACAGACCTGCAGCATCTCATACAAATGGCCATTCTTCATGTGTTAAACTAGACTGAGTTGTGGCTAGTTATTTGAATGTGTGAGGTATGTGTTGGGAGAAGGAGGAATCACAGCTTTACTCAAGCTTATGCTCACCTGATGTACAAACAGTTACTTCCATAGTTACTGGATAGCAATTAGGAGCAGCGATGATAGATGATTCTCCCCACCCTGTCCCTCCATTTCCTAGGGCTCCTAAGGCCAGTTATTCTTCCTAACTTAGATCAGCTAATTCAATCCAAACCAATATTTGAATTTCACATATCCCTGCCTTGACCTGCATGGCTCAGTACCAAACCCGGTGTTGTATTTACCCAATAAGCATCAGCAGAGTGCAGTGTATTTATAACATTTGGGAAAGAAGTTTTTAATTTTTGTAAACACGTATATTTGTATTGTGCCCATAGACACTGTCAAATTTTTAAAATAAAGGTTGAAAGCAATATCAAATATCAGATGTGTTCCTTTTAACTTCCAGGAGTGATGTGTAGTTAAGGAGAGCATGTACCTGTGATTAAATTACAATTTTCTATCCTGGAGTTTTAGACCTAATTTTACCACCCTGTGTTTTCACAGGCAAAGTTTGAGAGAGAATTAAACCAAATCTGGAAGAAAGTTGGACTGAAGAAACCACCAGAAGGCTGGCAGGCACCAAAGATATTTGTGAAACGATACCATGGAAAATCTGAATGACGTTGGAAACAAAGCAGCTGTATTCCATATAAAGTGAAGCAAAATGTTTTGAAGAATGTCTTAAGTCCTATTTTAGAACCATAATCCAATGATTCATATTGCCTTTGTGTAAAGAGGAAATTTTGTGGTCACCTATAAGATACAATACATATCTCACTAATAAGTGAAACATTGAATTTAGGAGTTAGTTCTTAGTCTCAAAAATTGAGGTATTCATCATATCAACAACAACTTGCATTTATATAGTGCCTTTAACGTAGTAAAATGTCCCAAGGTGCTTTACACGAACGATTGTCAAACAAAATTTGACAACAAGCCACGTCAGGAGATATTAGGGAGGTGACCAAAAGCTTGGTCAAAGAGGTAGATTTTAAGAAGCGTCTTAAAGAAGGAGAGGCGGAGAAGTTTAGGGAGGGAATTCCAGAACTTAGGGCGTAGGCAACTGAAGGCACTGCTGCCAATGCTGGAGCGATTAAAATCGGGGATGCGCAAGAGGGCAGAATTGGAGAAGCGCAGAGATCTTGGAGGGTTGTAGGGCTAGAGGAGATTATAGATATAGGGAGGGGCGAGGACATGGAGCGATTTTGAAAACCAGGATGAGCAATTTAAAATCGAGCTGTTGCCGGAACGGAAGCTGTTGTAAGTCAGCGAGCACAGGGGTGATGGGTAAAAGGGACTTAGTGTGAATTAGGCAGCAGAGTTTGGATGAGCTGAAATTTAGGGAGGATGGAAGATGGGAGGCCGGCCAGGAGAGCATTGGAATAGTGAAGTCTAGAGGTAACAAAGGCATGGGTGAGGGTTTCAGCAGCAGATGAACTGGGGTGGGGACTGACGATGTTACGGAGGTGGAAATAGATGGTGATGGAGAGGATATGAAAGCGGAAGCTCAGCTCAGGGTCACGTAGGATGCCAAGGTTGTGAATGGTCTGGTTCAGCCTCAGACAGCGGCCAGGGAGAGGGATGGAGTCGGTGGTTAGGGAACAGAGTTTGTGGCGGGGACCAAAGACTATGGCATTTATCTTCCCAATATTTAATTGGAGGAAATTTCTGCTCATCCAGTATTGGATGTCGGACAAGCAGCGTGACGAATCAGAGGCAGTGGAGGGGTCAAGAGGTGGTGGTGAGGTAGAGCTGGGTGTCGTCAGCATACATGTGGAACCTGACGTGTTTTCAGATGATGTCGCCAAGGGGCAGCATGTACATGAGAAATAGGAGGAGGCTAAGGATAGATCCTTGAGGGACTCCAGAGGTAACGGTGTGGGAGCAAGAAGAGAAACCATTGCAGGAGATTCTCTGGCTACAAATGGATGGATAAGAATGGAACCAGACGAGGCTGGTCGCACCCAGCTGGATGACGGAGGAGAGGAGTTGGAGGAGGATGGTGTGGTCAACCGTGTCAAAGGCTGCAGATAGGTCGAGAATGGTGAGGAAGGATAGTTTACCACGGTCACAGTCACATAGGATGTCATTTGTGACTTTGATAAGGGCCATTGGAGTACTGTGGCAGGGGTGGAAACCTGATTGGAGTGATTCAAACATGTAATTGCAAGAAAGATGGGCATGGATTTGGGAGGCAACAACAGATTCAAGGACTTTGGAGAGGAAAGGAAGGTTGGAGATGAGACTGTAGTTTGCAAGGACAGAGGGGTCAAAGGTGGGTTTTTTTGAGGCAGTGTTGGGGGGGGAATGATAGCAGATTTGAAGAGGAGGGGGACAGTACCTGAGGAGAGGGAACTGTTAACAATATCAGCTAACTTGGAGGCCAGGAAGGGAAGTTGGGTGGTCGGAAGTTGGGTGGTCGGAAGTTGGGTGGTCGGAAGTTGGGTGGTCGGAAGTTGGGTGGTCGGAAGTTGGGTGGTCGGAAGTTGGGTGGTCGGAAGTTGGGTGGTCGGAAGTTGGGTGGTCGGAAGTTGGGTGGTCGGAAGTTGGGTGGTCGGAAGTTGGGTGGTCGGAAGTTGGGTGGTCGGAAGTTGGGTGGTCGGAAGTTGGGTGGTCGGAAGTTGGGTGGTCGGAAGTTGGGTGGTCGGAAGTTGGGTGGTCGGAAGTTGGGTGGTCGGAAGTTGGGTGGTCGGAAGTTGGGTGGTCGGAAGTTGGGTGGTCGGAAGTTGGGTGGTCGGAAGTTGGGTGGTCGGAAGTTGGGTGGTCGGAAGTTGGGTGGTCGGAAGTTGGGTGGTCGGAAGTTGGGTGGTCGGAAGTTGGGTGGTCGGAAGTTGGGTGGTCGGAGCATATCTTTCAAATCATTATCAATGTACTCTTCCACAACAGATACATACTCATGCATAAACGCTGAGAAGTTTGTTTTCAAGTGTCAGTGGGAGGAACTGTAAAGTGGGTACATTATACAAAGGATGCTATGGGTTGTTAAATGTCAACGCTTGATGAGGTTTCAGGAAAACCTGTTGCTATATTTCACTAACATATTTATAAGGCTCTCTGACTGGTGGAGTAGAGTCAAGTGAACATGGTTGATATTGTTATGTGACCATACCTTTATTCGTTCTATTTGTTGCCAGAGATTTCCTTTATTGTGCTGGATATGCACTGCAAGTGTGAGGGACTGGATTTGGTACAATTAGAATCTGTACAGTAGTCACAAAACTGAGTCTCTATTAGCTGTAAGAGTGAGTTCCTGCAAAAAAGCATCAATATTTTGGTTCTATAAATTCAGGTTCCCAGTGAGTTGTGGAAATGAACGGTTTTAAATTGGGAGGAAATATTTATAATTGTGGCGAGGCTTCATTGAAGAGTTTATTTCATGTAGGTTGATCTTGTACTGAGACCATTTTGTAAATCTTATCTGGTACAAGATAACATCCACATTAGATAAATCCTCCAGTGATGGCCGTGCTTATTACAATTGATTTCAATGCAATATTGCAAAGATGTCTTGATTTAAACTGGATGTTGCATTTATACATCAGGTTTGCAGTCAGGGACCCAATCATACACACTTTAAAATAATGAAATGCTTTCCAGAAGATTACTGTTCCAGAAGTACTGGCAGCCCTGTGGTATCTTGCTATTAATGTATTCTTAAAGTGTGAACCTGGGCAGTGAGCACTAAGCATCCCAGCCAATTCCAATCTTGTCCTTAGTGATATTTACAGAAATTAACTTCCCCAGAGATGACACTAGATATTAATCTGGAATTGAAAATGAGTCTTTCTGAAACTCAAGGAAATTGTTCTTCTGAGGGCCCAAAGATGGAAGAGATCCTTTGTTGTGGTACTATGCTATGAAGATCAAAAAGGTCCTAGGTTCAGTTCTAGCCTGGAATGAGTTAGCAGATCTCAGCCAGGATGGCAGTGAGACTACAATTGTTTTTGATGTTCTGAGACCATAGTGGTGAAAACTCAGCCACATTTCTTGCTTGTAATCAGTGGAAATCTGTCTGCAGGCAATATTTGTTTTCTCTATTTGTCACTGAAATGGCACTGCTTGTGTTTTCATGCTACACAGTGAGCCACTCACTCCAGTTTGTGATTCTGTTACGCTGTATCTATAGTAGAATGATGGACTCCTGATCTTCTTCAGTGTTACAAACAGCTCCCAAAGTCTTCGGATATGTTGAACTTTATTTGATTCCTTTTGGCCAGGGTGCTTCCTTGTCCTCCAGCACAGTCTTTGTGTTTGGAAGTTGGTGTTACCTGGTTCTTGCACTAGTCTCACTGCAGTGAAATGTTACCACTAATGCCTCACGACCATGGGAAGGTAGAAATTCCTAGTCTGGAGTGCATGGCTTGTTGTGTGGTGCAGGAGTGCGCATGGCACCATTTATATGACCTGAAAGGAGCATGAGTATTGATTTAAGGCTTGATTCCCATCAATAAAGCAAACAGAATATTGAATTGTATAGCCAAAACAGAATAAAACTCAGAGAAAGTCAGACATATACTTTGAGTACTGTGTCTGGTTCTGGTCACTGAGACACAGGGAAGATGTTCAAGTGCTGGAGGCAGTGCAGAGAATAGCCATGGGTCTGGGTTGTGAGGAAAGCCTGGAGAAGCATGGGCTTTTCAGGTTTGAAAGGAGGTGTCTTGAGACATAATCTTATTGAGATATGTAAGATTGTAAATGGTATTGAGAAAGTAAATCCAGAATATTACTTTAAAGGACTGATATCAGGAAGTTCTTCCCACGACGAGTGATCTGTGTATGGAATGGACTCTTGGAGAGAGCAGTAAATGTGAAAACCATAAAATCATTTAAGAAATGTTATTAATGGCAGTGGTTCTGCATGGAGCCGGTCACTAGGAGTCCCACAGAATCATCCTCACCACGTTTATCATTGACTTGGATGAAGGCTTTGGAGGAATTGTCTGCAAATATGATCCAAAGATTTATGCAGCCATTAGGACCTTGGATGAGAAAAACAGATTACAAGGAAATCTAGATGTGATGGGAGAATTGGCCTTTGTTTGGCAGATGTCATTTAATACAGATAAACGTAGTGTTATGCATGTGTACATCATGTTGCGAACTTAAGGCTGTTGAGCAGGAGAAACAATTGTAAACAATTTTACAACACCAAGTTATAGTCCAACGATTTTATTTTTAATCCCACAAGCTTTCGGGGGCTTTCCCCTTCCTCAGGCGGTGTGGAAATGACAATTTCGAATCCTTCGCATTTTAAGATCACATAACAAAGCCTGGTGATTACTGCCCGTTGCCAAGGCAATCACAGTGAGCAGACAGAAAGGTGTCATCCAAAAGGCCACTGAATATACAACCCCCAAAAAAAAAAAGACAGAACGAAGACAGTCAATGACCCGTTATATTAAAAACAGATAACATTTGTTCGCTGGTGGGGTTACGTGTAGTGTGACATGAACCCAAGATCCCGGTTGAGGCCGTCCTCATGGGTGCGGAACTTGGCTATTAATTTCTGCTCGACGATTTTGCGTTGTCGTGTGTCTCGAAGGCCGCCTTGGAGTATGTTTACCCGAAGGTCGGTGGCTGAATGTCCATGACTGCTGAAGTGTTCCCCGACAGGGAGAGAACCCTCCTGTTTGGCGATTGTTGCGCGGTGTCCGTTCATCCATTGTCGCAGCGTCTGCATGGTCTCGCCAATGTACCATGCTCTGGGGCATCCTTTCCTGCAACGTATGAGGTAGACAACGTTGGCCGAGTCACAGGAGTATGAACCGTGCACCTGGTGGGTGGTGTCCTCTCGTGTGATGGTGGTATCTGTGTCGATGATCTGGCATGTCTTGCAGAGGTTACCGTGGCAGGGTTGTGTGGTGTCGTGGACGCTGTTCTCCTGAAGGCTGGGTAATTTGCTGCGAACGATGGTTTGTTTGAGGTTGGTTAGCTGTTTAAAGGCGAGTAGTGGAGGTGTGGGGATGGCCATAGCGAGGTGTTCGTCATCATTGATGACATGTTGAAGGCTGCGGAGAACATGGCGTAGTTTCTCCGCTCCGGGGAAGTACTGGACGACGAAGGGTACTCTGTTGGTTGCGTCCCGTGTTAGTCTTCTGAGCAGGTCTACGCGATTTTTCGCTGTGGCCCGTTGGAACTGTCGATCGATGAGTCGAGCATCATATCCCGTTCTTACTAGGGCGTCTTTCAGCGTCTGTAGGTGTCCATCGCGTTCCTCCTCGTCTGAGCAGACCCTGTGTATTCGCAGGGCCTGTCCATAGGGGATGGCCTCTTTGACGTGGTTAGGGTGGAAGCTGGAAAAGTGGAGCATTGTGAGATTGTCCGTGGGCTTGCGGTAGAGTGAGGTGCTGAGGTGCCCGTCTTTGATGGAGATTCGTGTGTCCAAGAAAGAAACTGATTCTGAGGAGTAGTCCATGGTGAGCTTGATGGTGGGATGGAACTTGTTGATGTTATCATGTAGTCTCTTTAGTGATTCCTCACCGTGGGTCCATAGAAAGAAAATGTCGTCTATGTATCTGGTGTATAGTGTTGGTTGGAGGTCCTGTGCAGTGAAAAGTCCTGCTCGAACTTGTGCATGAAAATGTTGGCGTATTGGCGTGCGAATTTGGTCCCCATGGCTGTTCCGTGTGTTTGGGTAAAGAACTGGTTATTGAAGGTGAAGACATTGTGATCCAGGATGAAGCGGATGAGTTGTAGGATGGCGTCTGGAGATTGGCTGTTGTTGGTGTTGAGTATTGATGCTGTCGCAGCGATGCCGTCATCGTGGGGGATACTGGTGTATAGTGCCGAGACTTCCATCGTGGTGAGAAGTGTTCCTGGTTCAACAGGTCCGTGGGTACTGAGTTTTTGTAGAAAGTCTGTAGTGTCGCGACAGAAGCTGGGGGTTCCCTGCACGATGGGTTTCAGGATGCCCTCGATGTATCCAGAGAGGTTCTCACACAGGGTTCCATTGCCTGATACGATAGGACGTCCGGGTGTGTTGGCTTTGTGTATCTTTAGGAGGCAGTAGAAGTCTCCCACGCGGGGAGACTTCTATTCCATTGTGAGATTGTCCGCAAGCCCACGGACAATCTCACAATGCTCCACTTTTCCAGCTTCCACCCTAACCACGTCAAAGAGGCCATCCCCTATGGACAGGCCCTGCGAATACACAGGGTCTGCTCAGACGAGGAGGAACGCGATGGACACCTACAGACGCTGAAAGACGCCCTAGTAAGAACGGGATATGATGCTCGACTCATCGATCGACAGTTCCGACGGGCCACAGCGAAAAATCGCATAGACCTCCTCAGAAGACTAACACGGGACGCAACCAACAGAGTACCCTTCGTCGTCCAGTACTTCCCCGGAGCGGAGAAACTATGCCATGTTCTCCGCAGCCTTCAACATGTCATCAATGATGACGAACACCTCGCTATGGCCATCCCCACACCTCCACTACTCGCCTTTAAACAGCTACCCAACCTCAAACAAACCATCGTTCGCAACAAATTACCCAGCCTTCAGGAGAACAGCGTCCACGACACCACACAACCCTGCCACGGTAACCTCTGCAAGACATGCCAGATCATCGACACAGATACCACCATCACACGAGAGGACACCACCCACCAGGTGCACGGTTCATACTCCTGTGACTCGGCCAATGTTGTCTACCTCATACGTTGCAGGAAAGGATGCCCCAGAGCATGGTACATTGGCGAGACCATGCAGACGCTGCGACAACGGATGAACGGACACCGCGCAACAATCACCAAACAGGAGGGTTCTCTCCCTGTCGGGGAACACTTCAGCAGTCATGGACATTCAGCCACCGACCTTCGGGTAAACATACTCCAAGGCGGCCTTCGAGAGACACGACAACGCAAAATCGTCGAGCAGAAATTAATAGCCAAGTTCCGCACCCATGAGGACGGCCTCAACCGGGATCTTGGGTTCATGTCACACTACACGTCACCCCACCAGCGAACAAATGTTATCTGTTTTTAATATAACAGGTCATTGACTGTCTTCGTTCTGTCTCTCTCTTTTTTTTGGGGGGTTGTATATTCAGTGGCCTTTTAGATGACACCTTTCTGTCTGCTCACTGTGATTGCCTTGGCAACGGGCAGTAATCACCAGGCTTTGTTATGTGATCTTAAAATGCGAAGGATTCAAAATTGTCATTTCCACACCGCCTGAGGAAGGGGAAAGCCCCCGAAATCTTGTGGGATTAAAAATAAAATCGTTGGACTATAACTTGGTGTTGTAAAATTGTTTACAATTGTTAACCCCAGTCCATCACCGCCGTCTCCACATCAGAGCAGGAGAAAGACCAAGGTGTCAGTACATGAATCTCTAATGGTTCACGACCAACACCACAAAGCTATTGCAAAAGCAGATAGTGTGCTACAATGTATTGTCAGGATAATCAAACACAAAAAAAAATACTATACTGTCCTTGTATAAGACCTTGGTTAGGCTTCATCTAGAATGCTATGTCAATTTTGGGGTCTGTCATATGATAGGTGATGTAGAACCCTTGGAAAAGGTACAAAGAAGGTCACTAGATTGATACCTAGTTTAAAGGTCCCTAGTAACCACAATAGGCTTAGAGAACTGGAGCTTTTACTCTAGAAAAGCGTAGGCTTTGAGGAGATTTGATTGAGGTCTTCAAAATAATGAAAGGATTAGATTCAGTCTATGTGGATGGGCAACTTAAGCTATAGGTTAGGGAGGATAAGGAGAAATGTGTACAAGTTAAGTAAGTATAAAAGTAGCTTAGATGTTGGGAAGTGTTTTCACAGAGCCTATAAAACAAGTTCCGAGCTTGTGAATTCAATGTGGATTTGCAACAAATGTTTAAAAGAGCCAGGCGAGTTCCTAACTGATAGACATCACTATGTATAATAGTGTTGGGGAACATATCTTCCAGTCACAGTGGTCTTTTGGAACTTGTTTGATTGTCTTCAGGGATTTGATTGGAACAACAAAGTTCTCTTTCCCCCCCCCCCACCACTTCTAAATTAGCAGAGGTTTTATCTCTGTTTCTCTGCCTCTCCCAGGAGATTATGTGGCTGACTGGTGGACGGGAAGGGGTCATATTATGCATAAGTTGCACCATGACCATTGGGGACAGGCTTCATGGACCAGCTGGTCTTTGGTCCTCTGTTTCCAAATGTCTAACAGTTCAGTACTGCCATGAGAGGACTTCAGGCTCTTTCTGAATGGATGAACTGAGAAGGGCTGAATACCTTTTTCAACCATAATGATCTTGAGATAGGAAACAGCATAGAGACATAGACACAATTTTAAAAAAACTTGCATTTATATAGAATCGTTCATGCACTCAGGATGTCCGAAAGTGCCTAACAGCCAAGGAAGTACTTTTGAAGTGTAGTCACTGATGTTATTTAGGTAAATGTGGCAGCCAATTTGCACACAAGGTTTCACAAACAGCAATGAGAGAAATGACCTGATAATCTATTATTGCTGGTGTTGATTGAGTGATAAATATTAACCAGGATACCAGGAGCTCTTCAGCTGTTTGAATAGTGCAATGGATCATTTTAAGTCCACCTCAGAGGCAGATGAGACCTTGGTTTAATGTCTCATCTGAAAGTCAGCATCTCCTACAGTACTGCACTGATGTGTCGGCCTAGATCACGTGCTCAAGTCTCTGACGTGCGGCTTTAACACCTGGCTTTCTGACTTAGAGGTGAGTGCTACCGGTGAGCCAAGCTTACATCTTAAAGGAAGAGTTGTGGTTAATGGGTATTGTCTGGATTGAAAGTAGTCAGGGCTAGGTTCACCTTTGTTTTCAGTATATATAGATGATTTGGACTTGGGCACAAGGAGTGATATCAAAATCTGCTAAGGAGGGAATCTGACGAACAGTGAGGAACATACAAACAAATATAGATAAGAAAAGACCACCTGGTCTATCCAACTTGTGCCATCCACATATGATAGCCTACATAAGCCTTCAAGCCATCCCTCATTCATGTAGTCTCCTGGGAGAGGCAAATAAAAGAAAAAAGCTTAGGCCAATTCGGTGAAAGAATTGTAGCAAGTTTGTTTCCGATCCTAAAGTATCTGATTGCATTAACTGAGAATACTAATCACTGCTGGCCCCACCTATCTTCTCTAACTTGAGATATCTTCCATTTGCAGGAACTCATCCAACTTCCTTTTGAAGGCCTGTAGCAAATCCATACTCACTGTCAATATATTCCAGAGGTTGATTGCTCTCTGTGACATAAAGTACATCCTGGCATCAAACCCAACTCTATTTTGCACTGATGCCCGCTAATACTACCCTCCCTATCTGGCTCAAATAATCTAATTACACAAATAGAATCTATTCCCTGTATCATTTTAAAAACCTCTAACATATCTCAAACATTTCTCCAAAGAAAAAAGACCCAGTTCCCTGAGCCTGACCTGACAACTAAGAGTCCTGAAATGGCATAATTCTGATCCCCTTCCTTTGGATGTTCTCCAGAGACTTAATATTCCTGACCACCTGAGCAGACAAAGCTGGGCACAGTATTCTACATACGGCTGTACCAAGGTCTTGTACAGTGTAAATATCATGTTTCTGGTCTTGCCCTAGCTATACATGCCTACACCTTATTTGCTTTCTCTACAATCTCACAGCACTGGTCATGAACCTTCAGTGTTTTCATGAAGCACAACCCTCAAGGTCATGGGGCAGGAGTGGGACCTAAGAGGATAACCCTGCATGCTATACACTTCCCTGTAATTACTGTAACTCAGTTGCATCACACTGCATTTATCCACATTGAAGGGCATTTGTCAAATATGAATCCATTCTCCCATTGTATCCAAATCAGCCTACAGTCTATTTATTTCAAGTCCTAATTTCCACACATATTAGCATCATTAGCAAATTTAAAGGTTGTACTCCTGATTCCTTAATCCAAATATTTTAGTAAAGATGGTGAAGAGCAATGGTCGGAACACAGATCCCTGGGGACTCCACTAGAGACCAGACCTCATGCAGAGCTGCTACCGTTAATAAACACCCTTTAATTAAACACCATGGGCTCGTACCTTCTTGACCAGTCCCGCACAGGAGACTGGTCAAGAAGGTACGAGCCCATGGAGTCCAGGGTGCCTTGGCACTTTGGATACAAAACTGGCTTAGTGGCAGAAGGCAGAGGGTGATGGTCGAAGGTTGTTTTTGTGACTGGAAGCCTGTGGCCAGTGGGGTACCACAGGGATCTGTGCTGGGGCCCTTGCTGTTTGTGGTCTACATTAACGACTTGGATATGAATGTAAAAGGTATGATCAGTAAGTTTGCTGATGATACAAAGATTGGTAGGGTGGTAAATAGCGAGGAGGATAGCCTCAGTCTGCAGGACGATATAGATGGGTTGGTCAGATGGGCGGAACAGTGGCAAATGGAATTTAACCCGGAAAAGTGCGAGGTGATGCACTTTGGAGGGACTAACAAGGCAAGGGAATACACAATGAATGGGAAGACCCTAGGCAAGACAGAGGGTCAGAGGGATCTTGGTGTGCAAGTTCACAGATCCCTGAAGGCGGCGGAACAGGTAGATAAGGTGGTAAAGAAGGCATATGGGATACTTGCCTTTATTAGCCGAGGCATAGAATATAAGAGCAAGGAGGTTATGATGGAGCTGTATAAAACACTGGTTAGGCCACAGCTGGAGTACTGTGTGCAGTTCTGGTCGCCACACTACAGGAAGGATGTGATCGCTTTGGAGAGGGTGCAGAGGAGATTCACCAGGATGTTACCAGGGCTGGAGCGCTTCAGCTATGAAGAGAGACTGGGAAGATTGGGTTTGTTTTCCTTGGAGCAGAGGAGGCTGAGGGGGGACATGATTGAGGTGTACAAAATTATGAGGGGCATAGATAGGATGGATACTAAGGAGCTTTTTCCCTTCGTTGAGGGTTCTATAACAAGGGGGCATAGATTCAAGGTAAAAGGCGGGAGGTTTAGAGGGGATTTGAGAAAGAACTTTTTCACCCAGAGGGTGGTTGGAGTCTGGAACTCACTGCCTGAGAGGGTTGTGGAGGCAGGAACCCTCACAACATTCAAGAAGCATTTGGATGAGCACTTGAAATGCCATAGCATACAAGGCTACGGACCAAATGCTGGAATATGGGATTAGATTAGACTGGGCTTGATGGCCGGCGCGGACACGATGGGCCGAAGGGCCTCTATCCGTGCTGTATAACTCTATGACTCCACTGCGTTCTGTGGTAGAGAATTCCACAGGTTCACCACCCTCTGAGTGAAGAAATTTCTCCTCATCTCTGATCTAAATGGCATACCCCGTATTCTGAGACTGTGACCCCTGATTATGGATTCCCCATCCATAGGGAACATCCTCCCTGCATCTAGTCTGTCTAGTCCTGTTAGAATTTTATATGTTTTGATGAGATCATCTCTCATTCTTCTAAACCCAAGTGAATATAGGCCTAGTCAACCCAATCTCTCCTCATACGTCAGTCCTGCCATCCCAGCAATCAGTCTGGTAAACCTTCGTTGCACACCCTCCATGGCAAGGACATCCTTCCTCAGATAAGGAGACCAAAACTGCACACAATACTCCAGATGTGGTCTCACCAAGGCCCTGTACAACTGCAGTAAGACATCCCTGCTCCTGTACTCACATCCTCTTGCAATGAACACCAACATACCATTCGCCTTCCTAACTGCTTGCTGCACCTGAATGCTCGCTTTCAGCGACTGGTGTACAAGGACACCCAAGTCTTGTTGCACCTCCATTTTTCCCAATCTATCACCATTCAGATAATAATCTGTCTTCCTGTTTTTACAACCAACTTCACATTTATTCACGTTATACTGCATCTGCCATGTTCTTGCCCACTCACCCAACTTGTCAAAATCACATTAGAGCCTCTTAGCATCCTTCTCACAGCTCACATTCCACCCCAGCTTTGTGCCTTCTGCAAACTTGGAAATGTTACATTCCGTTCTCTCATCCAAATCATTGATATATATTGTGAATAGCTGGGGCCCAAGCACTGATCCCTGTGGTACCCCACTAGTTACTGCCTGCCACCTGGAAAAATACCCGTTTATTCCCACTCTCTGTTTCCTGTCTGTCAACCAATTCTCAATCCATGCCAATATATTCCCCCCAATCCCATGTGCTTTAATTCTGCACACTAACCTCTTGTGTGTGACCCTATCAAAAGCCTTCTGAAAATCCAAGTACATCACATCCACTGGTTCTCCCCTATCTATTCTACTAGTTACCTCCTCAAAAAAACTCCAGTAGATTTGTTAAGCATGATTTCCCTTTCATAAACCCATGCTGACTTTGTCCAATCCCATTAATGCCTTCCAAGTGTTCTGTTATCATATCCTTTATAATAGACTCTAGCATTTTCCCCACTACTGATGTTAGGCTAACTGGTCTGTAATTCCCTGTTTTTCCTCCCTCTTTTAAATAGTGGGGTTACATTTGCCACCCTCCAATCTGTAGGAACTGTTCCAGAGTCTATAGAATTTTGGAAGATGACCACCAATGCATCCATTATTTCCAGGGCCACTTCCTTTAGTTCTCTGGGATGTAGATTATCAGGCCCTGGGGATTTGTCAGCCTTTAGCCCCATTAATTTCCCTAGCACTTTTTTTTTACTAATTTCCTTCAGTTCCTCCCTCTCACTAGACCCTTGGTTCCCTAACATTTCCGGGAGGTTATTTGTGTCCTCCTTTGTGAAGACAGAACCAAAGTATGTGTTTAATTGTTCTGCCATTTCTTTGTTCCCCATTATAATTTCCCCCATTTCTGACTGTAAGGGACCTACATTTGTCTTCACTAATCTTTTTCTCTTGATATATTTATAGAAGCTTTTGCAGTCAGTTTTTATGTTCCCTGCTAGTTTACTCTCATACTCTCTTTTTCCTCTCTTAATCAATCTGTTTGTTCTCCTTTGCTGAATTCTAACCTGCTCCCAATCCTCAGGCTTGCTGCTTTTTCTGGCAATTTTATATGTCTCCTCTATGGACCTAATACTATCCCTAATTTCTTTTGTAAGCTATGGTTGAGCCACCTTTCCTGTTTTATTTTTGGGCCAGACATGAATGAATAATTGTTGTAATTCCTGCACACGTTCTTTAAATATTAGTGACTGCCTATCCACCGTCATCCCTTTTAGTAAAGTTCCCCAATCTATCCTAGCCAACTCATACCTCATACTTTAGTTATTTCCTTTATTTAGAGTCAGGACCCTAGTTTTAGATTCAACTACTTCACTCTCCATCTTAATGGGGAATTCTATCATGTTATGGGTCACTCTTCCCTAAGGGACCCCGCACAACAAGATTGTTAATTAATCCTTTCTTATTGCACAATACCCAGTCTAGGATCGCCTGTTCTCTAGTTGGTTCCTCAACATATTGGTCTAGAAATCCATCACGTACGCACTCCAAGAATTCCTCCCCCACAGTATTATTGCTAATTTGGTTTGACCAATCTATATGTAAATTAGTCACCCATGATTATAGTTGTACCCTTCTTGCATGCGTCTCTAATTTCCTGTTTAATGCCCTCCCCTACAGCTCCACTACTGTTTGGGGGCCTATAGACAACCCCCACCAACGTTTTCTGCCCCTTGGTATTTCTTAGCTCCACCCATACAGATTCCACATCATGATTTTCAGAGCCAATATCCTTCCTCATTATTGCATTGATTTCCTCCTTTACTAACAATGCTACCCCACCTCCTTTCCCTTTTTGCCTGTCCTTCCTAAATATTGAATACCCCTGGATGTTCAGTTCCCCATCCTTGGTCACCCTGCAGCCATGTCTCCGTAACCGCAACTATATCATACCCGTTAATATCTATCTGCGCTGTTAATTCATCTACCTTATTGCGAATGCTCCGCGTATTAAGACACAATGTGTTTGAGAATTAAAAGACATAATCTATTTGGCTAGAATTAAGGAGCGGAATAGGAGATGTTACGCTGCTGGGTGTCTACTATAGACCACCAAAGAGTGGGAAAGAGATGGAGGAGCAAATTTGCAAGCAAATTTCAGAAAGATGTAAAAATAGAGTAGTCATAATGGGGGACTTCAATTATCCTAGTATAGACTGGGGGGAAAGACAGTATGAAGGGTGAGAAATTTCTGAAATGTGTACAGGAGAACTTTCTTGATCAGTATATTTCCATCCCAATGAGGAAGGAAGCAGTGCTGGATCTAGTTCTGGAGAATGAAGTGGGGCAAGCGGAGCAAGTTTCAGTGGAAAAGCATTTAGGAAACATTGATCATGAAATCATTAGTTTTAGAGTACTTCTGGAAAGGGACAAGAAACAATTAAAGGTGAAGACACTCAACTGGAAAAAGGCAAATTTCAGCAGCTTGGAAAAGGAGCTGGCCCAGGTGGATTGGAGACAAAGATTGGCAGGTAAAACAGTAAATGAGCATTGGGAGGCCCTCAAAGAGAAGATAGTTCAGGTACAAATTAGACACATTCCTATGAAGGGGGAGGACAGGCATCCAAAGCTAAAGCTCCCTGGATGACTTAACATATAGAGATTAAAATGAAACAATAAGGAGGCTTATGATAAATGTCATTCATAATACAGTAGAGAATCAAGCAGAATACAGAAAGTGCAGAGGAGAATTGAATAAGGAAATAAGAGGGGCAAAGAGAGTATATGAGAAAACATTGGCAGAATACATAACAGGGGACACAATAGTCTTTTATAAATATATAGATAGTCAAAGGAAGGGTGGGGCCCATTAGGGACCAAGCAGGAAATCTTGTGAAGGCAGAGGGCATAGCTGAGGTACTAAATGAGTACATTGTATCCGTCTTCACAAAAGAAGAGGATGCTGCCAGTGTCACAGTAAAGGAGGAGGCAATAGAGAAATTGGATGGGATAAAAATAGATAAAGAGGAGGTTGTTAAAAGGTTGGCAGCACTCAAAGTAGAAAAGTCACACGGTCCAGATGGAATGCGTCCTAGGTTGCTGAGGGTAGTTAGGGTGGAAATAATAGAGGCTCTAGCCACAATGTTTCAATCCTCTTTGAATATAGGAGTGATGCCAAAGGACTGGATAGTTGCAAATGTTACATCCCTGTTCAAAAAATGGGAGAGGGATAAACTTGGCAATTACAGGCCAGCCAGCCTTATGTTGGTGGTGGGGAAACTTTGAGACAATAATCTGGGACAAAATTAATTGTCACTTGGAAAAACATGGGTTAATAAATGACAGCCAACATGGATTTGTTAAAGACAAATTGCGTCTGATGAATTTGATTGAGTTCTTTGATGAAGTAAGGGAGAGGATTGATGAGGGTAGCTTGGTTGATGTGTATATGGACTTTCAAAAGGTGTTTGATGAAGTATCACATATTAGAGTTGTTGGTAAAATGTAAGGACATGGGATTAAAGGGGCAGTGGCAGTGTGGATATGAAATTGGCCAAGTGACAGAAAGCAGAGAGTAGTGGTGAACAGTTTTTCAGACTGGAGGGAAGTATACAGTGGTGCTCCCCAGGGGTCAGTATCAGGACCACTGCTCTTTTTGATAAATATTATAGACCTGGACTTGGGTATAGAGGGTACAATTTCAAAGTTTGCAGATGACACTAAACTCAGAAATGTAGTACGGTAGCATAGTGGTTATGTTACTGGGCTAGTAATCCAGAGGCCTGGACTAAAATCCAGAGTCATGAGTTCAAATCCCGCCACGGCAGCTGGCGAATTTAAATTCAATTAATTAATTAAATTCAATTAATTAAATAAAAATCTGGAATTAAAATACTAGTATCAGTAATGATGGCCATGAAACTACCGGATTGTCGGAAAAACCCATCTGGTTCACTAATGTCCTTTCGGGAAGGAAACCTGCCGTCCTGACCCGGTCTGGTCTATATGTGACTCCAGACCCACAGCAATGTGGTTGATTCTTAATTGCCCTCTGAAATGGCCTAGCAAGCCACTCAGTTGTAAAATCTCGCTACGAAAAGTCATAAGAATAAAACCGGACGGACCACCTGGCATCAGACCACTAGGCACCGGACACGACAACGGCAAAACACCAAGCCCAGTCGACCCTGCAAGGTCCTCCTTACCAACATCTGGGGACTTGTGCCAAAATTGGGAGAGCTGTCCCACAGACCAGTCAAGCAACAGCCTGACAGAGCCATACTCACAGAATAATACCTTTCAGCCAACGTCCCAGACTCTTCCATCACCATCCCTGGGTATGTCCTGTCCCACCGGCAGGACAGACCCACCAGAGGTGGCGGTACAGTGATATACAGTCAGGAGGGAGTGGCCCTGGGAGTCCTCAACATTGACTCTGGACCCCATGAAATCTCATGGCATCAGGTCAAACATGGGCAAGGAAACCTCCTGCTGATTACCACCTACCGTCCTCCCTCAGCTGATGAATCAGTCCTCCTCCATGTTGAGCACCACTTGGAGGAAGCACTGAGGGTAGCAAGGGCACAGAATGTACTCTGGGTGGGGGACTTCAATGTCCATCACCAAGAGTGGCTCGGTAGCACCACTACTGACCGAGCTGGCCGAGTCCTGAAGGACATAACTGCTAGACTGGGCCTGCGGCAGGTGGTGAGCGAACCAACACGAGGGAAAAACTTACTTGACCTCGTCCTCACCAATCTACCTGTCGCAAATGCATCTGTCCATGACAGTATTGGTAGGAGTGACCACCGCACAATCCTCGTGGAGATGAAGTCCCGTCTTTGCACTGAGGACACCATCCAACGTGTTGTGTGGCACTACCACCGTGCTAAATGGGATAGATTCAGAATGGATCTAGCAGCTCAAAACTGGGCATCCATGAGGCGCTGTGGGCCATCAGCAGCAGCAGAATTGTATTCCAGCACAATCTGGAACCTTATGGCCCGGCATATTCCTCACTCTACCATTACCAACAAGCCAGGGGATCAACCCTGGTTCAATGAGGAGTGTAGAAGAGCATGCCAGGAGCAGCACCAGGCATACCTAAAAATGAGGTGCCAACCTGGTGAAGCTACAACACAGGACTACATGCATGCTAAACAGCGGAAGCAACATGCTATAGACAGAGCTAAGCGATTCCACAACCAACGGATCAGATCAAAGCTCTGCAGTCCTGCCACATCCAGTCGTGAATGGTGGTGGACAATTAAACAACTAACGGGAGGAGGAGGCTCTGCAAGCATCCCCATTCTCAATGATGGCGGAGTCCAGCACGTGAGTGCAAAAGACAAGGCTGAAGCGTTTGCAACCATCTTCAGCCAGAAGTGCCGAGCGGATGATTCATCTCAGCCTCCTCCCGATATCCCCACCATCGCGGAAGCCAGTCTTCGGCCAATTCGATTCACTCCACGTGATATCAAGAAACGGCTGAGTGCACTGGATACAGCAAAGGCTATGGGCCCCGACAACATCCCAGCTGTAGTGCTGAAGAATTGTGCTCCAGAACTAGCTGCGCCTCGAGCCAAGCTGTTACAGTACAGCTACAACACTGGCATCTACCCGACAATGTGGAAAATTGCTCAGGTATGTCCTGTCCACAAAAACCAGGACAAATCCAATCCGGCCAATTACCGCCCCATCAGTCTACTCTCAATCATCAGCAAATTGATGGAAGGTGTCGTCGACAGTGCTATCAAGCGGCACTTACTCACCAATAACCTGCTCACCGATGCTCAGTTTGGGTTCCGCCAGGACCACTCGGCTCCAGACCTCATTACAGCCTTGGTCCAAACATGGACAAAAGAGCTGAGTTCCAGAGGTGAGGTGAGAGTGACTGCGCTTGACATCAAGGCAGCATTTGACCGAGTGTGGCATCAAGGAGCCCTAGTAAAATTGAAGTCAATGGGAATCAGGGGGAAAACTCTCCAGTGGCTGGAGTCATACCTGGCACAAAGGAAGATGGTAGTGGTTGTTGGAGGCCAATCATCTCAGCCCCAGGGCATTGCTGCAGGAGTTCCTCAGGGCAGTGTTCTTGGCCCAACCATCTTCAGCTGCTTCATCAATGACCTTCCCTCCATCATAAGGTCAGAAATGGGGATGTTCGCTGATGACTGCACAGTGTTCAGTTCCATTCGCAACCCCTCAGATAATGAAGCAGTCTGAGCCCACATGCAGCATGACCTGGACAACATCCAGGCTTGGGCTCATAAGTGGCAAGTAACATTTGCGCCAGATAAGTGCCAGGCAATGACCATCTCCAACAAGAGAGAGTCTAACCACCTCCCTATGACATTCAACGGCATTACCATCGCCGAATCCCCCACCATCAACATCCTGGGGGTCACCATTGACCAGAAACTTAACTGGACCAGCCATATAAATACTGTGGCTACGAGAGCAGGTCAGGGGCTGGGTATTCTGCGGCGAGTGACTCACCTCCTGACTCCCCAAAGCCTTTCCACCATCTACAAGGCACAAGTCAGGAGTGTGATGGGAATACTCTCCACTTGCCTGGATGAGTGCAGCTCCAACAACACTCAAGAAGCTCGACACCATCCAAGATAAAGCAGCCAGCTTGATTGGCACCCCATCCACCACCCTAAACATTCACTCCCTTCACCACCGGCGCACAGTGGCTGCAGTGTGCACCATCCACAGGATGCACTGCAGCAACTCGCCAAGGCTTCTTCGACAGCACCTCCCAAACCCGTGACCTCTACCACCTAGAAGGACAAGGGCAGCAGGCGCATGGGAACAACACCACCTGCACATTCCCCTCCAAGTCACACACCATCCCGACTTGGAAATATATCGCCGTTCCTTCATTGTCCCTGGGTCAAAATCCTGGAACTCCCTTCCTAACAGCACTGTGGGAGAACCGTCACCACACGGACTGCAGCGGTTCAAGAAGGCGGCTCACCACCACCTTCTCGAGGGCAATTAGGGATGGGCAATAAATGCTGGCCTCACCAGCGACGCCGACATCCCGTGAACGAATTTTAAAAAAAATAGACTTCAGGAGGACATGGACTGGTGAAATGGGCAGACACATGGCAGATGAAATTTAATGCAGCGAAGTGTACACAAATCTTTGAAAGTGGCAGGTCAAGTTGATAAGGCTGTTAAAAAGGCATACAGAATCCTTGGTTTTATAAGTAGAGGCATAGAGTATAAAAGCAAGGAAGTTATGCTAAACTTTTATAAATCACTGGTTAGGCCTTAGCTGGAGTATTGTGTCCAATTCACAGCAACAAACTTTAAGAAAGAAGTCGAGGCATTGGAGAGGGCGCAGAGAAGATTTACTAGAATGGTACCAGGAATGAGGGACTTCAGTTATGTGGAAAGATTGGAGAACCTGGGATTGTTCTTCTTAGAGCAGAGAAGGTTAAGTGGAGATTTAATAGAGGTGTTCAAAATCATGAAGGGTTTTGATAGAGTAAATAAGGAGAAACTGTTTCCAGTGGCAGAAGGGTCGGTAACCAGATTTAAAATAATGTATCATATCTAATGGGCTACCATAATCAACCAACTTTGTGTTCTCTTCAAAAAATTCAACCAGGATTTGAAGGAAGGAAAAAAAGATATAGGGGCAGTGAGATTAGTTCTGGATTGTTCTACCAAAGGGCTGCCACAGACACGATGAGCTGAATGGCCTCCTCCTGAACTATAAGTTCTGTGATTCTATGAATTGGACCAGATGTAATCTGAGCAAAACACCAAAATGTTTTAATTTGGAGTAGTCATCCTTTCAATTCAGTTCAACACTTGTCCTTAGGAGTGCAGCCAACACTGAGTGAACTGCTGAGAGTTTGGTAAGTGTGGGAGTTTAAGGGTTAATCTCTTTAAAATCTAGTGTATATTGCTTTCAACTGTTTAAGTTCAATTTTAAAGTTTAAATTTTTAAGTTTCTGTCAGGCTTCATCAGAGAGAGCTGCTGTAGTAAGTTAATTGTTCAGCTAGATTAAACTGGTACCTGAAGGTGGGACAGGCCTGACTCATCTGAGTCACAAACTGTAGAAATACAGGAGCCTGTCAGTGCGGCCAACACAGAGTGATCTGCTGAGAGTTTGGTAAGTGTGGGAGTTCGGTGAAGTGGGGGAAGGAGTTGCTGCTTTGCCTTGCTTTTCCTAATTTTTTCCGCAGAGCCGCAGTGGACCTGAGCAGTAGAAGACTGAGTTTGGGGAATAAAAGCAGCAGCAGACCTGCAACAAGAGAAAACTACTGTGTGACGTCACAGGTGAGGCAGGAGAGTCTGAGAGTCTGAGAGTCGTCATGGCAGCAGAGCTCGCACCCGTGATATGCTCCTCCTGAACTATATGGGAAGTCATGGACACTACCAGTGTCCCTGGCGATCATGTGTGCAGGAAGTGTGTCCAGCTGCAGCTACTGGCTAACCATATTTCAGAGCTGGAGCTGCGGGGGGATTCACTGTGGAGCATCCGCGATGCTGAGACTATCGTGGATAGCACGTTCAGTGAGGTGGTCACACCGCAGGTAAAGATTACTCAGGCAGAAAGGAAATGGGTGACTGCCAGGCAGAGTAAAAGGACTAGGCAGGTAGAGCAGGAGTCCCCTGGGGCCATCTCCCTCTCACAGATATTCTGCTTTGGATACTGTTGGGGGAGATGGCTCATCAGGGGAAAGCAGCAAGAGCCAAGTTCGGGGCACCAAGGATGGCTCTGCTGCACAGGAGGATTTGTGAAAGGTAGGTCGTGCCTGACAAACCTGATTGAATTTTTTGAAGAGGTGACTGAAGTAGTGGACAGGGGAATGTCAATGGATGTTATTTATATGGACTTCCAGAAGGCATTTGATAAGGTCCCACATAAGAGCCAATTAGTTAAGACAGAAGCCCATGGAATCGAGGGAAAAGTACGGACTTGGTTAGGAAGTTGACTGAGCGAAAGGCGACAGAGAGTAGGGATAATGGGTAGGTACTCACATTGGCAGGATGTGACTAGTGGAGTCCCTCAGGGATCTGTCTTTGGGCCTCAATTATTCACAATATTTATTAATGACTTAGATGAAGGCATAGAAAGTCTCATATCTAAGTTTGCCGATGACACAAAGGTTGGTGGCATTGTAAGCAGTGTAGATGAAAACATAAAATTACAAAGCAATATTGATAGATTAGGTGAATGGGCAAAACTGTGGCAAATGGAATTCAATGTAGACAAATGTGAGGTCATCCACTTTGGATCAAAAAAGGATAGAACAGGGTACTTTCTAAATGGTAAAAAGTTAAAAACAGTGGATGTCCAAAGGGACTTAAGGGTTCAGGTACATAGATCATTGAAGTGTCATGAACAGGTGCAGAAAATAATCAAGAAGGCAAATGGAATGTTGGCCTTTATATCCAGAGGACTAGAGTACAAGGGGGCAGAAGTTATGCTGCAGCTATACAAAACCCTGGTTAGACCGCACCTGGAGTACTGTGAGCAGTTCTGGGCATCGCACCTTCGGAAGGACATATTGGCCTTGGAGGGCCTAGTAGGTTTACTAGAATGATACCCGGACTTCAAGGGTTAAGTTACGAGGAGAGATTACACAAATTGGGGTTGTATTCTCTAGAGTTTCAATGGTTAAGGGGTGATCTGATCAAAGTTTATAAGATATTAAGGGGAACAGATAGGGTGGATAGAGAGAAACTATTTCCACTGGTTGGGGATTTTAGGAGTAGGGGGCACAGTCTAAAAATTAGAGCCAGACCTTTCAGGAGCGAGATTAGAAAATATTTCTACACACAAAGGGATGTAGAAGTTTGGAACTCTCTTCCGCAAATGGCAATTGATACTAGCTCAATTGCTAAATTTAAATCTGAGATAGATAGCTTTTTGGCAACCAAAGGTATTAAGGGGATATGGGCCAAAGGCAGGTATATGGAGTTAGATCACAGATCAGCCATGATCTTATCAAATGGCGGAGCAGGCATGAGGGGCTGAATAGCCTACTCCTGTTCCTATGTTCCTATGAGGGGAGGAAGAAGAGTGGCAGGGCTATAGTGATAGGGCATTCCATTGTAAGGGGAACAGATAGGCGTTTCTGTGGCTGCAAACGTGACTCCAGGATGGTATGTTGCCTCCCCGGTGCTAGGGTCAAGGATGTCACGGAGCGGCTGCAGGGCATTCTAGATGGGGAGGGTGAACAGCCAGTAGTCGTGGTCCATATCGGTACCAACGACATAGGTAAAAAGAGGGATGAGGTCCTGCAAGGTGAATTCAAGGAGTTAGGAGATAAATTAAAAAGCAGGACCTCAAAGGTAGTGATCTCAGGATTACTACCGGTGCCACGTGCTAGTGAGTATAGGAACAGGAGAATAGACAGGATGAATGCGTGGCTGCAGGGATGGTGTAGGAGGGATGGATTTAGATTCCTGGGACATTGGGACCGGTTCTGGGGAAGGTGGGACCTGTACAAGCGAGACGGGTTACGCCCGAGCAGGACCGGGACCAATGTCCTCGCGGGGGTGTTTGCTAGTGCTGTTGGGGAAGGTTCAAACGAGGGTGGCGGGGGATGGGAACCTTAGCGGGGAGTCAGAAGGGAGTAAAGTTGAGAGCAGCGAGAGAGGGGAAGATCCAGGGGAAATTTACAATACAAATAGTATAAACAGTTGTTCAAGAACAAGTGAAAGGGAAAAGCGTAGAGCAGCGGAAAGAAAGTGTACTTTAGGCACGACAGATAAAGTAAAAACTAGAAGGCGTAAGGTGATTAACCCAGCATCAAAGCTGAAGGTCAGGCGAGGGTGTGTGGCCCAACGAAGAGTTCTGTATACAAATGCACGGAGTATAAGGAATAAATTAAATAAACTACAGGTTCAAATTCAAATTGGAGGGATCGACATGATCGCTATTACTGAGACATGGCTGCAGGATGGTCAGGATTGGGAACTAAATATACCAGGTTAAAAGATCTACAAGAGAGATAGGGAAAATGGAAGAGGGGGATGAGTAGCCTTAATGAATAGAGATGAAATCACTTGAATGATAAAGAGGGATATAACGAGAGGTAAGCAACCAACAGAGACCTTATGGGTTGAATTGAGAAATAGGAAAGGATCTAAGACTATAGTGGGAGTTGTATATAGGAGCCCTGGCAGCAGCTCTGAAGTGCTAGATTGTATAAATGCAGAGATTAGACAAGCGTGTAAGAAAGGCATAGTGGTCTTAATGGGGGACTTTAACCTTCACATAGATTGGGAAAAGCAGACTAGCAACTGTCAGAAAGGTAGTGAATTTCTAGAGTGTGTCCGGGATAGTTTTCTACAGCAGTATATCCTACAGGCAACAAAGGGGCAAGCCATACTAGATTTAGTAATGTGTAATGAACCAGATTTGGTTAACTATCCAATCGCGATCATAACATGATCGAGTTCAATGTAGTGTTTGAAAGGGAAAAAAGTGAATCAGCTGCTAAGTTTCTAGACTTGGGCAAGGCCGACTTCAATGGGATGAGACAGAGACTGTCCACAGTAAACTGGCAAATTTGTTAATGGGTAAAACGACTGCTGATCAGTGGGAAATGTTTAAAGAAACATTTAACGTGATACAGAATCGGTTTATACCCTTGAGGGGCAAGAACTCTACTTGCCAAAAAAAACCAGCCATGGACAATTAAAGAGGTAAGGGACAGTATAAGACGCAAGGAAAGGGCATACATAAAGGCAAAAAATAGCACAGATCCTGGCGAATGGGAACGATACAAAGATCAACAAAGGGTCACAAAACAGATAGTAAGAGCTACAAAAAGAGAGTATGAAAAATACTCGCAAGGGATATCAAAACCAATACGAAGAACTTTTATAGTTATATTTGGAAAAAGAGGGTGGTCAGGAGCAGTGTTGGCCTCTTAAAAACTGAAAGTGGGGATATTGTCATTGACACTGGGGAAATGGCGGACATGTTGAACAATTACTTTGCATCAGTATTTACAGTAAAAAAAAAGGATAGCATGCCGGAAATCCCAAGAAAACTAATATTGAATCGGGGACAGGGACTCGATAAAATTAACATAAGTAAAGCAACAGTAATGAAGAAAATAATAGCACTAAAGTGTGACAAATCCCCAGGACCAGATTGTTTCCATCCCAGGGTTTTAAAGGAAGTAGATGAGCACATTGCGGATGCCCGAACTATAATCTTTCAAAGTTCTCCAGATTCAGGAACTGTCCCTCTAGATTGGAAAATTGCACATGTCACTCTCTCCTTTCTTAAAAAGCGGAGAGGGAAACCGGGGAATTATAGACCAGTTAGCCTAACATCTATTGTGGGGAAAATGCTGGAGTCTATAATTAAGGATAGGGTGACTGAACACCTCGAGAATTTTCAGTTAATCAGAGAGAGCCAGCATGGATTTGAGAAAGGTAGGTCGTGCCTGACAAACCTGATTGAATTTTTTGAAGTGGTGACTAAAGTAGTGGACAGGGGAATGTCAATGGATGTTATTTATATGGACTTCCAGAAGGCATTTGATAAGGTCCTACATAAGAGACTCTTAGCTAAGATAGAAGCCCATGGAATCGAGGGAAAAGTACAGACTTGGTTAGGAAGTTGGCTGAGCGAAAGGCGACAGAGAGTAGGGATAATGGATAGGTACTCACATTGGCAGGATGTGACTAGTGGAGACCCTCAGGGATCTGTGTTGGGGCCTCAATTATTCACTATATCTTAACGACTTAGATGAAGGCACAGAAAGTCTCATATCTAAGTTTGCCAAAGACACAAAGATTGGTGGCATTGTAAGCAGTGCAGATGAAAATATAAAATTACAAAGCAATATTGATAGATTAGGTGAATGGGCAAAACTGTGGCAAATGGAATTCAATGTAGACAAATGTGAGGTCATCCACTTTGGATCAAAAAAGTATAGAACAGGGTACTTTCTAAATGGTAAAAAGTTAAAAACAGTGGATGTCCAAAGGGACTTAAGGGTTCAGGTACATAGATCATTGAAGTGTCATGAACAGGTGCAGAACCTACTCCGTTAATGGTAGGGCGTTGGGGAGAGTTATAGAACAAAGAGATCTAGGAGTACAGGTTCATAGCTCCTTGAAAGTGGAGTCACAGGTGGATAGGGTGGTGAAGAAGGCATTCGGCATGCTTGGTTTCATTGGTCAGAACATTGAATACAGGCGTTGGAATGTCTTGAAGTTGTACAAGACATTAGTAAGGCCACACTTGGAATACTGTGTACAGTTCTGGTCACCCTATTATAGAAAGGATATTATTAAACTAGAAAGAGTGCAGAAAAGATTTACTAGGATGCTACCGGGACTTGATGGTTTGACTTATAGGGAGAGGTTGGATAGACTGAGACTTTTTTCCCTGGAGAGTAGGAAGTTTAGGGGTGATCTTATAGAAGTCTATACAATAATGAGGGGCATAGATAAGGTAGATAGTCAAAATCTTTTCCCAAAGGTAGGGGAGTCTATAACGAGGGGGCATAGATTTAAGGTGAGAGGGGAGAGATACAAAAGGGTCCAGAGGGGCAATTTTTTCACTCAAAGGGTGGTGAGTGTCTGGAACGAGCTGCCAGAGGCAGTAGTAGAGGCGGGTACAATTTTGTCTTTTAAAAAGCATTTGGACAGTTACATGGGTAAGATGGGTATAGAGGGATATGGGCCAAGTGCAGGCAATTGGGACTAGCTTAGTGGTATAAACTGGGTGACATGGACATGTTGGGCCAAAGGGCCTGTTTCCATGTTGTAAACTTCGATGATTCTAAAATAATCAAGAAGGCCAATGGAATGCTAGCCTTTATATCTAGAGGACTAGAGTACAAGGGGGCAGAAGTTATGCTGCAGCTATACAAAACCCTGGTTAGACCGCACCTGGAGTACTGTGAGCAGTTCTGGGCACCGCAACTTCGGAAGGACATATTGGCTTTGGAGGGAGTGCAGCGTAGGTTTACTTTCATAGCATCATAGAAGTTACAACATGGAAACAGGCTCGTTCCAGACACTCACCACCCTTTGAGTGAAAAAATTGCCCCCTCTGGACCCTTTTGTATCTCTCCCCTCTCACCTTAAATCTATGTCCCCTCGTTATAGACTGCCTACCTTTGGGAAAAGATTTTGACTATCTACCTTATCTATGCCCCTCATTATTTTATAGACTTCTATAAGATCACCCCTTAACCTCCTACTCTCCAGGGAAAAAAGTCCCAGTCTATTAACCTCTCCCTATAAGTCAAACCATCAAGTCCCGGTAGCATCCTAGTAAATCTTTTCTGCACTCTTTCTAGTTTAATAATATCCTTTCTATAATAGGGTGACCAGAACTGTACACAGTATTCCAAGTGTGGCCTTACTAATGTCTTGTACAACTTCAACAAGACATCCCAACTCCTGTATTCAATGTTCTGACCAATGAAACCAAGCATGCCGAATGCCTTCTTCACCACCCTATCCACCTGTGACTCCACTTTCAAGGAGCTATGAACCTGTACTCCTAGATCTCTTTGTTCTATAACTCTCCCCAACGCCCTACCATTAACGGAGTAGGTCCTGGCCTGATTCGATCTACCAAAATGCATCACCTCACATTTATCTAAATTAAACTCCATCTGCCATTCATCGGCCCACTGGCCCAATTTATCAAGATCCCGTTGCAATCCTAGATAACCTTCTTCACTGTCCACAATGCCACCAATCTTGGTGTCATCTGCAAACTTACTAACCATGCCTCCTAAATTCTCATCCAAATCATTAATATAAATAACAAATAACAGCGGACCCGCACCGATCCCTGAGGCACACTGCTGGACACAGGCCTCCAGTTTGAAAAACAACCCTCTACAACCACCCTCTGTCTTCTGTCGTCAAGCCAATTTTGTATCCAATTGGCTACCTCACCTTGGATCCCGTGAGATTTAACCTTATGTAACAACCTACCTTGCGGTACCTTGTCAAAGGCTTTGCTGAAGTCCATGTAGACCACGTCTACTGCACAGCCCTCATCTATCTTCTTGGTTACCCCTTCAAAAAACTCAATCAAATTCGTGAGACACGATTTTCCTCTCACAAAACCATGCTGACTGTTCCTAATCAGTCCCTGCCTCTCCAAATGCCTGTAGATCCTGTCCCTCAGAATACCCTCTAACAACTTACCCACTACAGATGTCAGGCTCACTGGTCTGTAGTTCCCAGGCTTTTCCCTGCCACCCTTCTTAAACAAAGGCACAACATTTGCTACCCTCCAATCTTCAAGCACCTCACCTGTAGCTGTCGATGATTCAAATATCTCAGCTAGGGGACCCGCAATTTCCTCCCTAACCTCCCATAACGTCCTGGAATACATTTCATCAGGTCCTGGAGATTTATCTACCTTGATGCGCGTTAAGACTTCCAGCACCTCCCTCTCTGTAATATGTACACTCCTCAAGACATCACTATTTATTTCCCCAAGTTCCCTAACATCCATGCCTTTCTCAACCGTAAATACCGATGTGAAATATTCATTCAGGATCTCACCCATCTCTTGTGGTTCCGCACATAGATGACCTTGTTGATCCTTAGGAGGCCCTACTCTCTCCCTAGTTACTCTTTTGCCCTTTATGTATTGGTAGAAGCTCTTAGAATGATACCCGGACTTCAAGGGTTAAGTTACGAGGAGAGATTACACAAATTGGGATTGTATTCTCTCGAGTTTCGAAGGTTAAGGGGTGATCTGATCAAAGTTTATAAGATATTAAGGGGAACAGATAGGGTGGATAGAGAGAAACTATTTCCGCTGGTTGGGGATTCTAGGAGTACGGGGCACAGTCTAAAAATTAGAGCCAGACCTTTCAGGAGCGAGATTAGAAAACATTTCTACACCCAAAGGGTGGTAGAAGTTTGGAACTCTTTTCCGCAAACGGCAATTGATACTAGCTTAATTGCTAAATTTAAATCTGAGATAGAAAGCGTTTTGGCAACCAAAGGTATTAAGGGATATGGGCCAAAGGCAGGTATATGGAGTTAGATCACAGATCAGCCATGATCTTATCAAATGGCGGAGCAGGCACGAGGGGCTGAATGGCCTACTCCTGTTCCTATGTCACACTTTGCCAATTTTTTGTATAGGTTTTCAGCAGAGTTTAACAAACAACAACAACTTGCATTTATATAACGACGTTATGTAGGAAAACTTCCCAAGGAGCTTCACAGAAGCGTAGTCATACAAAAATTGACACCAAGCCAAAGGAGGAGATATTAGGAAGTGAGACTAAAGGCTTGGTCAAAGAGAATGGCCTTAAAGGACAAGAGAAAGGTGGAGTCCCAGAAAATATTGCAAATTAAAGAAAAGTATAACTTTTTTAAAAAAAGAGTATTCTGAAGGTGTTTTCTCTAGAAATATCTACGTGGAAGCAATTTGTCTTTTGTAATTTTAGATCTCCTGTAATGTTGTGCATAGAAAGTCAGGGTAAAGCGCTTTTTACTCCGTGTACCTGTAGCTTCTGAAGCTACGTCTAGTGGTAGAAGTAAGCAACTGTAGGTGTGACGAACAGGATTGCCCCATGATTAGGCTACCTATCAAGATCACCTTCGGACATGACAGAATAGTAATGCCCAATTGAATGTGCAAAATACATAACAAATGTAACATATAGATTGATTTTTCTGGTATGTATATGTCTTACTACTGACAGATGTTTACCCATTGAAGGGATGCTATCAAGGGTTGATTGTAAGGATACTATAATATTGGAAAATCGGTAAGGTAAGTTGTCTTTTGCTGGAAAGCCAATAGTTTGCATAATGTGGGTGAAGCTTGAAGTTGCAATCTGTATGTACACAGTGCCAGAATATCTCTCGTAGCTGCCCAGTCTAAAATTGCCACCCCGACATGTAGACATGTTCAGTTTCGGATTGTTCTCGTAGCTGTCCGCTGTCAGATTACTTCTCTGACATGTACATTCAGTCCGATTCCCTTCACTAACTGAACACACAACGCCAGATTGCAACCTGCATTTATAGAATCATAGAATCATAGAATCATAGAAGTTACAACATGGAAACAGGCCCTTCGGCCCAACATGTCCATGTCGCCCAGTTTATACCACTAAGCTAGTCCCAATTGCCTGCACTTGGCCCATATCCCTCGATACCCATCTTCCCCATGTAACTGTCCAAATGCTTTTTAAAAGACAAAATTGTACCCGCCTCTACTACTGCCTCTGGCAGCTCGTTCCAGACACTCACCACCCTTTGAGTGAAAAAATTGCCCCTCTGGATCCTTTTGTATCTCTCCCCTCTCACCTTAAATCTGTGCCCCCTCGTTATAGACTCCCCTACCTTTGGGAAAAGATTTTGACTATCGACCTTATCTATGCCCCTCATTATTTTATAGACTTCTATAAGATCACCCCTTAACCTCCTACTCTCCAGGGAATAAAGTCCCAGTCTGTCTAACCTCTCCCTGTAAGTCAAACCATCAAGTCCCGGTAGCATCCTAGTAAATCTTTTCTGCACTCTTTCTAGTTTAATAATATCCTTTCTATAATAGGGTGACCAGAACTGTACACAGTACTCCAAGTGTGGCCTCACCAATGCCCTGTACAACTTCAACAAGACATCCCAACTCCTGCATTCAATGTTCTGACCAATGAAACCAAGCATGCTGAATGCCTTCTTCACCACCCTATCCACCTGTGACTCCACTTTCAAGGAGCTATGAATCTGTACTCCTAGATCTCTTTGTTCTATAACTCTCCCCAACGCCCGACCATTAACGGAGTAGGTCCTGGCCCGATTCGATCTACCAAAATGCATCACCTCACATTTATCTAAATTAAACTCCATCTGCCATTCATCGGCCCACTGGCCCAATTTATCAAGATCCCGTTGCAATCCTAGATAACCTTCTTCACTGTCCACAATGCCACCAATCTTGGTGTCATCTGCAAACTTACTAACCATGCCTCCTAAATTCTCATCCAAATCATTAATATAAATAACAAATAACAGCGGACCCAGCACCGATCCCTGAGGCACACCGCTGGACACAGGCATCCAGTTTGAAAAACAACCCTCGACAACCACCCTCTGTCTTCTGTCGTCAAGCCAATTTTGTATCCAATTGGCTACCTCACCTTGGATCCCATGAGATTTAACCTTATGTAACAACCTACCATGCGGTACCTTGTCAAATGCTTTGCTGAAGTCCATGTAGACCACGTCTACTGCACAGCCCTCATCTATCTTCTTGGTTACCCCTTCAAAAAACTCAATCAAATTCGTGAGACATGATTTTCCTCTCACAAAACCATGCTGACTGTTCCTAATTAGTCCCTGCCTCTCCAAATGCCTGTAGATTCTGTCCCTCAGAATACCCTCTAACAACTTACCCACTACAGATGTCAGGCTCACTGGTCTGTAGTTCCCAGGCTTTTCCCTGCCGCCCTTCTTAAACAAAGGCACAACATTTGCTACCCTCCAATCTTCAGGCACCTCACCTGTAGCGGTGGATGATTCAAATATCTCTGCTAGGGGACCCGCAATTTCCTCCCTAACCTCCCATAACGTCCTGGGATACATTTCATCAGGTCCCGGAGATTTATCTACCTTGATGCGCGTTAAGACTTCCAGCACCTCCCTCTCTGTAATATGTACACTCCTCAAGACATCACTATTTATTTCCCCAAGTTCCCTAACATCCATGCCTTTCTCAACCGTAAATACCGATGTGAAATATTCATTCAGGATCTTACCCATCTCTTGTGGTTCCGCACATAGATGACCTTGTTGATCCTTAAGAGGCCCTACTCTCTCCCTTGTTACCCTTTTGCCCTTTATGTATTTGTAGAAGCTCTTTGGATTCACCTTTGCCTGATCTGCCAAAGCAATCTCATATCCCCTTTTTGCCCTCCTGATTTCTCTCTTAACTCTACTCCGGCAATCTCTATACTCTTCAAGGGATCCACTTGATCCCAGCTGCCTATGCATGTCATATGCCTCCTTCTTATTTTTGACTAGTGCCTCAATCTCCCGAGTCATCCAAGGTTCCCTACTTCTACCAGCCTTGCCCTTCACTTTATAAGGAATGTGCTTACACTGAACCCTGGTTAACACACTTTTGAAAGCCTCCCACTTACCAGACGTCCCTTTGCCTGCCAACAGACTCTCCCAATCAACTTCTGAAAGTTCCTGTCTAATACCATCAAAATTGGCCTTTCCCCAATTTAGAATTTTAACTTTTGGGCCAGACCTATCCTTCTCCATAGCTATCTTAAAACTAATGGAATTATGATCACTGGTCCCAAAGTGATCCCTCACTAACACTTCTGTCACCTGCCCTTCCTTATTTCCCAAGAGGAGGTCAAGTTTTGCCCCCTCTCTAGTCGGGCCATCCACATACTGAATGAGAAATTCCTCCTGAATACACTCAACAAATTTCTCTCCATCCAAGCCCCTAATGCTATGGCTGTCCCAGTCAATGTTGGGAAAGTTAAAGTCCCCTACTATTACCACCCTATTTTTCTTGCAGCTGTCTGTAATCTCCTTACATATTTGCTCCTCAATTTCCGTTGACTATTTGGGGGTCTGTAGTACAATCCTATCAAAGTGATCTCTCCCTTCTTATTTTTCAGTTCTACCCATATGGACTCAGTGGGCGAACCCTCGGATATATCCCCTCTCACTACTGCCGTGATTTTCTGTCTGGGCAAAAGGCTGAGTGGAAAAATGGCAGAGCACAATTCATGCCCTCAAGAAATAAAGTATCATAGTAGGTACAGAACAGGAGGAGGCCATGTGGTCTATCGTGCCTGTGTCAGCTCTTTGAAAGAGCTATCCAATTACTCCCATTCCCCTGCTCTTTCCTCATAGCTCTGTAAATTGTCTACCTTCAAATATTTATCCAATTCCCTTTTGAAAGTTACTATTGAATCTACTTACACCACCCTTTCAGGCAGTAAATTCCAAATCATTACAACTCGCTGCGTTAAAAAATATTTCCTCATGTCACCTCTGACTCTTTTGCCGATCACCTTAAATCTGTGTCCTCTGCTTATCTACCCTTCTGCCACTGGAAATAGTTTCTCCATCAAAATCATTCATGATTTTGAACAACTCCATCAAATCTCCCCTTAACCTTCTCTGTTCTAAGGAGAACAATCCGAGCTTCTTTAATTTCTCCTCATCCCTGATACCATTCTAGTAAATCTCTTCTGCACCCTCTCTAAGACCAGGATATCCTTCCTAAATTGTGGTGCCCAGAATTGAACACAATACCCCAGCTGAGGCCTAACCAATGTTTTATAGAAGTTTAGCATGACTTCCTTGCGCTTGTACTCCATGCCTCTGTTAATAAAGCCCAGGATTCCATATGCTTTTTTAACAGCCGTCTCAATTTGTCCTACCACCTTCAAAGATTTGTGCACCCTCAGGTCTTTCTGTTCCTGCCCCATCTTTAAAATCGTACCATATTGCCTCTCTTCATTCTTCCTACCAAAATGCAAACTTTGAAATTGTACTTTCTATACCCAAGTCCAGGTCATTAATATATATATCAAAAAGAGCAGCGGTCCTAATACTGACCCCTGGGGAACACCACTGTATACTTCCCTCCAGTTTGGAAAACAACCGTTCACTACTACTCTCTACTTTCTGTCCCTTAGCTAATTTTGTATCCACATCGCTGCCATCCCTTTATTCCCATGGGCTTTAATTTTGCTAACAAGTCTATTATGTGTTACTTTATCAAATGCCTTTTGAAAGTCCATATACACATCAACTGCACTACCCTCATCAACCCTCTCCATTACTTCATCAAAGAACTCAATCAAGTTAGTTAAACATGATTTTTCTTTAACAAATCTATGCTGACTTTTATTTATTAACCCATACTTTTCCAAGTGCCAATTAATTTTGTCCCGGATTATTGTCTCTAAAAGTCTCCCCACCACCAATGTCAGGCTGATTGGTTTGGTTTGTAATTACCAGGTTATCCCTCTCCCTATTTTTGGACACTACCACATTTTCTAGAGATAGCCTAATTTTAATATTACGGGTGAGTTTCCAGCAGTAGTACTGTGTCTGGGAGCTCACCATTTGGGGGGTAGGAAACTGAATGCTGAAGCAGGATTTAAAGGCTTAGAACAAATTAAAGGGCATGCTTATCCACAAAATAAGGCAGAGGAAGCTATGCTGTTTGGGTAGGAGAGATGTAGGACCCATCGAGTGTAGCCATGGCTAGGGGGGTGAGCACCAATAGTAGCACAGCACACAACTCAGAACCAGAAACTTAACTGGACCAGCCGCATAAATACTGTAGCTACAAGAGCAGGTCAGAGGCTAGGTATTCTGCAGCGAGTGACTCCCCAAAGTCTTTCTACTATCTACAAGGCATAAGTCAGGAGTGTGATGGGAATACTGTCCACTTGCCTAGATGAGTGCAGCTCCAACAACACTCAAGAAGCTCGACACTATCCAGGGCAAGGCAATCCATTTGATCGGCACCCTATCCACCACCCTAGACATTCACTCCCTTCACCACCGGCGCATTGTGGCTGCAGTGTGTACCATCTACAGGATGCACTGCAGCAACTCGCCATGGCTTCTCCGACAGCACCTTCCAAACCTGCAACCTCTACCACCTAGAAAGACAAGGGCAGCAGGCACATGGGAACAATATCACCCATACGTTCCCCTCCAAGTCACACACCATCCCAAGTTGGAAATATATCGCCGTTCCTTCATCGTCACTGGGTCAAAATCTGGAGCTCTCTACCTAACAGCACTGTGGGAGAACCTTCACCACACAGACTGCAGGGGTTCAAGAAGGCGGCTCACCACCAACTTCTTAAGGGCAATTAGGGATGGGCAATAAATGCTGGCCTTGCCAGCGATGCCCACATCCCATGAACGGAAAAAAAGATTCAGCAACAACAGCTTGCGTTGATTGACATTAATAACATTTAATATTGATGACATTAATATCCCAAGGTGCTTCACAAAAGCAAAAGGAAAAAAATGGACACCTACCCAAAGGTGATATTTGGAGGCATGATCAAAAGCATCCTCAAAGGTTTTTCCTTTTGCAGAGGATCCTTGAGACCTTGGAACAAATTGCTGGCACATGCAATGATTGCAGATTTGGTACAAGTGTTCAAAATGGAACGGAACAAGTTCCTGGCTGAAGCTGATATCACTGCATACAAAAGGTAGGTGGCATGGTCACTGTGGTCTCCTGGAAATTGTTTTAATTGCTTTTTGGGGTCAGGGAAGATTTTTTCCAAAACTCTTTTTCCCCCCTGAATTGCTTAGGGTTTTTTAAAGTCTTGTTTTGCCTCTTCCAGAAGATTACTGGTGTTTAGGGAGTTTTGGGGATCATGGTGCTCAATTGCAACATGACTCTCTGGGACAGGCTCAATGTATCAGCTGTTTTTTCCTCTCTGCAATTTTTCATATGTGTGTATGTATCCCTTTCCTCCTGATAACACTACCCTGTGTAAAGTACAGAAAAAGGAGTATAATACCTGTGACAAAATGTGGTGTTTTGTCCATGGTATATAATTTTTGTTTTTGTTATTTCTGGTACCTTCTGAGTTAAAAATAGATTCAGTTGAAGAAAAGACTGGGCTGGCTGATGCATATCAGCACAAGATCAGATTATTTGTGGTATAATTTGTGATGGTCTTGATACATAATTGTTTATTGCAACCGTTTTTAGATGAGAAAGGGTGGTGGAAGCTGATTCAACAATAAGTTCCAAAAGGGAATTGGATAAATACTGAAGGGGAAATATTTGCAGGGCTATGGGGAAAGGACAGCAGAATGAGATTAATTGGACAGCTCTTTTAAAGAGCCAGCAGAGGCATGATTGCCCAAATGGCCTCTTGTGCTGTATCATTCTATACAATGCGAGAACTTTGTGTGTGTGTGTGTATCTGTGTGCATCTGGCAGTGGATATGTAGATGAGGAGTGTGGCATTGTATATATGTTTGTGTCTGGTAGTGTGTGGATGTGAGAAAGGCTGAATCAGGATGAGGGATGGTGCGTTAGGGTTAGGGTATTAAGGTTAATGTATTAGGGTTAGGGTTAGTGTATTAGGGTTAGTGTATTAGGGTTAGTGGGTTAGGGTTAGGGTTAGGGTATTAGGGATAGGGTTAGTGTGTTAGTGTTAGGGTTAGAGTATTACGGTTAGGGTTAGTGTATTAGGGTTAGGGTTACGGTTAGGGTAATGCTGCATTAGGGTTAGGGTAGGGTTAAGGTTAGTGGGTTAGGGTTAGGGTTATGCTGCATTAGGGTTAGGGTTAGGGTAACGCTGCATTATGGTTAGGGTTAGGGTTACGCTGCATTAGGGTTAGGGCATTAGGGTTAGTGCATTAGGGTTAGTGCATTAGGGTTAGGGTTAGGGTGCATTAGGGTTGGGGTTAGGGTTACGCTGCATTTGCGTTGCATTAGCATTAGGGTTAGGGTTAGGGTTAGTTAGGGTTAGGGTGAGGGTTAGGGTGAGGGTCAGGGTTAGGGTTAGGGTTAGGTTGTTTAGTGCGGGCAGGAGGGTAGTTCCACCCTCTTGTATTCGTATTCCGACTCAACACTTGAGCTTCTTGTCACTTATACCTGCCACTTTCGGTTGGCCCACGCTTTACCTTACTGCCTTTCATGCCGATCTCTTAGCAGTTTTTTGATCAGTAATCCTTTGATCCCTCTTTGGGGTTATAATCAGTTCCTGGGTTAGGGTTAGGGCTAGGGTTACGCTGCATTAGGGTTAGGGTTATGGCTACGCTGCATTAGGCTTAGGGTTAGGGTTAGGGTAACGCTGCATTAGGGTTAGGGTTAGGGTTAGGGTTACGCTGCATTATGGTTAGGGTTAGGGTTACGCTGCATTAGGGTTAGGGTTAGGGTTACGCTGCATTTGGGTTAGGGTTAGGCTTAGGGTTACGCTGCATCAGGGTTAGGGTTAGGGTTAGGGTTAGGTTGTATGGTGTGGGCAGGAGGGTAGTTACACCCTCTTGTGTTCGTATTCTCACTCAACACTTGAGCTTCTTGTCACTTATACCTGCCACTTTTGGTGGGCCCACACTTTACCTTACCACCTGGCTTCTTTTTCTTGCCGATCTCTTCTTAGTAATTTCTTGATCCGTAATCCTTTGATCCGATCCCCCTCTGGGGTTATAATCAGTACCTGGGTTCTGCCAATTTATGGTCTCTATGTCGTATTTAGTTATTATTATTGGTGTTGGAACCCTACCCTTTATTTTACGTAGTGTTAGGGTTATGTTGTATTGAGGTTGGGGGGTTCAGGTTAGGGTTAGGGTTGCTGCACTGGGGTTAGTGTTGGGGTTAGGTGAGGGTCAGGGTCGCAGTTAGGTTCAGGGCTATATTGGGGTTAGGTTGGGGTGCATCAGGGCTAGGGTTAGGTATTTAGGGGTGGGGTGGGGTTAGGGTTAAGTTTTAGGGGTAGGGTTGGGTGCATCAGGGTTAGGGTTAGGTGTTTAGGGGTAGGGTAGGGTGCATCAGGGTTAGGGTTAGGTGTTTAGGGGTAGGGTAGGGTGCATCAGGGTTAGGGTCCAGGGTCAGAGTTGTGATTAGATTCAGGGCTGGGGGTTTGGAGTTATGGGTTAGGGTTGCATTAGGGGTAGGGTTAAGTGAGGGTCAGGGTTTAGGAGTAGGGTGGGGTGTGTTAGGCTTAGATTTTAGGGGTGGGGTGGGAGATTAGGTTTGCTGTATTAGAGTTACGGTTAGGCTTTAGGGGTAGAGTGGGGTGCATTTGGAGTTAGGATTTGCGATATGGATGGGGTCTGTTTGTAGTTAGGGTTGGGGCTTTGGTCTGTTTGTTGTGGGCAGTGTGGGGTTTAGTGGTTTTGGTTAGCTTAAACAGTAGGGGTTAGCTCTGTTTATTGTGATTAGGGTAGGGTGTGGTTGCGGTTTGAGAGGTTTATCAAGCTGGGGTTGGGATTTGTGGTAGTTAAGGTCGGGGCAGCTGCATTAGGGTTAGGGTTAGGGTTAGGTTGTATGGTGTGGGCAGGAGGGTAGTTACACCCTCTTGTGTTCGTATTCTCACTCAACACTTGAGCTTCTTGTCACTTATACCTGCCACTTTTGGTTGGCCCACGCTTTACCTTACCACCTGGCTTCTTTTTCTTGCCGATCTCTTCTTAGTAATTTCTTGATCCGTAATCCTTTGATCCCCCTCTGGGGTTATAATCAGTTCCTGGGTTTTGCCAATTTATGGTCTCTATGTCGTATTTAGTTATTATTATTGGTGTTGGAACCCTACCCTTTATTTTACGTCGTGTTGTATTGAGGTTGGGGGCTTCAGGTTAGGGTTAGGGTTGCTGCACTGGGGTTAGTGTTGGGGTTAGGTGAGGGTCAGGGTCGCAGTTAGGGTTAGGGTTAGGGTTAGGGTTAGTTAGGGTTAGGGTTAGGGTTACGCTGCATTAGGGTTAGGGTTAGTTAGGGTTAGGGTTAGGGTTAGGGTTACGCTGCATTAGGGTTAGGGTTAGGGTTAGTGTTACGCTGCATTAGGGTTAGGGTTAGGGTTAGGGTTACGCTGCATTAGGGTTAGGGTTACGCTGCATTAGGGTTAGGGTTAGGGTTAGGGTTAGGGTTACGCTGCATTAGGGTTAGGGTTAGGGTTAGGGTTACACTGCATTAGGGTTAGGCTTAGGGTTAGGGTTACGCTGCATTAGGGTTAGGGTTAGGGTTAGGGTTACGCTGCATTAGGGTTAGGGTTAGGGTTACGCTGCATTAGGGTTAGGGTTAGGGTTAGGGTTACGCTGCATTAGGGTTAGGGTTAGGGTTAGGGTTACGCTGCATTAGGGTTAGGGTTAGGGTTAGGGTTAGGGTTAGGTTTTAAAATGGTGGGCAGAGGGGGGAAACGCCCTCCCTATGTTGTCTGCCTCTTGGTTCTGGCCCGCACCTCAGACTGTTGCTGTTGTCCAAATGAATGCACCTTGTGCTTTAGCTTGAGGCACCATTCAGAGCTCCTGCTTGGCTACTACTGAATGTGTCCCGTCCTCCAGCCTTAAGTATTAGGGTTAGGGTTAGGGTTAGGGTTGCTGCATTAGGGTTAGGGTTAGGGTTAGGGTTAGTGAATTAGGGTTAGGGTTAGGGTTAGGGTTACGCTGCATTAGGGTTAGGGTTAGGGTTAGGGTTACGCTGCATTAGGGTTAGGGTTAGGGTTAGGGTTAGGTTTTAAAATGGTGGGCAGAGTGGGGAAAACGCCCTCCCTATGTTGTCTGCCTCTTGGTTCTGGCCCGCAGCTCAGACTGTTGCTGTTGTCCAAATGAATGCACCTTGTGCTTTAGCTTTAGGCACCATCCAGAGTTCCTGCTTGGCTACTACTGAATGTGTCCCGTCCTCCAGCCTTAAGTACCATCCATCGTTCCTTCTTGGAACACTCCGACCGGTTTCGCCATCTTGCGGCTCATCAGGGAGCTACAAACAAACAGACCAAGTCCTTAGTGCGTCACTTGCAAAAGTTAGGTTTTAAAATGGTGGGCAGAGGGGGGAAAACGCCCTCCCTATGTTGTCTGCCTCTTGGTTCTGGCCCGCACCTCAGACTGTTGCTGTTGTCCAAATGAATGCACCTTGTGCTTTAGCTTTAGGCACCATCCAGAGTTCCTGCTTGGCTACTACTGAATGTGTCCCGTCCTCCAGCCTTAAGTACCATCCATCGTTCCTTCTTGGAACACTCCGACCGGTTTCGCCATCTTGCGGCTCATCAGGGAGCTACAAACAAACAGACCAAGTCCTTAGTGCGTCACTTGCAAAAGTTAGGTTTTAAAATGGGCAGAGGGGGGAAAACGCCCTCCCTATGTTGTCTGCCTCTTGGTTCTGGCCCGCACCTCAGACTGTTGCTGTTGTCCAAATGAATGCACCTTGTGCTTTAGCTTTAGGCACCATCCAGAGTTCCTGCTTGGCTACTACTGAATGTGTCCCGTCCTCCAGCCTTAAGTACCATCCATCGTTCCTTCTTGGAACACTCCGACCGGTTTCGCCATCTTGCGGCTCATCAGGGAGCTACAAACAAACAGACCAAGTCCTTAGTGCGTCACTTGCAAAAGTTAGGTTTTAAAATGGTGGGCAGAGGGGGGAAAACGCCCTCCCTATGTTGTCTGCCTCTTGGTTCTGGCCCGCACCTCAGACTGTTGCTGTTGTCCAAATGAATGCACCTTGTGCTTTAGCTTTAGGCACCATCCAGAGTTCCTGCTTGGCTACTACTGAATGTGTCCCGTCCTCCAGCCTTAAGTACCATCCATCGTTCCTTCTTGGAACACTCCGACCGGTTTCGCCATCTTGCGGCTCATCAGGGAGCTACAAACAAACAGACCAAGTCCTTAGTGCGTCACTTGCAAAAGTTAGGTTTTAAAATGGTGGGCAGAGGGGGGAAAACGCCCTCCCTATGTTGTCTGCCTCTTGGTTCTGGCCCGCACCTCAGACTGTTGCTGTTGTCCAAATGAATGCACCTTGTGCTTTAGCTTTAGGCACCATCCAGAGTTCCTGCTTGGCTACTACTGAATGTGTCCCGTCCTCCAGCCTTAAGTACCATCCATCGTTCCTTCTTGGAACACTCCGACCGGTTTCGCCATCTTGCGGCTCATCAGGGAGCTACAAACAAACAGACCAAGTCCTTAGTGCGTCACTTGCAAAAGTTAGGTTTTAAAATGGTGGGCAGAGGGGGGAAAACGCCCTCCCTATGTTGTCTGCCTCTTGGTTCTGGCCCGCACCTCAGACTGTTGCTGTTGTCCAAATGAATGCACCTTGTGCTTTAGCTTTAGGCACCATCCAGAGTTCCTGCTTGGCTACTACTGAATGTGTCCCGTCCTCCAGCCTTAAGTACCATCCATCGTTCCTTCTTGGAACACTCCGACCGGTTTCGCCATCTTGCGGCTCATCAGGGAGCTACAAACAAACAGACCAAGTCCTTAGTGCGTCACTTGCAAAAGTTAGGTTTTAAAATGGTGGGCAGAGGGGGGAAAACGCCCTCCCTATGTTGTCTGCCTCTTGGTTCTGGCCCGCACCTCAGACTGTTGCTGTTGTCCAAATGAATGCACCTTGTGCTTTAGCTTTAGGCACCATCCAGAGTTCCTGCTTGGCTACTACTGAATGTGTCCCGTCCTCCAGCATTAAGTACCATCCATCGTTCCTTCTTGGAACACTCCGACCGGTTTCGCCATCTTGCGGCTCATCAGGGAGCTACAAACAAACAGACCAAGTCCTTAGTGCGTCACTTGCAAAAGTTAGGTTTTAAAATGGTGGGCAGAGGGGGGAAAACGCCCTCCCTATGTTGTCTGCCTCTTGGTTCTGGCCCGCACCTCAGACTGTTGCTGTTGTCCAAATGAATGCACCTTGTGCTTTAGCTTTAGGCACCATCCAGAGTTCCTGCTTGGCTACTACTGAATGTGTCCCGTCCTCCAGCCTTAAGTACCATCCATCGTTCCTTCTTGGAACACTCCGACCGGTTTCGCCATCTTGCGGCTCATCAGGGAGCTACAAACAAACAGACCAAGTCCTTAGTGCGTCACTTGCAAAAGTTAGGTTTTAAAATGGTGGGCAGAGGGGGGAAAACGCCCTCCCTATGTTGTCTGCCTCTTGGTTCTGGCATTAGGGTTAGGGTTAGGGTTAGGGTAAGGGTTAGGGTTAGGGTTAGGGTTAGGGTTAGTGAATTAGGGTTAGGGTTAGGGTTAGGGTTAGTGCATTAGGGTTAGGGTTAGGGTTAGGGTAGGGTTAGGGTTAGGGTTAGGGTTAGTGCATTAGGGTTAGGGTTAGGGTTAGGGTTAGTGCATTAGGGTTAGGGTTAGTGCATTCGGATTAGGGTTAGGGTTAGGGTTAGTGCATTAGGGTTAGGGTTAGGTTGTATGGTGTGGGCAGGAGGGCAGTTACACCCTCTTGTGTTCGTATTCTCACTCAACACTTGAGCTTCTTGTCACTTATACCTGCCACTTTTGGTTGGCCCACGCTTTACCTTACCACCTGGCTTCTTTTTCTTGCCGATCGCTTCTTAGTAATTTCTTGATCCGTAATCCTTTGATCCCCCTCTGGGGTTATAATCAGTTCCTGGGTTTTGCCAATTTATGGCCTCTATGTCGTATTTAGTTATTATTATTGGTGTTGGAACTCTACCCTTTATTTTACGTAGTGTTAGGGTTATGTTGTATTGAGGTTGGGGGGTTCAGGTTAGGGTTAGGGTTGCTGCACTGGGGTTAGTGTTGGGGTTAGGTGAGGGTCAGGGTCGCAGTTAGGTTCAGGGCTATATTGGGGTTAGGTTGGTGTGCATCAGGGTTAGGGTTAGGTGTTTAGGGGTGGGGTGGGGTTATTTATTGAGGTTGGGGGGTTCAGGTTAGGGTTAGGGTTAGGGTTAGGCTGCATTAGGGTTAGGGTTAGGGTTAGGGTTACGCTGCATTAGGGTTAGGTTAGGGTTAGGGTTACGCTGCATTAGGGTTAGGGTTAGGGTTAGGGTTAGGGTTAGGGTTCAAAATGGTGGGCAGAGGGGGGAAAACGCCCTCCCTATGCTGTCTGCCTCTTGGTTCTGGCCCGCACCTCAGACTGTTGCTGTTGTCCAAATGAATGCACCTTGTGCTTTAGCTTTAGGCACCATCCAGAGTTCCTGCTTGGCTACTACTGAATGTGTCCCGTCCTCCAGCCTTAAGTACCATCCATCGTTCCTTCTTGGAACACTCCGACCGGTTTCGCCATCTTGCGGCTCATCAGGGAGCTACAAACAAACAGACCAAGTCCTTAGTGCGTCACTTGCAAAAGTTAGGTTTTAAAATGGTGGGCAGAGGGGGGAAAACGCCCTCCCAATGTTGTCTGCCTCTTGGTTCTGGCCCGCACCTCAGACTGTTGCTGTTGTCCAAATGAATGCACCTTGTGCTTTAGCTTTAGGCACCATCCAGAGTTCCTGCTTGGCTACTACTGAATGTGTCCCGTCCTCCAGCCTTAAGTACCCTCCATCGTTCCTTCTTGGAACACTCCGACCGGTTTCGCCATCTTGCGGCTCATCAGGGAGCTACAAACAAACAGACCAAGTCCTTAGTGCGTCACTTGCAAAAGTTAGGTTTTAAAATGGTGGGCAGAGGGGGGAAAACGCCCTCCCTATGTTGTCTGCCTCTTGGTTCTGGCCCGCACCTCAGACTGTTGCTGTTGTCCAAATGAATGCACCTTGTGCTTTAGCTTTAGGCACCATCCAGAGTTCCTGCTTGGCTACTACTGAATGTGTCCCGTCCTCCAGCCTTAAGTACCATCCATCGTTCCTTCTTGGAACACTCCGACCGGTTTCGCCATCTTGCGGCTCATCAGGGAGCTACAAACAAACAGACCAAGTCCTTAGTGCGTCACTTGCAAAAGTTAGGTTTTAAAATGGTGGGCAGAGGGGGGAAACGCCCTCCCTATGTTGTCTGCCTCTTGGTTCTGGCCCGCACCTCAGACTGTTGCTGTTGTCCAAATGAATGCACCTTGTGCTTTAGCTTTAGGCACCATCCAGAGTTCCTGCTTGGCTACTACTGAATGTGTCCCGTCCTCCAGCCTTAAGTACCATCCATCGTTCCTTCTTGGAACACTCCGACCGGTTTCGCCATCTTGCGGCTCATCAGGGAGCTACAAACAAACAGACCAAGTCCTTAGTGCGTCACTTGCAAAAGTTAGGTTTTAAAATGGTGGGCAGAGGGGGGAAAACGCCCTCCCTATGTTGTCTGCCTCTTGGTTCTGGCCCGCACCTCAGACTGTTGCTGTTGTCCAAATGAATGCACCTTGTGCTTTAGCTTTAGGCACCATCCAGAGTTCCTGCTTGGCTACTACTGAATGTGTCCCGTCCTCCAGCATTAAGTACCATCCATCGTTCCTTCTTGGAACACTCCGACCGGTTTCGCCATCTTGCGGCTCATCAGGGAGCTACAAACAAACAGACCAAGTCCTTAGTGCGTCACTTGCAAAAGTTAGGTTTTAAAATGGTGGGCAGAGGGGGGAAAACGCCCTCCCTATGTTGTCTGCCTCTTGGTTCTGGCCCGCACCTCAGACTGTTGCTGTTGTCCAAATGAATGCACCTTGTGCTTTAGCTTTAGGCACCATCCAGAGTTCCTGCTTGGCTACTACTGAATGTGTCCCGTCCTCCAGCCTTAAGTACCATCCATCGTTCCTTCTTGGAACACTCCGACCGGTTTCGCCATCTTGCGGCTCATCAGGGAGCTACAAACAAACAGACCAAGTCCTTAGTGCGTCACTTGCAAAAGTTAGGTTTTAAAATGGTGGGCAGAGGGGGGAAAACGCCCTCCCTATGTTGTCTGCCTCTTGGTTCTGGCATTAGGGTTAGGGTTAGGGTTAGGGTAAGGGTTAGGGTTAGGGTTAGGGTTAGGGTTAGTGAATTAGGGTTAGGGTTAGGGTTAGGGTTAGTGCATTAGGGTTAGGGTTAGGGTTAGGGTAGGGTTAGGGTTAGGGTTAGGGTTAGTGCATTAGGGTTAGGGTTAGGGTTAGGGTTAGTGCATTAGGGTTAGGGTTAGTGCATTCGGATTAGGGTTAGGGTTAGGGTTAGTGCATTAGGGTTAGGGTTAGGTTGTATGGTGTGGGCAGGAGGGCAGTTACACCCTCTTGTGTTCGTATTCTCACTCAACACTTGAGCTTCTTGTCACTTATACCTGCCACTTTTGGTTGGCCCACGCTTTACCTTACCACCTGGCTTCTTTTTCTTGCCGATCGCTTCTTAGTAATTTCTTGATCCGTAATCCTTTGATCCCCCTCTGGGGTTATAATCAGTTCCTGGGTTTTGCCAATTTATGGCCTCTATGTCGTATTTAGTTATTATTATTGGTGTTGGAACTCTACCCTTTATTTTACGTAGTGTTAGGGTTATGTTGTATTGAGGTTGGGGGGTTCAGGTTAGGGTTAGGGTTGCTGCACTGGGGTTAGTGTTGGGGTTAGGTGAGGGTCAGGGTCGCAGTTAGGTTCAGGGCTATATTGGGGTTAGGTTGGTGTGCATCAGGGTTAGGGTTAGGTGTTTAGGGGTGGGGTGGGGTTATTTATTGAGGTTGGGGGGTTCAGGTTAGGGTTAGGGTTAGGGTTAGGGTTAGGCTGCATTAGGGTTAGGGTTAGGGTTAGGGTTACGCTGCATTAGGGTTAGGTTAGGGTTAGGCTTAGGGTTAGGGTTACGCTGCATTAGGGTTAGGGTTAGGGTTAGGGTTAGGGTTAGGGTTCAAAATGGTGGGCAGAGGGGGGAAAACGCCCTCCCTATGCTGTCTGCCTCTTGGTTCTGGCCCGCACCTCAGACTGTTGCTGTTGTCCAAATGAATGCACCTTGTGCTTTAGCTTTAGGCACCATCCAGAGTTCCTGCTTGGCTACTACTGAATGTGTCCCGTCCTCCAGCCTTAAGTACCATCCATCGTTCCTTCTTGGAACACTCCGACCGGTTTCGCCATCTTGCGGCTCATCAGGGAGCTACAAACAAACAGACCAAGTCCTTAGTGCGTCACTTGCAAAAGTTAGGTTTTAAAATGGTGGGCAGAGGGGGGAAAACGCCCTCCCAATGTTGTCTGCCTCTTGGTTCTGGCCCGCACCTCAGACTGTTGCTGTTGTCCAAATGAATGCACCTTGTGCTTTAGCTTTAGGCACCATCCAGAGTTCCTGCTTGGCTACTACTGAATGTGTCCCGTCCTCCAGCCTTAAGTACCCTCCATCGTTCCTTCTTGGAACACTCCGACCGGTTTCGCCATCTTGCGGCTCATCAGGGAGCTACAAACAAACAGACCAAGTCCTTAGTGCGTCACTTGCAAAAGTTAGGTTTTAAAATGGTGGGCAGAGGGGGGAAAACGCCCTCCCTATGTTGTCTGCCTCTTGGTTCTGGCCCGCACCTCAGACTGTTGCTGTTGTCCAAATGAATGCACCTTGTGCTTTAGCTTTAGGCACCATCCAGAGTTCCTGCTTGGCTACTACTGAATGTGTCCCGTCCTCCAGCCTTAAGTACCATCCATCGTTCCTTCTTGGAACACTCCGACCGGTTTCGCCATCTTGCGGCTCATCAGGGAGCTACAAACAAACAGACCAAGTCCTTAGTGCGTCACTTGCAAAAGTTAGGTTTTAAAATGGTGGGCAGAGGGGGGAAAACGCCCTCCCTATGTTGTCTGCCTCTTGGTTCTGGCCCGCACCTCAGACTGTTGCTGTTGTCCAAATGAATGCACCTTGTGCTTTAGCTTTAGGCACCATCCAGAGTTCCTGCTTGGCTACTACTGAATGTGTCCCGTCCTCCAGCATTAAGTACCATCCATCGTTCCTTCTTGGAACACTCCGACCGGTTTCGCCATCTTGCGGCTCATCAGGGAGCTACAAACAAACAGACCAAGTCCTTAGTGCGTCACTTGCAAAAGTTAGGTTTTAAAATGGTGGGCAGAGGGGGGAAAACGCCCTCCCTATGTTGTCTGCCTCTTGGTTCTGGCCCGCACCTCAGACTGTTGCTGTTGTCCAAATGAATGCACCTTGTGCTTTAGCTTTAGGCACCATCCAGAGTTCCTGCTTGGCTACTACTGAATGTGTCCCGTCCTCCAGCCTTAAGTACCATCCATCGTTCCTTCTTGGAACACTCCGACCGGTTTCGCCATCTTGCGGCTCATCAGGGAGCTACAAACAAACAGACCAAGTCCTTAGTGCGTCACTTGCAAAAGTTAGGTTTTAAAATGGTGGGCAGAGGGGGGAAAACGCCCTCCCTATGTTGTCTGCCTCTTGGTTCTGGCCCGCACCTCAGACTGTTGCTGTTGTCCAAATGAATGCACCTTGTGCTTTAGCTTTAGGCACCATCCAGAGTTCCTGCTTGGCTACTACTGAATGTGTCCCGTCCTCCAGCCTTAAGTACCATCCATCGTTCCTTCTTGGAACACTCCGACCGGTTTCGCCATCTTGCGGCTCATCAGGGAGCTACAAACAAACAGACCAAGTCCTTAGTGCGTCACTTGCAAAAGTTAGGTTTTAAAATGGTGGGCAGAGGGGGGAAAACGCCCTCCCTATGTTGTCTGCCTCTTGGTTCTGGCATTAGGGTTAGGGTTAGGGTTAGGGTAAGGGTTAGGGTTAGGGTTAGGGTTAGGGTTAGTGAATTAGGGTTAGGGTTAGTGCATTAGGGTTAGGGTTAGGGTTAGGGTAGGGTTAGGGTTAGGGTTAGGGTTAGGGTTAGTGCATTAGGGTTAGGGTTAGGGTTAGGGTTAGTGCATTAGGGTTAGGGTTAGGGTTAGTGCATTCGGATTAGGGTTAGGGTTAGGGTTAGTGCATTAGGGTTAGGGTTAGGGTTAGGGTTAGTGCATTAGGGTTAGGGTTAGGGTTAGGGTTAGGGTTAGTGCATTAGGGTTAGGGTTAGGGTTAGAGTTAGGGTTAGTGCATTAGGGTTAGGGTTAGGTTGTATGGTGTGGGCAGGAGGGTAGTTACACCCTCTTGTGTTCGTATTCTCACTGAACGCTTGAGCTTCTTGTCACTTATACCTGCCACTTTTGGTTGGCCCACGCTTTACCTTACCACCTGGCTTCTTTTTCTTGCCGATCGCTTCTTAGTAATTTCTTGATCCGTAATCCTTTGATCCCCCTCTGGGGTTATAATCAGTTCCTGGGTTTTGCCAATTTATGGCCTCTATGTCGTATTTAGTTATTATTATTGGTGTTGGAACTCTACCCTTTATTTTACGTAGTGTTAGGGTTATGTTGTATTGAGGGTTAGGGTTAGGGTTAGGGTTAGGGTTAGGGTTACGCTGCATTAGGGTTAGGGTTAGGGTTAGGGTTAGGGTTAGGGTTAGGGTTAGGGTTAGTGATGCTGCATTAGGGTTAGGGTTAGGGTTAGGGTTAGGGTTAGGGTTAGGTTTTAAAATGGTGGGCAGAGGGGGGAAACGCCCTCCCTATGTTGTCTGCCTCTTGGTTCTGGCCCGCACCTCAGACTGTTGCTGTTGTCCAAATGAATGCACCTTGTGCTTTAGCTTTAGGCACCATCCAGAGTTCCTGCTTGGCTACTACTGAATGTGTCCCGTCCTCCAGCCTTAAGTACCATCCATCGTTCCTTCTTGGAACACTCCGACCGGTTTCGCCATCTCACGGCTCATCAGGGAGCTACAAACAAACAGACCAAGTCCTTAGTGCGTCACTTGCAAAAGTTAGGTTTTAAAATGGTGGGCAGAGGGGGGAAACGCCCTCCCTATGTTGTCTGCCTCTTGGTTCTGGCCCGCACCTCAGACTGTTGCTGTTGTCCAAATGAATGCACCTTGTGCTTTAGCTTTAGGCACCATCCAGAGTTCCTGCTTGGCTACTACTGAATGTGTCCCGTCCTCCAGCCTTAAGTACCATCCATCGTTCCTTCTTGGAACACTCCGACCGGTTTCGCCATCTCACGGCTCATCAGGGAGCTACAAACAAACAGACCAAGTCCTTAGTGCGTCACTTGCAAAAGTTAGGTTTTAAAATGGTGGGCAGAGGGGGGAAACGCCCTCCCTATGTTGTCTGCCTCTTGGTTCTGGCCCGCACCTCAGACTGTTGCTGTTGTCCAAATGAATGCACCTTGTGCTTTAGCTTTAGGCACCATCCAGAGTTCCTGCTTGGCTACTACTGAATGTGTCCCGTCCTCCAGCCTTAAGTACCATCCATCGTTCCTTCTTGGAACACTCCGACCGGTTTCGCCATCTCACGGCTCATCAGGGAGCTACAAACAAACAGACCAAGTCCTTAGTGCGTCACTTGCAAAAGTTAGGTTTTAAAATGGTGGGCAGAGGGGGGAAACGCCCTCCCTATGTTGTCTGCCTCTTGGTTCTGGCCCGCACCTCAGACTGTTGCTGTTGTCCAAATGAATGCACCTTGTGCTTTAGCTTTAGGCACCATCCAGAGTTCCTGCTTGGCTACTACTGAATGTGTCCCGTCCTCCAGCCTTAAGTACCATCCATCGTTCCTTCTTGGAACACTCCGACCGGTTTCGCCATCTCACGGCTCATCAGGGAGCTACAAACAAACAGACCAAGTCCTTAGTGCGTCACTTGCAAAAGTTAGGTTTTAAAATGGTGGGCAGAGGGGGGAAACGCCCTCCCTATGTTGTCTGCCTCTTGGTTCTGGCCCGCACCTCAGACTGTTGCTGTTGTCCAAATGAATGCACCTTGTGCTTTAGCTTTAGGCACCATCCAGAGTTCCTGCTTGGCTACTACTGAATGTGTCCCGTCCTCCAGCCTTAAGTACCATCCATCGTTCCTTCTTGGAACACTCCGACCGGTTTCGCCATCTCACGGCTCATCAGGGAGCTACAAACAAACAGACCAAGTCCTTAGTGCGTCACTTGCAAAAGTTAGGTTTTAAAATGGTGGGCAGAGGGGGGAAACGCCCTCCCTATGTTGTCTGCCTCTTGGTTCTGGCCCGCACCTCAGACTGTTGCTGTTGTCCAAATGAATGCACCTTGTGCTTTAGCTTTAGGCACCATCCAGAGTTCCTGCTTGGCTACTACTGAATGTGTCCCGTCCTCCAGCCTTAAGTACCATCCATCGTTCCTTCTTGGAACACTCCGACCGGTTTTGCCATCTCACGGCTCATCAGGGAGCTACAAACAAACAGACCAAGTCCTTAGTGCGTCACTTGCAAAAGTTAGGTTTTAAAATGGTGGGCAGAGGGGGGAAACGCCCTCCCTATGTTGTCTGCCTCTTGGTTCTGGCCCGCACCTCAGACTGTTGCTGTTGTCCAAATGAATGCACCTTGTGCTTTAGCTTTAGGCACCATCCAGAGTTCCTGCTTGGCTACTACTGAATGTGTCCCGTCCTCCAGCCTTAAGTACCATCCATCGTTCCTTCTTGGAACACTCCGACCGGTTTCGCCATCTCACGGCTCATCAGGGAGCTACAAACAAACAGACCAAGTCCTTAGTGCGTCACTTGCAAAAGTTAGGTTTTAAAATGGTGGGCAGAGGGGGGAAACGCCCTCCCTATGTTGTCTGCCTCTTGGTTCTGGCCCGCACCTCAGACTGTTGCTGTTGTCCAAATGAATGCACCTTGTGCTTTAGCTTTAGGCACCATCCAGAGTTCCTGCTTGGCTACTACTGCATTAGGGTTAGGGTTAGGGTTAGGGTTAGGGTTAGGGTTAGGGTTAGGGTTAGTGCATTAGGGTTAGGGTTAGGGTTAGGGTTAGGGTTAGTGCATTAGGGTTAGGGTTAGGGTTAGGGTTAGGGTTAGGGTTAGTGCATTAGGGTTAGGGTTAGGGTTAGGGTTAGGGTTAGGGCATTAGGGTTAGGGTTAGGGTTAGGGTTAGGGTTAGGGTTAGGTTTTAAAATGGTGGGCAGAGGGGGGAAACGCCCTCCCTATGTTGTCTGCCTCTTGGTTCTGGCCCGCACCTCAGACTGTTGCTGTTGTCCAAATGAATGCACCTTGTGCTTTAGCTTTAGGCACCATCCAGAGTTCCTGCTTGGCTACTACTGAATGTGTCCCGTCCTGCAGCCTTAAGTACCATCCATCGTTCCTTCTTGGAACACTCCGACCGGTTTCGCCATCTTGCGGCTCATCAGGGAGCTACAAACAAACAGACCAAGTCCTTAGTGCGTCACTTGCAAAAGTTAGGTTTTAAAATGGTGGGCAGAGGGGGGAAACGCCCTCCCTATGTTGTCTGCCTCTTGGTTCTGGCCCGCACCTCAGACTGTTGCTGTTGTCCAAATGAATGCACCTTGTGCTTTAGCTTTAGGCACCATCCAGAGTTCCTGCTTGGCTACTACTGAATGTGTCCCGTCCTGCAGCCTTAAGTACCATCCATCGTTCCTTCTTGGAACACTCCGACCGGTTTCGCCATCTTGCGGCTCATCAGGGAGCTACAAACAAACAGACCAAGTCCTTAGTGCGTCACTTGCAAAAGTTAGGTTTTAAAATGGTGGGCAGAGGGGGGAAACGCCCTCCCTATGTTGTCTGCCTCTTGGTTCTGGCCCGCACCTCAGACTGTTGCTGTTGTCCAAATGAATGCACCTTGTGCTTTAGCTTTAGGCACCATCCAGAGTTCCTGCTTGGCTACTACTGAATGTGTCCCGTCCTGCAGCCTTAAGTACCATCCATCGTTCCTTCTTGGAACACTCCGACCGGTTTCGCCATCTTGCGGCTCATCAGGGAGCTACAAACAAACAGACCAAGTCCTTAGTGCGTCACTTGCAAAAGTTAGGTTTTAAAATGGTGGGCAGAGGGGGGAAACGCCCTCCCTATGTTGTCTGCCTCTTGGTTCTGGCCCGCACCTCAGACTGTTGCTGTTGTCCAAATGAATGCACCTTGTGCTTTAGCTTTAGGCACCATCCAGAGTTCCTGCTTGGCTACTACTGAATGTGTCCCATCCTCCAGCCTTAAGTACCATCCATCGTTCCTTCTTGGAACACTCCGACCGGTTTCGCCATCTTGCGGCTCATCAGGGAGCTACAAACAAACAGACCAAGTCCTTAGTGCGTCACTTGCAAAAGTTAGGTTTTAAAATGGTGGGCAGAGGGGGGAAACGCCCTCCCTATGTTGTCTGCCTCTTGGTTCTGGCCCGCACCTCAGACTGTTGCTGTTGTCCAAATGAATGCACCTTGTGCTTTAGCTTTAGGCACCATCCAGAGTTCCTGCTTGGCTACTACTGAATGTGTCCCATCCTCCAGCCTTAAGTACCATCCATCGTTCCTTCTTGGAACACTCCGACCGGTTTCGCCATCTTGCGGCTCATCAGGGAGCTACAAACAAACAGACCAAGTCCTTAGTGCGTCACTTGCAAAAGTTAGGTTTTAAAATGGTGGGCAGAGGGGGGAAACGCCCTCCCTATGTTGTCTGCCTCTTGGTTCTGGCCCGCACCTCAGACTGTTGCTGTTGTCCAAATGAATGCACCTTGTGCTTTAGCTTTAGGCACCATCCAGAGTTCCTGCTTGGCTACTACTGAATGTGTCCCATCCTCCAGCCTTAAGTACCATCCATCGTTCCTTCTTGGAACACTCCGACCGGTTTCGCCATCTTGCGGCTCATCAGGGAGCTACAAACAAACAGACCAAGTCCTTAGTGCGTCACTTGCAAAAGTTAGGTTTTAAAATGGTGGGCAGAGGGGGGAAACGCCCTCCCTATGTTGTCTGCCTCTTGGTTCTGGCCCGCACCTCAGACTGTTGCTGTTGTCCAAATGAATGCACCTTGTGCTTTAGCTTTAGGCACCATCCAGAGTTCCTGCTTGGCTACTACTGAATGTGTCCCATCCTCCAGCCTTAAGTACCATCCATCGTTCCTTCTTGGAACACTCCGACCGGTTTCGCCATCTTGCGGCTCATCAGGGAGCTACAAACAAACAGACCAAGTCCTTAGTGCGTCACTTGCAAAAGTTAGGTTTTAAAATGGTGGGCAGAGGGGGGAAACGCCCTCCCTATGTTGTCTGCCTCTTGGTTCTGGCCCGCACCTCAGACTGTTGCTGTTGTCCAAATGAATGCACCTTGTGCTTTAGCTTTAGGCACCATCCAGAGTTCCTGCTTGGCTACTACTGAATGTGTCCCATCCTCCAGCCTTAAGTACCATCCATCGTTCCTTCTTGGAACACTCCGACCGGTTTCGCCATCTTGCGGCTCATCAGGGAGCTACAAACAAACAGACCAAGTCCTTAGTGCGTCACTTGCAAAAGTTAGGTTTTAAAATGGTGGGCAGAGGGGGGAAACGCCCTCCCTATGTTGTCTGCCTCTTGGTTCTGGCCCGCACCTCAGACTGTTGCTGTTGTCCAAATGAATGCACCTTGTGCTTTAGCTTTAGGCACCATCCAGAGTTCCTGCTTGGCTACTACTGAATGTGTCCCATCCTCCAGCCTTAAGTACCATCCATCGTTCCTTCTTGGAACACTCCGACCGGTTTCGCCATCTTGCGGCTCATCAGGGAGCTACAAACAAACAGACCAAGTCCTTAGTGCGTCACTTGCAAAAGTTAGGTTTTAAAATGGTGGGCAGAGGGGGGAAACGCCCTCCCTATGTTGTCTGCCTCTTGGTTCTGGCCCGCACCTCAGACTGTTGCTGTTGTCCAAATGAATGCACCTTGTGCTTTAGCTTTAGGCACCATCCAGAGTTCCTGCTTGGCTACTACTGAATGTGTCCCATCCTCCAGCCTTAAGTACCATCCATCGTTCCTTCTTGGAACACTCCGACCGGTTTCGCCATCTTGCGGCTCATCAGGGAGCTACAAACAAACAGACCAAGTCCTTAGTGCGTCACTTGCAAAAGTTAGGTTTTAAAATGGTGGGCAGAGGGGGGAAACGCCCTCCCTATGTTGTCTGCCTCTTGGTTCTGGCCCGCACCTCAGACTGTTGCTGTTGTCCAAATGAATGCACCTTGTGCTTTAGCTTTAGGCACCATCCAGAGTTCCTGCTTGGCTACTACTGAATGTGTCCCATCCTCCAGCCTTAAGTACCATCCATCGTTCCTTCTTGGAACACTCCGACCGGTTTCGCCATCTTGCGGCTCATCAGGGAGCTACAAACAAACAGACCAAGTCCTTAGTGCGTCACTTGCAAAAGTTAGGTTTTAAAATGGTGGGCAGAGGGGGGAAACGCCCTCCCTATGTTGTCTGCCTCTTGGTTCTGGCCCGCACCTCAGACTGTTGCTGTTGTCCAAATGAATGCACCTTGTGCTTTAGCTTTAGGCACCATCCAGAGTTCCTGCTTGGCTACTACTGAATGTGTCCCGTCCTCCAGCCTTAAGTACCATCCATCGTTCCTTCTTGGAACACTCCGACCGGTTTCGCCATCTTGCGGCTCATCAGGGAGCTACAAACAAACAGACCAAGTCCTTAGTGCGTCACTTGCAAAAGTTAGGTTTTAAAATGGTGGGCTGCATTAGGGTTAGGGTTAGGGTTAGGGTTAGGGTTAGGGTTAGGGCTAGGGTTAGGGTTAGGGTTAGGGTTAGGGTTAGGGTTAGGGTTAGGGTTAGGTTTTAAAATGGTGGGCAGAGGGGGGAAACGCCCTCCCTATGTTGTCTGCCTCTTGGTTCTGGCCCGCACCTCAGACTGTTGCTGTTGTCCAAATGAATGCACCTTGTGCTTTAGCTTTAGGCACCATCCAGAGTTCCTGCTTGGCTACTACTGAATGTGTCTCGTCCTCCAGCCTTAAGTACCATCCATCGTTCCTTCTTGGAACACTCCGACCGGTTTCGCCATCTTACGGCTCATCAGGGAGCTACAAACAAACAGACCAAGTCCTTAGTGCGTCACTTGCAAAAGTTAGGTTTTAAAATGGTGGGCAGAGGGGGGAAACGCCCTCCCTATGTTGTCTGCCTCTTGGTTCTGGCCCGCACCTCAGACTGTTGCTGTTGTCCAAATGAATGCACCTTGTGCTTTAGCTTTAGGCACCATCCAGAGTTCCTGCTTGGCTACTACTGAATGTGTCCCGTCCTGCAGCCTTAAGTACCATCCATCGTTCCTTCTTGGAACACTCCGACCGGTTTCGCCATCTTGCGGCTCATCAGGGAGCTACAAACAAACAGACCAAGTCCTTAGTGCGTCACTTGCAAAAGTTAGGTTTTAAAATGGTGGGCAGAGGGGGGAAACGCCCTCCCTATGTTGTCTGCCTCTTGGTTCTGGCCCGCACCTCAGACTGTTGCTGTTGTCCAAATGAATGCACCTTGTGCTTTAGCTTTAGGCACCATCCAGAGTTCCTGCTTGGCTACTACTGAATGTGTCCCGTCCTCCAGCCTTAAGTACCCTCCATCGTTCCTTCTTGGAACACTCCGACCGGTTTCGCCATCTTGCGGCTCATCAGGGAGCTACAAACAAACAGACCAAGTCCTTAGTGCGTCACTTGCAAAAGTTAGGTTTTAAAATGGTGGGCAGAGGGGGGAAACGCCCTCCCTATGTTGTCTGCCTCTTGGTTCTGGCCCGCACCTCAGACTGTTGCTGTTGTCCAAATGAATGCACCTTGTGCTTTAGCTTTAGGCACCATCCAGAGTTCCTGCTTGGCTACTACTGAATGTGTCCCGTCCTGCAGCCTTAAGTACCATCCATCGTTCCTTCTTGGAACACTCCGACCGGTTTCGCCATCTTGCGGCTCATCAGGGAGCTACAAACAAACAGACCAAGTCCTTAGTGCGTCACTTGCAAAAGTTAGGTTTTAAAATGGTGGGCAGAGGGGGGAAACGCCCTCCCTATGTTGTCTGCCTCTTGGTTCTGGCCCGCACCTCAGACTGTTGCTGTTGTCCAAATGAATGCACCTTGTGCTTTAGCTTTAGGCACCATCCAGAGTTCCTGCTTGGCTACTACTGAATGTGTCCCGTCCTGCAGCCTTAAGTACCATCCATCGTTCCTTCTTGGAACACTCCGACCGGTTTCGCCATCTTGCGGCTCATCAGGGAGCTACAAACAAACAGACCAAGTCCTTAGTGCGTCACTTGCAAAAGTTAGGTTTTAAAATGGTGGGCAGAGGGGGGAAACGCCCTCCCTATGTTGTCTGCCTCTTGGTTCTGGCCCGCACCTCAGACTGTTGCTGTTGTCCAAATGAATGCACCTTGTGCTTTAGCTTTAGGCACCATCCAGAGTTCCTGCATTAGGGTTAGGGTTAGGGTTAGGGTTAGGGTTAGGGTTAGGGTTAGGGTTAGGGTTAGGGTTAGGGTTAGGGTTAGGGTTAGGGTTAGGGTTAGGGTTAGGTTTTAAAATGGTGGGCAGAGGGGGGAAACGCCCTCCCTATGTTGTCTGCCTCTTGGTTCTGGCCCGCACCTCAGACTGTTGCTGTTGTCCAAATGAATGCACCTTGTGCTTTAGCTTTAGGCACCATCCAGAGTTCCTGCTTGGCTACTACTGAATGTGTCCCGTCCTGCAGCCTTAAGTACCATCCATCGTTCCTTCTTGGAACACTCCGACCGGTTTCGCCATCTTGCGGCTCATCAGGGAGCTACAAACAAACAGACCAAGTCCTTAGTGCGTCACTTGCAAAGGTTAGGTTTTAAAATGGTGGGCAGAGGGGGGAAACGCCCTCCCTATGTTGTCTGCCTCTTGGTTCTGGCCCGCACCTCAGACTGTTGCTGTTGTCCAAATGAATGCACCTTGTGCTTTAGCTTTAGGCACCATCCAGAGTTCCTGCTTGGCTACTACTGAATGTGTCCCGTCCTGCAGCCTTAAGTACCATCCATCGTTCCTTCTTGGAACACTCCGACCGGTTTCGCCATCTTGCGGCTCATCAGGGAGCTACAAACAAACAGACCAAGTCCTTAGTGCGTCACTTGCAAAGGTTAGGTTTTAAAATGGTGGGCAGAGGGGGGAAACGCCCTCCCTATGTTGTCTGCCTCTTGGTTCTGGCCCGCACCTCAGACTGTTGCTGTTGTCCAAATGAATGCACCTTGTGCTTTAGCTTTAGGCACCATCCAGAGTTCCTGCTTGGCTACTACTGAATGTGTCCCGTCCTGCAGCCTTAAGTACCATCCATCGTTCCTTCTTGGAACACTCCGACCGGTTTCGCCATCTTGCGGCTCATCAGGGAGCTACAAACAAACAGACCAAGTCCTTAGTGCGTCACTTGCAAAGGTTAGGTTTTAAAATGGTGGGCAGAGGGGGGAAACGCCCTCCCTATGTTGTCTGCCTCTTGGTTCTGGCCCGCACCTCAGACTGTTGCTGTTGTCCAAATGAATGCACCTTGTGCTTTAGCTTTAGGCACCATCCAGAGTTCCTGCTTGGCTACTACTGAATGTGTCCCGTCCTGCAGCCTTAAGTACCATCCATCGTTCCTTCTTGGAACACTCCGACCGGTTTCGCCATCTTGCGGCTCATCAGGGAGCTACAAACAAACAGACCAAGTCCTTAGTGCGTCACTTGCAAAGGTTAGGTTTTAAAATGGTGGGCAGAGGGGGGAAACGCCCTCCCTATGTTGTCTGCCTCTTGGTTCTGGCCCGCACCTCAGACTGTTGCTGTTGTCCAAATGAATGCACCTTGTGCTTTAGCTTTAGGCACCATCCAGAGTTCCTGCTTGGCTACTACTGAATGTGTCCCGTCCTGCAGCCTTAAGTACCATCCATCGTTCCTTCTTGGAACACTCCGACCGGTTTCGCCATCTTGCGGCTCATCAGGGAGCTACAAACAAACAGACCAAGTCCTTAGTGCGTCACTTGCAAAGGTTAGGTTTTAAAATGGTGGGCAGAGGGGGGAAACGCCCTCCCTATGTTGTCTGCCTCTTGGTTCTGGCCCGCACCTCAGACTGTTGCTGTTGTCCAAATGAATGCACCTTGTGCTTTAGCTTTAGGCACCATCCAGAGTTCCTGCTTGGCTACTACTGAATGTGTCCCGTCCTGCAGCCTTAAGTACCATCCATCGTTCCTTCTTGGAACACTCCGACCGGTTTCGCCATCTTGCGGCTCATCAGGGAGCTACAAACAAACAGACCAAGTCCTTAGTGCGTCACTTGCAAAGGTTAGGTTTTAAAATGGTGGGCAGAGGGGGGAAACGCCCTCCCTATGTTGTCTGCCTCTTGGTTCTGGCCCGCACCTCAGACTGTTGCTGTTGTCCAAATGAATGCACCTTGTGCTTTAGCTTTAGGCACCATCCAGAGTTCCTGCTTGGCTACTACTGAATGTGTCCCGTCCTGCAGCCTTAAGTACCATCCATCGTTCCTTCTTGGAACACTCCGACCGGTTTCGCCATCTTGCGGCTCATCAGGGAGCTACAAACAAACAGACCAAGTCCTTAGTGCGTCACTTGCAAAGGTTAGGTTTTAAAATGGTGGGCAGAGGGGGGAAACGCCCTCCCTATGTTGTCTGCCTCTTGGTTCTGGCCCGCACCTCAGACTGTTGCTGTTGTCCAAATGAATGCACCTTGTGCTTTAGCTTTAGGCACCATCCAGAGTTCCTGCTTGGCTACTACTGAATGTGTCCCGTCCTGCAGCCTTAAGTACCATCCATCGTTCCTTCTTGGAACACTCCGACCGGTTTCGCCATCTTGCGGCTCATCAGGGAGCTACAAACAAACAGACCAAGTCCTTAGTGCGTCACTTGCAAAGGTTAGGTTTTAAAATGGTGGGCAGAGGGGGGAAACGCCCTCCCTATGTTGTCTGCCTCTTGGTTCTGGCCCGCACCTCAGACTGTTGCTGTTGTCCAAATGAATGCACCTTGTGCTTTAGCTTTAGGCACCATCCAGAGTTCCTGCTTGGCTACTACTGAATGTGTCCCGTCCTGCAGCCTTAAGTACCATCCATCGTTCCTTCTTGGAACACTCCGACCGGTTTCGCCATCTTGCGGCTCATCAGGGAGCTACAAACAAACAGACCAAGTCCTTAGTGCGTCACTTGCAAAGGTTAGGTTTTAAAATGGTGGGCAGAGGGGGGAAACGCCCTCCCTATGTTGTCTGCCTCTTGGTTCTGGCCCGCACCTCAGACTGTTGCTGTTGTCCAAATGAATGCACCTTGTGCTTTAGCTTTAGGCACCATCCAGAGTTCCTGCTTGGCTACTACTGAATGTGTCCCGTCCTGCAGCCTTAAGTACCATCCATCGTTCCTTCTTGGAACACTCCGACCGGTTTCGCCATCTTGCGGCTCATCAGGGAGCTACAAACAAACAGACCAAGTCCTTAGTGCGTCACTTGCAAAGGTTAGGTTTTAAAATGGTGGGCAGAGGGGGGAAACGCCCTCCCTATGTTGTCTGCCTCTTGGTTCTGGCCCGCACCTCAGACTGTTGCTGTTGTCCAAATGAATGCACCTTGTGCTTTAGCTTTAGGCACCATCCAGAGTTCCTGCTTGGCTACTACTGAATGTGTCCCGTCCTGCAGCCTTAAGTACCATCCATCGTTCCTTCTTGGAACACTCCGACCGGTTTCGCCATCTTGCGGCTCATCAGGGAGCTACAAACAAACAGACCAAGTCCTTAGTGCGTCACTTGCAAAGGTTAGGTTTTAAAATGGTGGGCAGAGGGGGGAAACGCCCTCCCTATGTTGTCTGCCTCTTGGTTCTGGCCCGCACCTCAGACTGTTGCTGTTGTCCAAATGAATGCACCTTGTGCTTTAGCTTTAGGCACCATCCAGAGTTCCTGCTTGGCTACTACTGAATGTGTCCCGTCCTGCAGCCTTAAGTACCATCCATCGTTCCTTCTTGGAACACTCCGACCGGTTTCGCCATCTTGCGGCTCATCAGGGAGCTACAAACAAACAGACCAAGTCCTTAGTGCGTCACTTGCAAAGGTTAGGTTTTAAAATGGTGGGCAGAGGGGGGAAACGCCCTCCCTATGTTGTCTGCCTCTTGGTTCTGGCCCGCACCTCAGACTGTTGCTGTTGTCCAAATGAATGCACCTTGTGCTTTAGCTTTAGGCACCATCCAGAGTTCCTGCTTGGCTACTACTGAATGTGTCCCGTCCTGCAGCCTTAAGTACCATCCATCGTTCCTTCTTGGAACACTCCGACCGGTTTCGCCATCTTGCGGCTCATCAGGGAGCTACAAACAAACAGACCAAGTCCTTAGTGCGTCACTTGCAAAGGTTAGGTTTTAAAATGGTGGGCAGAGGGGGGAAACGCCCTCCCTATGTTGTCTGCCTCTTGGTTCTGGCCCGCACCTCAGACTGTTGCTGTTGTCCAAATGAATGCACCTTGTGCTTTAGCTTTAGGCACCATCCAGAGTTCCTGCTTGGCTACTACTGAATGTGTCCCGTCCTGCAGCCTTAAGTACCATCCATCGTTCCTTCTTGGAACACTCCGACCGGTTTCGCCATCTTGCGGCTCATCAGGGAGCTACAAACAAACAGACCAAGTCCTTAGTGCGTCACTTGCAAAGGTTAGGTTTTAAAATGGTGGGCAGAGGGGGGAAACGCCCTCCCTATGTTGTCTGCCTCTTGGTTCTGGCCCGCACCTCAGACTGTTGCTGTTGTCCAAATGAATGCACCTTGTGCTTTAGCTTTAGGCACCATCCAGAGTTCCTGCTTGGCTACTACTGAATGTGTCCCGTCCTGCAGCCTTAAGTACCATCCATCGTTCCTTCTTGGAACACTCCGACCGGTTTCGCCATCTTGCGGCTCATCAGGGAGCTACAAACAAACAGACCAAGTCCTTAGTGCGTCACTTGCAAAGGTTAGGTTTTAAAATGGTGGGCAGAGGGGGGAAACGCCCTCCCTATGTTGTCTGCCTCTTGGTTCTGGCCCGCACCTCAGACTGTTGCTGTTGTCCAAATGAATGCACCTTGTGCTTTAGCTTTAGGCACCATCCAGAGTTCCTGCTTGGCTACTACTGAATGTGTCCCGTCCTGCAGCCTTAAGTACCATCCATCGTTCCTTCTTGGAACACTCCGACCGGTTTCGCCATCTTGCGGCTCATCAGGGAGCTACAAACAAACAGACCAAGTCCTTAGTGCGTCACTTGCAAAGGTTAGGTTTTAAAATGGTGGGCAGAGGGGGGAAACGCCCTCCCTATGTTGTCTGCCTCTTGGTTCTGGCCCGCACCTCAGACTGTTGCTGTTGTCCAAATGAATGCACCTTGTGCTTTAGCTTTAGGCACCATCCAGAGTTCCTGCTTGGCTACTACTGAATGTGTCCCGTCCTGCAGCCTTAAGTACCATCCATCGTTCCTTCTTGGAACACTCCGACCGGTTTCGCCATCTTGCGGCTCATCAGGGAGCTACAAACAAACAGACCAAGTCCTTAGTGCGTCACTTGCAAAGGTTAGGTTTTAAAATGGTGGGCAGAGGGGGGAAACGCCCTCCCTATGTTGTCTGCCTCTTGGTTCTGGCCCGCACCTCAGACTGTTGCTGTTGTCCAAATGAATGCACCTTGTGCTTTAGCTTTAGGCACCATCCAGAGTTCCTGCTTGGCTACTACTGAATGTGTCCCGTCCTGCAGCCTTAAGTACCATCCATCGTTCCTTCTTGGAACACTCCGACCGGTTTCGCCATCTTGCGGCTCATCAGGGAGCTACAAACAAACAGACCAAGTCCTTAGTGCGTCACTTGCAAAGGTTAGGTTTTAAAATGGTGGGCAGAGGGGGGAAACGCCCTCCCTATGTTGTCTGCCTCTTGGTTCTGGCCCGCACCTCAGACTGTTGCTGTTGTCCAAATGAATGCACCTTGTGCTTTAGCTTTAGGCACCATCCAGAGTTCCTGCTTGGCTACTACTGAATGTGTCCCATCCTCCAGCCTTAAGTACCATCCATCGTTCCTTCTTGGAACACTCCGACCGGTTTCGCCATCTTGCGGCTCATCAGGGAGCTACAAACAAACAGACCAAGTCCTTAGTGCGTCACTTGCAAAAGTTAGGTTTTAAAATGGTGGGCAGAGGGGGGAAAACGCCCTCCCTATGTTGTCTGCCTCTTGGTTCTGGCCCGCACCTCAGACTGTTGCTGTTGTCCAAATGAATGCACCTTGTGCTTTAGCTTTAGGCACCATCCAGAGTTCCTGCTTGGCTACTACTGAATGTGTCCCGTCCTCCAGCCTTAAGTACCATCCATCGTTCCTTCTTGGAACACTCCGACCGGTTTCGCCATCTTGCGGCTCATCAGGGAGCTACAAACAAACAGACCAAGTCCTTAGTGCGTCACTTGCAAAAGTTAGGTTTTAAAATGGTGGGCTGCATTAGGGTTAGGGTTAGGGTTAGGGTTAGGGTTAGGGTTAGGGTTAGGGTTAGGGCTAGGGTTAGGGTTAGGGTTAGGGTTAGGGTTAGGGTTAGGGTTAGGGTTAGGGTTAGGGTTAGGTTTTAAAATGGTGGGCAGAGGGGGGAAACGCCCTCCCTATGTTGTCTGCCTCTTGGTTCTGGCCCGCACCTCAGACTGTTGCTGTTGTCCAAATGAATGCACCTTGTGCTTTAGCTTTAGGCACCATCCAGAGTTCCTGCTTGGCTACTACTGAATGTGTCTCGTCCTCCAGCCTTAAGTACCATCCATCGTTCCTTCTTGGAACACTCCGACCGGTTTCGCCATCTTACGGCTCATCAGGGAGCTACAAACAAACAGACCAAGTCCTTAGTGCGTCACTTGCAAAAGTTAGGTTTTAAAATGGTGGGCAGAGGGGGGAAACGCCCTCCCTATGTTGTCTGCCTCTTGGTTCTGGCCCGCACCTCAGACTGTTGCTGTTGTCCAAATGAATGCACCTTGTGCTTTAGCTTTAGGCACCATCCAGAGTTCCTGCTTGGCTACTACTGAATGTGTCCCGTCCTGCAGCCTTAAGTACCATCCATCGTTCCTTCTTGGAACACTCCGACCGGTTTCGCCATCTTGCGGCTCATCAGGGAGCTACAAACAAACAGACCAAGTCCTTAGTGCGTCACTTGCAAAAGTTAGGTTTTAAAATGGTGGGCAGAGGGGGGAAACGCCCTCCCTATGTTGTCTGCCTCTTGGTTCTGGCCCGCACCTCAGACTGTTGCTGTTGTCCAAATGAATGCACCTTGTGCTTTAGCTTTAGGCACCATCCAGAGTTCCTGCTTGGCTACTACTGAATGTGTCCCGTCCTCCAGCCTTAAGTACCCTCCATCGTTCCTTCTTGGAACACTCCGACCGGTTTCGCCATCTTGCGGCTCATCAGGGAGCTACAAACAAACAGACCAAGTCCTTAGTGCGTCACTTGCAAAAGTTAGGTTTTAAAATGGTGGGCAGAGGGGGGAAACGCCCTCCCTATGTTGTCTGCCTCTTGGTTCTGGCCCGCACCTCAGACTGTTGCTGTTGTCCAAATGAATGCACCTTGTGCTTTAGCTTTAGGCACCATCCAGAGTTCCTGCTTGGCTACTACTGAATGTGTCCCGTCCTGCAGCCTTAAGTACCATCCATCGTTCCTTCTTGGAACACTCCGACCGGTTTCGCCATCTTGCGGCTCATCAGGGAGCTACAAACAAACAGACCAAGTCCTTAGTGCGTCACTTGCAAAAGTTAGGTTTTAAAATGGTGGGCAGAGGGGGGAAACGCCCTCCCTATGTTGTCTGCCTCTTGGTTCTGGCCCGCACCTCAGACTGTTGCTGTTGTCCAAATGAATGCACCTTGTGCTTTAGCTTTAGGCACCATCCAGAGTTCCTGCTTGGCTACTACTGAATGTGTCCCGTCCTCCAGCCTTAAGTACCCTCCATCGTTCCTTCTTGGAACACTCCGACCGGTTTCGCCATCTTGCGGCTCATCAGGGAGCTACAAACAAACAGACCAAGTCCTTAGTGCGTCACTTGCAAAAGTTAGGTTTTAAAATGGTGGGCAGAGGGGGGAAACGCCCTCCCTATGTTGTCTGCCTCTTGGTTCTGGCCCGCACCTCAGACTGTTGCTGTTGTCCAAATGAATGCACCTTGTGCTTTAGCTTTAGGCACCATCCAGAGTTCCTGCTTGGCTACTACTGAATGTGTCCTGTCCTGCAGCCTTAAGTACCATCCATCGTTCCTTCTTGGAACACTCCGACCGGTTTCGCCATCTCGCGGCTCATCAGGGAGCTACAAACAAACAGACCAAGTCCTTAGTGCGTCACTTGCAAAAGTTAGGTTTTAAAATGGTGGGCAGAGGGGGGAAAACGCCCTCCCTATGTTGTCTGCCTCTTGGTTCTGGCCCGCACCTCAGACTGTTGCTGTTGTCCAAATGAATGCACCTTGTGCTTTAGCTTTAGGCACCATCCAGAGTTCCTGCTTGGCTACTACTGAATGTGTCCTGTCCTGCAGCCTTAAGTACCATCCATCGTTCCTTCTTGGAACACTCCGACCGGTTTCGCCATCTCGCGGCTCATCAGGGAGCTACAAACAAACAGACCAAGTCCTTAGTGCGTCACTTGCAAAAGTTAGGTTTTAAAATGGTGGGCAGAGGGGGGAAAACGCCCTCCCTATGTTGTCTGCCTCTTGGTTCTGGCCCGCACCTCAGACTGTTGCTGTTGTCCAAATGAATGCACCTTGTGCTTTAGCTTTAGGCACCATCCAGAGTTCCTGCTTGGCTACTACTGAATGTGTCCTGTCCTGCAGCCTTAAGTACCATCCATCGTTCCTTCTTGGAACACTCCGACCGGTTTCGCCATCTCGCGGCTCATCAGGGAGCTACAAACAAACAGACCAAGTCCTTAGTGCGTCACTTGCAAAAGTTAGGTTTTAAAATGGTGGGCAGAGGGGGGAAAACGCCCTCCCTATGTTGTCTGCCTCTTGGTTCTGGCCCGCACCTCAGACTGTTGCTGTTGTCCAAATGAATGCACCTTGTGCTTTAGCTTTAGGCACCATCCAGAGTTCCTGCTTGGCTACTACTGAATGTGTCCTGTCCTGCAGCCTTAAGTACCATCCATCGTTCCTTCTTGGAACACTCCGACCGGTTTCGCCATCTCGCGGCTCATCAGGGAGCTACAAACAAACAGACCAAGTCCTTAGTGCGTCACTTGCAAAAGTTAGGTTTTAAAATGGTGGGCAGAGGGGGGAAAACGCCCTCCCTATGTTGTCTGCCTCTTGGTTCTGGCCCGCACCTCAGACTGTTGCTGTTGTCCAAATGAATGCACCTTGTGCTTTAGCTTTAGGCACCATCCAGAGTTCCTGCTTGGCTACTACTGAATGTGTCCTGTCCTGCAGCCTTAAGTACCATCCATCGTTCCTTCTTGGAACACTCCGACCGGTTTCGCCATCTCGCGGCTCATCAGGGAGCTACAAACAAACAGACCAAGTCCTTAGTGCGTCACTTGCAAAAGTTAGGTTTTAAAATGGTGGGCAGAGGGGGGAAAACGCCCTCCCTATGTTGTCTGCCTCTTGGTTCTGGCCCGCACCTCAGACTGTTGCTGTTGTCCAAATGAATGCACCTTGTGCTTTAGCTTTAGGCACCATCCAGAGTTCCTGCTTGGCTACTACTGAATGTGTCCTGTCCTGCAGCCTTAAGTACCATCCATCGTTCCTTCTTGGAACACTCCGACCGGTTTCGCCATCTCGCGGCTCATCAGGGAGCTACAAACAAACAGACCAAGTCCTTAGTGCGTCACTTGCAAAAGTTAGGTTTTAAAATGGTGGGCAGAGGGGGGAAAACGCCCTCCCTATGTTGTCTGCCTCTTGGTTCTGGCCCGCACCTCAGACTGTTGCTGTTGTCCAAATGAATGCACCTTGTGCTTTAGCTTTAGGCACCATCCAGAGTTCCTGCTTGGCTACTACTGAATGTGTCCTGTCCTGCAGCCTTAAGTACCATCCATCGTTCCTTCTTGGAACACTCCGACCGGTTTCGCCATCTCGCGGCTCATCAGGGAGCTACAAACAAACAGACCAAGTCCTTAGTGCGTCACTTGCAAAAGTTAGGTTTTAAAATGGTGGGCAGAGGGGGGAAAACGCCCTCCCTATGTTGTCTGCCTCTTGGTTCTGGCCCGCACCTCAGACTGTTGCTGTTGTCCAAATGAATGCACCTTGTGCTTTAGCTTTAGGCACCATCCAGAGTTCCTGCTTGGCTACTACTGAATGTGTCCTGTCCTGCAGCCTTAAGTACCATCCATCGTTCCTTCTTGGAACACTCCGACCGGTTTCGCCATCTCGCGGCTCATCAGGGAGCTACAAACAAACAGACCAAGTCCTTAGTGCGTCACTTGCAAAAGTTAGGTTTTAAAATGGTGGGCAGAGGGGGGAAAACGCCCTCCCTATGTTGTCTGCCTCTTGGTTCTGGCCCGCACCTCAGACTGTTGCTGTTGTCCAAATGAATGCACCTTGTGCTTTAGCTTTAGGCACCATCCAGAGTTCCTGCTTGGCTACTACTGAATGTGTCCTGTCCTGCAGCCTTAAGTACCATCCATCGTTCCTTCTTGGAACACTCCGACCGGTTTCGCCATCTCGCGGCTCATCAGGGAGCTACAAACAAACAGACCAAGTCCTTAGTGCGTCACTTGCAAAAGTTAGGTTTTAAAATGGTGGGCAGAGGGGGGAAAACGCCCTCCCTATGTTGTCTGCCTCTTGGTTCTGGCCCGCACCTCAGACTGTTGCTGTTGTCCAAATGAATGCACCTTGTGCTTTAGCTTTAGGCACCATCCAGAGTTCCTGCTTGGCTACTACTGAATGTGTCCTGTCCTGCAGCCTTAAGTACCATCCATCGTTCCTTCTTGGAACACTCCGACCGGTTTCGCCATCTCGCGGCTCATCAGGGAGCTACAAACAAACAGACCAAGTCCTTAGTGCGTCACTTGCAAAAGTTAGGTTTTAAAATGGTGGGCAGAGGGGGGAAAACGCCCTCCCTATGTTGTCTGCCTCTTGGTTCTGGCCCGCACCTCAGACTGTTGCTGTTGTCCAAATGAATGCACCTTGTGCTTTAGCTTTAGGCACCATCCAGAGTTCCTGCTTGGCTACTACTGAATGTGTCCTGTCCTGCAGCCTTAAGTACCATCCATCGTTCCTTCTTGGAACACTCCGACCGGTTTCGCCATCTCGCGGCTCATCAGGGAGCTACAAACAAACAGACCAAGTCCTTAGTGCGTCACTTGCAAAAGTTAGGTTTTAAAATGGTGGGCAGAGGGGGGAAAACGCCCTCCCTATGTTGTCTGCCTCTTGGTTCTGGCCCGCACCTCAGACTGTTGCTGTTGTCCAAATGAATGCACCTTGTGCTTTAGCTTTAGGCACCATCCAGAGTTCCTGCTTGGCTACTACTGAATGTGTCCTGTCCTGCAGCCTTAAGTACCATCCATCGTTCCTTCTTGGAACACTCCGACCGGTTTCGCCATCTCGCGGCTCATCAGGGAGCTACAAACAAACAGACCAAGTCCTTAGTGCGTCACTTGCAAAAGTTAGGTTTTAAAATGGTGGGCAGAGGGGGGAAAACGCCCTCCCTATGTTGTCTGCCTCTTGGTTCTGGCCCGCACCTCAGACTGTTGCTGTTGTCCAAATGAATGCACCTTGTGCTTTAGCTTTAGGCACCATCCAGAGTTCCTGCTTGGCTACTACTGAATGTGTCCTGTCCTGCAGCCTTAAGTACCATCCATCGTTCCTTCTTGGAACACTCCGACCGGTTTCGCCATCTCGCGGCTCATCAGGGAGCTACAAACAAACAGACCAAGTCCTTAGTGCGTCACTTGCAAAAGTTAGGTTTTAAAATGGTGGGCAGAGGGGGGAAAACGCCCTCCCTATGTTGTCTGCCTCTTGGTTCTGGCCCGCACCTCAGACTGTTGCTGTTGTCCAAATGAATGCACCTTGTGCTTTAGCTTTAGGCACCATCCAGAGTTCCTGCTTGGCTACTACTGAATGTGTCCTGTCCTGCAGCCTTAAGTACCATCCATCGTTCCTTCTTGGAACACTCCGACCGGTTTCGCCATCTCGCGGCTCATCAGGGAGCTACAAACAAACAGACCAAGTCCTTAGTGCGTCACTTGCAAAAGTTAGGTTTTAAAATGGTGGGCAGAGGGGGGAAAACGCCCTCCCTATGTTGTCTGCCTCTTGGTTCTGGCCCGCACCTCAGACTGTTGCTGTTGTCCAAATGAATGCACCTTGTGCTTTAGCTTTAGGCACCATCCAGAGTTCCTGCTTGGCTACTACTGAATGTGTCCTGTCCTGCAGCCTTAAGTACCATCCATCGTTCCTTCTTGGAACACTCCGACCGGTTTCGCCATCTCGCGGCTCATCAGGGAGCTACAAACAAACAGACCAAGTCCTTAGTGCGTCACTTGCAAAAGTTAGGTTTTAAAATGGTGGGCAGAGGGGGGAAAACGCCCTCCCTATGTTGTCTGCCTCTTGGTTCTGGCCCGCACCTCAGACTGTTGCTGTTGTCCAAATGAATGCACCTTGTGCTTTAGCTTTAGGCACCATCCAGAGTTCCTGCTTGGCTACTACTGAATGTGTCCTGTCCTGCAGCCTTAAGTACCATCCATCGTTCCTTCTTGGAACACTCCGACCGGTTTCGCCATCTCGCGGCTCATCAGGGAGCTACAAACAAACAGACCAAGTCCTTAGTGCGTCACTTGCAAAAGTTAGGTTTTAAAATGGTGGGCAGAGGGGGGAAAACGCCCTCCCTATGTTGTCTGCCTCTTGGTTCTGGCCCGCACCTCAGACTGTTGCTGTTGTCCAAATGAATGCACCTTGTGCTTTAGCTTTAGGCACCATCCAGAGTTCCTGCTTGGCTACTACTGAATGTGTCCTGTCCTGCAGCCTTAAGTACCATCCATCGTTCCTTCTTGGAACACTCCGACCGGTTTCGCCATCTCGCGGCTCATCAGGGAGCTACAAACAAACAGACCAAGTCCTTAGTGCGTCACTTGCAAAAGTTAGGTTTTAAAATGGTGGGCAGAGGGGGGAAAACGCCCTCCCTATGTTGTCTGCCTCTTGGTTCTGGCCCGCACCTCAGACTGTTGCTGTTGTCCAAATGAATGCACCTTGTGCTTTAGCTTTAGGCACCATCCAGAGTTCCTGCTTGGCTACTACTGAATGTGTCCTGTCCTGCAGCCTTAAGTACCATCCATCGTTCCTTCTTGGAACACTCCGACCGGTTTCGCCATCTCGCGGCTCATCAGGGAGCTACAAACAAACAGACCAAGTCCTTAGTGCGTCACTTGCAAAAGTTAGGTTTTAAAATGGTGGGCAGAGGGGGGAAAACGCCCTCCCTATGTTGTCTGCCTCTTGGTTCTGGCCCGCACCTCAGACTGTTGCTGTTGTCCAAATGAATGCACCTTGTGCTTTAGCTTTAGGCACCATCCAGAGTTCCTGCTTGGCTACTACTGAATGTGTCCTGTCCTGCAGCCTTAAGTACCATCCATCGTTCCTTCTTGGAACACTCCGACCGGTTTCGCCATCTCGCGGCTCATCAGGGAGCTACAAACAAACAGACCAAGTCCTTAGTGCGTCACTTGCAAAAGTTAGGTTTTAAAATGGTGGGCAGAGGGGGGAAAACGCCCTCCCTATGTTGTCTGCCTCTTGGTTCTGGCCCGCACCTCAGACTGTTGCTGTTGTCCAAATGAATGCACCTTGTGCTTTAGCTTTAGGCACCATCCAGAGTTCCTGCTTGGCTACTACTGAATGTGTCCTGTCCTGCAGCCTTAAGTACCATCCATCGTTCCTTCTTGGAACACTCCGACCGGTTTCGCCATCTCGCGGCTCATCAGGGAGCTACAAACAAACAGACCAAGTCCTTAGTGCGTCACTTGCAAAAGTTAGGTTTTAAAATGGTGGGCAGAGGGGGGAAAACGCCCTCCCTATGTTGTCTGCCTCTTGGTTCTGGCCCGCACCTCAGACTGTTGCTGTTGTCCAAATGAATGCACCTTGTGCTTTAGCTTTAGGCACCATCCAGAGTTCCTGCTTGGCTACTACTGAATGTGTCCTGTCCTGCAGCCTTAAGTACCATCCATCGTTCCTTCTTGGAACACTCCGACCGGTTTCGCCATCTCGCGGCTCATCAGGGAGCTACAAACAAACAGACCAAGTCCTTAGTGCGTCACTTGCAAAAGTTAGGTTTTAAAATGGTGGGCAGAGGGGGGAAAACGCCCTCCCTATGTTGTCTGCCTCTTGGTTCTGGCCCGCACCTCAGACTGTTGCTGTTGTCCAAATGAATGCACCTTGTGCTTTAGCTTTAGGCACCATCCAGAGTTCCTGCTTGGCTACTACTGAATGTGTCCTGTCCTGCAGCCTTAAGTACCATCCATCGTTCCTTCTTGGAACACTCCGACCGGTTTCGCCATCTCGCGGCTCATCAGGGAGCTACAAACAAACAGACCAAGTCCTTAGTGCGTCACTTGCAAAAGTTAGGTTTTAAAATGGTGGGCAGAGGGGGGAAAACGCCCTCCCTATGTTGTCTGCCTCTTGGTTCTGGCCCGCACCTCAGACTGTTGCTGTTGTCCAAATGAATGCACCTTGTGCTTTAGCTTTAGGCACCATCCAGAGTTCCTGCTTGGCTACTACTGAATGTGTCCTGTCCTGCAGCCTTAAGTACCATCCATCGTTCCTTCTTGGAACACTCCGACCGGTTTCGCCATCTCGCGGCTCATCAGGGAGCTACAAACAAACAGACCAAGTCCTTAGTGCGTCACTTGCAAAAGTTAGGTTTTAAAATGGTGGGCAGAGGGGGGAAAACGCCCTCCCTATGTTGTCTGCCTCTTGGTTCTGGCCCGCACCTCAGACTGTTGCTGTTGTCCAAATGAATGCACCTTGTGCTTTAGCTTTAGGCACCATCCAGAGTTCCTGCTTGGCTACTACTGAATGTGTCCTGTCCTGCAGCCTTAAGTACCATCCATCGTTCCTTCTTGGAACACTCCGACCGGTTTCGCCATCTCGCGGCTCATCAGGGAGCTACAAACAAACAGACCAAGTCCTTAGTGCGTCACTTGCAAAAGTTAGGTTTTAAAATGGTGGGCAGAGGGGGGAAAACGCCCTCCCTATGTTGTCTGCCTCTTGGTTCTGGCCCGCACCTCAGACTGTTGCTGTTGTCCAAATGAATGCACCTTGTGCTTTAGCTTTAGGCACCATCCAGAGCTCCTGCTTGGCTACTACTGAATGTGTCCCGTCCTCCAGCCTTAAGTACCATCCATCGTTCCTTCTTGGAACACTCCGACCGGTTTCGCCATCTCGCGGCTCATCAGGGAGCTACAAACAAACAGACCAAGTCCTTAGTGTTAGGGTTAGGGTTAGGTTTTAAAATGGTGGGCAGAGGGGGGAAACGCCCTCCCTATGTTGTCTGCCTCTTGGTTCTGGCCCGCACCTCAGACTGTTGCTGTTGTCCAAATGAATGCACCTTGTGCTTTAGCTTTAGGCACCATCCAGAGTTCCTGCTTGGCTACTACTGAATGTGTCCCGTCCTGCAGCCTTAAGTAGCATCCATCGTTCCTTCTTGGAACACTCCGACCGGTTTCGCCATCTCACGGCTCATCAGGGAGCTACAAACAAACAGACCAAGTCCTTAGTGCGTCACTTGCAAAAGTTAGGTTTTAAAATGGTGGGCAGAGGGGGGAAACGCCCTCCCTATGTTGTCTGCCTCTTGGTTCTGGCCCGCACCTCAGACTGTTGCTGTTGTCCAAATGAATGCACCTTGTGCTTTAGCTTTAGGCACCATCCAGAGTTCCTGCTTGGCTACTACTGAATGTGTCCCGTCCTGCAGCCTTAAGTAGCATCCATCGTTCCTTCTTGGAACACTCCGACCGGTTTCGCCATCTCACGGCTCATCAGGGAGCTACAAACAAACAGACCAAGTCCTTAGTGCGTCACTTGCAAAAGTTAGGTTTTAAAATGGTGGGCAGAGGGGGGAAACGCCCTCCCTATGTTGTCTGCCTCTTGGTTCTGGCCCGCACCTCAGACTGTTGCTGTTGTCCAAATGAATGCACCTTGTGCTTTAGCTTTAGGCACCATCCAGAGTTCCTGCTTGGCTACTACTGAATGTGTCCCGTCCTGCAGCCTTAAGTAGCATCCATCGTTCCTTCTTGGAACACTCCGACCGGTTTCGCCATCTCACGGCTCATCAGGGAGCTACAAACAAACAGACCAAGTCCTTAGTGCGTCACTTGCAAAAGTTAGGTTTTAAAATGGTGGGCAGAGGGGGGAAACGCCCTCCCTATGTTGTCTGCCTCTTGGTTCTGGCCCGCACCTCAGACTGTTGCTGTTGTCCAAATGAATGCACCTTGTGCTTTAGCTTTAGGCACCATCCAGAGTTCCTGCTTGGCTACTACTGAATGTGTCCCGTCCTGCAGCCTTAAGTAGCATCCATCGTTCCTTCTTGGAACACTCCGACCGGTTTCGCCATCTCACGGCTCATCAGGGAGCTACAAACAAACAGACCAAGTCCTTAGTGCGTCACTTGCAAAAGTTAGGTTTTAAAATGGTGGGCAGAGGGGGGAAACGCCCTCCCTATGTTGTCTGCCTCTTGGTTCTGGCCCGCACCTCAGACTGTTGCTGTTGTCCAAATGAATGCACCTTGTGCTTTAGCTTTAGGCACCATCCAGAGTTCCTGCTTGGCTACTACTGAATGTGTCCCGTCCTGCAGCCTTAAGTAGCATCCATCGTTCCTTCTTGGAACACTCCGACCGGTTTCGCCATCTCACGGCTCATCAGGGAGCTACAAACAAACAGACCAAGTCCTTAGTGCGTCACTTGCAAAAGTTAGGTTTTAAAATGGTGGGCAGAGGGGGGAAACGCCCTCCCTATGTTGTCTGCCTCTTGGTTCTGGCCCGCACCTCAGACTGTTGCTGTTGTCCAAATGAATGCACCTTGTGCTTTAGCTTTAGGCACCATCCAGAGTTCCTGCTTGGCTACTACTGAATGTGTCCCGTCCTGCAGCCTTAAGTAGCATCCATCGTTCCTTCTTGGAACACTCCGACCGGTTTCGCCATCTCACGGCTCATCAGGGAGCTACAAACAAACAGACCAAGTCCTTAGTGCGTCACTTGCAAAAGTTAGGTTTTAAAATGGTGGGCAGAGGGGGGAAACGCCCTCCCTATGTTGTCTGCCTCTTGGTTCTGGCCCGCACCTCAGACTGTTGCTGTTGTCCAAATGAATGCACCTTGTGCTTTAGCTTTAGGCACCATCCAGAGTTCCTGCTTGGCTACTACTGAATGTGTCCCGTCCTGCAGCCTTAAGTAGCATCCATCGTTCCTTCTTGGAACACTCCGACCGGTTTCGCCATCTCACGGCTCATCAGGGAGCTACAAACAAACAGACCAAGTCCTTAGTGTTAGGGTTAGGGTTAGGGTTAGGGTTAGGGTTAGGGTTAGGGTTAGGGTTAGGGTTAGGGTTAGGGTTAGGGTTAGGGTTAGGGTTAGGGTTAGGGTTAGGGTTAGGGTTAGGGTTAGGGTTAGGGTTTAGGGTTTAGGGTTAGGGTTAGGGTTAGGGTTAGGGTTAGGGTTAGGGTTAGGGTTAGTGCATTAGGGTTAGGGTTAGGGTTAGGGTTAGGGTTAGGGTTAGGGTTAGGGTTAGGGTTAGGGTTAGGGTTAGGGTTAGGGGTTAGGGTTAGGGTTAGGGTTAGGGTTAGGGTTAGGGTTAGGGTTAGGTTTTAAAATGGTGGGCAGAGGGGGGAAACGCCCTCCCTATGTTGTCTGCCTCTTGGTTCTGGCCCGCACCTCAGACTGTTGCTGTTGTCCAAATGAATGCACCTTGTGCTTTAGCTTTAGGCACCATCCAGAGTTCCTGCTTGGCTACTACTGAATGTGTCCCGTCCTCCAGCCTTAAGTACCATCCATCGTTCCTTCTTGGAACACTCCGACCGGTTTCGCCATCTTGCGGCTCATCAGGGAGCTACAAACAAACAGACCAAGTCCTTAGTGCGTCACTTGCAAAGGTTAGGTTTTAAAATGGTGGGCAGAGGGGGGAAACGCCCTCCCTATGTTGTCTGCCTCTTGGTTCTGGCCCGCACCTCAGACTGTTGCTGTTGTCCAAATGAATGCACCTTGTGCTTTAGCTTTAGGCACCATCCAGAGTTCCTGCTTGGCTACTACTGAATGTGTCCCGTCCTCCAGCCTTAAGTACCATCCATCGTTCCTTCTTGGAACACTCCGACCGGTTTCGCCATCTTGCGGCTCATCAGGGAGCTACAAACAAACAGACCAAGTCCTTAGTGCGTCACTTGCAAAGGTTAGGTTTTAAAATGGTGGGCAGAGGGGGGAAACGCCCTCCCTATGTTGTCTGCCTCTTGGTTCTGGCCCGCACCTCAGACTGTTGCTGTTGTCCAAATGAATGCACCTTGTGCTTTAGCTTTAGGCACCATCCAGAGTTCCTGCTTGGCTACTACTGAATGTGTCCCGTCCTCCAGCCTTAAGTACCATCCATCGTTCCTTCTTGGAACACTCCGACCGGTTTCGCCATCTTGCGGCTCATCAGGGAGCTACAAACAAACAGACCAAGTCCTTAGTGCGTCACTTGCAAAGGTTAGGTTTTAAAATGGTGGGCAGAGGGGGGAAACGCCCTCCCTATGTTGTCTGCCTCTTGGTTCTGGCCCGCACCTCAGACTGTTGCTGTTGTCCAAATGAATGCACCTTGTGCTTTAGCTTTAGGCACCATCCAGAGTTCCTGCTTGGCTACTACTGAATGTGTCCCGTCCTCCAGCCTTAAGTACCATCCATCGTTCCTTCTTGGAACACTCCGACCGGTTTCGCCATCTTGCGGCTCATCAGGGAGCTACAAACAAACAGACCAAGTCCTTAGTGCGTCACTTGCAAAGGTTAGGTTTTAAAATGGTGGGCAGAGGGGGGAAACGCCCTCCCTATGTTGTCTGCCTCTTGGTTCTGGCCCGCACCTCAGACTGTTGCTGTTGTCCAAATGAATGCACCTTGTGCTTTAGCTTTAGGCACCATCCAGAGTTCCTGCTTGGCTACTACTGAATGTGTCCCGTCCTCCAGCCTTAAGTACCATCCATCGTTCCTTCTTGGAACACTCCGACCGGTTTCGCCATCTTGCGGCTCATCAGGGAGCTACAAACAAACAGACCAAGTCCTTAGTGCGTCACTTGCAAAGGTTAGGTTTTAAAATGGTGGGCAGAGGGGGGAAACGCCCTCCCTATGTTGTCTGCCTCTTGGTTCTGGCCCGCACCTCAGACTGTTGCTGTTGTCCAAATGAATGCACCTTGTGCTTTAGCTTTAGGCACCATCCAGAGTTCCTGCTTGGCTACTACTGAATGTGTCCCGTCCTCCAGCCTTAAGTACCATCCATCGTTCCTTCTTGGAACACTCCGACCGGTTTCGCCATCTTGCGGCTCATCAGGGAGCTACAAACAAACAGACCAAGTCCTTAGTGCGTCACTTGCAAAGGTTAGGTTTTAAAATGGTGGGCAGAGGGGGGAAACGCCCTCCCTATGTTGTCTGCCTCTTGGTTCTGGCCCGCACCTCAGACTGTTGCTGTTGTCCAAATGAATGCACCTTGTGCTTTAGCTTTAGGCACCATCCAGAGTTCCTGCTTGGCTACTACTGAATGTGTCCCGTCCTCCAGCCTTAAGTACCATCCATCGTTCCTTCTTGGAACACTCCGACCGGTTTCGCCATCTTGCGGCTCATCAGGGAGCTACAAACAAACAGACCAAGTCCTTAGTGCGTCACTTGCAAAGGTTAGGTTTTAAAATGGTGGGCAGAGGGGGGAAACGCCCTCCCTATGTTGTCTGCCTCTTGGTTCTGGCCCGCACCTCAGACTGTTGCTGTTGTCCAAATGAATGCACCTTGTGCTTTAGCTTTAGGCACCATCCAGAGTTCCTGCTTGGCTACTACTGAATGTGTCCCGTCCTCCAGCCTTAAGTACCATCCATCGTTCCTTCTTGGAACACTCCGACCGGTTTCGCCATCTTGCGGCTCATCAGGGAGCTACAAACAAACAGACCAAGTCCTTAGTGCGTCACTTGCAAAGGTTAGGTTTTAAAATGGTGGGCAGAGGGGGGAAACGCCCTCCCTATGTTGTCTGCCTCTTGGTTCTGGCCCGCACCTCAGACTGTTGCTGTTGTCCAAATGAATGCACCTTGTGCTTTAGCTTTAGGCACCATCCAGAGTTCCTGCTTGGCTACTACTGAATGTGTCCCGTCCTCCAGCCTTAAGTACCATCCATCGTTCCTTCTTGGAACACTCCGACCGGTTTCGCCATCTTGCGGCTCATCAGGGAGCTACAAACAAACAGACCAAGTCCTTAGTGCGTCACTTGCAAAGGTTAGGTTTTAAAATGGTGGGCAGAGGGGGGAAACGCCCTCCCTATGTTGTCTGCCTCTTGGTTCTGGCCCGCACCTCAGACTGTTGCTGTTGTCCAAATGAATGCACCTTGTGCTTTAGCTTTAGGCACCATCCAGAGTTCCTGCTTGGCTACTACTGAATGTGTCCCGTCCTCCAGCCTTAAGTACCATCCATCGTTCCTTCTTGGAACACTCCGACCGGTTTCGCCATCTTGCGGCTCATCAGGGAGCTACAAACAAACAGACCAAGTCCTTAGTGCGTCACTTGCAAAGGTTAGGTTTTAAAATGGTGGGTTAGGGTTAGGGTTAGGGTTAGGGTTAGGGTTAGGGTTAGGGTTAGGGTTAGGGTTAGGGTTAGGGTTAGGGTTAGGGTTAGGGTTAGGGTTAGGGTTAGGGTTAGGGTTAAGCTGCATTAGGGTTAGGGTTAGGGTTAGGGTTAGGGTTAGGGTTAGGGTTAGGGTTAGGGTTAGGGTTAGGGTTAGGGTTAGGGTTAGGGTTAGGGTTAGGGTTAGGGTTGCATTAGGGTTAGGGTTAGGGTTAGGGTTAGGGTTAGGGTTAGGGTTAGGGTTAGGGTTAGGGTTAGGGTTAGGGTTACGCTGCATTAGGGTTAGGGTTAGGGTTAGGGTTAGGGTTAGGGTTAGGGTTAGGGTTAGGGTTAGGGTTAGGGTTAGGGTTAGGGTTACGCTGCATTAGGGTTAGGGTTAGGGTTAGGGTTAGGGTTAGGGTTAGGGTTAGGGTTAGGGTTACGCTGCATTAGGGTTAGGGTTAGGGTTAGGGTTAGGGTTAGGGTTAGGGTTAGGGTTAGGGTTAGGGTAGGGTTAGGGTTAGGGTTAGGGTTAGGGTTAGGGTTAGGGTTAGGGTTACGCTGCATTAGGGTTAGGGTTAGGGTTAGGGTTAGGGTTAGGGTTAGGGTTAGGGTTAGGGTTAGGGTTAGGGTTACACTGCATTAGGGTTAGGGTTAGGGTTAGGGTTAGGGTTAGGGTTAGGGTTAGGGTTAGGTTTTAAAATGGTGGGCAGAGGGGGGAAACGCCCTCCCTATGTTGTCTGCCTCTTGGTTCTGGCCCGCACCTCAGACTGTTGCTGTTGTCCAAATGAATGCACCTTGTGCTTTAGCTTTAGGCACCATCCAGAGTTCCTGCTTGGCTACTACTGAATGTGTCTCGTCCTCCAGCCTTAAGTACCATCCATCGTTCCTTCTTGGAACACTCCGACCGGTTTCGCCATCTTGCGGCTCATCAGGGAGCTATAAACAAACAGACCAAGTCCTTAGTGCGTCACTTGCAAAAGTTAGGTTTTAAAATGGTGGGCAGAGGGGGGAAACGCCCTCCCTATGTTGTCTGCCTCTTGGTTCTGGCCCGCACCTCAGACTGTTGCTGTTGTCCAAATGAATGCACCTTGTGCTTTAGCTTTAGGCACCATCCAGAGTTCCTGCTTGGCTACTACTGAATGTGTCTCGTCCTCCAGCCTTAAGTACCATCCATCGTTCCTTCTTGGAACACTCCGACCGGTTTCGCCATCTTGCGGCTCATCAGGGAGCTATAAACAAACAGACCAAGTCCTTAGTGCGTCACTTGCAAAAGTTAGGTTTTAAAATGGTGGGCAGAGGGGGGAAACGCCCTCCCTATGTTGTCTGCCTCTTGGTTCTGGCCCGCACCTCAGACTGTTGCTGTTGTCCAAATGAATGCACCTTGTGCTTTAGCTTTAGGCACCATCCAGAGTTCCTGCTTGGCTACTACTGAATGTGTCTCGTCCTCCAGCCTTAAGTACCATCCATCGTTCCTTCTTGGAACACTCCGACCGGTTTCGCCATCTTGCGGCTCATCAGGGAGCTATAAACAAACAGACCAAGTCCTTAGTGCGTCACTTGCAAAAGTTAGGTTTTAAAATGGTGGGCAGAGGGGGGAAACGCCCTCCCTATGTTGTCTGCCTCTTGGTTCTGGCCCGCACCTCAGACTGTTGCTGTTGTCCAAATGAATGCACCTTGTGCTTTAGCTTTAGGCACCATCCAGAGTTCCTGCTTGGCTACTACTGAATGTGTCTCGTCCTCCAGCCTTAAGTACCATCCATCGTTCCTTCTTGGAACACTCCGACCGGTTTCGCCATCTTGCGGCTCATCAGGGAGCTATAAACAAACAGACCAAGTCCTTAGTGCGTCACTTGCAAAAGTTAGGTTTTAAAATGGTGGGCAGAGGGGGGAAACGCCCTCCCTATGTTGTCTGCCTCTTGGTTCTGGCCCGCACCTCAGACTGTTGCTGTTGTCCAAATGAATGCACCTTGTGCTTTAGCTTTAGGCACCATCCAGAGTTCCTGCTTGGCTACTACTGAATGTGTCTCGTCCTCCAGCCTTAAGTACCATCCATCGTTCCTTCTTGGAACACTCCGACCGGTTTCGCCATCTTGCGGCTCATCAGGGAGCTATAAACAAACAGACCAAGTCCTTAGTGCGTCACTTGCAAAAGTTAGGTTTTAAAATGGTGGGCAGAGGGGGGAAACGCCCTCCCTATGTTGTCTGCCTCTTGGTTCTGGCCCGCACCTCAGACTGTTGCTGTTGTCCAAATGAATGCACCTTGTGCTTTAGCTTTAGGCACCATCCAGAGTTCCTGCTTGGCTACTACTGAATGTGTCTCGTCCTCCAGCCTTAAGTACCATCCATCGTTCCTTCTTGGAACACTCCGACCGGTTTCGCCATCTTGCGGCTCATCAGGGAGCTATAAACAAACAGACCAAGTCCTTAGTGCGTCACTTGCAAAAGTTAGGTTTTAAAATGGTGGGCAGAGGGGGGAAACGCCCTCCCTATGTTGTCTGCCTCTTGGTTCTGGCCCGCACCTCAGACTGTTGCTGTTGTCCAAATGAATGCACCTTGTGCTTTAGCTTTAGGCACCATCCAGAGTTCCTGCTTGGCTACTACTGAATGTGTCTCGTCCTCCAGCCTTAAGTACCATCCATCGTTCCTTCTTGGAACACTCCGACCGGTTTCGCCATCTTGCGGCTCATCAGGGAGCTATAAACAAACAGACCAAGTCCTTAGTGCGTCACTTGCAAAAGTTAGGTTTTAAAATGGTGGGCAGAGGGGGGAAACGCCCTCCCTATGTTGTCTGCCTCTTGGTTCTGGCCCGCACCTCAGACTGTTGCTGTTGTCCAAATGAATGCACCTTGTGCTTTAGCTTTAGGCACCATCCAGAGTTCCTGCTTGGCTACTACTGAATGTGTCTCGTCCTCCAGCCTTAAGTACCATCCATCGTTCCTTCTTGGAACACTCCGACCGGTTTCGCCATCTTGCGGCTCATCAGGGAGCTATAAACAAACAGACCAAGTCCTTAGTGCGTCACTTGCAAAAGTTAGGTTTTAAAATGGTGGGCAGAGGGGGGAAACGCCCTCCCTATGTTGTCTGCCTCTTGGTTCTGGCCCGCACCTCAGACTGTTGCTGTTGTCCAAATGAATGCACCTTGTGCTTTAGCTTTAGGCACCATCCAGAGTTCCTGCTTGGCTACTACTGAATGTGTCTCGTCCTCCAGCCTTAAGTACCATCCATCGTTCCTTCTTGGAACACTCCGACCGGTTTCGCCATCTTGCGGCTCATCAGGGAGCTATAAACAAACAGACCAAGTCCTTAGTGCGTCACTTGCAAAAGTTAGGTTTTAAAATGGTGGGCAGAGGGGGGAAACGCCCTCCCTATGTTGTCTGCCTCTTGGTTCTGGCCCGCACCTCAGACTGTTGCTGTTGTCCAAATGAATGCACCTTGTGCTTTAGCTTTAGGCACCATCCAGAGTTCCTGCTTGGCTACTACTGAATGTGTCTCGTCCTCCAGCCTTAAGTACCATCCATCGTTCCTTCTTGGAACACTCCGACCGGTTTCGCCATCTTGCGGCTCATCAGGGAGCTATAAACAAACAGACCAAGTCCTTAGTGCGTCACTTGCAAAAGTTAGGTTTTAAAATGGTGGGCAGAGGGGGGAAACGCCCTCCCTATGTTGTCTGCCTCTTGGTTCTGGCCCGCACCTCAGACTGTTGCTGTTGTCCAAATGAATGCACCTTGTGCTTTAGCTTTAGGCACCATCCAGAGTTCCTGCTTGGCTACTACTGAATGTGTCCCGTCCTGCAGCCTTAAGTACCATCCATCGTTCCTTCTTGGAACACTCCGACCGGTTTCGCCATCTTGCGGCTCATCAGGGAGCTACAAACAAACAGACCAAGTCCTTAGTGCGTCACTTGCAAAGGTTAGGTTTTAAAATGGTGGGCAGAGGGGGGAAACGCCCTCCCTATGTTGTCTGCCTCTTGGTTCTGGCCCGCACCTCAGACTGTTGCTGTTGTCCAAATGAATGCACCTTGTGCTTTAGCTTTAGGCACCATCCAGAGTTCCTGCTTGGCTACTACTGAATGTGTCCCGTCCTCCAGCCTTAAGTACCATCCATCGTTCCTTCTTGGAACACTCCGACCGGTTTCGCCATCTTGCGGCTCATCAGGGAGCTACAAACAAACAGACCAAGTCCTTAGTGCGTCACTTGCAAAGGTTAGGTTTTAAAATGGTGGGCAGAGGGGGGAAACGCCCTCCCTATGTTGTCTGCCTCTTGGTTCTGGCCCGCACCTCAGACTGTTGCTGTTGTCCAAATGAATGCACCTTGTGCTTTAGCTTTAGGCACCATCCAGAGTTCCTGCTTGGCTACTACTGAATGTGTCCCGTCCTCCAGCCTTAAGTACCATCCATCGTTCCTTCTTGGAACACTCCGACCGGTTTCGCCATCTTGCGGCTCATCAGGGAGCTACAAACAAACAGACCAAGTCCTTAGTGCGTCACTTGCAAAGGTTAGGTTTTAAAATGGTGGGTTAGGGTTAGGGTTAGGGTTAGGGTTAGGGTTAGGGTTAGGGTTAGGGTTAGGGTTAGGGTTAGGGTTAGGGTTAGGGTTAGGGTTAAGCTGCATTAGGGTTAGGGTTAGGGTTAGGGTTAGGGTTAGGGTTAGGGTTAGGGTTAGGGTTAGGGTTAGGGTTAGGGTTAGGGTTAGGGTTAGGGTTAGGGTTGCATTAGGGTTAGGGTTAGGGTTAGGGTTAGGGTTAGGGTTAGGGTTAGGGTTAGGGTTAGGGTTAGGGTTAGGGTTACGCTGCATTAGGGTTAGGGTTAGGGTTAGGGTTAGGGTTAGGGTTAGGGTTAGGGTTAGGGTTAGGGTTAGGGTTAGGGTTAGGGTTAGGGTTAGGGTTAGGGTTAGGGTTAGGGTTAGGGTTAGGGTTAGGGTTAGGGTTAGGGTTAGGGTTAGGGTTAGGGTTAGGGTTAGGGTTAGGGTTAGGGTTAGGGTTAGGGTTAGGGTTAGGGTTAGGGTTAGGGTTAGGGTTAGGGTTAGGGTTAGGGTTAGGGTTAGGGTTAGGGTTAGGGTTAGGGTTACGCTGCATTAGGGTTAGGGTTAGGGTTAGGGTTAGGGTTAGGGTTAGGGTTAGGGTTACGCTGCATTAGGGTTAGGGTTAGGGTTAGGGTTAGGGTTAGGGTTAGGGTTAGGGTTAGGGTTAGGGTTAGGGTTAGGGTTAGGGTTAGGGTTAGGGTTAGGGTTAGGGTTAGGGTTAGGGTTAGGGTTAGGGTTAGGGTTAGGGTTAGGGTTAGGGTTAGGGTTAGGGTTAGGGTTAGGGTTAGGGTTAGGGTTAGGGTTAGGGTTAGGGTTAGGGTTAGGGTTAGGGTTAGGGTTAGGGTTAGGGTTAGGGTTAGGGTTAGGGTTAGGGTTAGGGTTAGGGTTAGGGTTAGGGTTAGGGTTAGGGTTAGGGTTAGGGTTAGGGTTAGGGTTAGGGTTAGGGTTAGGGTTAGGGTTAGGGTTAGGGTTAGGGTTAGGGTTAGGGTTAGGGTTAGGGTTAGGGTTAGGGTTAGGGTTAGGGGTTAGGGTTAGGGTTAGGGTTAGGGTTAGGGTTAGGGTTAGGGTTAGGGTTAGGGTTAGGGTTAGGGTTAGGGTTAGGGTTAGGGTTAGGGTTAGGGTTAGGGTAGGGTTAGGGTTAGGGTTAGGGTTAGGGTTAGGGTTAGGGTTAGGGTTACGCTGCATTAGGGTTAGGGTTAGGGTTAGGGTTAGGGTTAGGGTTAGGGTTAGGGTTAGGGTTAGGGTTAGGTTAGGGTTAGGGTTAGGGTTAGGGTTAGGGTTAGGGTTAGGGTTAGGGTTAGGGTTAGGGTTAGGGTTAGGGTTAGGGTTAGGGTTAGGGTTAGGGTTAGGGTTAGGGTTAGGGTTATTAGGGTTAGGGTTAGGGTTAGGGTTAGGGTTAGGGTTAGGGTTAGGGTTAGGGTTAGGGTTAGGGTTAGGGTTAGGGTTAGGGTTAGGGTTAGGGTTAGGGTTAGGGTTAGGGTTAGGGTTAGGGTTAGGGTTAGGGTTAGGGTTAGGGTTAGGGTTAGGGTTAGGGTTAGGGTTAGGGTTAGGGTTAGGGTTAGGGTTAGGGTTAGGGTTAGGGTTAGGGTTAGGGTTAGGGTTAGGGTTAGGGTTAGGGTTAGGGTTAGGGTTAGGGTTAGGGTTAGGGTTAGGGTTAGGGTTAGGGTTAGGGTTAGGGTTAGGGTTAGGGTTAGGGTTAGGGTTAGGGTTAGGGTTAGGGTTAGGGTTAGGGTTAGGGTTAGGGTTAGGGTTAGGGTTAGGGTTAGGGTTAGGGTTAGGGTTAGGGTTAGGGTTAGGGTTAGGGTTAGGGTTAGGGTTAGGGTTAGGGTTAGGGTTAGGGTTAGGGTTAGGGTTAGGGTTAGGGTTAGGGTTAGGGTTAGGGTTAGGGTTAGGGTTAGGGTTAGGGTTAGGGTTAGGGTTAGGGTTAGGGTTAGGGTTAGGGTTAGGGTTAGGGTTAGGGTTAGGGTTAGGGTTAGGGTTAGGGTTAGGGTTAGGGTTAGGGTTAGGGTTAGGGTTAGGGTTAGGGTTAGGGTTAGGGTTAGGGTTAGGGTTAGGGTTAGGGTTAGGGTTAGGGTTAGGGTTAGGGTTAGGGTTAGGGTTAGGGTTAGGGTTAGGGTTAGGGTTAGGGTTAGGGTTAGGGTTAGGGTTAGGGTTAGGGTTAGGGTTAGGGTTAGGGTTAGGGTTAGGGTTAGGGTTAGGGTTAGGGTTAGGGTTAGGGTTAGGGTTAGGGTTAGGGTTAGGGTTAGGGTTAGGGTTAGGGTTAGGGTTAGGGTTAGGGTTAGGGTTAGGGTTAGGGTTAGGGTTAGGGTTAGGGTTAGGGTTAGGGTTAGGGTTAGGGTTAGGGTTAGGGTTAGGGTTAGGGTTAGGGTTAGGGTTAGGGTTAGGGTTAGGGTTAGGGTTAGGGTTAGGGTTAGGGTTAGGGTTAGGGTTAGGGTTAGGGTTAGGGTTAGGGTTAGGGTTAGGGTTAGGGTTAGGGTTAGGGTTAGGGTTAGGGTTAGGGTTAGGGTTAGGGTTAGGGTTAGGGTTAGGGTTAGGGTTAGGGTTAGGGTTAGGGTTAGGTTAGGGTTAGGGTTAGGGTTAGGGTTAGGGTTAGGGTTAGGGTTAGGGTTAGGGTTAGGGTTAGGGTTAGGGTTAGGGTTAGGGTTAGGGTTAGGGTTAGGGTTAGGGTTAGGGTTAGGGTTAGGGTTAGGGTTAGGGTTAGGGTTAGGGTTAGGGGTTAGGGTTAGGGTTAGGGTTAGGGTTAGGGTTAGGGTTAGGGTTAGGGTTAGGGTTAGGGTTAGGGTTAGGGTTAGGGTTAGGGTTAGGGTTAGGGTTAGGGTTAGGGTTAGGGTTAGGGTTAGGGTTAGGGTTAGGGTTAGGGTTAGGGTTAGGGTTAGGGTTAGGGTTAGGGTTAGGGTTAGGGTTAGGGTTAGGGTTAGGGTTAGGGTTAGGGTTAGGGTTAGGGTTAGGGTTAGGGTTAGGGTTAGGGTTAGGGTTAGGGTTAGGGTTAGGGTTAGGGTTAGGGTTAGGGTTAGGGTTAGGGTTAGGGTTAGGGTTAGGGTTAGGGTTAGGGTTAGGGTTAGGGTTAGGGTTAGGGTTAGGGTTAGGGTTAGGGTTAGGGTTAGGGTTAGGGTTAGGGTTAGGGTTAGGGTTAGGGTTAGGGTTAGGGTTAGGGTTAGGGTTAGGGTTAGGGTTAGGGTTAGGGTTAGGGTTAGGGTTAGGGTTAGGGTTAGGGTTAGGGTTAGGGTTAGGGTTAGGGTTAGGGTTAGGGTTAGGGTTAGGGTTAGGGTTAGGGTTAGGGTTAGGGTTAGGGTTAGGGTTAGGGTTAGGGTTAGGGTTAGGGTTAGGGTTAGGGTTAGGGTTAGGGTTAGGGTTAGGGTTAGGGTTAGGGTTAGGGTTAGGGTTAGGGTTAGGGTTAGGGTTAGGGTTAGGGTTAGGGTTAGGGTTAGGGTTAGGGTTAGGGTTAGGGTTAGGGTTAGGGTTAGGGTTAGGGTTAGGGTTAGGGTTAGGGTTAGGGTTAGGGTTAGGGTTAGGGTTAGGGTTAGGGTTAGGGTTAGGGTTAGGGTTAGGGTTAGGGTTAGGGTTAGGGTTAGGGTTAGGGTTAGGGTTAGGGTTAGGGTTAGGGTTAGGGTTAGGGTTAGGGTTAGGGTTAGGGTTAGGGTTAGGGTTAGGGTTAGGGTTAGGGTTAGGGTTAGGGTTAGGGTTAGGGTTAGGGTTAGGGTTAGGGTTAGGGTTAGGGTTAGGGAGGGTTAGGGTTAGGGTTAGGGTTAGGGTTAGGGTTAGGGTTAGGGTTAGGGTTAGGGTTAGGGTTAGGGTTAGGGTTAGGGTTAGGGTTAGGGTTAGGGTTAGGGTTAGGGTTAGGGTTAGGGTTAGGGTTAGGGTTAGGGTTAGGGTTAGGGTTAGGGTTAGGGTTAGGGTTAGGGTTAGGGTTAGGGTTAGGGTTAGGGTTAGGGTTAGGGTTAGGGTTAGGGTTAGGGTTAGGGTTAGGGTTAGGGTTAGGGTTAGGGTTAGGGTTAGGGTTAGGGTTAGGGTTAGGGTTAGGGTTAGGGTTAGGGTTAGGGTTAGGGTTAGGGTTAGGGTTAGGGTTAGGGTTAGGGTTAGGGTTAGGGTTAGGGTTAGGGTTAGGGTTAGGGTTAGGGTTAGGGTTAGGGTTAGGGTTAGGGTTAGGGTTAGGGTTAGGGTTAGGGTTAGGGTTAGGGTTAGGGTTAGGGTTAGGGTTAGGGTTAGGGTTAGGGTTAGGGTTAGGGTTAGGGTTAGGGTTAGGGTTAGGGTTAGGGTTAGGGTTAGGGTTAGGGTTAGGGTTAGGGTTAGGGTTAGGGTTAGGGTTAGGGTTAGGGTTAGGGTTAGGGTTAGGGTTAGGGTTAGGGTTAGGGTTAGGGTTAGGGTTAGGGTTAGGGTTAGGGTTAGGGTTAGGGTTAGGGTTAGGGTTAGGGTTAGGGTTAGGGTTAGGGTTAGGGTTAGGGTTAGGGTTAGGGTTAGGGTTAGGGTTAGGGTTAGGGTTAGGGTTAGGGTTAGGGTTAGGGTTAGGGTTAGGGTTAGGGTTAGGGTTAGGGTTAGGGTTAGGGTTAGGGTTAGGGTTAGGGTTAGGGTTAGGGTTAGGGTTAGGGTTAGGGTTAGGGTTAGGGTTAGGGTTAGGGTTAGGGTTAGGGTTAGGGTTAGGGTTAGGGTTAGGGTTAGGGTTAGGGTTAGGGTTAGGGTTAGGGTTAGGGTTAGGGTTAGGGTTAGGGTTAGGGTTAGGGTTAGGGTTAGGGTTAGGGTTAGGGTTAGGGTTAGGGTTAGGGTTAGGGTTAGGGTTAGGGTTAGGGTTAGGGTTAGGGTTAGGGTTAGGGTTAGGGTTAGGGTTAGGGTTAGGGTTAGGGTTAGGGTTAGGGTTAGGGTTAGGGTTAGGGTTAGGGTTAGGGTTAGGGTTAGGGTTAGGGTTAGGGTTAGGGTTAGGGTTAGGGTTAGGGTTAGGGTTAGGGTTAGGGTTAGGGTTAGGGTTAGGGTTAGGGTTAGGGTTAGGGTTAGGGTTAGGGTTAGGGTTAGGGTTAGGGTTAGGGTTAGGGTTAGGGTTAGGGTTAGGGTTAGGGTTAGGGTTAGGGTTAGGGTTAGGGTTAGGGTTAGGGTTAGGGTTAGGGTTAGGGTTAGGGTTAGGGTTAGGGTTAGGGTTAGGGTTAGGGTTAGGGTTAGGGTTAGGGTTAGGGTTAGGGTTAGGGTTAGGGTTAGGGTTAGGGTTAGGGTTAGGGTTAGGGTTAGGGTTAGGGTTAGGGTTAGGGTTAGGGTTAGGGTTAGGGTTAGGGTTAGGGTTAGGGTTAGGGTTAGGGTTAGGGTTAGGGTTAGGGTTAGGGTTAGGGTTAGGGTTAGGGTTAGGGTTAGGGTTAGGGTTAGGGTTAGGGTTAGGGTTAGGGTTAGGGTTAGGGTTAGGGTTAGGGTTAGGGTTAGGGTTAGGGTTAGGGTTAGGGTTAGGGTTAGGGTTAGGGTTAGGGTTAGGGTTAGGGTTAGGGTTAGGGTTAGGGTTAGGGTTAGGGTTAGGGTTAGGGTTAGGGTTAGGGTTAGGGTTAGGGTTAGGGTTAGGGTTAGGGTTAGGGTTAGGGTTAGGGTTAGGGTTAGGGTTAGGGTTAGGGTTAGGGTTAGGGTTAGGGTTAGGGTTAGGGTTAGGGTTAGGGTTAGGGTTAGGGTTAGGGTTAGGGTTAGGGTTAGGGTTAGGGTTAGGGTTAGGGTTAGGGTTAGGGTTAGGGTTAGGGTTAGGGTTAGGGTTAGGGTTAGGGTTAGGGTTAGGGTTAGGGTTAGGGTTAGGGTTAGGGTTAGGGTTAGGGTTAGGGTTAGGGTTAGGGTTAGGGTTAGGGTTAGGGTTAGGGTTAGGGTTAGGGTTAGGGTTAGGGTTAGGGTTAGGGTTAGGGTTAGGGTTAGGGTTAGGGTTAGGGTTAGGGTTAGGGTTAGGGTTAGGGTTAGGGTTAGGGTTAGGGTTAGGGTTAGGGTTAGGGTTAGGGTTAGGGTTAGGGTTAGGGTTAGGGTTAGGGTTAGGGTTAGGGTTAGGGTTAGGGTTAGGGTTAGGGTTAGGGTTAGGGTTAGGGTTAGGGTTAGGGTTAGGGTTAGGGTTAGGGTTAGGGTTAGGGTTAGGGTTAGGGTTAGGGTTAGGGTTAGGGTTAGGGTTAGGGTTAGGGTTAGGGTTAGGGTTAGGGTTAGGGTTAGGGTTAGGGTTAGGGTTAGGGTTAGGGTTAGGGTTAGGGTTAGGGTTAGGGTTAGGGTTAGGGTTAGGGTTAGGGTTAGGGTTAGGGTTAGGGTTAGGGTTAGGGTTAGGGTTAGGGTTAGGGTTAGGGTTAGGGTTAGGGTTAGGGTTAGGGTTAGGGTTAGGGTTAGGGTTAGGGTTAGGGTTAGGGTTAGGGTTAGGGTTAGGGTTAGGGTTAGGGTTAGGGTTAGGGTTAGGGTTAGGGTTAGGGTTAGGGTTAGGGTTAGGGTTAGGGTTAGGGTTAGGGTTAGGGTTAGGGTTAGGGTTAGGGTTAGGGTTAGGGTTAGGGTTAGGGTTAGGGTTAGGGTTAGGGTTAGGGTTAGGGTTAGGGTTAGGGTTAGGGTTAGGGTTAGGGTTAGGGTTAGGGTTAGGGTTAGGGTTAGGGTTAGGGTTAGGGTTAGGGTTAGGGTTAGGGTTAGGGTTAGGGTTAGGGTTAGGGTTAGGGTTAGGGTTAGGGTTAGGGTTAGGGTTAGGGTTAGGGTTAGGGTTAGGGTTAGGGTTAGGGTTAGGGTTAGGGTTAGGGTTAGGGTTAGGGTTAGGGTTAGGGTTAGGGTTAGGGTTAGGGTTAGGGTTAGGGTTAGGGTTAGGGTTAGGGTTAGGGTTAGGGTTAGGGTTAGGGTTAGGGTTAGGGTTAGGGTTAGGGTTAGGGTTAGGGTTAGGGTTAGGGTTAGGGTTAGGGTTAGGGTTAGGGTTAGGGTTAGGGTTAGGGTTAGGGTTAGGGTTAGGGTTAGGGTTAGGGTTAGGGTTAGGGTTAGGGTTAGGGTTAGGGTTAGGGTTAGGGTTAGGGTTAGGGTTAGGGTTAGGGTTAGGGTTAGGGTTAGGGTTAGGGTTAGGGTTAGGGTTAGGGTTAGGGTTAGGGTTAGGGTTAGGGTTAGGGTTAGGGTTAGGGTTAGGGTTAGGGTTAGGGTTAGGGTTAGGGTTAGGGTTAGGGTTAGGGTTAGGGTTAGGGTTAGGGTTAGGGTTAGGGTTAGGGTTAGGGTTAGGGTTAGGGTTAGGGTTAGGGTTAGGGTTAGGGTTAGGGTTAGGGTTAGGGTTAGGGTTAGGGTTAGGGTTAGGGTTAGGGTTAGGGTTAGGGTTAGGGTTAGGGTTAGGGTTAGGGTTAGGGTTAGGGTTAGGGTTAGGGTTAGGGTTAGGGTTAGGGTTAGGGTTAGGGTTAGGGTTAGGGTTAGGGTTAGGGTTAGGGTTAGGGTTAGGGTTAGGGTTAGGGTTAGGGTTAGGGTTAGGGTTAGGGTTAGGGTTAGGGTTAGGGTTAGGGTTAGGGTTAGGGTTAGGGTTAGGGTTAGGGTTAGGGTTAGGGTTAGGGTTAGGGTTAGGGTTAGGGTTAGGGTTAGGGTTAGGGTTAGGGTTAGGGTTAGGGTTAGGGTTAGGGTTAGGGTTAGGGTTAGGGTTAGGGTTAGGGTTAGGGTTAGGGTTAGGGTTAGGGTTAGGGTTAGGGTTAGGGTTAGGGTTAGGGTTAGGGTTAGGGTTAGGGTTAGGGTTAGGGTTAGGGTTAGGGTTAGGGTTAGGGTTAGGGTTAGGGTTAGGGTTAGGGTTAGGGTTAGGGTTAGGGTTAGGGTTAGGGTTAGGGTTAGGGTTAGGGTTAGGGTTAGGGTTAGGGTTAGGGTTAGGGTTAGGGTTAGGGTTAGGGTTAGGGTTAGGGTTAGGGTTAGGGTTAGGGTTAGGGTTAGGGTTAGGGTTAGGGTTAGGGTTAGGGTTAGGGTTAGGGTTAGGGTTAGGGTTAGGGTTAGGGTTAGGGTTAGGGTTAGGGTTAGGGTTAGGGTTAGGGTTAGGGTTAGGGTTAGGGTTAGGGTTAGGGTTAGGGTTAGGGTTAGGGTTAGGGTTAGGGTTAGGGTTAGGGTTAGGGTTAGGGTTAGGGTTAGGGTTAGGGTTAGGGTTAGGGTTAGGGTTAGGGTTAGGGTTAGGGTTAGGGTTAGGGTTAGGGTTAGGGTTAGGGTTAGGGTTAGGGTTAGGGTTAGGGTTAGGGTTAGGGTTAGGGTTAGGGTTAGGGTTAGGGTTAGGGTTAGGGTTAGGGTTAGGGTTAGGGTTAGGGTTAGGGTTAGGGTTAGGGTTAGGGTTAGGGTTAGGGTTAGGGTTAGGGTTAGGGTTAGGGTTAGGGTTAGGGTTAGGGTTAGGGTTAGGGTTAGGGTTAGGGTTAGGGTTAGGGTTAGGGTTAGGGTTAGGGTTAGGGTTAGGGTTAGGGTTAGGGTTAGGGTTAGGGTTAGGGTTAGGGTTAGGGTTAGGGTTAGGGTTAGGGTTAGGGTTAGGGTTAGGGTTAGGGTTAGGGTTAGGGTTAGGGTTAGGGTTAGGGTTAGGGTTAGGGTTAGGGTTAGGGTTAGGGTTAGGGTTAGGGTTAGGGTTAGGGTTAGGGTTAGGGTTAGGGTTAGGGTTAGGGTTAGGGTTAGGGTTAGGGTTAGGGTTAGGGTTAGGGTTAGGGTTAGGGTTAGGGTTAGGGTTAGGGTTAGGGTTAGGGTTAGGGTTAGGGTTAGGGTTAGGGTTAGGGTTAGGGTTAGGGTTAGGGTTAGGGTTAGGGTTAGGGTTAGGGTTAGGGTTAGGGTTAGGGTTAGGGTTAGGGTTAGGGTTAGGGTTAGGGTTAGGGTTAGGGTTAGGGTTAGGGTTAGGGTTAGGGTTAGGGTTAGGGTTAGGGTTAGGGTTAGGGTTAGGGTTAGGGTTAGGGTTAGGGTTAGGGTTAGGGTTAGGGTTAGGGTTAGGGTTAGGGTTAGGGTTAGGGTTAGGGTTAGGGTTAGGGTTAGGGTTAGGGTTAGGGTTAGGGTTAGGGTTAGGGTTAGGGTTAGGGTTAGGGTTAGGGTTAGGGTTAGGGTTAGGGTTAGGGTTAGGGTTAGGGTTAGGGTTAGGGTTAGGGTTAGGGTTAGGGTTAGGGTTAGGGTTAGGGTTAGGGTTAGGGTTAGGGTTAGGGTTAGGGTTAGGGTTAGGGTTAGGGTTAGGGTTAGGGTTAGGGTTAGGGTTAGGGTTAGGGTTAGGGTTAGGGTTAGGGTTAGGGTTAGGGTTAGGGTTAGGGTTAGGGTTAGGGTTAGGGTTAGGGTTAGGGTTAGGGTTAGGGTTAGGGTTAGGGTTAGGGTTAGGGTTAGGGTTAGGGTTAGGGTTAGGGTTAGGGTTAGGGTTAGGGTTAGGGTTAGGGTTAGGGTTAGGGTTAGGGTTAGGGTTAGGGTTAGGGTTAGGGTTAGGGTTAGGGTTAGGGTTAGGGTTAGGGTTAGGGTTAGGGTTAGGGTTAGGGTTAGGGTTAGGGTTAGGGTTAGGGTTAGGGTTAGGGTTAGGGTTAGGGTTAGGGTTAGGGTTAGGGTTAGGGTTAGGGTTAGGGTTAGGGTTAGGGTTAGGGTTAGGGTTAGGGTTAGGGTTAGGGTTAGGGTTAGGGTTAGGGTTAGGGTTAGGGTTAGGGTTAGGGTTAGGGTTAGGGTTAGGGTTAGGGTTAGGGTTAGGGTTAGGGTTAGGGTTAGGGTTAGGGTTAGGGTTAGGGTTAGGGTTAGGGTTAGGGTTAGGGTTAGGGTTAGGGTTAGGGTTAGGGTTAGGGTTAGGGTTAGGGTTAGGGTTAGGGTTAGGGTTAGGGTTAGGGTTAGGGTTAGGGTTAGGGTTAGGGTTAGGGTTAGGGTTAGGGTTAGGGTTAGGGTTAGGGTTAGGGTTAGGGTTAGGGTTAGGGTTAGGGTTAGGGTTAGGGTTAGGGTTAGGGTTAGGGTTAGGGTTAGGGTTAGGGTTAGGGTTAGGGTTAGGGTTAGGGTTAGGGTTAGGGTTAGGGTTAGGGTTAGGGTTAGGGTTAGGGTTAGGGTTAGGGTTAGGGTTAGGGTTAGGGTTAGGGTTAGGGTTAGGGTTAGGGTTAGGGTTAGGGTTAGGGTTAGGGTTAGGGTTAGGGTTAGGGTTAGGGTTAGGGTTAGGGTTAGGGTTAGGGTTAGGGTTAGGGTTAGGGTTAGGGTTAGGGTTAGGGTTAGGGTTAGGGTTAGGGTTAGGGTTAGGGTTAGGGTTAGGGTTAGGGTTAGGGTTAGGGTTAGGGTTAGGGTTAGGGTTAGGGTTAGGGTTAGGGTTAGGAGGTTAGGGTTAGGGTTAGGGTTAGGGTTAGGGTTAGGGTTAGGGTTAGGGTTAGGGTTAGGGTTAGGGTTAGGGTTAGGGTTAGGGTTAGGGTTAGGGTTAGGGTTAGGGTTAGGGTTAGGGTTAGGGTTAGGGTTAGGGTTAGGGTTAGGGTTAGGGTTAGGGTTAGGGTTAGGGTTAGGGTTAGGGTTAGGGTTAGGGTTAGGGTTAGGGTTAGGGTTAGGGTTAGGGTTAGGGTTAGGGTTAGGGTTAGGGTTAGGGTTAGGGTTAGGGTTAGGGTTAGGGTTAGGGTTAGGGTTAGGGTTAGGGTTAGGGTTAGGGTTAGGGTTAGGGTTAGGGTTAGGGTTAGGGTTAGGGTTAGGGTTAGGGTTAGGGTTAGGGTTAGGGTTAGGGTTAGGGTTAGGGTTAGGGTTAGGGTTAGGGTTAGGGTTAGGGTTAGGGTTAGGGTTAGGGTTAGGGTTAGGGTTAGGGTTAGGGTTAGGGTTAGGGTTAGGGTTAGGGTTAGGGTTAGGGTTAGGGTTAGGGTTAGGGTTAGGGTTAGGGTTAGGGTTAGGGTTAGGGTTAGGGTTAGGGTTAGGGTTAGGGTTAGGGTTAGGGTTAGGGTTAGGGTTA